>NC_064559.1:46331631-46956631 GCF_937001465.1 Orcinus orca
TGTGGTATTGCAGAGCAGGGCTTGGAAACAGGCTGGAAAACTTCCTGTGGTCAGAGCCATTGCTGTTTCCTTGTGTCACTCAAGTTTCAAAAACCCATGGGAAAGCAACTGTCTGGCTGATTCTTCATGTGCCTGCCCCTTGGCTGGGGTGAGCGGAGGGGCCAGGAAGGATCTGGTCTTCTCAACTTCCATGGAGGCACGCATCCGGATTTATAGGATGGTCACTGCTCAGTGAGCTTTTGCACAAGAGGAAATCTGGGTGCTACTCGGAAGAAAGAAATGGGTACTGGAGACGTATATATGGATACACACACACATACACAGTATAAGACTTACAGTAAGTCTCTTGGGTCTTCACGAAACTCGTCTGTGACATAATTGCTTCTTTCTTCTCATGTTCCTTACCTCTAAAGTGGATATAGAAATAATCAACTTCATGTATTTACTAGGTAATGTAAAATTTATTGTTTACTTGGTGATATCTAGATCATTTTAGGAAGGTAATATGTAAGTACAGTTATAATTTATAAAACAGTGGTGTTCGCATGTATTTATATGCAATTTACATGGAGTTAATTTTTATAATTTGAAGCTTTATTCATCTTTTTTTTCATCTTTATAAAATCCCTGAACATCAAGGAAGAAATCTATATAATCACAAAGGTTAAAAAAAAAAAATTAAAGCAAAGTCATTGAGTCTAACTTTTTATATAGTGTGGAAGCAAGACCAAAAGACAATAAGCCTAATCATTCCTTTTACGTAACTGGATTTTTGTTGCTGTTGTTGTTGTTGTTTTAGCGGTACGCGGGCCTCTCACTGCTGTGGCCTCTCCCGTTGCAGAGCACAGGCTCTGGACGCGCAGGCTCAGCGGCCGTGGCTCACGGGCCCAGCCGCTCCGCGGGAAATGGGATCCTCCCAGACCGGGGCACGAACCCGTGTCCCCTGCATCGGCAGGCAGACTCCCAACCACTGCGCCACCAGGGAAGCCCTACGTAACTGGACTTTTGACTCAAAGAAAAAGCTCATTAGATGTTGAAAGAGTTTGCACATATTTCTATGGTAACATATCTTGGCTTCGATTTACTTGACTGTCAACATATTCTTTGTCCTTTAACCTAAAAAAGTCTCTGTTACAATTTTAATCTGCCACTGGGACTATTTTATTAGTGGCCAGTGAAAATAAATGGCCAAGCTCCCCAAATCTTCCCTCTGTGTTAGCTCCTGAAACAAAGGTCAAAATAACAGTCTTAAATGAGATAGAAGTTTCTTTCTTTCTCACAGAATAGTCAAGCTTAAGTAGACTGCGGCAGACTTAGCAGTTTCACGCTGCGAGGGACTAGGTTTTTCTATCTAGCTGCTCCGCCACCCTCAACGTGAAGTTTCCATCTAGTGGTCTAATATGACTGCTCCTGCAGCAGCTACTGCCATGTCTGCATTCCAACCAGTGGGAAGTTGAGGAGGGTAGAGGGGAGGGCGTACATCCCTTCAGCTTACTTATCATTGGCCAAAAACTTGTCACATGGCCACACCTAGGTGCAAGAAAAGTGGGAAACATAGCTCTTAGGTGGGTGGCTGAGTTCTATTGTTATAGAAGGGTAGAGTGGAAGTTTTCTGTCATGCCATCTCATTAACAAACTCATTACTGTCTTGTGCTAAAACAGAAAATGTCTATATTGAAAAATAACAATAGCAACCCAAATGTCTATCCAAAGAAACAAACCCTGGAGCAAATTAAATAATACTATAAAATGATGAATAAATTCTTCTAATGTACATTATCTACATATAAATTAAACTGTTGTCTTTCAAACTATCAGGTTAATATATATTGTACTAAAAAAGTAATTAACCTACTAGCACCCCAGAGTTCTAATATCCTCAGAAGGTGGGTGATTAAGGGCAACTTTAGGTGTAGTTCTGCCACATTTAGACTCATACCATTGGCATATTGCTGAAATCCTATACAAGTTTTCCCAATGATCCTCAGAAAAATATATGGTCTTATATCAAAACCCTTAAAAATATACATTCCCTTTGACTCAGGAATTTTACTTTTGGGAGTTTGTTCTAAAGAGAACAATGAGGATGCAGAAAAAGATTCATCTATAAGGATACTTATTGCAAATTTTTTTGTTGTAGAGAAAGATTAGAAATAACCTAAATGTCCCCAAAAAGGGAAGCGTGTACATAAATTGTTATATCCATACAAGATAATAGCGTACTGCCTTCAAAAATGATAGATGCAGAAATTTATTTATTGACATGGAAAGTTGCTCACAATATATTGTTAAATGAAATATGAAGATTAGAAAACAGTATGTACAGTGTTATCCAAAGTTTATAAATTAAAACTAAAATATTCTTTAAGAAGGCACACCAAAATATGAAAAGTGGTTAGGTGTTTCTGGGTGGTGGTATTAGAGGTCATTGTTATTTTATTCTTTTTGCTTCTCTGTAGTTTTGAAATTAGAAAAAAAAAGAACACATATCATTTGTATAATCACAGGTTTTTGTTTGTTTTGTTTTGTTTTTTTAACATAGGAAGAAATTAAAAGCTGTGCTCTCTTAACTCCCAGCCAGATTCAGAATGGCGCTGGAAGGGGCTTCCTTGGTGGCACAGTGGTTAAGAACCCGCCTGCCAATGCAGGGGACATGGGTTCGAGCCCTGGGCCGGGAAGTTCCCACATACCGTGGAGCAACTAAGACCGTGAGCCACAACTACTGAAGCCCGCGTGCCACAACTACTCAAGCCTGCACACCTAGAGCCCGTGCTCCGCAACAAGAGAAGCCACCGCAATGAGAAGCCCGCGCGCCGCAATGAACCCCCACTTGCCACAACTAGAGAAAGCCCGTGCGCAGCAATGAAGACCCAACACAACCAAAAATATAAATTATTTAAAAAAAGAAAAAAGAAAGAAAGGCACGGGAAGACAGAGATTCTCCTAGCCTGACTTCTAAGGAGGCTCTTACTCTGAAAACAGTCCTTCCCCAAAGCCTCTTTGAAAGTTTCATCACCCCAGCAGCAGTCACATCTCCCACACACAGGGCCAGATTTTAGATGACCTTAAAGACTAACAGCATGGGTTTTATTCTGTAAGTAATGGGAGAGGCTGTAAGTTTTTAAGCAATGATAAAGGATAAGGATGTATTTCTTCCTTCAATCCATCTCAAGATTTTCTATATTAAAAGATGCTTGGAAAACCATTGTGGAATGAATACAAGAATGACCAGATGGATAAGATAATAAAGAGAAGAGAAACTTTTGTGATGCCCTAGAATGCAGATCTGTGGAAGTAAATTGACAGGATATGGCGAAAGATTGGGTGGAAGAGAGGTGGTGTCCAAGATAACCCTGGATTTGGGGCTCAGGGACGAGGAATGAATCACCAAGAGAAATTGGAAGTTGGAAGGATTAGCTTTTAGTTTTGAAAAGTAATGTTACTGTTTAGATGTTGGTTGTCCATGAATAAGGAGACATCTAACATGTAGGTGGAAACAAGAGTTTGGAAATCCAGAAACAGGACAGATATATTTATAGAGAATTAAGAATTATGGGGCTTCCCTGGTGGCGCAGTGGTTGAGAGTCCGCCTGCCGATGCAGAGGACACGGGTTTGTGCCCCGGTCCAGGAGGATCCCACATGCCGCGGAGCGGCTGGGCCCGTGAGCCATGGCCGCTGAGTCTGCGCGTCCGGAGCCTGTGCTCCGCAGCGGGAGGGGCCACAACAGTGACAGCCCCGCGTACCGAAAAAAACAAACAAAAAGAAGGATTATGCCGTAGCCTGGTTGAAATTTGGGGGCGGATGCTTAGGAAGAAGGATTAAGAGGATTAAAGTGACCTGCATTTAGGAGGAAGGAGCACAAAAGGGAGGTGGGGAAGCAAAGGGAGAGATTGGCTGTGAGGAGGAAACTTCTGCTCCTCCCTCATATGCTGGAGATGGCTCCCCTCAGGTGATTCCATAGCATCTTATACAGACTCTATTGCCAAACTCTTCCATAGTGAATTTAAAATAAAGTACTAATGGGAAAAATTTCAAACATATCCAAAAAATTGAAAATAATATAAAGAGTACAATGTACCCATCACCCACTGTATCAGTCAGTGTTCAAAAAGTTAAGTGGAACTACTAGGACATGTGTGAATGTGTGTGTGTGTGTCTAAATATACATATATGTGTGTATGCTTGTACGTATACAATTGTGCCTTTGTGGAACTTGGTTTAACAGTCGCTGTAAGGCTGTTGCCCTTGAATCGATTGATGGAATTTGAAGTGCACAGGGCAGGCAGTCAGGAGGGGAAGATGAGTATAAAGTGGGAGACAGGAAGAACATGCTGGAGTTGGCAACTTCGAGGACAGACTGAAATTCATCTTGCCTTAGACCCTGGTTTGTGGCTGTCTTACAGAAGTCAGGGCCCTCCATCACAGTGCTAGGCACACTTACCTTGCTGTGGAGTTGGAGAGGCTGAAGCAAGTTCCAGAAGTAGGTGGAGCAGTTTCAGGCCTGTCTCATGCCAATCTGGTGAACCAACAGATAAAGACAATATGCATGGTTATAAAAATGGCTGCAGGGCTTCCCTGGTGGCGCAGTGGTTGAGAGTCCGCCTGCCGATGAGGGGGACACGGGTTCGTGCCCCGGTCTGGGAAGATCCCACATGCCGCGGAGCGGCTGGGCCCGTGAGCCATGGCCGCTGAGCCTGCACTTCGGGAACCTGTGCTCCGCAGCGGGAGGGGCCACAACAGTGAGAGGCCCGCGTACCGCTAAAAAAAAAAAAAAAAAAATGGCTGCAGCTTTACTTCCAGTCCCCAAATTCCAAACAAGAAGGTCTCTTATGGCCCACCCTAACCGGAAATATAGAGGGAATAGAATTCTGGGAAATGTAGCTAAGCCTAGCCAAGTCATCACACTGCAAAGCAATCATACCTAATTTCAACCATTTCTATCCCATGGCAAGACTTGTTTCATCTATTCCTCCACCCACTTCCTGTCCCCCACTTTTTTTTTTTGGAAAAATATCCTAAGCAGCATATCATTTTATCTTCTAACCATGTTGTACTTTAAAAGTGGAGGAGATTTTTGTGTCATTCTGTGAGCTTCTTGAGAAAAGAATCCTTACCTTATTTAACTTGCACCTCATATATATAGGTATCTTACAAATCCTTGTTGACCTAATGCTGTATGATTTTTATGCAAATGAGTAGAAGACTAGAAACAGCAGACATTGTAAGGCACTCTTTGTCCCGGGGAGCTGGGTTCAAGAGTTGCCACCTCCCTAAAGTCATTTTCGAGTCCTTTCTCTCTCTTGCTTCTAGGTAGAAATACCCACTCCTTCTTTGTGCCCCACTGGCGTATTGTGTGTATACTTCTACCACTGTACCCATACATTTTATTTTTAATTTATTTACATGTCCTTCCCCTTCCATTAGCTATTTTTAATGAGAGAAGTGAGCAATTTGACCTTTCTGGGCTTTACCTTTTTGAACTATCAAAAGTACTACTAAGAAGATTGGACTCCCACACCAAGATTCCTGTGAAAATTTCTCCTGAAGAGAAAGAGTTGGATTCTTCTGTTTTTCTTTTTCTACTGCCTTGGGTTCATAACAATGAGTTATATATAATTTTCCATTATACCCATGTCTTCAAGTGCATGGTCTAATATACACAGGGGGTTAGAAATTCTCATCAGGACAATGGAGGTGCCACTTTTCTTACAAGAGTTACTAAAGGATTATGAGTCATACCCTTCACGTAGGTTATTAGTCGGGACTCTTGACTACAGGAGACAGAATCTGACTTGAAGCAGAGTAGGCAAAAATGGCAACCATATAAGCTCATATAATGAAACTGCCAGAAAGGCAGGAACCACAGAGTGTGGAAGTCTCCTACTTGGGACAAATGTTCAGAGGGTGTTTGGGGAGCTGCAAAGAATCTGGCTGTGGACTGTAGGCATGATTTAAAGTCATATTTTGGAGGCCCTTGAATGCCAGGCTAAAATAAAACCTATACTTTCTCTTGCTGAAACCAACGGGAGCATCAAATGAGTCCATAGAAGAAACATTTTGATCTCTAGAAATGTCTAACTGCAGAGCTCTAATACAGAGAAGAAAGCACGGCAGAATCTACAGGAGAAAAAAGTGTCAGTTGCACTGTTTCTGTCAACATGCACAAAAGACATATAAAAAGTTGATAAAGGGGCTTCCCTGGTGGCGCAGTGGTTGAGAGTCCGCCTGCCGATTCAGGGGATACGGGTTCGTGCCCGGGTCCGGGAGGATCCCACATGCCGCAGAGCAGCTGGGCCCGTGAGCCATGGCCGCTGAGCCTGCGCGTCCGGAGCCTGTGCTCCGCAACGGGAGAGGCCACAACAGTGAGAGGCCCGCGTACAGAAAAAAAAAAAAAAAAAAAAAAGTTGATAAAAACATTGAGGTGGGAAAAGTGACATGAATGTAATTTTTAAAGCATTGGATAACGTAAGTTAGTGGTTCTTAAAATGTGAGCTTGACACCAGCAGCACCAGCATCACCTGGGCATTTGCTAATAGTTCAAAATCTTGGATCCCACTCCAGACTTACTGAATCAGAAACTCTGGGAGTGGGCGCCAGCACTCTGTGGTTTAACAAACCTCCCAGGTGATTCTGATAAATGATTGAGCACTACCACGTGGTAGGCCGAAAATATCACCCAAAGATATTCTTGTTCTAATCCCTGGAACCCAGAATAGGAGGAGAAACATGACCACGAGGCAGAGATTCAAGTGATGCAGCCTTGAGCCAGGGAGTGCTGACAACTACACAGAAGCTGGAAGAGGCAAGGAATGGATTCTCCCTCAGAACCGGTGGAAGGAGTGCAGGGTGGCCTGGCTGATACCTTGATTTCAGCCCAATGAAACTGATTTCAAACATCTGTTCTCTGCAACTGTTGTTTTAAGTCGTCAAGTTTGTGGTAATTTGTTAGAGCTGCCACAGGAAACTAATATACACTGAAATAAAGAAGAATTATAGGCTAAAGCACCTAAAAATTCATTAGATTGTTATAATAAAAAAATATGCCTGCTATTATTTAACTCTAAAAATAGTCTTTTGTGCTAAGTAAAATTTGCCACATCTAAAAGCATTTTCCTAACATAGTTTACCATTGAGTGTTAAAGTGTAATCATTTTCATAATATTAGCATCAAAGGTGGCTTTTATATACCTTGATTTTCCTATGATAGCTAATCCTGCAGGAAATGAAACAAATTATCTTGCGTAGAAGAGAAAAAATGAGAGATACTTTGCTTATGGCTAAGATTTGCATAGGTTAGAGAGCTGTCATACATCTTCCTTTATGGATAAGAAAATGTTCTTGGAAAATAATAGTGGCGTTTATTTATAGGAAAATGCTTCATAATAAATATGAGAAGACTTTTAATCGATAATCTATGCTACTTGCTAAAATATTCAAGCTCTTTTTAAGATATCTGGGACATCTTAATAGTCATAATAATTTGTCTTGTGCACAGTGCTTCTCAGATCACTTTCATATGTATATATTCCCATTTAATCCTTACAACTGCTATGTGAGCTGAGCAGGGTAGGTGTTTTTATTTTTCTTATTTTAAAGATTTAAAAAATGATGCTTAGAAAAGTTAAATGACTGGCCCAAGGTTACAAAAAAGGTAGATATTGGATTTGAGATTAGAAACTACCCAAATCTGCTGTACGACGTCATTTCCAGGGATCCAAGTTTTCTTAGCTGCCCTCAAGAAGGTGTATTAGTGTGTGTGGTTAATTATGCTATGGATAATTGCACTGGGGTTCAGAGGTCCTGTGATCTGTTTAATTCAACCCAGTAGGCAGTTGCTGAGCATCTATCGCATGTCTTGAACTGTGCTAGTCAATGTGGGGAACACAAAGAAAGGGCCAGACACAGTCCTTGCACTCAAGAGAATTTACGTCTCTATTAGGGAGGAAATGTCTACGTAAATGAAATGAGTAAGGAGAAGAAAAGAATAAGATCAAATGCCACAATCTGGGTGACTTCATACAAAATCAACTTGGAAGAATAGATCTGGTTCAGAGCATTCTAGGTGGCAAAGGGTGTGTGTGGTGGTGTGCCGTGCAGAGAGAATGAACCAGAGAGTAGAGACTGAAGCAGCCTGTGAAACCCACGGGGAGAAAGGGATCACCTGAGCTACCAGAAGCACCATGGATGTGTCCTGAGGAATAGAAGCTGGGCTTCTTGGTGCCACCTGGTTTCAGACAGTTAAACAGCAGTGAGAATCTTTAATATTTCTAGTGACCACTGTACCCTAGAAAAGTAAGGGAGAAGCAGTACTCATATGTTAAAAAAAAAACAAAAACAAAAAACCCACAACTTGAAAATCCTCCCATTCTCTCCAATTTTTCTGTTCCAGTCCTATGGACACAGCTCCTGAGAACTTACAGCTCTGTCTGTGCAAGTGTTTTCTGACAGTCATAGGTGTGTGTGTGTGTGCGCGCGCATGTGCTCATCTATGAGTGTAGGTGTGTGTAAATGTACTATATGAACACCTGGCATAAAGTTCCTCTTAGGAAAAGGGGTGTGTTTGTTTAGGAAAATATTTTGAGAGTATAAGGTGAGGCTACTGTTTGCAAGGAAACAGGGAAATCAAAGCAACATTTACATGATAAAGTGGCAGGAATTTGGGAGAGGGGCTTAGCTGGAGAAATAGGGGAGGGCAGAGCCAGAGGAGGCCAGTGCTTGAGGAAAGGACAATGGGTAAGAAATTTCTGGGGCCACAGGATGGAGGAAGGCTTTTAAGAACAAGGATATTTAATTTTTCCTTTTTTTTTTTTTGGTAAATAAGTTCATTTGTTTTATTGTTTATTTATTTATTATTTTATTTTATTGTTTTGGTCACGCCACACGGCATGTGGAATCTTAGTTCCTGGACCAGAGATCAAACCTGTGCCCCCTGCAGTGGAAGTGTGAAGTATTAACCACTGGACCACCGGGGAAGTCCCTGTAACATTTTTTTAGATTCCACATATAAGTGATATCATATGATATTTGTCTTTCTCTGTCTGACTTACTTCACTTAGTATGATCATCTCCGAGTCCATCCACATTGCTGCAAATGTCATTATTTCACCCTTTTTAATGGCTGAGTAACATTCTATTGTATATATGTACCACATCTTCTTATATTTGGTGCTTCCAGGTAAATTTTCTCCATTGCCTTGACTCTTCCATAAAAGTAGTTAACACCCAGAGTCTTGAGTCAGGGGTATTTGGGGAAGTACATAAAATGAGTGCAGAGAGCAGGGCTATGTCCAACAAGGGGCAACAGCAAGGGTAGCTTTCATGCACTGGCAAGATGATCACAGACCAAACTAAGAGCCGTAGGTGACAAAGAAAAATCTAGGTACATTGTCTTCCTTCCCCCCAATCCCTGGAGAAATAGCGAAGGATATTGAGTTTTCCGTTTCATGTAGCCTGGGGGTCTAGCCAATTTCATTTGAATAATCTAGGACACGGTAACCCCTGCATGTATCTGGGTTACACCAGCTTGTGGTCAGTCACTTACAGTGACGTTTTAGTCTCGGCTTCGCTGGGCTCCTCTGTCACCACAGAAAGGCCTTTCTGTTTGCTGAAAATCGCCAGCTCCTGGAGGGAGGAGGTGGTAGAGTTAGATTGGCTGAGGGTAGAGTCTCCAGAGAGTGACTCAGGTTTGGCTTCTCCTGGCTCCAGAGCTTATTTTCTGTTTACCAGGGGATTAATCATGGTTTCCAAATTGGTCTGCCAAGACGCCAGCAGGACTGATTTAAAAAAAAAAAAAAAAGCAGAGGTGCTGGGCTTGGGATTTTTCCATACCCTGGTCAGTGATTTTCAGCAGGAAAAGGAAGGGATATGATTCCTTGTTTATAGCCTCACAATAAATTATGGCGCTCCCTGTAACTAATCTGATTCTGAACACTTGTCCCTGTATAAACACACCAGATTTATAGCAGCTGGGGTGAGATGCCTCAATTCTTTCTTTTCTGGTCAGCAGAAGAGTGAATTCAGTGTTTGATTAACCAGATTTGGTGGGCATTTGATTTAATTCAATCTAACAACTATTTAATGTGTAACCGACATGCGCTAGGCTACAGAAACCTAAATGTGATATTTACAAGGAAATCAGGAAGGATTTGGAAATATGTAGTAAACAAACAAATAAATAAATATTTTTAGTCCTTAAAACAGAGGTTTGAGCCTTTTTACTGGATTCATTACAACACTGTTAGGATATACATTATCCAATATATTCATATACAAGCAATGAATCAACACACTATCTTCCTGAGCCTGACAGTGATACCATGGAGAAGTCTTTTTAGAAGCTGAAGCAGTAATGGTTTTGCTGTCATTTGTTGGGTTGTTTACCGTAGGAGATGGTTTGATTATTTTGCATTGTAAATATTGATACTTCCACAGATCCCCAGACAGCCCATATTTCCTCAGGGAGGGCAAAGAAGCTCTTGAAAACATCACAGATCATTTTAAAATGGAGAACTTGTTTTTCAATTAGGTGGAATTACTTTAAGTAATTTGTGATACTTTAGAGTTTAATATACGGGTATTTACCCTTATATTGATAAGAATAGTCTCTAGCTTGGGAAAGTTGTATTAATCGCACAAAAAGATTTATTTTGTGAAGCAGATTGGTAAAAAAGAAACATGTGACAGGTCTGTTATGGTATTTTTTGCTTTATCCATCTTTCTTTTAAAGTATCGATAGTAGAACAATTAGAATAGAGAAACAGCTTACCATATTATAACATAGTTGTCTTTAGGTCCTGGTTAATTTTCATCCCTTCAACTGTTTGCTCTACATAAATTTGCATTTACAACACATAGGAACTAGCATTATTATGATATATTTTGTGATTAGAAGATAGATACATGATAGATACATACATACATACATACATAGGCAGGCAGAGAGACGGACAGACAACAATGAAACATTCTTCCCAACTTAGTCTCCAAACCCAGTGGTGCCTGAAATCCCACTTACTCTAGATAGTGTTAGGCATAGTCTGCTTCAGCAGTGTTTTGTTCCTGTGCTTCAGAGAGTGATGATGCTACCTCGAGGAACATCAATGATCAGGAAGTATGGCATGTTCAAGGGGCATGTTTTCAACTTTTCTGACACTTTTTTTTTTCTGTGGCATTAATCTGGCACTTAAAATTATTGGGAAAGAATGGCAGTACCCCGAAGTCCATTCAGTGTTCCCCACTGATGACACAGAGAAGAAAGAGCAACAATGATGACTATTCGAATAATCATTCTCAGACTCTCTTCTGGATCTGGCTTAGGCTTGGAGAGATCAAACACACAGAACAAGTGAGTACAAAACGGGCACTCAAACTTGAACTTCTGAATCTGGGGTTGAGAGTTAAGAGTCCAGGTTCTAACTGCTCTGTGGACTTCCTGAACCATGGGCCTCCATGATCCCTAAGTAAAGTGAAGGTGGGATTACATCAAGGTTAGGAGGCCTCTATGATGCATTCCTTAGAAGCTGTAAACTGAGGTGTTTTAATCAGGTGGTTTGGAAAAACAGCTTCTAGAGTTGCCTGCTATAGGGGCAGTGTCCTTGGGGGCAACAGTGCAACAAGATTATTCACCTAAGGCAAAACCTTCTAAAAAGTCATTTTGAAATTTACAGTTGGAAAAAGTTTTAGAGGTCATCTGATTTACCTCCTTACCTGCTATATAAATTCCTCTACAGCATCTCTTAAGTTTTATTATCCACTTTCTGCCTACACACCTGCAATGACATGGAATGCACTTAAATACACATTTACGTAGTAACCTTTCTAGGACTTTTTACATAGCCCCGCACTTATCTATAATCTTCTAGGAACATTCCCTTCAACGTGGTAGCCAAGTAACCGTTTATTTCTAGCTATAATTATTTGAGATTCCTCTATTTTTATACAAAAGTGCTCTGTTGGGTACTATAGAGAGAGTATAGGATTGAGTGATACAGACTAGAATCCTGGGTTAGCTTTTTTTTTTTTTTTTTATTTTGCAGTATGCGGACCTCTCACTGTCGTGGCCTCTCCCGCTGCGGAGCACAGGCTCCGGATGCGCAGGCTCAGCGGCCATGGCTCACAGGCCCAGCTGTTCCACGGCACGTGGGATCTTCCCAGACCGGGGCACGAACCCGTGTCCCCTGCATCGGCAGGCGGACTCTCAACCAGTGCACCACCAAGGAAGCCCCTGGGTTAGCCTTAAGGATATTTCAGTCTAAGGGAGGAATGTAAACACAACACACACACACACACACACACACACACACACACACACACACACTGCCTGGGAGGAATAATCAGGGAACTTTAAGCAAAGAGATTGTTTGTGAGCTTGGCCTTAAGTTGTGAGTAGAATTTGGAAAGACTTTTCCAGAATGGCCTAGAATATAAGCAAAGTTCTACCACATGGGAAAATAATTCAATAAGATTCAGGTCTCTTGCTTAAGGACCCTACTTCCCAGAAGGCAACAGTGGGGAACTTTCCATTAAAGGACTTGCTTTGGGAATTTAGATTATTGTACTCTTTGATTTTTCAAAGATGATGTTAGTAGTTCTCTGTTTCAACAGAACATTCCTACTAAACCATATTTCCTGTCCCTGGAGTAATCTTATACTGAACAGAAGAAAGGAAGTAAATAGAGTTCCAGAAAGCAATCTTAAACCATATCCACTTTGAAAAAAATATCCAAAGGAGATATTGTTAAAGGTACTTTTATTCAGAACATTTTAAAAAGGAATAAGCAAAAAGGCAAGCAACCCAGACTTTGTCATATAGAACACAAATGCTCTCTAAGAGGGAAAACCTTGGCATACGGGAACAGCAGAGGTCTGAGGTCTGAGATTTTTTGATTTGCATTTCCTGGTTGTGCCATACGTGTCACTCCCTGCCTGAATGTAAGCTCTCTTGTTCCTCTCCCCCTACCCTGGGCTCGACCAGACCCAGATCTGCTCTGTCTCTCCAGGTTTGCTTACCACGCACAGAGGAGGCATATAGTCCAGTGGCTAAACCACAGGATAGAATGCAGCCTCTTCCACCACTGACTCACAAGATGACAGGGCCAGCTCACTTCCCCTTCTGATGTTTCTGTTCCTTTGTGTATAGTGCAGCCCTGGCAATCCTCAGCACCTTTCTTCATTCCACAGAAATAAACAAGTATATTTGCGGGTGTGCTTTGAGACAGGGATCAAAAGAGATTAGTTCTTGTTCCCTGCAGGCAAAGCACAGAATCACTTTCCCTCCTATTACTGTTGCACCAACAATACCCATGGGATATTTCATCAGGGATAAATAGCGGCTTTTTTCAACGTTGGCTTGTTTATTACAGGGTAAGAACAAAATCTTGGGCTAACCAAGTTACATCACCACGTTGACTCACTTGCTTACCTTCCTCCTAGCTGCTAGAGCACCAGGGTCAGTTGCTTATTTTACCTTCCCTTGGTGTTTCATCCTTGCATTTAGTGCACAGGATGGATTCTTATTCTTCTGCAGATACAGAGGTGCATTGCTTTATGCTACAGGCTGTCTATAGGATGAGTTTTGTGGATATCAAATATTTGTAAACAAATCAAAATTCTCCCCCAACTGAAATCATTATCTCAGAAGAGTTTTTTGTTTTGAGTTGATTTCTCAGCGTGATAAAGTGGAAAGAGCATCAACATAAGAAATAAAAGATTAAGCTTCCTATTCTGGCTACGCCCCTGATTTGCCATGTGACTTTGGGCAAATGACACTGAAGTCCCACTAGTCTATGCCCTGGCCATGTGGGGCCTCAATTTTGTCATCTCTAATATCTTGGATTCAGATTAGATGATGTTTATGGTCCAATTATGGAATTCTTTAAACAATCCCAGTAATCCATGATACCATTACTTTAAATACCTTATTTTTAGCCTTTCCTTAAGGAATTTGTAGTAATAATTATCAACTCTTGAGAATTAATGTGAAAGATGAACATATGAAGGTTAAACAGCAGTAATACATTTTATAAGCAGGTTTCCGATTTATAATTATAACTGGTCTTTTCTAGCAAAGTATTTGGCTATATATTTTCAGCAGTTTGATAAATATTCTACACATTCTGGACCTACCCTGCTTAGCTTTCGAGTCCTGAGACACACTTCTTAGTGAGTTTTACACCTGTGGCTTTAGATATCATCTGTTGTGTTTTTTTTTTAATTTTCAGATTTTAAAAAAAATTTTATTTATTTTTTGTCTGCGTTGGGTCTTCGTTGCTGCGCACAGGCTTTCTCTAGTTGCAGTGAGCGGGGGCTACTCTTCGTTGCGTTGCGTGGGCTTCTCATTGCGGTGGCTTCTCTTGTTGCGGACCACAGGCTCCAGGCACTCAGGCTTCAGTAGTTGCAGCACACGGCCTCAGTAGCTGCGGCACGCGGGCCCTAGAGTGCGCAGGCTTCAGTAGTTGTGGCACACGGGCTTAGTTGCTCCGTGGCATGTGGGATCTTCCCGGGCCAGGGTTCGAACCCGTGTTCCCTGCATTGGCAGGTGGATTCTTAACCACTGTGCCACCAGGGAAGTCCTGATACCACCTACTGCTGACTTTAATGAATTTATATATTTAGCCCAGACTTCTCTCCTAAACCCCAGACTCATATTCTGCAGTCTGTGACATCTCCATTTGGATTTCTAGTAGATGTCTCAAACTCAGCAGGTCCAACATGGAATGCCTGATCTCCACTGCCTTCCAAACTGCTTCCCCCATTGTTCTCCCCATCTCCGTGCAGCGCAACTCAGACCTTCCACTTGCTCACGCCAGAAGCTTGGTTGTCATCCTCACTGCCTCTCTTGCTCTCACCATCCACTCAATGCCACCTAATTAGTCTCCCTGCTTTCTGTCCTCATTCTTTAATGACTCATTTCCCAAACAACAGCCAGAGTGGTCCCTTTAAAAATGAAGTCAGGGCTTCCCTGGTGGCGCAGTGGTTGAGAGTTCGCCTGCCGATGCAAGGGACACAGGTTCGTGCCCCGGTCCGGGAAGATCCCATATGCCGCGGAGCGGCTGGGCCCGTGAGCCATGGCCACTGAGCCTGCGCGTCCGGAGCCTGTGCTCCGCAACGGGAAAGGCCACAACGGTGAGCGGCCCGTGTACCGCAAAAAAAAAAAAAAAAAAATGAAGTCAGAAATTATGTCTGACCAAACCTCCGTAATTGATCTGAGTTAGTAATTGATTCCTGATCACTCAGAGCGCAAGCCAAAACTCAGGGCCCTTGTAACCTTGTCATTTTTATCTCTGCTCCTCTCCCTTTTGCTCACTCTGCCCTTGCCACATTGATCTTGCTCTCCTGGGTCTTGCCAAACATGCTCATTCCTGAGGCCTTTGCATTTGCTATTCCCTGTCCTACAATGTTCTTCCGGTAGATATCCACATGACTCATTCCCTGCCTCCTTCTGGTTTTTGTTCAAATGTCATATTCCTACTGCGTTCTTCCCTAAACAGCTTCCTGCCCTCCTATGCCCCGCCCCTGGTATTCCCTATCATCTTTCTCTTCTTTTTCTCTATAACTTTTATCATCTAATACAGGGTTTCTTGACTTTGGCATGATTGACATTTGGGGATATTTCTTTGTTTGCAGGGATTGCCCTGGGCAGTGCAGGATGTTTAGCAATGTAGGGATGTTGCTACCTTCTACACTCTAAATACTAAAAACCCACCTCCTCCTCCCCAGTGTGACAACCAAAAATAGCTCCAGACACTGCCAAATGTCCCCTGAGGGCCAAAGTCATCCCCTAGAACCATGATCTAATATGTGTTTTACCTATTTATTTATTTATTGTTCCTCTCTTCCCCACCACCAGCGTATATCCTCCAGGAGAACAGGAATTTTTTGTCTCTATCATTCACTGCTGTAGTGCAAGCACCCAGAACAGAGCCTGGTGCATAGTAAGTGCTCAAGAAATATTTAATGAGTGAATAAATGAAATGGACTCCTACCTTTGTTCCTCTGAGCTCATTACGCTCTAGTCACACAGGCCTTTTTTCTGCCTCTTGTACATCCTGAGCTCATTCTCACCTTTCCGCCTCTTTCTTTTAGCCCCCGCTCCTGTAAAGTTCTAACCACAGGTCATCACATGGCAGATCCCAGCTTTTTACTCAGGTCACTACATGTCACTTGTTCGAAGAGGCCTTCCTCCCTGATCACACTATCCAACATGGCCCTCCCTGCCTGCCAGAGTTACTCTCTATCATTTACTCTGATTTCGTTTCTTCATTACATCCGTCTCTGACATGAGCTTATTTGTTTCCATGGCGAGTTTCTGTCTTGCCCTCTTAAATGAATGTTCTCTGAGCGCTTGACATTATATGTTTATTTATCATGGCAACCCCACTGTCTAGAACAGTTCCAGGCCCAAGTTTGTGTACTGATTGAACAAATAAGCCTACCTCCTAGTCGATTTCAGAGTGGAAGAGATTTCAATGGTTAGGAATTAAAGGTTGTGTCTGTCAAGGTTCGGTTGCAAAGAAGAGAATCCACTTTAGCTAGTTCAAGCTGAAAGGGCTTAATTACAGCATTAATTGTGTGGCTCACAGAATCATTGAGAAGGCTGAAGAAGGCCTCCACATTGAGCTCTCATGGACCACTTTGAAAGCCACACATTGACTGTCCCACCAAGGGAGAGAATGCTCTTCAATCAGGAAACCTCTAGCTGAACCGGAAGCTGAGGTTCCAGCTGCTGGCTCTGAGACCAGACCACTGCCATCAGGATCAGGAAGCTAGCGTGAGAAGGAGGTCAGCACTCTTCAGGAGCTGTCAAGACCAGAAAACCACCCCCAGGAAAACCAGATACCACCGTGCCAGTGTTGGCCGGCAAACAAGAGCAAAACAGCGAAGCTTGCCCTCCAGCGAGCTTGATCTTCCAGCTCTCGTGGCAGTACTTCTGATTAATGGAACAAATTCAAATGAAAACAGTGGGGGCTTCCCTGGTGGCGCAGTGGTTGAGAGTCCGCCTGCCGATACAGGGGACACGGGTTCGCGCCCCGGTCCGGGAAGATCCCACGTGCCGCGGAGCGGCTGGGCCCCGTGAGCCATGGCCGCTGAGCCTGCGCGTCCGGAGCCTGTGCTCCGCAACGGGAGAGGCCACAACAGTTGGAGGCCCGCGTACCGGCAAAAAAAAAAAAAAAAAAAAAAGGCTTCTGGGAAGATGTGGCTTTTAGCTTTCCAGTCTCTGCAGCACAGGCAGGCATATTGGAAGGAGATTAGAATGAATGTGGAGGGCCAGTTTACCATATGCAAGTGTGATGGTAAGACAGGATGGAGAGATAAGAGATTAAAAAAAAACCAAATGAATCTTCAACGTCATATCTGCAAGGCAAAATGTTTGCCCCAAATACAAATCAAGTAGTCAAGAGTCTCTTATACACAGTACTGATGGGTAGCATTCATACAATTTCAGGAAATGATTACTTTTTCTCAGAGATGCAACAGCATATGATGAATAGTTGTCACCACTCCTAAAGATCAGTCCCAGCAAACTAAGCTCAATAAAGCCATGAGCTGAGCTCTCCTGCATAGTGGAACTGTTTATCCCCTATAGCCCTACAAGAAAAGTGTAAGATCCGTCAGCCTGAGCACCGTTGTTCATAGCTGGCCATGTACATTTATTTCCAACTTAGGGCAGTGTTCAAACTCAAGTCTTTGGAAAGGCTTAAATTGGACAGAATCTCAGATTTGTACTGGTAAGAAAGAAATTCATTACTAGATTTCATTTTTATTATTTGAAATCTATGAAAGGTTATTTATTTGAATGAATCTATTTTCATAAAATATACTGTCTACACTTACATCAGGTCACATAATGCAGTGTGTATATGTATTTTACTTAATTCATTTTTTGCAAGGATAAAATTCAGTCTTTTTATTCTTAACCTTACATTTGCATGCTTTTCAATATTTAAAAAGTTCATTGCAATTATAGATGCTGTTGGTTTATCTGTTTTACACACTTAAAATCTAACTTTAAATAGAATCGATATGAAATAATCGGGGAGCCCCTGCTCAACTAAAAATATAGAGATAGAGAAAAACAAAATATTAGAATGTACTTTTAAGAATGCGATTTTATCAAATTTAGGAAATGCAAAACTCTCTACAACTTTTAAATTCTTCCTTTTAAGTACTTCATGCTTAAAATAGCTTAAGGATTTCTTCCATTCTTTCTCTCCAATATCCTTTGCAAAGGACTTTTTAAATAGCTACTCTTTTTTGAGTACCTTCTGTGTGCTAGACATGGAACATTCTCTCTTTTAAGCCTCATAGCTTCCCTATGAGGTACAGGTATTCTCTGAAGCTCAGAGAAATGGCTCGTAAGAGGCAGAGCTGGGGTTAGAAATTGGGATTTGACCTCAAGTCCTCTCAACTTCAGAGCTTACTCTTTCTCCTGTAACATTTAGTTATTCACTCACTCATTCATTCATTTATTCAGTTAACGCTACTCAAGGACTCCCTATGGGCTAGGCGTGTACTGTTTTCTGGAATTAAAATAATGAGTCCAAAAAAAGGGCACCATCCCTGCCTGTATGGAGCTGAGAATCTCTACATCCTCCAGCTGGTTGCTTATTCAGGATTTATAGATGAGGATTAACTTCCTGCAAACACAGACAAGAATGTGAAGATTGCCATTTTTTTTTAAATGTCGGAGATGGCCATTTTATAAATATTCCCATGTGAGAGAATATTAAAATTGACTACCTGCCCTAGGTTACATGTGTTTGCTTAGCGTCCTTGATGACTTCAAGATTAATGAAGCCCAGAAGTTAATTAGAGAGGCTGAAACTCAAGAAATCCCTGGAGAGGAAAATAAGGGTTATCTGATTTTTACATAAGGCAGAAGCAATGACAGAAATTGAGCTCCTGTCAGGAAGGATCAAGCATTTAAGACATAGTTTAATAATGTTTTGGGATACTAGTAGTTTTGGCACATTGGCCAACACTGCCAAATTCCTGAGTCAAGGTACTAACCAGCCATCCACTATAAATGACAGAACCCGTTATGTGTACCAGGACTTCAATGCCTGGAGGGGCCAGTGGGCTGTGTACCAGGTGTGGAGGGTCAGGTCTATTAACAGATAGGAATATTCACACCCAAAAATATGTTTTCTCCTATTGGTAGATCTTTCATTTTTTGCCCCTTCTGATAGAGATATAGATATAGGAACTATTTCACTTTCCACTTTACCATAGGAAAAACAACAGCCTGAGGGCATTGATGAGTATCTGGTGTTCACCCTCACTCTGGGGGAGTCCTATGGAGTGGCAGGGCCTGTGGGACCCTGCAAATAACATGCCTTGTCTATTGGGGCAGCAGTTATTTCCGCTCCTGCTGATTGTTGCTGTGAAAGAGGGCCCAGTAGTGCCAGATATTTCATTTTTTAAAGAGAAGCCAGAAATCAGGATTTTTCTGTGAAATCATCTGATATTTAAATCTTGACAACTAATTCAAAAATTTCAAAAAAAGAACAAAAGGGCTTCCCTTGTGGCGCAGTGGTTGGGAGTCCGCCTGCCGATGCAGGGGACGCGGGTTCGTGCCCCGGTCCGGGAGGATCCCGCGTGCCGCGGAGCGGCTGGGCCCGTGAGCCATGGCCACTGAGCCTGCGCGTCCGGAGCCTGTGCTCCGCGGCCACGGTGGTGAGAGGCCCGTGTACCACAAAAACAAAACAAAACAAACAAACAAAAAAAAACACAAAAAGAACAAAAAACTCTTGCATCAACATTTTTAATAGGGTGATCAATCATCCTTGGTTGGTCCAGGACCAAGGTGTTTCCTAGGGCATGGGTCTTTCAGTGCTAAAACAGAGAGAGTCCCAGGAAAACTGAGATGGTTGGCCCTTCTAGAATGTGGAGGATAAGGGAGATATCTCTCTAAGCCACAGAAAGTCTGTAGGTGGTCTGTTTGTAACCGCTGATGATTAGGACAGCAAACTAGAATAGGATTCACAATGTCACATTTTCAAAGGAGGGGGAAGATATTTGATGAACAGAGAATGACTATGTATATCCAATTACTCACTTCTGCTCTCCCCACAGTCCACATCTGATGGCCACAGTCAGGTTAGAAACTACTGTAGTAAACTGATTGCAGTGCTATAGTGTTCTTTTTTTTCAACTGCTTATCCAAAATTTGTTCAACCAAGGAACATACTTAGAGAGAGGGAGATCCGGAGGGTAAAAGAAAAGGCTGACTTCTCTGAAAAGATACAAATAATCAAAGAAAATGTTGGAAGTGTATTGGGAAGTATCTTGGGCCAGACTATTTTTATTCTACCTAAATTTTATAACTAAAAATAAAGGTTAATTTGTCACAAGTTTTTCTTAAAAAATTTTTGTTTTGATTTACACAATATTATCATGGGAAAGCAACTTTAACACCATGTAGTCCAGGGCTTCCAATATAAAGTTGGGGAAATTGAGGCCCAGTATCCCATAGCTAGCTAGTGGCAGAATGCACCTGTTTGGAATGGCGTAGATGGGTGTCAATGATGTGATAAGGGAAGGCAGCACGGCTCCTCTAAGATCCAGTTCTAGCAATTAAGAAAGTTTTATGGCAAAAAGAAAAATAACCATTAAAATCTAAAAACAACAGATGTTATTTCAAACTCTGACTTTTGTTTATGAAATTAAAAGATAATGAATCACTAAATGCTCATATTGTTGAAACTCAATGCAAATTGCATAAAATGAAGGACAGTAAAATAGAAAAAGAATTCTCCATCAAAAAGACTACTATATTGTATCTGGGCCATTTCATGCGCACAGTATACATTTCAAACTAAAAACCTATGATTTGCAAAACAGACAAGGAAGTTTAAAAACAGTCTTTCCAACCATCCTTATATACTGGCATAGTTTAGTTTCATTAAGTTCTAAATGCATCACTTCATCACAAAAGAATTCTCTTTGAAGTGGGAGAATGAACTCTGTGGTGAGGATATGCCCCCAGGCCCATATGAGCAAGTAGAAACAAGGCTGATCTTTATCTTATTACATTGGCATGCTGCCCCAGCCAAAGAACTTACTGGTCTTATTTACGGTCACGAAGAGGTATCAATAGGGTCCAAAGATTCACAAATTCCTTGCTTGAATAAGTAGAATCCCCCTCGTTTCTTTTTGAGACCATATGAAATACACAGTTCATCTCTGACACTTGTTTGTATTAATTCCTAGGAATCTCACAGAGTAGAATACAGACAATGGCCCAGTAGCTTGAATGTCACACCAAAAGACCACAAGGCCAGTGTTTCTTGCAGACTCTAAGAAGCTCCTACAGCCCGGAGGTCAGTGGTCACAATGTCTTTATTGTGGGTAGAGTGCATGTAGCTGTAGCCCACTTAAGCATAAGCTTGGTGAATAGTTCAAGGTCAGAATGATCCTGGTCAGAGTGACAGGCCAACACTTGATGAGTTTATGGTTCATGACCAGACCCACAGCTGGCCCAACACTTACCACTCCCCTCCTGATTAGATCCAGGAATGCAGTGAGAAGGGAGGGGTATGTTAATTCTTGATAACCATTTGGAGGTTGACGATATAGGAAGAGGAATCAACAAAACACAATTATAAAACATTGTTTTGGTGTTCAGGCCAGACTCCCTTCCAGGATAAATCTCTAAGGGGGTGATCTAGGCACTCTATTTCAGAGGCACGTCCTAGGAGTGTTGCTGCTGTCTGTGTGTGTGTGTGTGTGTGTGTGTGTGTGTGTGTTTAAGCTTAAAAAAAATATTTATTATCATACATAATTTCTGAGGGTCAGGAATCTGGAAGTGGCTTAGCTGGGTGGTTTTCTCCTATGGTCTCTCATTAGCTTGCAGTCAAAGTGTCTGCCAGGACTGCAGTCACCTTAAGGCTTGACTGGGGCTCAAGGGTCTACTTCCAAGATGGTGCACCATTGGCTCAAGATGGCTCATTCACATGGCAACTGGCTGGAGGCCTCAGTTCCTTCCATTTTGCCTTCAACCTGTCTGTGGGCCTGCTTGAGTGACATGACAAGACAGATAGCTTCTCTCAAAGTAAGTGGTCTAAGAGAGGAAGTAGGACTGTAATTAACGTGGCTTTTGGAAATGGGTTTTTGAGTTTATACAGTCTTGGTACTACTAAGTTGCTTCGTTTCTTCATGCCTGTAACAGCCACTATAGTTGGCAGTAGTGTGGACTTCACAAGAGTGACTAACTTGCTTTAACGTGGGAAGCAGATGAGTCCATGTCGGAAGATGTGGAAGGTGGGAGATAGCTCTGGCACTGAAACCAGGAGAAGTCTTAAATAAATGACTGTTACACATTGCTGAAAGCAGTGGTAAATTATCCTTTTTTAACATTTGGGATAGAAGGATTTGAGCATGTGTTTGGCCCAAACCTTCCATTTCAAAGATGGCAGTTGAGGGCATGAGAAGGGTAATTTTACGTAAATATTTCAGAGTATTTGTATTTAAAAGAGTCGTCTATCTTTAATTAACCTTTGTTTGTGGGTAGATTATTACAGTAGAGTATAGATAAGCCACCTCTGGACTTTCCAAGCTCATTGTGAACAAAGACAAGGTAGTGGCTGGCAACAAGGTAACCAGAAATATGATTCTTAGCAACCTTTGAGTCATGTGAATCTGAATGCAGAAAGAGATCAAGATTATAAACCTAATCCTCCCACACATGAGTGGGACAATGGATTGTTGGGAAATTATACAGAAAGTTTCTTCTTCTGAGCCTCAGAAAAATTAATGGAAAATCTTGGGTAACTTATTTAACCTTGCTAAGACCCATTTCCTCTTCTATCATGAGGCTGATGATAGCAACCCTATAGGATTACTGTGATAATTAGAAAAAGTCTATACTAAGTGGGTGTTCAATAAATGGTAGCTGATTTTAAAATTATTATTATGACCATCATATTTTTTCTTCAAGGCATTAAGCTCATAACCAATAGGCTAGGAGAACCTAGGAGAACCTTTATGCCTTTGGTTCTCAAAACTGAATCAAGGTATCTGAAAAGTGATGGTGGGAGAAGGGGGAGATGCTCCAGTTTACTGCAGCCTTGTGAGGGAGTGTTTCCCCTGAGACCACTTGCAGCAGAATTACTTGGTTGTTTGTAAAAAATTCAGATTCTTGGATCCTGCCACAGATCTACTGAGTCAGTATATCGGGGTCTGGAACCATGTAGTGTGCTTTTTAAACAAGCAGCCCAAGTGATTCCTATGCCCCCTAAAATTTGAGAATCACAGCAAAAGATGTTTTGAAACCCTTATGGAGCTCACAGAAGGCAAAGCAGCTGAATTGATCTTAACCAGAAGTTTCCAACTTTTAAAAAATTATGTACCCCATCAATAAAACCTATTGTATAATGTAATCCTAATGTTTGTATATTTATACTTTTATTCATAAATTATTTACATGTACCATGATGCTAAATATCCTATACATTATAAAACAAAATAGAAAATTTTTAAAAGATGATATAAAAACTTTTTGTATAAATTTTAATATTTTCATCCCATATCCTAGTGGATCATATGGTATATCCTTTGGGATTCATACTCCCTAACCTGGAGACCAGCAGCTAAACAAGCAGTGGTCCCTATGGTTGTGTTTATGCAATCACTTATTAAGCAAACACTTACAGTGTTCTTTCCAAATGCCAAGCCTGTTCTAGGCTCAAGGGCTCACTGTGAGTGATCATTTCCCTCTGTCATATTGAAGCACTAATAACATCACTACCTCACCGTGTCTAAACACTTCGTTATTTCCAGGTTCTGTGGGTCAGAGTGTTCAGCTCATCTCCTCCAGGCAGTAGAGTGGTGCTGCATCTAGTTCAAGGCTATATTCAAGGTCACAAATATATAACTTAACAGAATATTTGGGATTGGGGGAAAGTCCAAGACAGTCGTGGTAAGCCACAAGTAAAGGGGGTAAAGCCCTCCCTGAATTAAACAGAGCACCATCTTGGGAAGGTTGTGTGGCACTGTGGAAAGAATACTGCATTTAGTTCTGGAAGAGCTATATGTCTGGGCTTCATTCCTTACTGGCTGCATGACCTTCTGTAAATTATTTACCCATTGAGCTTCTGTTTGCTCCTTTGTAAAACAAGGATAATAACACTTTTTCTGCTTACTTAACACAATTGCTATCACAACCAAACTCTTCTCATCTTTGATAATAATCCTGTTGAATGCCAGGATTGGCATCAGTTGTCGAACACTATGTTTTACTGAGTGCCTGATGGATATTCCAAAGCGTCACCAAGTAAGTAGAATTTCACTTTTCCTGATTTTACTAGAACAAGCAAGTTCTTATTCTTCTGAATTTAATAACTACTCACCTTCCATCTGTCACCCTTCCACTTCCAGAGAGGTTAAGAGAAGTGACTTCAAAGCCTGGCTTTGCCACTTTGACATCCAATTTCCTTAAACATAGTTCCCTCATCTGTAAAATGTGGATAATGATATTTACCCCCTAAATTATTGTGAGGGTTAAATAGGATAATTTATGTAAATGTTTGGTACAATTGGAACATAGTACAAATTGAATAAATGATTGAAGAGGTACTCTTCAATATGAAGAGGCACTCTTTCAACAAATATGAAGAGGTACTCTTTCAACATTTTGGTAAATGCAAGCTACAACTTGATGCATCCATTCAGGGATGGATTTCACTTGGTGATTCTGAAAAAACAAGTGATTTGACCTTACATCTTTTATATGATTAACCTCCTTACCCTGGTTACTGAGGATGAAGTTAAAAGATAGATTTCTTTTAAGATTCAGTTGGAGAATGAATAATGACTAGCTTGACAGAATGGAACTTTTTACTATGTTTTAGACTGGTCTAGATTTAAGAACTGCCCCAAACATGAAGACTTAATATATACTAGAAATAAAAATAAAAGGAAAAAATATTGCTAATAATCTTATTACAGTGAGATGTGATCATGAAGTAATGAGCCGGTAGTCTATACTATGTGCCACAACAAAGTTTGATCCTGACTTTTAAATTATGTGATACAAATCTTTCCCTATTATTTAATAACGGTGGATTTTTTTCTTGTTACACAAGCTATTGACATAGCTTAAGTCACTTACTTAATGACTCATGATGTAATAAACTGGCATCTCCTTCATCCTTACTTATACAAAGATGATTTGATTATATAGGCACACTTAGCTGGTCATAACTTACCTTCATAATAGGCCTGCAGTTTAAAAAATGCCCAAAGGACAGACCAGTATTTGTTCCTAAGTGAATTTATAGGCCAGTTTCCCTTAAATGGCCTAAGTATAAACCTAATCTTTAAAACAAGGGTTCTTCTCCTCTTGCCTGAGTTTGCGGTCGATCTTCTGTTTCTAATTTCTCTTGATATCTTAGTCTGCTTTCCTGATCATTGTAGACTCACTGGAGCATAGGGTATTTGAACAGTGAAGAACCATAAAGATTTTCTGACTATTTCCTGATTCTTTAGAAGTGAAAACCATGACCCAGGCAAGTCATTCATTTTCATCAGCTTCAGAGTAGAGAAGAGACTCCAAGTCAGGACTCTCAGCTCTGTTCCTGGTTTATTTCTCCTCAACTCAGCTTCTTTCAGTTTCCCTGACTCCTGATTTGATTGTTTTGTTCAAATGTATAAAAGTTGGTAAAATCAGATTAATCTGAAACATGGTGTTCATTTCTTTCCCTAGAACAAGCCTTGATGTGTGAGTGCAAACACTAGTATTTCCAAGTTCTAACCAGTGAGGTGTGGCAAACTGGGACGTGGATGAGTCCCGGGTTCTGGCTGTACTCATCCCATTATACCTTTAGTATTGTGATTCTTATAAATTGGGTATAAAATTATCTAAATTGTTAGTGAATATTCACATTGAGAAATCATGTTTATTTCTCCTTTTCCACTGCAGTGTGACTTAGATGAAGTATTCCTTAGTGAATTAATTACACTGGAATCCCCCAACCAACTTCAGGATTTTACATATTCTAAATAGATTTTTTAAAACCTAAAGTATTGATTAATAAATTAGATACTGAAGAACCAAAACTCATTATTGAACTTTAATTGACGAGAGCTACTGTAAATGCTAATCTGATATCCTGGGAGTTGTAAATATTGTATAGTAATAATATATTTTATATTACTGAAACAGAAAATCTATTTAACACAAGTAAAAGTAATAAATTTAGCAAAAAAAGAAAAGTAGGTGTATGAGTGTGGCATCAGAATGATGGAAGACAGGCTCCCAGAATTATCTGTGTTATAATTTACTGGTGTATGTTCATGTATTGCTTAAATACCTTTCTTTAAAAAATAAATCACACTGTTTCAGGACACAGAGAACTACAATTATATCTGGGTACTCAGTTCATTAGCATCTTTTCACCACTGGCCTTAATCGGTTTTACATCAGTAAGAGTTAAGAGCATAACAGAAATCTAACAAGTGTATGAGGATCAACATGTGGCCTGATTTTAGTCAACAGAGAACTGAAATTGTGCCAATTCAACTGAACCTGTGGCCACATTCTGTGTTTACTCAAAATAGATCATGCATTTGTAGTAGTTTCTAAGGGATTGTTTTAAATAAATAACACTTTTGGGAATTGATTCTCTTCTCAAATGCATATTGAGTGATTTTTTTTTCAACTGACTTAGTATAAGAAAAAAAGTAAGAATGAAAGACAAATTATTTTTATTTAGAGCCCTTGATAACAAACATCCTTTCAAAGTAATTTTATCCTCCCTTTGTTCTGTGACTTAAATTTCTAAAATGGTATATGTTGATAAAAAGTCATGTTCTGGTGTATGTTTCTCTTTTCCTTCCTCACTTTTGAGCTCAGCATAGCAATGCATTTACCAGCAATACAGGCAGAAATTATTTTCTCCTTCAATTATTCCCACCCCAAGGAGGTAGACAAGGTATTCAAAGTAAAGAAAAATATAAACCAGACCAGGAAAGGACCACTGAAAACTTTGCTGAATCAAATTGGTTTAGGAAAGAAAAAATATCCCAAATGTATTTGTTTTGGGGTTAAAACGTTTTCTTTTCTGTGTATTCATTCATTCATTCTGTGTGAGGAAACTACACTGGAGGCCAGAGACACAGAAATGGAATGCACACATCTAATGTTCATATTCAAGAAGAGGAAGCAGATGCATACACCCAAAAGCATAGTTCAATATAAAAGTGCTGGAATGGAGATAGGAAGAGAGCTATGGGGACCCATGGGATTGACCACCCCAGAAAACGGGAGGCAGGAAGGCTTCTATGAAAGGGTCCATGGGACCCTTGAAGCATGAGCAGAAATTTGCCAGAAAGAAAAGGAGTTGGAATTCCAGAGATAGAGTTAATAAAATGTGCAAAGTCCCAGAGAGAGAAAAAGCTATGGTACCTTGAGGACAGTGAGAACTCCTGTACTGCAGATTAGGAGATAGGATGGGACCAGGTGGTTAAGGATTTTATTCACTATAGTAGAGAATTAGGACTTTATCCTGAGGGCAATCAGGGGCTGATAAGGCAATGAAGCAAGTTATAAACCATAGCCATTTAAAAATAAAAACATAACTAAGGAAAATTGGGAGGAAAAAAGTAGAAAATGAATACCTGTGCTAATTTCCTCAACTTTCATAGGAAAGGAGTCAATAGGTATATCTAAAAGTCAGTCAGAAAACAGAGGCCATCTATATTGTCTAGTCATTACAGGCAACCTCTAGAACTGAATATGATGCTAGAGGTAACAAATATCAGGAGACAAAAGACAGTAATTTAGACAGAAGGTTCTATGAGAATTCTTCTCATCCTTTACAGCAAGAAGTCAGTACATATGGCCCAGAACTGGTAAATCAAGAAACAGAAATTAGCAGCAGAACTTAAAATAGTTGCCTCTGCAAAAGGAAGCTTGTCTGGAAAATACTTTCTGTTGGTTCTGATACCTGGAATCCCCTGTATTAGGTACAAAAGGCAAAAGGAGCATAGTTGTTCTTTCTTTCTCTTTCATTACTTTCTCCAACAGGGTATTTATTGGAGAAAATAAAGGGTATTACCTTTACAAGGCAGCTTCTTACCTCCTCTCTCGGGAGAAAGTCTCCAAGGGGATGTTTATTACTTTTCTATTCTAGGGTCAGTCAGTCTTCAACCCTATAATGAGAAAAACAGCCTTTAGCCCATGCACTAACGATAAAATATAGGCTCTTAAAGATTTCAATGAGCTTAAAATAATTAGTACTATTGTCGCTTCTCTACTTTAGCTACAGAAAACCTAGGGGAAAAGAAATGTAAAGCCAGGGCTTCCCTGGTGGCGCAGTGGTTAAGAATCCACCTGCCAATGCAGGAGATACGGGTTTGAGCCCTGGTCAGGGAAGATCCCACATAAGCCCATGCGCCACAACTACTGAGTCTATGCTCTAGAGCCCTCGAGCCACAACTACTGAAGCCCACGCGCCTAGAGCCCGTGCTCCGCAACAAGAGGAGACACCGCAATGAGAAGCCCGCGCACCGCAACAAAGAGTAGCCCCCGCTCGCCGCACCTAGACAAAGCCTGCATGCAGCAACAAAAACCCAACCCAGTCAAAAATAAAATAAATAATATAAATAAATTTTTAAAAAAAGAAATGTAAAGCCTTTAATCATAGGTACTAAATTAACAACTTAATTGTTTTCTATTTCTTCACCACTTTTCATGAATATTACGGACGGTTCAAACCTTATTAAAACTGTCTTAATGGCTTAGGATAGAAAAAATGTCAGAAAGGTTTTAACTTTCTCTTAGAAACAAAATCTTTGTGACAAAAATTCAAGCTAATTTTTTAGAAGCCACATTTAAAAAAAATCAACAACAACCTGCTAGAAGATTATGCTACAAAGAAGAGTCAGTATCCTTAAAAAAGGAAAAGGTCATGGCATCCATCATTCCTCAGACAAAAAGAATGGCATCAATTGCACTATATTGCAAAGCCAGTTTTTAAATATTCCTCATGGTAAGATCATCTACAAAAAAAAATCAAGGCATAACCAATAGGCCTTTCTTCTTCTCATGCAAAAAATTATATATATTTATGAGGCCATATTCTATAATACTTAAGTGTATAAGGTTGACTCTATAAGATCTGGGTTAGAAGCTCAGTTGACACTAACTGGGTGACCTTGGAGAAGTCATTTGCTCTAAGCCTTGGTTTCTTAATAATACTTGTTTCACAAGGTTGTGGTGAGGATTACCCTGAAGAACTGATGTAAAGTGCTTTAATACAGTGGATAGCACAATGTTAGCTACTCTAAGTAGTATTTTATTTATTTAACAGAAATATTCCCTATTTTTAAAAGTACCCTTTAACAGAAATATCCCAGGCTGGCAGTTAACTTTGAATAAGTGAAAAATCAGAATTTTGTTTCGTTAGATGCTATGGATCCAACAAGGGATACCTAAACAGTGTCCTAGAGAAGGACATCTAGAACCCAGGAGGCAGGATATGACATCACCCAGCCCCTTGCTGACGGCACGGTCTTTATCGGGGCCATCTCCTTCTGGAGGTGAACCTCTTCCCAGGAGTGCCTTTTCATTGAGAAGCTGTTTTCTGACAGCAAGAAATGATTTGGTTGTCATCCATTAGAGTGAAAAGAGTGGTTATGTGATCAAGGGTAACTCCTACAAAATATAAATCCAAATGCCAAATGCCAACAAGATTTTTCTTTGACGGCTTTATCCTAACATGTTGACAATTCCAGGGTCAGGCAGTTTTCTCTGGGCAGAAAATGGAGGTGGTGGGGCAGGGGAGGTATAGAAAATAACACACTCACATGCGGACAAGACATGCGATGTGCAAAGTCGAAAATATCTGTTATCTGTCCCTTTAGCAGGAAAAAGTTTGCCGACCCCTGCTGTAGAGTCTAAACACTTAAACTTTGAGAAACTCTGCCTTAAGGACTTCAAACTAGAAGCAATAAATGAAAACGCTGATTTCTGCACAACTAATGATGTGACCATGTTCTTTTAGTCATGGTTCTGGGATATTGAATAGAAAAGGACATTTTCCTTCTTGCATCTATTTGCTTGAATTATTTATATTTTAAATCATTCAAAATTAAATGATCGATTTATTGGGTGACACTGAGTTGTCATTCAATCAGAATCATGTATCATTTGTTCCGTCATTGGGGTTGGAACTCGGAACAGGAACAGGAACTTTCCTAAAGTCAAAAGCCTTCTGGGTCATGCAACACTTGAGTGTTACCACCCAGCAACAATAACACCCCCAGGCGAGGAGAACAACTCAAAATCTCTGAAAACCAACTTTTCCCATGCTTTGGGCGTCAAACTTATTATTGTGGAAAAACCTGAATGGAACTTATGTGGGCTGTTAATGGTCCATATCCTACCCAGCGTGATTATTCAGACTTCTCTCTGCAGAAGTATTGACATGGTTGGTCAAGTCTGCCCGAGACTGCTGACTATGTAATGAATAAGGAAGCACATTCTACCTTCTAAAACCTGGGGTGAAAAGTCTGAATCCTGAACCCAGCTTCCTAAAGGTTTTCAATAAAGAACTGTGGACCTATATTCTATTTGATTATGATTAAAGCAAAAATGGGAACTGTGTGCAGGAAAGTGTCACTACTTTGAAACCAACAAAATTCTTTTCCCACAATGCTCCCATATATGTCCCTCCAATTTTTTAGTGTTTACAAACAGTGTAAGCCAAACTTTCGTTCCAGTAAACAAGTGAATACAATGACTGGTAGTTTTCTCTTTTAAGGATTGTGTACACAGTAGTAATGTCAGGGTTATAAACACGATGAATGAAAACATAAATATTCTTAAAGTGACACACACTATTCCCTCTCCATTGTTACCACTCCCAACTTAAATGAACTTAATTTAAAAAAATCACTTTTTGAATCTCTACTATGTGCCAGGCAATAAGGTGGGTACACTGATGCACAGAACAGGCATCTTCTCCTGCAAGAAGACAATGAGGTTTGAAAGTGGATATATAGATGTATGTATTGACTTATTCATTTATTTAGCAAATAAATTTATTGAGCACCTGCTACAAACCAAGCACTATTGCAGGTGCTGGGAATTTAGCAGTGAAAAAAATCCCTATCATAAAAAGCTTACCTCCTAGTAGAGAGAGATAGATAAGCAAAATTAATTAATATAAAGCAGAGAAGAAAATAAGGATTGTCAGAGTTGGGGACGCAATTTTAAATAAGGTGATCAGAGAAGGTCTCACTGATAAGGTGTCATTTGATAAAATTGGTAGAAATGAGAGTGCCATGTAAATATTGGAGGTGGGAGGTGTTCCAGGTACAGAAACTAGCAAGTGCAAACATCCTGAGATAGGAGAGAACTTGGCCAACCTAGAGGAGTAACCAGGAGGCCAGTGTGACTGGAGCAAAGGGAATGGTCCAGGGCAGTTTAGGAGCTAGATGGATGGTGGCAACACTGTTGAAATTGAGAACATGGATAGGGAAGATAATGAGTTTAGATTTCAACTTGTCTGCAAGCCATCACAATGAAGATACTCAGTTTAGAGCAGGGGTCCCCAACTCTCGGGCCACGGACCGGTACCAGTCCCCGGCTGGTAGCAGGAGGTGAGCAGCGGGCGAGCGAAGCTTCATCTGCCGCTCCCCCATCGCTCGCATTACTGCCTGAACCATGCCCCACCCACCATCCATGGAAAAATTGTCTTCCACGAAACCGGTCCCTGGGTCCGAAAAGGTTGGGAACTGCTGGTTTAGAGCACATGATGAGGCTGGGTACTGAGATTTGGAAGTGGTCAGCACTGATAGGTGGAAAGAATTTTTTGAAGATTGCATGATAAGTCATTCCATCATATATTACAGTCATCCTATGTAATATTTGGGGGCAAAATATACTAAATATTTTGGGACAAATTTATACTAACAATTTCTTTTGTTTTTCTGGAATTTACATTTAATTTGGCATTCTGTATTTTATCTGGCAATTCTAATCAGTATTCAACTGCTCTGAGAAAAGAGGCAGATACACCAGTTAGGACACAATGACAAGCCAGGCAAGAGGTGAGGAAGCCCTAGAATTAGTGTTTCATAAAGGATCCTTTGCTTGACTAGTATAAATGCAAATTTTAAACTGTAAAATTGAATCAATTAATTTGAATTGATTAGAAGCATAATGATTTCCTATAGAGGTACTGCTCCCTCAGGGTCAGGATTATACCTGTGTGCTTTGATTCATGAGGGGCCCCAACATCTGCTGTGGCTCAGCTGGGGGCTGCAGTAGCTCACAGAACACTTACCCCTGCAGAGGGAGTGAAGAGCTAACACCCTGCTAGGCTGTCCTAAAGGGACTTATCTGTAAGAGGAAAGTTCTATGTGCATCTTCGCTTCAGTAGAACTTGTTTACTGTGTTGAACTTGACATGAATAAGAAAACGGAAAGTCCCTATCGATAGTTGATACAGCTTTCCTTCAGGAAACGCTTTTTAAACCACACAAATTTTCAATATAGACTCATGATTTGGCTTTAAAAGTAAGCTGATGAAAACAAACAAAAAAAATAAATCCAACGGGGACTTCCATGGTGACACAGTGGTTAAGAATCTGCCTGCCGGGGCTTCCCTGGTGGCTCAGTGGTTGGGAGTCCGCCTGCCGATGTAGGGGACACGGGTTCGTGCCCCGGTCCGGGAGGATCCCACATGCCGTGGAGTGGCTGGGCCCGTGAGCCATGTCCGCTGAGCCTGCGCGTCCAGAGCCTGTGCTCCGCAAGGGGAGAGGCCACAACAGTGAGAGGCCCGCATACCACAAAAAAAAAAAAAAAGAAGAAGAAGAATCTGCCTACCAATACCGGGGACACAGGTTGGAGCCCTGATCTGGGAAGATCCCACATGCCGTGGAGCAACTAAGCCCGCGAGCCACAACTACTGAGCCCACATTCCACAAAACTACTGAAGCCCGCGAACTTAGAGCCCGTGCTCCGCAACAAGAGAAGCCACCGCAATGAGAAGCCTGCGCACCACAATGAAGAGTAGCCCCAGCTCGCCGCAACTAGAGAAAGCCCGCGTGCAGCAGCGAAGACCCAATGCAGCCATAAATAAATAAATAAATAAATCCAACATATCAAAACTATTCAAAATACAAAATATTTTCTTCTTTCAGGGCAGCTGTATTCCTCATGCATTATACACTATAAACTGAATTCCATAGGCCTTGATCTATCTTCAGCAAACACTGAAGACCCCATTGTCCCAGGGCTCTGTCTCAAGAGAGCTCCCGGGAGAGGAAGAAGCAAGCAACTGCATATGCACATACACATTCTCAAAGTGGATTGGTAGACCCTACACTGAAAGTTGCCTGGCTTTTCTTCAGGCTCAAGTTCCATGATCAGATATATCTTTAATGGCAAATAAATTCTTTAAAGCCTGTAAAGAGATGTATAATAGAAATATGACTAAAGAAACATGAGTGACATCCGTGCCATTTAACTCTAGGACCTTTTCAACACCCAGATTTGAATGTCACTTGAGTGAGGGTAGTAACCTTATTCTGTGCTCTGTTTGCCAGTGTGGTTCGCAAAAAGCGGGCAAGATGAAGAATCCGCAGCAGCCAATCATGATGTTCAAGGGGATGTTGAAATCCTTCAAAGCTTTTCATTTCTAAGCTTGTTCAAGGGCAGCTCAGTAACCAAAGGCAGACATTTCAATTCTTTCATTCACTCAGTAAATGTCTGTTGAGGACCAATAAATTGCCAGGCACTGTGCTGGGCTCTGTGCTTCAAGAACAGAAAAGCCATTCATTTGTAAACTGGAAGAACTGCAGTGTAGAAATCTGCCCTTTAAAAAGGTGACCCTAGATGCTATCTAAAAAGAAAGTTAGTATACTAAAAACTACTGAATTGTACACTTTAAAAGGGTTAAGCCTATGTGAGTTATAGCTCAATTTTTGAATGGAAAAAATAAACAATTAAAAGTAAAAAAAAAGTGGGAAATTAGAGTATAATTAGATACCATTCCTTTTATACCCAACAGGAGAGAGGCAGTAAATCTAATAATTTTTCATTAATAAAACTCTAGAAATTGCCAAGTTAGCCTAAGACATTATCAAAAAAATAAGCAATATAATTTAAAAAATTTAAAGACAAAAGTGAGTGTCTTTAATTTCAAAGTAAAAACTGATTTCTTACTGTCCACAATAAACAAATAAAATGACTGATATAAGAGAAAAGAAAAGCAAAAGGTAGGGAGAACCTCTAAAATGAAGAATTTTTCTGGATTCTTGGCCAGTTATTTTTAAAGGGAAATGATTTTTATAATATTTAGGAGTAATTCGGATACAATTTACCTTTTTTTCAATAAAAGCTATTTAAGAGCTGTCGAATCTTTTATTCTACTACATAGTAAATTTCAAAAAGACATTAGAAAATTGTTCTATGAATTAACTCACTGTTTTATGAGTTATATCTAATTAATATAATATTATGAAGAGTTCTCTAAGTAAATCAACTGCTTCACAAGATTATCTAAAGCCCTACTGGAATCTTAAAAAATTATTCATGATACTTGTTAAAGACAGTAAGGAAGACTTTATTCAAGGTGGGCTAGTACAATGGGGTTTTTTTAGTAGGGAAGAGACATGGGCTCCCAACACAAGGAAAAGCCAAGGAGCAGAGAAGGGGGTGGGAGTAGAGAGCAGGGGAGGATTGGTGAATGCAAAGGTCCTAAGAGGAAACATGAAGGGTTCAGGATTCTTGCTGAAGGCAGGCCAAAGTGATGAGATATTATGTGGGGTTGACGGAAGACAAGGAAAATAATCAGAAATAGTTTATAAAGGCTGAGGTTTCCTTTTTAATCCTTCCCTTAATTCACATACTCAGCTGACCAAGTCTTGTACAACTAAGAATGCCTTTGTGGTAGGGGGGAAAAAAAGACACTAAGAGAACTTCACTCTGGTTCCTGAGTCTTTTGCTACGTGACTTTGGATGGCACAGTTAATTATCTGTAACAAGATCTTCAGGAAGATAAACTTAGGTAGCTAAATTGACTGGTACATTGCAAATATTCAAATTTCGAGGCCTAAGTTAAAGAGAGCAATCAAACCTACCAGCTGGGGTGAATAAGGGGGTGTAAGGCAGTGGTCTTCAAACTGGGGTGCCCATAACTTAACTGGGGTATGTGTGGACACACACACACACACACACACACACACACACATATACTTTGGAGGGTTTCACAGGCAGGGATTGTTTGAACAGAATCAGTGTTCAAATCTTGAACTCCCATGTGTCCTCTCATAACACTGGTTTACTGAAGAGAACACTGCGGTGGCAGGGCCCATGTTTCCTTTTTCCACATCCCCTTTCCCAACCAGAGGCCCTGCAACCACTTTACAAAAGAAAGTGAAAGCAAAGCCCCACTGGGCATATAACCTTTGCGTGTTTGCTCCAGGGGTAAACAACTCCAGGCCACAAACCGAGGGACCATGAGGGAATGGAGATTTCCTGAGGAGATTTTTTGAGAGAAAGAGCAAAGCAAAGAAAGACACCGGGAAGCTCCAAACCTTCTCTCTCTCAACTTAATCTCAACTTGAATTAAGGAGTAACATTGCACAGACGTGCATTTAACCACACTTACTTGCAATAAAAAAGATAAAAATGAAGTCAGCCTTCTCCTGACCAAAAAAAGAATCATTCTACTTTGGCCAGATATTTTGCTCTCTCATTTTACAATGAATAACATCTGACCTGAATGAGGCAAACCTGCAACTCCAAGATTTTCAGGAAAAGTATTTAAAGAATGAAGATGTTATAAAATAGATTCTTTGTACAACATGTTCAGATGTTGACTTGATAATGCATAAAGAGATACAGAGTTTTACAAAAAGTCTTTTAAAGCTTTGGAGAGCAGAAAGTTTGAAGGCCAGTGGTCCAAGGAACTTAAGGAAAGAAGTTCTATGCCAGTCTATACCCATGCTTAGAAACAGGTCTTCTGACAGAAAAGGTGATTTTGAATGCAGGTGGATTGTTTCCAGCCTGATCCTCAGAAGCTTTTGTCCATCCTCGGGAAAGGACACCTGCAGTAGTACCGGTAAACAATAACCTGGGGCCACATTACCCAGACCTCTGTGGGCACTGTTGTAAGGCACACTATAACACAGTGAGGAGTGAGGTACTACGCTCATGACGGTGTGCATCTCAGGAGTCTCAGGGCACTGGCAATATCTGAAACCACAAGGCAGCCAGAGAGACCACAGAAATTCCAAATCACTTGTTTGACAAAACTTGGGGACTTCCTGCAGCAGTTGCGGGGGGATTCGGGGGGTGGGGGGGTCTCTCTATTTCATCCAGTTTGTGGGATGATCATCTCACTGCTGGTCTCATGAGCCCATTGGGTGTTGTCTGGGGAAAGCAGGGAATTCTTTAGATAAATTATCTAGAACTTATGAAATATGAACTCCTTTTCTTCACTGTCACCAACCCCAGCCTTCCTCTCATCCCAATTAAAAATATGAGGACACTGGGCTTCCCTGGTGGTGCAGTGGTTGAGAATCTGCCTGCCAATGCAGGGAACACGGGTTTGAGCCCTGGTCTGGGAAGATCCCACATGCCGCGGAGCAACTAGGCCCGTGAGCCATGGCCGCTGAGCCTGCGCGTCTGGAGCCTGTGCTCCGCAACAAGAGAGGCCGCAATAGTGAGAGGCCCGCTCACCGTGATGAAGAGTGGCCCCCTTGGGCTTCCCTGGTGGTGCAGTGGTTGAGAGTCCGCCTGCCGATTCAGGGGACACGCGTTCGTGCCTCGGTCCGGGAGGATCCCAGGTGCCGCGGAGCGGCTGGGCCCGTGAGCCATGGCCGCTGAGCCTGCGCATCCGGAGCCTGTGCTCCGCAGCGGGAGAGGCCACAACAGTGAGAGGCCCGCGTACCGCAAAAAAAAAAAAAAAAAAAAAGAGGGGCCCTCGCTTGCCGCAACTAGAGAAAGCCCTCGCATAAAAACGAAGACCCAACGCAGCCAAAAATAAAAATAAATAAAATTAAAAAAGAAAAATATGAGGACACTGAGACCCAGGGAAGGTGAATTGTCAAAGTTTCTGAAGTAGTGCCTGTTCAAGGTGGGAAAGGCCCAGAGAACTTTCCATTTCTGTCTTTGCCTAGTCTGTACTCAGCTCTCCTAATTTCAAATCCAGAATTTTAGCCACAGGCTAGACACTACTGGAAATAAACTGTCTCAAAAGGGCATAACTTTCTTTATATTTTCCTCAAGTTGTTTTTTATGTCATTTGGCTAAGAAACAGAATTGACTCCGATTTGGGCAGGAAGCTGGGTGTGAAGTTGTAAGGGGTCCTGACTCACCAGGTGCATCACTCCACTTGGGTAGCAGCTTGTCTACCAACAGAGCAAGCCCCCTGCCCCTGCAGGAGATGGTGGTCAGGATTTGTCTGGACTGTGTAATCAACAAGGACATACTACTGTTTTCCTTCTTTATTCCCAGTGAAATATCCTTCCCTTTGACAGTGTCACCCATTGCAGGGACTGTGGGATACCTGTGGGTAACAGAGGCCCCATTTGCTAAAGGAAAGAAAATCCTTTACTCCTTATATTGAGAATTTCATTAAGGATTTACAGTCCTGCTTGGCAAAACACAATAATGAACACAAACTCGATGTACTCACAGAAAAGACCAACCATACAGAAATTTGCATATACACACTAGATTAAATTTGAAGACTTACACATCATGTGGTAAAAGAGATTTGTAAACTTCCTTGTCAAGGACCCCTTTCTATGGGGTCCATTGTTGTACTACATTTCTGCAAAGTTCACGTTTTTAACTTGCATCAATGTAATATGGTTCTCTTGGACACCAGCTTCTTCCAGACCTCTGGGGTTACATACATTGAATGACCTGACAAGATCTTCTTTTTTTTTTTTTTTTTTTTGCGGGTTAAAAAATATCTTTTATAAAAATGAATAGTTTTCCTACATACAAGTGATATTGAGAGAAAAAATAATTAAACAATATCTCAAAAGAGCAAAACAAAAACAAATAAGTAGGAATCATCTTAAGAGTGAATGATAAGATCTTCTGAATCATTTTAAATAGCCTATATTTCTCAAATAGTTTTTTCTCATCCAATCCAGCTTACCAGCACACTTTATGACCTAACATACCTCCAAGTATGACTTCAAAAGTGGATGGAGACTCTCAACTCTTCACAACCTAATACTTCAAGCAACACTGCCGACTAATTGGAATTGACATCTAAATTGAAGTCTATTTGCAATTTGAGGGTTAGATTAAATCACTAGAAAATCTATTTTTGAGAGTTTTTTTTGAATGTCCCAAGTCTTATGCCCGGCAACCTAATGTCACATTCCCAAAGGTGACGTTCTTTAGATGACTCCAAAATTCCATCTCTCTGTTAAAACTACACATTAGAATTCTAATTCCCTCTCTGAGTTTTGAATTGCTGTCAGGAAATATCTTTATGTGGAGGGATGAGGGACAGATTATCTATTCCCTGTTTTCTTTTAATTTTTTGAAATGAGTGTACCTTTGGTTTCCTGAATTGTCTACTAAGTTGGCCCTTAGGAGGGGACTTCCCTGGCGGTTCAGTGGTTAAGATTCTGTGCTTCCACTGCAGGGGGCACGGGTTCTATTCCTGGTCAGGGAACTAAGATCCCGCATTCTGCGCAGTCAAAAAAAAAAAAAGAAGTTGGCCCTTAGGATTCTAGTTTGATTTGAGTTTAAGGCCAGCACATATGTTCATATTTTATCTGATTCTATCCTAAAAATAAGGGATCTAAAAAGTAGTCATTGCCTAGTTTTTATTAAATTTTGACAGACTTGCTTGAGAACTGTAAGAGCATGGACTTGTGATGGATAAGCACTCTGGAAAAGTAATTCCAAGTCTTAAATACTTTTTAGGATTTCAGAACCTAAGGGAAAAATCTTAGAGTTGGTAAAAGAATCAAATATATCTGGTTCATTATTTTACCAAGTGTTCTCTATAGGACAGAAGACCATAGGGGTCCTGTGATAAATTAAGTTTGGAAACCCTGAATCCAATGTCCCACTCAAAGATTCACAAGGCACATTAGCATGTTAAAGGCTGTAAAAAGTCCTACAGCAAATAGATAGGCCTCTCCAGTGCACCCAAGCCAAACTTTTGGAGAGCAGTAAAATTTTGTTTTTTATTCAAGGAACATTAACAACTCTTCTAAAGAACATACTTTAGGAAATCTCAGCATATGTAACCTCTTGCCTCAAACCAGACACATATTTTAAAATGTGAAAGATGACCATCCTTTATAAAACATCTTCAGGTCTTCACAACCTGTCTTGACCACAGGGTCAAGTTCTTTGTCTTATCGAACTCTCTCTTGCAATGATTCAATCCTTTTATCTCATCTTTTTCCATCTTATTCTCTCTCTTGTGGATATGGGGAACTCATTAGCTTTCTCCTTATGAAAACACTCCACAAAGCTTTTTTTAATGCAAATATGATAATGTTCCTCCCTAGATTAATATCCTTCAGGCACTCCCCATTGCCTTTAAGACAAATCCAAACTCTAAAGAATAAGGAGTAAGGTAACTGCTTCTCTTCCCACCTTCATTTCGTTGTCCAGTCTTCTCCAGTCTTACTCCCTCCCTATCATAATCTACCCGGGAATCCTCAGACACACTTTTTATTTTGCATATGCTTTTTAAAATGCCCTTCCCTATCCACCAGGAAAGCTCATACTCATCCTTCAAGTCTCAGGTCAAACCGCACCTCATGAGGTTTCTCTGGTCGCTGCCTTCACAGGCTCACCTGCTCTTCTTCCAGACTCCCATAGGGCCTGGACCCTCCCTCACTCCCTCAGCATTATTACAGTGATTATAGTCACTTATTTCATTGTCTGTCTCCTACTCTACAGGATGAAAACTCACCATAGTGCCTGGTATACAGTAAACATGTAATAAACATTTGTTTAATGAATTAATTTATAAACAAGCAGACGTAAGAATTTGAGATCAGCTTTTCTTTTTCAGTAAAGAACCACTGGATCTTACTTTACCAATCCTACCCCACAATCTTTTCCTGTTTTTCTTAGGAACCTCTCTATTATCTCCACATCCCTATCAGAAGGGGGAATCCAAAACTAGACCCCGTGTAGTATTTTATGTTATCTGGAGCTCAAAGTTCTTTCTTTGGGGTGAATCTATAATGAATTTGATTTCAAATTTCCTCTCAAGTTTTGGTACTTCTTCCCATAAACATTTTCTTTTCAGAGTAAAAACAGGAAATTAAAGTTAGAACTTTGGTGGGTGTATAATATCACACCCTGGTTTTTATCACACTCTGAATTATGGCTAAAATCTGAAATTAGCAATAATTTCCAATTTCTTCCAGAAAATTAATTCTCCCAACAGTAACATTGCTAAAAATTCTCAAAGATGTAAACCACATTGACTGGGTTATATATTACTTTATAAATCTCTTTATTAGAGGAATATGTCTCAGGCACTAGGGAGAATGAATGAATGTTAGAGGACTTTAAGTTCCTTAAAGGATTATAGTACCTTTGGAGTTAGGTATATAACTCATATTTGAATATAAAAGATTAATAACCTAAAGATATTTGTATGCTTATCTAAAGACTAACTAATGCAAATGATGATTACCAAGAATATGAGCCTACTTTGTTGGATTATTATGGGAAATGAATAAGAAAATATTTTCTTCAGCCATATGTAGAGCAATATAATTCAGAACCGCAAACACAACTATGCATCCAAACATAGCATTACTGAATTTGTCAAAACAATTACTGACAATATTTCTTCTATTGTGCTCTGTGGCCAGAAGAATTCGAGAGTGGGACATTAATAAATCCTTTCAATTATCAGCACTCCCTGGGAAAAGTCCAACTTGAGAAAATATGCCAGGAATGTAGCAACTGTGATGACAATACACAGGCAGCAGTTTAAGTCAAGAAATGGCATGGAGACAGCCAGGGCTGTTGGGTGGCAAGTGATGAAAAGCCAAGTCACCTGGCTTAAGAAAAAAAGAGAAATTAATTGATTCATATAAAAAGTCCAGGCATTGACTTTAGCATGGCTGGATCTAGTGGCAATATCACTGCATAACCAGTTTTAATTGCTTTTGAACTGTGTAAATGCCTAGGTTCCTATTTCCTAAAAATTGGACATCCTGAATCCATGGAGCCTCTTGCTCATATCACAACGGTTACCTCAAATTCAAATGTTCTCTCTGTGTCAATTAGAACATACTAGACTGTGAGAATGTTCTTATTTAACAGCATGTTGAATGAAGTTTTACTTTTCATCTCTATATCTGAGCTGAAGTCCCAAAGCTGAAAATAGTAAGAGACAATTGCCCCCATGTTCTAAAGAGAGTGCCTGACACATCCATGGCAGACTTAGTAAAAGAAAACAGATCAGTCCAGTATCTACGAAACTCTCACTTCCAGCTTCTCTATACAACAAGACCAAATTGTGAAAGTTGGTTGAAGAAAGTCAAGGAGAACAGGAATTCAAAGGAGCAGAGAGCGTTTTGGCTTTTCTTCTCACAAAGAGAGAAAGCTACGCTACCTCCTGACCTGCCTCATAAAGACAGCAGGAGGGGAGATGCCAGCAGAAGTGTAATTTATCAGATGGTGAGATGAGAAACTTAAAGCAGAGTAAGGAAGTGATGCGTGTGGGTGTGTGTCACTTGAGATAGAGTAGTCGGGGAAGCCTCACTGATAAGGGGACATTTGAGCAGAGGCTTAAAAGTGAGGGAGCAAGCCATGCAGATGGCTGGGGGAAGAGAGAAGAAGAGAAACAGGAAACTCAAGGGCCCTTGGCAGAAACATGTTTAATATGTTCTGGGATGCAAAGAGGCCAATGGGACTGGAGAGAATTGAGCAAGGGGGGCACACGACAGGAAAAAAGGGCAGAGATTAGAATGGGCAGAGATTACTCTCTATGCAATGGGTAGAGAGTAAAGGCAGAGTGAGAAAAAGATCACACCCCCTCCTCATGCCCACTGTGGGTGCCTGAGCCTTGGATCAGGCCTGGGCTGGGGGTGGGGAAGGCCAGGGGAAACTCTGAACTACATGTGAGATTAGATGTAATTGGATTAGAGAATTCAATGTAAGGTTTTGATTTAGACTGAAATGTATTTGTCTTTAATACCTGAAAGTAAGCCTTAAATACTAAAAAGTGACTAAAAAACTATAGGATCTATCTGAAGGGTTACCTATAATGAGAGAATCCATATTTGAAGGTTAGAGAAAAGTAAACCCGTTCCCTATTTATAACCCCACAGAGTTTACCCCCATTCAGTAAACTGATTATTAAAGAATCAAAACCCTTACAATCCAGCTGTGAATTCACTGTATACAGCACATGTTCTACACTTTATTATGTGTAAACTCAGTAAACATTTGCAGTTAACCATCAAGTAGGCTAATATGCCATTTGGGAGAATAAAAATGATGCGGCATTAGATCGATGGTCAGATAAGAGAAAGCTGAGGTAGGGCCTACACTTCTAAATTGTATAATTCAAAACTTGAGGTTATTTGTAGAGTTTACATGTGGCCTCCTGATCTTTAATCAGAGTCACCTCCAAAGGACTTACTGTGAACTTGTTAGATAGGATCAATAACCAAACAGTCTGTGACACAGAAGTGATGTTTGCTGCTTGCTAGTTTCAAATGTGCAGTGTAGGTTCCAGGAAATATAAACATCTGCAGTATTGTAAAATGAAATAAATTGGACAGAAACAGAATAACACGCAGGAGGGACACTGTTGCAAATGATGGAAATCACTAAACTGGCTATTTCCACTTCCACCTTTGGCTTAAACAAGGTGAAAGTTTGTTGTTCTTTCACACAGAGTAATTCTAGAGTTTGGCAGACCAGAGCAGGATGGCAGCTCAAAGGTCATCAGAAGCTAGACTCTTCCTATGGCACGCTGCTCTGGTCATCCTCGACTGATCCAAAATGGCTACTTGACTTCAACCCATCACATCTGCATCCCAGCCAGCAGGAAGAGGAAAGGCAGAAAGGTACTCCTTTTTCCTTTGAAGAGCACTTTTATGAAGTCCTCACATTTCAGTTTACCGTAACTAGCTGCAAGGGAGACTAGGAACTGTGGCCTTTAGCACCGCGTTTCTAAGGAGGAAAAGGAGAATGGATGGACAACATAGGCAACCAGCCATGTCTGCCTCCCCTTGTTTCTCTTAGAGACCTGTTCACGGAGTTAGGTTAATGCTGTTTATCAAGAAGTGTTACTCAATTTCTTAGGTCTGCCTGCCAAATTGGTGTGTTTGCAGCTCTATGTACTGGTTACATTATGCTTCTGATTATTCTTAGTGGCTAATTCCACTAGCACCAAAGACAAAAGTTCAGTTATATAACCTATCAATATCCTCTCTGTTGCCCCTTCCCCTAGATGAATTAGTTGTGCTAGCTGATTCATTTGTCTCCTACGGAAATTAGTAATAAATCAATTTAGTAAACATGTACTGAAAGGCAGGGTGTGGTGGTAGAACAGGGGTGAGCTTCAGATCAGACTCTCCTGGATTGAACTCCTGGCACCAACATTCAAGTAACATGACTTCAGGCAAGCATCCCAACATCTCTAAATTCCCATTTCCTTACCCATAAGATAAGAATGATAATATATCTTCTTTTTTTTTTTGTGGCAGTACACAGGCCTCTCACTGTTGTGGCCTCTCCCGTTGTGGGACGCGCAGGCTCAGCAGCCATGGCTCACGGGCCCAGCCGCTCAGCGGCATGTGGGATCTTCCCGGACCGGGGCACGAACCCGTGTCCCCTGCATCGGCAGGCGGACTCTCAACCACTGCGCCACCAGGGAAGCCCGATAATATATCTTCTTGAGGCTGTTGTGAGAAGTGAATAAAATAACATCAGAAGTGACTATATGCCCCTATAACAGTCAAAATTGCTATTCTGTAATTCCCTCAATCATCTGCTATGTGCCTGGCATCATGCTTGGCACTGTGGCTGTTAAAATCTGGAGAAGACATGCAAGAAGCTTGCGATACAATGGAGGAGCTTAAGAAACCCAGAAACAGGCTCTGCAGAGTAGGAGAGGCTTCTCGTATGTGCAACATTAGAATAATGAGACCTCCCTCGACTGATATCAAAACTGTGGATACATTACCTTCCAGAAAATGAAATGACTCAAACTGTTAAGAATTTGTGTGCTTGACTAGCTGTTTGGTGACTAATGTTGACATGTGGGCCATAACATGTAGGTAAACAGAGTCACGTCAAAGGCTTGCAGTGGCCCCACTGATGCATTTTTCCGAAAAGTGACAGAGAATCACCTACATGGTACTTTCTTGACTACAAGCTTTGTGAACATCGCGTATTATTTTAGTTTAGAATTTGAAAGCTAAAACGAATTGATCATCACACTACAAAAATTCAGGCAAAAGTCACTTCTTGTCTTGTACATTTTCGTGTCTTCAAAGCTCAAGGCAATAACAATAACGCACACCATTCCCTTCTTCGTTTGTTGTAGTGATGTGTTTTGAGGATCTCTACATGCCTGGTCCAGGGTAGGTACTGAAGATGTGACGATGAACAGGATGGCATCTGTCCTCCCAAAGCACAGTATACAGATGGGGTGCCTACAAGTGGTACTTTCATTACTGTGTGATTAACGCTGCAAAGAGGGGAGATGTCCCAGGATATCGCGTGAGTTCATAGGAGGGACAGTGGCCCAGCCTAGGCCCATCCAGGAAGGCTGCGTGGAAGAACTGAGTTTTCTACAGTTCTACACTGAGGTTTGGAGGATGAGTAGAAACTAACCAGGTAAAGGGTGCTTCAGTTAGTGCCATGGCACACCCAAAGGCATGGTGTATTAAGGAAGGGAGAGGTTCGGTGTGGCTGAAAAGGAACTTGAACATTGAGATTTGCTAGGGCCAGATCTTGCGTCCTGGCATAGATGCACACAGGGAAGAACCTTGACCCCCATCGTGTTTCAGATCATAGGCTTCTCCTAATTTTCTAGGAAATACGGAGCAAAAAAATCAGGATTTATTTTGTTATGGCAAAGAATAATTTTATGTAAAAAATCTGAGAAACAGCTACATAATGACACTTTTCCACTTGGAAGAGACACAGGAAGCAGTATTTAGGATGTTTGTATACACACTTCCCTAGGTGAAGGGAAGATGGAGTTGAGAATTCTACATCCCCTTCAGCACATTGGAGACCACTTTGAGAAAGAGAAAGGAAATCAGCCCCCCCCCCCCCCCCCCCCCCCCCCCCCCCCCCAAGGAGATCCGACGTCCTGGTTCTGCCATTTGAGGTGCCTTTATTCCCTCTGGTTTGTGATATGCCTCAATAACCACTTCCGTCCTTATTTCCCTAGTCCTCTATCATTCCAGCTTCCTCTAGCGCTTATCTTCACTATTTGGAAACATCAGTCTGACAGAAAGAGGCACGAGAGGCACATGTGGTTTAGACATTCATTCATCCAACACTTCAAGGTGTCTGAGGGCAGAGGAACAACCTGCTTAAGAGCCTGGGTTGCTGCTATGCTTCAAACGACTCATCTCTTAACTCTGCGAGCATAAAGGTACCCCAAGGTAGATTAAGAGACAAATGAATTTTATATGTGCCAGGGTTCAGGGAGATGGGAGAAAAGTCATGTATGCTGGAGTAATTGGAGGAGGCTTTTAAGTAAAGAAATATCTACTCATTGCCCACCATGTGCCAAGTATAGAATTCTGTGAGGCAAGTATTATTGTTCCCACCTTGAACATTAGAAAACAGAGTCACCAAGAAGACAAGAGATTTTCCTTAAATAGTTAAGTAACAAAGCCAAGATTTGGACCTAGACCTCCAATCGCAGCACTCTTTCCATTTATCTGAGCCCACTTCTTAGAAGTGGCAAAGTGCTGATTGGGTCTTGAAGGATTGGTGGGTACTAAGAGGGAGGGTATCTCACGCATAGTCACCTTTAAGGGCACTGGTAGAATATGTCACCACCAAAGTTTTTCTTTCACATTTTTCTCTCTAGTAAGACATTAGAGATGACTGGGAAAGATAACATTTCACTTGATAATTCTGTTCCCTAGGGTACCAATTTTGGAGAATTGTGGCCAGGAGGGATTACTCTCAGGGTAGGAATTCTTAGATGACAATTTTATGACTTTCCGTCTTCGGTAGTTTCGAAAGCCCAGTTCACAAGAATCTCGTAAAATTTCATCATTTTCTCATTGTACTTCACTCTGGTCTCCTTCAGACAGTAGAAAGCATTATAGAAGAAGGGAGAACTGATGTTACAACCCCACTGCTTTATCCTTTCTGATTTTTTTGAAGTAGTCTCTTGACTTCATATGTTAAGTGATCAGTTTACACTAGCAACAGTTGGCTGGCTAGTCCGGCTGAACTGTATTGTGTAACTTTCCTCCATCAGGTGTCAAATTTTGGATGCAAATATCACAAAAGATCTCTTTCTGGATCGAACTGTACAGACTGTGCTATATGTTACCACACTTTTGTTTATACGTTTGATTTTAATATTTATATTAAAAACTCAGCTTAGTATAAAGGCTGCTTATTCCATGCCTTGCTTATTCTCAGCAGTCGATTTAAAAAAAAAAAAAAGAAAAGGCTTTTTGGATGAAGGCTTTTGGAAAGGTTAGGTTGCATTTTGAATTCAAGAGCTGAATATATGATTGCTGGCCACAAAGAGGTAGCTGGCTTAAAGGTCATATAACGTCACAGAAAGTATGTTTGAATGACATGAGAAGTTTTAATTCCTAAGAAATTGTTGAAAGAGAAAGAAACTATTAGGGGATTCTGGTTGTTGGAACAGGAGGCTAGAGTTGTTCTCAAAATTTTAGCAGCGATGACTTTAGAAAACTAGCAAAAAGTCATTAGTAAAATAGTCAGCTTGGATAATATAATAGTCAGTAAGGATAATGCAGGACCAAAATAATCTGATTTTATAATCTCTGGATTAAATATATATATATATATTTCTGAACAGCTTGCCTGTTCTCTATGGAAGTTTTATCAGGAAAATGGAAGATTCTCTCTAAAAGGGAATATTTAAAACAATTTTTTAGAGAGGCATCAAGTTCTCAATTTGTCATACATTGAAATACATAACAGTGTCCAATGACCTATTTTAATGGAAGTTTTAAGATTTTTTCCCTGTGCTTCTTGTGTCTTTTATGACTCTACCATTTTCTTGTTTCTGCTTTTAAGGCACCACTAATGTACCCTAAAAATATTTTCAAATGCCAGAAGTAAAGAAGAGAAAGAAATTGAGAGAATAGCAGCATGACTGCAAGGGATGCAGTCATGCATCCTTTGAGCGCAGGAAATATATGAAATATATTTCATATATATATATGAAATATATGAAACAGACAAGGCAGGCACTCTGAGTACAGGAGAAACTAGTGGACTGGAGGAGGTGCAGCATTGCTTTGCCAAAGCCAGAGATGGGCAACAATTTTCATCAGACAAAGGGCATCCAGAGGATGTAGACAGTTGACCCAAAATAATGTAATATGGTATCGAAATTTTAAAATAGAAACAAGTTTCCAGTACAGGAAGACATATAAATTGTGTGAATTGCTAAATTGTAATAATTAGATTATCTTATCATAATTAGCATGGCTAATAAATAAGAGAGGTAACTGATATCTGGAACAAAATGGAGCACGCACATACGCCTAGAAAAGGTTTTTGTATGTGCAGTGTTTCTCAAACTTTAGTGTGGGTAAAAGTAGTTGAGATGCTTGTCAAAATGTACATTTCAAGGCCCCAGAGATTCTGATTTAGCAGTTCTAGGGTACAGTTTCTTAATCTTGGCCCTGTTGACATTGGAGGTGGGATCATTTTCTTGTTGTGGAGGACTGTCCTGTGCATTGTAGGGTGTTTAGCAGCAATACCAGTAGCACCTCTCCCCAGTCCTGTTTCCAGACATTGCCAAATGTCCCCTGGGGGCAAAAAAAAATCACTCCCCTCATCTGAGAATCACTTGTTTAGGGTGAAGCCTGGGAACCTTCCTTTCTAATAAGAACATCCACGTTATTTTGATAAATGTGCTCCGTGGACCAAACTTGGAGAAACACTGAACTAAAGTGGTATGAGTTGAATTATGTTCCCTCCAAAATTCATGTTAAAGTCGTAACCCTCAGTACCTCAAAATGTGACCTTATTTGGAAATGGAGATTTGGTTAAGACGAGGTCATACTGGGTTAGGGTGGGCCTCAAACCCAGTACGACTGATGTCCTTATAAAAAGGGAACATTTGGACACACAGACAGGCACATAGGGAAAATGCCATGTAAAAACTGGAGCTACGGTGCCACAAACCAAGGAATTACCAGAAGCCAGGGGAAAGGCTTGGAACAGATCCTTCTCAAGTGCCTACAGGGGAATCAGGACCCTAAAGATGTCTTTATTTTAGAAGTACAAACTGTGAGACCATAAATTTCTGTTGTTTAAGCCACTCAGTTTGTGGTACTTTATTACAGCAGCCCTAGCAAACTAATACATAAAGAATAAAACACAAGCCAGAGTTTAGGACTGGGACAACATTTAAAGCAGGATCAGAGAGGAAAACAGGCAGATTGCAGGTTGGCATCAAACCCTAATTTATCTTTCTCAGTGCCTGACATAAAATAGAAGTTGATAGTTTTTATTTTTATTAAACACTGTCCAATTATACGTTGTGTAATTAAAATATTGAGTGAAATCTTATAATTTATTACTTTACTGGGTTGAAATTATCCACAATGTTCCATTGTTAAATTTTCATCTGGATTATATAGTAATTGGAAAGATAGGCTTAAATCTGGAGTTGCCTGGAAGACAAATGGAATGCATAAATTGTCATTATTCATAGAGAAGGTAATATGCAAATGTGAAATTCCATACAAGGCAAAAATGCATTGACTGATCACACTGTAGCTTTAAGAAAGTGGTGACTGTTTCAGGTCACAGAGGCACTATTTAGAGTACAGCGAGTGGGACCATGTGTCCAGCAGGCCACAAAGTCATGTGCCTACCTGAAGTGGGAAGTTCATACTCTCTCTCTGGAAAGATGAAGTCTATGGTATTAAAGGAATGTAAAAGGTATGTACTCGAATAGTTTCATTTGCAATAAAAGTGAACACTGCTGTCAATTATTATCAGAAGACAAAAACAAGAGGCCAGTGGCAAATGTCAGTCTTTTTCTCCTTAAGAAAGGTATAAGAATTATAGATATCTTAGACCCTGTTTCCTTCCACAATTGAATTGGAAACAAAACAAAAATCTCCTTGCCTCAATATTTTAGAATAAAAAGTTGTAAAGCTTCTATTGCAGATGAAGGGCCCCAACATTTTTCCTGCTCCCATAAGCATATACGAAATAGTTAATGATAAAGAATGGTAGGGAGTGATGACAAAGAGCTCCTAGAAATATGTCTACTAATTAAGCAGAGGGATCAGATACAAACAAGGTTAGGTGTAGATGGCTTAAGCGCCCTCACCAAATCAGGATAGGCTTAACAGGACATTAACCTGGAAGCTTTTGCCAAACTCTAAACAAGTTTACCTCACGAAATCCCCTCACCTTCAATCTAGGAAGCTTTCCAGTGTGCCCTTCAGAGTCCCATGAAGTTGCTGTCAGCCTGCTATACCCCACGCTCCCCCTGAACAGGTTTGTCTTCTGGCGACAAGGTAGGTGAGTGCGTGGGGATAATTAAGGTTGCTATTTGGTCTCAAGGTTATTTTCTTTTTCCAAGAGGGCAAGTCCAGCAAAGAGCTGACTCAGTGTCGCCGAGAGGAGAGCTGCACTCAGACAAAACAAATCCCGGGGACGAAAAGTAGAAGTAAACAGTTTTTCAGAGCAACACTGATATAATATTAGGCCTTCTCTGACCTCTCCAATTGTTTTCTCTAAGTTACTGAATCCTCTCACCCCTTTTCGTCGGCGTGCCTCTGCTCTTCCTCACAATCACCACGCTTCCTCCTCGCACCACCCTCCTACAAAGGTAAGGGCAGACGGGCAGCTACAGACTCTTACGTCCACTGCGGCCAGCTCCAGTCCTAGGGCTGTTGCCTAGATGTACGTCTGACGCCGAAAAATCTAATCTCTCACGTCTAATCTGTCTGGCTATATTGTGCCTCCAGGGGATGGCAGAACAGGTGAGGGCGGCTGGAGGGAACCAGTTCCCGCCCTGAAAGGGCGAGGGCCGACGGCGCGACAAGTGTCGGGCCCCGAGCACCCGCTCTTCCAAAGATCACCTTGCTTTGACCTAGTTGAGCTGCGCAGGACGGAACCAAACAGGGCGGGGGAAAAGGGTGGGGGCGGGGCCAGCGGAGGGCGGGGCCTCGAGCGCTATATTGCTGTGCTCGCCAGTCATTTGCCGACGCTTTCCAGCCGGAAGCGTCGGGGAGGCGTTGGCGGCGGCTACGGCAGCGGCGCACGTGGTGACGTGCGAGGGGGTGAGGCGCTAGCGGGCGGCTGCGGCGGGGGCAGTGTCTCCGGGACGCGCGTGGAGGTCGGTCTCTCGGAACTGCTGGCCACAGTTTCGCTGCCTGCGGCTTCAGCGCCGCTGTGCCAGCGAGCCAGCGAGCGAGTCCCTGCGAATTTCCGGTGCGCTCCCCTTCCTCGCAGCCTCTGCGGGCTGTTCGCTTGTCTCCCTGCTCGGTCGCTCCCTTCTCGGTGGCCTCGAGACGCTTTCCGTTGGGCCGATTACCGCCCGCTTCCTTCTGCTCCCCTTTGAAGCTCCAGAGATGAGTTTTTCCATCTCTTCAGAGATGAACCAGGTAATACGCGCTGGTCCCGTCGACGGTGGAGGAGGAAGAGGGCGCAGCCAGACTGCGAACTGGGGAATGGCGCGGAGCGGTGCCGGGTGCCGGGAGGAGGACGCCCCAAGCCGCGGCCGCTGCCGCCGTCGCTCTCTGGGGGCGAGGAGCCGCAGCCGAGCGGCCCTCGCGCTCCCGGTGCTGCTGTGGTTGCCGGATCGCGTTAGCGGCCAAGGGCGGGCTCGGGCCGCCTCGGAGAGCGCTGGAGTCGAGGAAGCAGGGCGTGAGGAACGAGAAGTTTTTGCACGAGGGGTCCTCGGGGGCCTGGGTCAAGACGCCGCGCGCGGGCCAGGGATGACCTCCCAGAAGGAGGGCGCGGGAATCTCCGTTCCTGCTGTCAAGAATCGATGCCCAGTGTTGGGGTCGGCCCGGGGTCTGGACTCTCTTCCGTGAGCCTTCCCAGGACCCGGCGAGTGTGGGCGGGGAGCTGGTCCAGGGCCCCATCGGTACCCCGGGCCTGGGGTACGGTGGCACCGCGCCCCTGATCGCCGTGGGCCGCGGGGTCCTTTGTTCCCGCTCCACGTTGCCCGCTTTTCTTGCCAAGCGCGGGGAGAAGGGGGCGGGAGGAGGGAGGAAGGGAGCGGCTGCCCTGACGTGTCGCGCTGAATGACTGCGGGGCTGGCCAATCCCGGGCGGGGGTGTGCAGACGCTGGGCGCTCTGCCTCCCAGCCTTCGGAGTGGGCTCCCGCCCCGCCGCGCGGGGATGAAGGCCTGGGACTGCAGGACTCTCCAGTCACTCTGGGGCGCTCGCCACTTTGTTTTTGCCAAAGAAAATCGGCAGAGAGGTTTGCTCTTTTCCCGTCCTTCTGCGCATCTTGCAAAGGGACTCTGGTTGTAAGCTCATGATGGTAGGAAGGTAGTAGGCAGTATCAGATTGAGGATTGACCGTAGGGAAACTTGAACCACAAATACTTTAGAAATAGATTTACTTTTCCCCCAATACAAAGTAGACAGATCTATTGTTTGAGGGCGCTGACGTTTCAAAAACTAGATAAGTAGAAATCAGAGGCCTAAAGGGTTTATTTTTGTTTCCTTAATGTCTGTTGTCAGTCATGGAGGATTAGAACACCCTGGCATCAAGCTGTTCTTTGAGAACTTGCGTGTGGTGATCTTCTGTCTAGTAGTAAATAACAACCCTGTAAGCATAGTACTACTCTAAACAGTTCAACAAGTACAGCATGGACTAGACTACCAGAGACATATTTTTTTAAAATAATTCTAGCACTGGTGGTTGTTTAAGGATAACAGTATGAGTAGCTTTAGGCATAATCATGCCAAAACTTCTGTCTGAAAGATGCTGAAGGAGCAGTTATTCTTTGTATATCTGGAGATGAGGTGTACACTGTTTAGAATTGGATTGAGAATACTATAATTTAATACCAGCTGGCAGGCTACTTGTCAAATGTCTATAATTTGGTAGTGAGAGGTAAAACTGGACTAGCATCACTGACCTAAAGGAGACCCAGAATGGTTTTTCCTCTGTTTTCCTAATAGATGAAATCTCTATCATTAGTTAATATTAATTTCTTAATTGTCTTAATTTGCAGGTCTGTTTTTCTGACTTTTCCCCCCAAAACAAAGTGTTCCAGGTTTTGGTTTTAGTTTTAAATTAGTGTCTTTTTGGCTACTTATTGGGTTGGCCAAGAAGTTCGTACAGGTTTTTCCTGTAAGAAGTTACAGAAAAATCCGAACGAACTTTTTGGCCACCCCAATACTTTGGAGTGGGGTTTTGTTTTTTCTTGTTTGAAGGATATTTTAGGTGGCAATTGAATGTGTTTCGCAAATAAGTGTTGTTGTTGTTGTTTTTAATGCAAAATGTTTTCCTCTTGGGGAACTGTCTTAATCATTGATATTAAGATGAAGTACCCCTAAAAATAATTTCATTGACTTTTCAACAGTATGATTGTATAGTCAAATCTACAAGAGGGTTGGGGAGCCTCCTACCTTGTGCTAGAGAGTGTAAATGCAGGAATTAATGAATAAGGGAGTATTTCTGAGTTTTTGTTAGAACCACAGAAAGTACATGATTATATTTACTTGTAAACTTCAATTACCGCCTTGTAAATGATTTATAAACTGATACATCGCTCACTATCCTTACTTACACTTTTGGTATCAACCTGGATGCCCAACAGGTACCTCAGCCTTATAATGTCCCAAAGCAAACTCCTCTTTTCCTTCCTGACTTTAAGCATGCAGCAAACTAAAAATGTCTCTATTATGCTTTTTGGAATTCTAATTTTGATATTGATGCCACATATCTACTCTAAAATATCCTTATTACCTTAGTTAGGATAAGCAAGGGTTATAAATAATTTCCCTGCATCCATGTTTTACCCATTCCTCCAGACCATCCCCTATATTTCTGCTAGTGTCCTATGCCTCTGTGCTAAAAATTCTGCTCTGTTTAAACCTTAATGTTGATCTCTTTTACTTCCTCTCCTACTGTTTACCATATGCATCCTGCAAACTACAGTCTATTTAAACAGAGATCGCTGCAGTTTCTGGAATATGTGTGCTTTCATACCTTTTCCCCCTTTTGTTTGAACTGTTTTCACTGCTTGGTTTGTCTTTCTGATTGGTCTGTGGAGTGTTCAAGGCTGGGGAATGGAGTTAACTTCATTGTGTTATGAGCATCCCATTCCAGACTGTGCCTGCCATATGTTTGGAGCCATAAATGTTTGTGCGATATAAGAATTACAGAACAATGAGGTTAAAAGCATGGAGTGAGTGAGTGAGTTTGGTGAGTTTTGATATAGATGGATCGTTTCAGACATTGGGAATCTATAACTTCTGGTTTTTAAAAGATTCATTGACTTACTTTGTATTATAACGTCTGTCCTTTAAAAATGGAGTAGGTTACTATTTTGTGAGTTGGCTACCCTCAAAAGATTGCCTTGAAACTTAAATAATACTTGTAATTTGCCTTGAGGTTTTAAGGATTCTTTGAAAGTTTGATAACATTTTATCTTGCTCTTACTGAAGGCCCAAGAAGAATTTGGGGGCAGGTCATATTGTACCTACATTTTTTACAGCTCCTTGATAAGGCTTACTGAAGTGTATTTGGGTTCAGCTGATCTTTTGGGGGGCTGTGGTAACATGTGAACTTCTGGGTTTTACTAAAGCAGTTTAATTACTCATTTATAAGTCATCTGTATCCCTTTTCTTGAACTGGCCATATGAAGAAACTGAAGACTGTTTACCAGAATATATTGCATTTGATCTCAGTTTTAATTTTAAAAGTGGATTAGTCGAATGTGTTTTTTAAATATCAAATAAAATTCTAAATTTTATAATTGTATGTAAGCCTGGGATGTTGGGGCTTTTGGTTTGGCTTTTCAAAGATAAAAAATTCTCCACACATTTTTATTCCATCAGTTTTTGAGCTTGAGTTTCATAGACCAAACTGAGATCTGTGACTCTGTGGAATGGCTTAAAACTCAATTTGTCCACACTAACTTTACTGAAAGTGAATGTGAACTTTGAAAGACATGGTTTTGCAGGCAGAAGCTGAGGTGACCTCCTCCAACTTGGGGGTGGGTGAGAGTAGGGGCATATAGTATATAAGGACAGTAATTAGATAAAGTTTGTTGCATTAACTTAAATGTTGAGTGGACTTGGGCTAGCTTTTAAAATCAAGTAGGGTTATACGGATCAGCAGATGTTAAAGAGATGAGGTTCATGTTAAGACCTTGCTGTACGAGAAAATCATCGAGTACTAACGTAGTAGTACTCACTCTATTGCAGAACTAATAATATTGTACAAATTTGTATGGCAAGAGTTGCTCCAAAAATTCTCCAGTATTTTCTCCCAAAGGACTGAAGTGGTTTTAACCATCCAGGTTTTTGTTGTTCTTGTTGTTTTCCAAAATAAATTTAAGGTAGAACTTTCAATTTATCAAATACACCCACAGAGATACTGTGAGTTTGGTTCTGGGCCACTGTGGTAAAGCGAGTCACGCCAATTTTTTGGTTTCTCAGTGCACATAAAAGTTATGTTTACACTCTGCTGGAGTCTATTAAGTGTCCAAAACATTATGTCTTTAAAAATAACATACATACCTTAATTTCAAAATACTTCATTGTTAAAAAATGCTGACCATCAGCTGGCAACTCAGGGTTGCCACAGACCTTCAATTTGCAAAAAAAAAAAAAAAGGTAGTATTTGTGAAGCAGAAAAAGTGAAGTGCAGTAAAATGAGGTATGTCTATATATTTATAGATGCCACTTTTATTCTTGGTAAGATCAAGGCTAGTTTACAAATAAATACTGAATAAAACTGGTCAAAGTTTAAAATACTTATAAATCTCCTTTTGTTTTTGGTTTTTCAGAGGGCATACATTTTAATAATATCCAACATAACTTGCATGGAGGGGTCCCCCCCTTTCACCCTTGCATAGATTTTCCCAACTTGAGCTAGGTCTTGGCTGAAAATGTTTGAAGGTTTCTTTTGGATAGTGTGTTCTCTCTGTACATAGAATTGTGTGTTACTTGGAAAACATTTGTTTTGTTAGAACTGGTTTCTTAAGAAAAGCTGAATTAACTAATCTGGATGCAAGTGTAGAGCAGAGGAAATCAATATTACATAAAGGTATGAAATACTTTCATTGCAGGAGTAAGCATTGACAACAGTCCCAACCTGAGTCAGAATACTCAGGTTTCCTTGAAATAAAACCTAAGCTATGGAGAAACCAGTGAAGGCGTACGGGATACAGATTGCGCATGTGTTGCACTTAATACAATAGTTTGTTGAAATGGAACTGGACTAGCCTTCAAGTGGGTTCTGGGGTAAGGGACCATACACATTAACATAATTGTTAGATTTAGAATTCTGGGCTTGATTGATATATAAGGAAAATACAGGTAATTTGAAGATGTCCATTTTAAAAAGTATGCACATCTTTCACATAATTTCTTATTTAGTTCTGGTTTGTTGAATTAGTGGTGTAATAGCAGTTCAGATGATTAAAAACTAAGTACCATCTGACTTTGACACTTTTAGTTAATGACATGTGAAAGTGGGGGGAGGACTGAATGTGATTTCCCTGAAGATTTGATTTGAACCAGAATTGTTCCATTGGTAGTTTATTACTGTATATGAGAAAAATGATCATACAAAGCACAGACATTAATATTTTCCTTTTTGTTTATTTAGTTCATTTCAACAAATTACTCATCTTTATATTCAGGTTTCTAGGCTAGTTGTTTTGGTGGGGGGAGATGGGAAGGATACAAAGATAAAGAAAACAGAGGCTCTGCCTTCAAGAGGCCTTGAATCAAGGAAGATAAGCCAGTACAGACCAGCTGGAAGATCACACATACACACTTTCAGAGAGGGTTCAGTATGTGGAGGATGGGGAGGAACTACTCAGCTGAAGGGATTTGGCAGGGGCTCTGGAGGTAAGATTTCAGCAGGCAGAGGTTGGGTTAAGGGTATTCCAAGAAAAGGAAACTTGAAGTTACAGAGGTGGGTACCTACAGAGCACATTTTGGGAAACAGTATATCTGGTTTGACTGTAACATTGTATACATGTCGGGGAATAATGATGGTTGCTTGCTGGCTGGTAACAGACAGAACACATGTTTGTATATTAGTTGGAATCTAATAGTAAAGAATATTAGAATTAACCAATATTTATATTTTTCTCTAATTTTGTGCTTGTGTATCTCACTTAAATGGTAAAAGTTACTAGCTCCTTCTGGGGAGGGATTTTATTTTTTTTAATCACCTGAGTGGTTGCAGGTTAAATGAAAATGCTTATGTATAGTAGCATTCGTGTTATTTTCTGTATTGTGCCATTTACCTCAAAATGTCTTCAAGATCAGGACTTTGCATGATCTGATCTACCTAGATCATTGGCAGTCTTTGATCATTCTGAATATCCAACAATTGTCATTATTACAGATTATGATGCATGATTATCACAGAAGAAGTTCGTGTCTATAGCTTTAAAGGACTTGATTACATCATTTTCAAGCCTGATAGTTTTGGAATCACCATTAGAGCTTCAGACACCTCTGCCTTCACTTCAGCCACCTGTCTTCATACCTCAACAAAGCGCTGAGTTTCCTTTGTCCTTGATTATTTAAAACACCCCGGAAATACATTTCTCACCAGTATAGTAGGTAAGTGGATAGTCAGTGCCCAGTGCACACATTTTTTTTTTTTTGAAGACTGTGCCAAGTACACTAACAGCCTTTCATAATTTTTTTAAAAGGCGAAGTCAGTAATATTCATAGAAAAAATTTTTTTCCTATATTTTCCTTTCTATAAACTATTTTGAATTTAAATAAATCAGTTACTTCAAAGTGAAATCTTCTATTACCACTTTTTAATGATGCATTTTGTGTAGCCATTAGTCACTTGTTCACAAGAAACGGTGAAATGGAAAATTTTTTAAAGAACATACATTTCTATCTTGTATGTTTATGAGATAAGTGATTTAAAATATATGAAACCTGCAAAGGGAACAGAATTTTTAAATATTTTTATTTTATTGGCGTATAGTTGATTTACAGTGTTGTGTTAGTTTCAGGTGTACAGCAAAGTGATTCAGTTATATATATACATATACAGTTATACATATATTGATTCTTATTTAGCTTCTTTTCTCACATAGGTTATCACAGAATATTGAGTAGAGCAAAGGGAACAGAATGTAAGTTAGTCGTATATATCAGTGAGTAAAGGAATGACTGCAGCCCCAACCAAGGAATCTATATGTGATGACCACTTCACATCCTTCCAGGCTTTTCAGTTGCTTGTTATATGGGTTTGGGCAGGGCTGGGTTTACATTTTTTTTCTCCTTCACAATGAATGTACTAATAGGAATAGAAACCTGGCCAAAATTGCTGGGACACCATAACACTACTGTATGAATCCTTGAAAAGACTTAGGACCAAAGTATAGGGGTACAAAGGCTTAGACGTTCAGTGTCAGTGGTGTTTTAGCAATGTTTTTGTATGATAACATTTTTATGTGTTGTTGATAGGATGAAATTTGAAAATTAAAAATACTGCATTACTCTTTAAAATGTTATAAAAATCACCATTCATTCTTTCTTTCTGCCCTTTAGCCAAATTATAAGGAAAAATGATTCCCAATGGATATTTAATGTTTGAAGACGAAAATTTCATTGAGTCTTCTGTTGCCAAATTAAATGCCCTGAGGAAAAGTGGCCAGTTCTGTGATGTTCGACTTCAGGTATTTAAAACGTAATTGGAAACTTACAGAATTGATCTTTCATTACTAAAAACCATATGTTCTTGGATTGGCTTGTTTTGTTTTTCACAGGAGGCATTTAATGAAATAAGTTTAAAAAAGAATGATTTACACAGAAATGTAAGGTGAAGGATACGATGTAGTAATTAGCTAGAGAAATACATAGTCCACAATGCTTCTAATGTTAATTCCTCACTTTGCAGGTCTGTGGCCATGAGATGTTAGCACACAGAGCAGTCCTGGCTTGCTGCAGCCCCTATTTATTTGAAATCTTTAATAATGATAGTGATCCTCACCGAGTTTCTCATGTTAAGTTTGATGATCTCAATCCGGAAGCTGTTGAAGTCTTGTTGAATTATGCCTACACTGCTCAGTAAGTTCTCTGAAGTACATCATATAACTAGGGAATGAAATTCCAAGTCCCTCTAAATTTATTTAAATTAAGTGTCTGTGTTTCAAGGCCTTGGTATGATAAATGATAAAGAACCTTTTTTCTAATAGGTTGAAAGCCGATAAGGAATTAGTCAAAGACGTTTATTCTGCAGCAAAAAAGCTGAAGATGGACCGAGTAAAGCAGGTAGAGTAACAGAAGTAATATACAAGGAGTACTGTTACTAGGGGGTCTTATTTTATATGATTAGTGTGTACAGTTTGTTATAAGACATCTGTTGGACTCAAGAACTTGAAAATGTCCCTTTTTTTCCCCTAGAGAACCAAATATGTATGTAATTTTAACTGTTTAGCCAATGTAACACAGCAGGGTCACACTTCCTCTCAGATAATTCAAGCTACAATCTTGCTCTTTCAGTAGTCTTCTCTGGCAGGGTAAGTCTTGATTTTCTCAGTTAATCATATAACTCATATCCTTAATTCTCCGTTCTTCTACACTTCTCGGTTGTTCTTTAGAAGTATTCTTTCTAGAATTTAATGCCACTGAGAAGTGCTTAATAATTTACAGGAAAAAAGGCATTTAATCCTCTAATGTGGGAGTCAGAAAACTGCAGGCCTGAGGCCAGCTGCCTGCTTTTATAACATCTTATTGTAACATAGCCTTCATTTACATACAGTCTATGGCTGCTTTCCACCTGCTGTGACAGAGTTGAGTAGTTGTGAGAAAGTACGGCCCACAAGCCTAAAAACTTACTGTCTGGCCCTTTGAGAAGAAGTTTGCTAAGCCCCTCACTCTGCTTAAAAATCCTTTTGTGGTCATAGCACACGTCCCTCAGGTTAGAATTCCAGGCTCTCCTTAATATAGTTGCTATTCTTCCAAAACTATTTTGATTGTCTTATGTTTTGTTCTGGCCAAACTAAATTGTTGCAGCATCTTCCCTAGTTTCTGTGTGCATTCAGCGTCATCTCCCCTGTAGAGCCCCATTCAGATTACTGCCTTTATGACGTCTTATCTATTATTCTAGTTGGAAATACTTGTCCGAACATTTCATGTGCATTTTCATAGCATTTCAGTTTGTTGCATTTTTTCTTACATATTTGAATGGCATTCTTTGATGTTTATCATTTGTATACATGTATTCTTCCTACTGTTAAACTTGTTCTAAGGCAGTGATTTTTGGTTAATCTTTATATATCCACATAGTACTTACACACTGAGTATTACATATTTGTTAAATAAAATGTATGTAAATGTTGGCACTCGTGTATTTCTTTTCCAAGGTTTGTGGTGATTATTTACTATCTAGAATGGATATTACCAGCTGCATCTCTTACCGAAATTTTGCAAGTTGTATGGGAGACTCCCGTTTGTTGAATAAGGTTGATGCTTATATTCAGGAGCATTTGTTACAAATTTCAGAAGAGGAAGAGTTTCTTAAACTTCCACGGCTAAAGGTAAAATCTATAAAGATGAAAGATGTGAAGGTTAAATAAAGAGATACATACTACTTAGTTCCAGGAATGTAATCTTTCTCCATGTTTCAAGCAAGTGAGTAATGGTTATGAAAAAGACAATACATTGAAACCATACGGTTATTTTTAGCAGTGTAATGGTTTTCTGCCTACCAGTTTGTTTACTTTCTTTTCTTTCTCTTTTTTTTTTTTGGCTACTGGTTTCCTTAAAAAATAGAGTAAGCGTATGGAGTGCAGTTGGGCATCTATGACCTCTTTATTATGAAATTGAGAATTAGAGGCTCAACACTGATCCATGTGTCTTTGTTTTTTCCCAACTCTAGTTGGAGGTAATGCTTGAAGATAATGTTTGCTTGCCCAGCAATGGCAAATTGTACACAAAGGTAATCAACTGGGTGCAGCGTAGCATCTGGGAGAATGGAGACAGTCTGGAAGAGCTGATGGAAGAGGTTAGTTTTAAAGTAAATGGGATTCAACAATTATTAAAAATTATTTTGCTATAACATGAAGGATTCCCTTTCACTTTTATTTTATAACCATGACCCTAAAGAATTTAAATTTTGCTATAGGTACCCCTAAGCTGAGAAACAGGGGGGGTGTCCAGGTGAGCTGAATGAACTGTTCAGTTTGGTCTTCTGCTTTTCTTTTTTTATTTCTTTGCTTATTATGTGCTGTTAACTTTCTTTAAAGTAGCATGTAATTTGCTTTAGAAATGGGAGGTGGTACTGAAATTTTCTGTAGATTCTTAATTTTTCTTCACAGGTTTTTGCTTTAAATTGACAAGTAGGTAAAAGCTTCTAATGGTTGTTCCTCCCCATTGATTTATCTCCCCATAGGTTTATTAACAAAACTAGGATACCCAAGACTGAAGAAACAAGAAGAATCCTCAAGTGTATTGACACGTAAAGAAGCAGCAGTCCTGCCCCAGTTCTCCTAAGAAAAATCCGCTGTGGGCAGAGAACGATGATGATTTAATGGTGTTTACTCCTTTACAGGATTCTTATCTTTAAAGCTTTGTGTTTTTCAATGGTGTTGTTCATACATATAGTCACTCACTTAACTTGGGCTACTTTTTGAAAAATACACAAGAAAAAATTGACAGAGAAATGGTGGGAATTAAACATGCAGATGGAACAGTGGAGTGACCTTGAGTTTATCCCTCCACTTAAGCCTTTCGGATTCACTAAAGGCTTACCAAACCTGTTAGGCCTTTAAAAATGCAGTTATCATTATGCTCTAAAAAGGCTAACAGGTGATTTTTAAATTCTGTATGGTTTCCCACTTGAAAATCAGATGCATTAGCCATATGTTTGCATCTGTTAAGGGAGGTGTCTCTGTAGCCTGCTTGAATTTTTGCACTTGTGTTTTATCTGTTTTTCTTGACATTGCTTGCGCAGGACGGAAATATGTTCATGCACATTAGACCACTTACTCCTCAAAGGTGTAAACCATATTCAGTATTTTATTATAAATATGTATATTCTTTAAGAGCCTATATATTGTACTAGTGCCTTTTTTTCTTAATGCTGTATAATAGAAGCTATGAAAAAACGAAGATTTCTTTCAAGCCAACCAAGCCAAGGACTCTTCAGCCAGTATTAGAAGATTCTGTATCTTATTTTTGTTTTTTAAATTTTTACCACCATGACATGTATTTTCTTTACTTTGGGATCCTGCCAGAGTAAGATGTCAAGAAGCTCAAGAAGCACACTGGAGGTTACCTTGAGGCGTTTGTGTGATCTGCATACTAGTGGAGTAGCCATGGAGACAGTAGCCACATGGGTGTTCTGTTGCTGTTTTGCAGGTTCAAACCTTGTACTACTCAGCCGATCACAAGCTGCTTGATGGGAACCTACTAGCTGGACAGGCTGAGGTGTTTGGCAGTGATGATGACCACATTCAGTTTGTGCAGGTACACATTGCACATCTGAGGTAACCTCAGGTTAAAATTTGATTAGAGCATTTTATAGTATACTGAAATTTTCCTTTAATAAAGGAAAGTGGAAGACCTTCATTAGTATGACTGCACAGAAACACTTGTGGGAGAAAACAAGCATACCTTTCATACCATTACTACCATTTTTGCCACATAAAAAGAAACTAACAGAACAAAGTAGCGAACCCCACTTAAGATTTTTTTCTCAATCAAGTAGGATTTATAAGCAGTAAGAAAAAGGGCCAATAAGATGAAGCAAAATAGAAATTAAATGTTATTTTGGTCAGATTATAAAAAATAGTTGTTTGTATTGGGAATGACCGTTAGACCCAATTTTTTTTAAAAAAATCTCAGGTATAAACTTTTTCAGTTTATGGATAAATAACATAGAGAAAAGAATACAAATCATAAATGTCACATAGTGAACCCACTGGTTTAAACACTACCTGGGTCAAGAAGAGACTTCTAGCACTCTGGAAGCCTTCCTCTTGCCCCCTTCCCAGTCACTGCCCTACACTACCCCAAAGGAAGCCATTATATCCCAACTTCTGAAGCATTAGATTAGTTTGCCTGTGTTTGAAATTTATGTAAATGGTTATACAGTATGTATTCTTTTTGTTTTCTTTAGCTCAACATTGTATTTGTGAGGGATAACTATAAAGTAGGCTGAGTCGACCCAAGTTAATGGGTGTTTTCCTTTAATAATTAGAAGGTAAATGATAGACTCAGAAATAACGTGTATGGTGATACTATCAGGTGTTCTGTGTCAATAGTGGCTGAATATTTTTATTTTCACAGAAAGCTTTTGGGGCTGAGTTAGTTGAGAATTTTGTTCATGTTTGTGTATTTTGAACATTGAGGATATTTTCCCTCTTATCTCTAAACATCTCTAAACTGAAATTTAATGGTTTTTTAAAGTACCCTTTCAACAAGCAGTGGTTGAGTGCCTGATAAGTGGCAGGCCGTGATGTTAGGTAAGAGGGCCCAGAAATGTGTAAGAGACAGTTTCTGCTTCCGGGACCTTACAGGAGTAGGTAAAACAGAACAGATTTATACGCATTACCTACGGAAGACATTAAGGGGAGGGTGGAACCAAAAGGAGAAAAACTAGGGAAATTTCACAAAGGAGGCGACATTTGAGCCATCTGAGGATGTGGAAGAGTTTGCATAGCAGATGGAGGTGTGTCAGATAGCAAAGGATACCTGTGAAAGGAGGATACTGTTGGAATTGCAGGTCACATGACTGGGAGAGTAGGTAAATAACATCTGATCGAGGATTATACTTTATTCTACAAGTAGTGTGGGACTTTCAAAGAATTTTAGACAAGGGAGTAGAGTGATCTGAACAGATATATTTCACAACTTTAATAATAGTGAAAAACTGGACAAGAGTCTAGCAATAGGGGGATTGGTTAAATTATGGTATTTCCATACAGCAGAGATCTATATGTTCATTATCATATTTTAGACAGATAGTTAACTATCAGGTGGCAGTCTCTGGGTCGTGGGATTCTAGCTCATTTGAGGGTTTTTTTTGTTTGTTTGTTTTACTTAATGCATCGAACCCTTCTATTTTTATGACCAGGTACAGAGGGTAGATTAAAGCTTGTGAGAACAATTTGTAGACTATTACAAGCAGTAGTTCAGGTGAAAAGATGAGGGCTTGATCTAAGGACGAGAAGGGGAAAGTGTGGACTCTAGACATTTATAGTTACAAAGGTCTTTAATGATTGTTTAGGTTCGGAAAATTAAGGAAACGAAGAATTTGAGGGTGAGTAGGACTCTGACCTGTGTGACTTATTCCAGGGAAGTGCCATGAATAGAGATGATGAAGTAAAAAGGATGAGGAAACACACTAAGCTTCAGGAAGAGAAAAAGTTGAGAAGCCGCCATTGGAATCAAATTGTGTTGTACAAGCTAGCTAACATAGGAAAAGAAAGTTTGAAGGAGGACTGGATTGTTAACTGTGTCAAATCATCCTCTGGGAGGTCATGTAAAAGAAGATTAGGGATATCTCTTCTACATTGGTTTTAGGAAGCCACTTTGTAACCTTTAGTGGGTATAATTTCCAGAGAGTATTAAGGTTAAGAAACGCTTAGCTTCAGAAGTGATGGTGGCTGACAAAGAAAGAGCTACCAGGGACCACCCCTTGGGGAGGTCAGAGGCAAAGAAAGTGTGGGCCAGTGGGTGGGCTGAGTGGGAGGAGTTGATAGGGTAAAGTTTGAAAATAAAGGAGAGTAAAGAATTAGGTTTGAAAGTGTTCTGGAAGGAACATAAAAGAGTTAACCAGCATTTCTACATAAGGCTTAGTTACATAACACCAAGTAGTCTTCATTGTTACTGTGCTTTTTTTTCACATTTGATTTTCTCTCAATTAAAGCCATACATTAGAACAGGTTTCTTACTACAGTGAAAGCTCTTAATCAAGCATCATCAACTTGTGTTACTTTGGATCCCTTCTTCCCACAGATTGGGATAGGGTTTTATGTACCTTGTACTTCCTAGTAGCACAGGACACACCAGACTATCGTAGTATAAAAGAGTGGCTTTATACTCAGAATTCCTAATCCTTATTTTTCTTGCATTGCCTTAGGCAATGCATATTTTCTCTCTTATTTTCAGTATTTTTACCTATAAAATGGGGAGATATATTGCCCTTAATGGATTAAAAGAGACAGTGTGAATAAAGTACCTAATAACACCCAGGTACATAATAAATGTCTAAATGGAATGTAATTATAACCATTAGCATGGTACATTCTCCGCCTTTTCTCAAAATAGCCTACTTAAGCTATAACCACACTTGCTGAATTGCTTACACCAAACTTGATAGTTTTTTCACAGCTTCAAGTAGCTATCAAAATCTTTTTCTCTATTGTTTCATGGCCTTTTTCTTCCACTCGAAACAGAAATTTCTGTTAGAGATTCTGTCTACCCATGAGGCTGTGGCCCTGGGGATCAAAATAAGTGGATGAGCAAACTTGGCCAGGTACTGAAGGTGGTACCTATTCATTCAGCAGGCAGTTCCTACCAGGGTAATCTTGACTCTTCTAATGACATGTGATCATATCCTTTGGAAGTGTCAAGAGCTAAAGTAATTGGAAGAAAACCATCAAAGAGAACTCATACACGAGGGTACAATGTAATCTTCTTACAGTCATTTGAAAATTTGCAGCTTTGCCCATTTCTCCCTCTTTTATGTTCTCATGTATTCCTTTAAAAATATTTGGTTCTTTTAGTATTATTGCTTCCTTAATTTCTGATTACCATTTTTACTTCAGTGTTTTGATGTAGTTTTACTTGTCTAGAAAACCACTCTATAATACCTTTAAGGTAATCCTAAAGAAATATACTTGTAAATATTTCTTGTAATTGCCACTTTTTTTTCCTATAAAATAACTTTCAGAGAGATTGGATGGATATATGTCTGCTAATATGAAGGATACCAGTACATATGATTTAGTTAAGTTTCGCAGTTTCATGGAGATAGTGGGTTAAATGTATTCTCTCAGTTAATTCATGCTGTTTTAGATTTATAACATTTTGGAAAATTCTATACTTAACATAAAGACTATGTGGATTATGAAGGAGGAGGTTCCGTTTTTTCCTCTCTTGACTATTCTGATACTTGACCCACAACATGTTTTTTTAATTGTTGAACTTGAACTTTTTCTTGACCAGGGTAGGTGTAGTTGTTTCCTTATTAAGTGGAGATGGAAGAATGCCAGTGATGTGTGTCAGTCAGAAAGTGTTGTTTTGTGTTAAACCTAGGTGTGCTATAAATGTCATGCATAAGTGGAGGGTACTAAGGGTTTTCTCAGTGTTGTGGAATAGCTCAGGAGCAAAGGTACACCAGGTATGGTCTTTGGCTAGGTTTCTGTAGCTGCCTTTTGATTTTGCAGAAAAAGCCACCACGTGAGAATGGCCATAAGCAGATAAGTAGCAGTTCCATTGGATGTCTGTCTTCTCCAAATGCTACAATACAAAGCCCTAAGCACGAGTGGAAAATCGTTGCTTCGGAAAAGACTTCAAGTAAGTGTATTACACTTGTCAGATTGCCTTCAATTTATTTCTTTTTTTAAGAAGGAGTTTTAAGTGGAACCATATAATACTTCTAAAGTGATTGAGGAAAAAACTCAGAAGCAACTAAATTTGGAAAAGAGTAGCAGGTCATCCCCTGTCTGGAATCTGGAGTCCAATTCAGGATCACACAGCAACCAAAAGTAATAAAAATTGCATCTTTAAACATGGAACTCTTGTGCTTACAGATAACACTTACTTGTGCCTGGCTGTGCTGGATGGTATTTTCTGTGTCATTTTCCTTCATGGGCGAAACAGCCCACAGAGCTCACCAACAAGTACTCCAAAACTCATTAAAAGTTTAAGCTTTGAGATGCAACCAGATGAGTTAATAGAAAAGCCCATGTCTCCTATGCAGTACGCACGATCTGGTCTGGGGACAGCAGAGATGAATGGCAAACTCATAGCTGCAGGTAAGAATAGAAGGACGAGTGACTTATCAGAAACCTTCAACTGGCTAAGCCTCTATAAGTGGACGTTTATGCTTGCTTGTGACATGCAAACTTTGGAAGACAGGGTTTATTTAATATGCCTTCTTCTGTGACATTCCACTTTACCACATTCTAAGAAGACAGAAATAAAAAGTCAATACTATAGTATTGCCTAGCCTTCAAGTTAATGTCTGTCTCTAATTCTTAAAAAACTATGAAGTGGGTAATTGTTCTCTCCTAATTTTCAAGTCAAGACTAAGCAATTTACTTACACTCATAATTTTGTCATTCAGCTGTTACAGGCACTTAGTTAAAACATTAACTAATGTGGCCTTATTAAGTGTGTGGACAAAGATTCTTTTTCTCATTTGTACAGATTACTTAAACCATTCTAGACCAGAAAGGCTGGTCCAGTTTAATACTTTAAGCATAACTCTTTGTGGTTCTTGTACCAGGTGGCTATAACAGAGAGGAGTGTCTTCGAACAGTTGAATGCTATGATCCACATACAGATCATTGGTCCTTTCTTGCTCCCATGAGGACACCAAGAGCCCGATTTCAAATGGCCGTACTCATGGTAAGTGCACTATATTGCAGGAAGAAGCAGCCCACATTTAGTTTTTTCTAAGAACTTGAGAATGGCAGAAATATTAATCTCTCGCTTTTGGCATAGGGCCAGCTCTATGTGGTGGGTGGATCAAATGGCCACTCAGATGACCTGAGATGTGGAGAGATGTATGATCCAAACATAGATGACTGGACTCCTATTCCAGAATTGAGAACTAATCGTTGTAATGCAGGTAATACTTTTCTGCTGAGATCATCAGTATTTAAGTATGATAATTAACTTATCAATTTATAACCTTATTTTATACTCACATAGGAGTGTGTGCTCTGAATGGGAAATTATACATCGTTGGTGGCTCAGATCCATATGGTCAAAAAGGACTGAAAAATTGTGATGTATTTGATCCTATAACAAAGTCATGGACAAGCTGTGCTCCTCTTAACATTCGTAAGTTGATTTTTTTTTTAAGACCTCTGAATCAATGGTATGTGTAGTGCACACTTACAGTTTGGGGAGATAGAATAATAATTTTGGTTTGACTTGATTTTATAGGTAGACACCAGTCTGCAGTCTGTGAGCTTGGTGGTTATTTGTACATAATTGGAGGCGCAGAGTCTTGGAATTGTCTGAACACAGTAGAACGTTATAATCCTGAAAATAACACCTGGACTTTAATTGCATCCATGAATGTGGCTAGGCGAGGAGCTGGAGTGGCTGTTCTCGGCGGTGAGTGTTGGGATTTGGAGAGCTGAGGAGTAGGTAGTAGCAAGAGTTTGTTCTAAAATTCCAAGAGAATGTCAGTGATAACTATCCACTTGTATAATTAAGAATTCAGAACTAGCCTTCTTTTCTGACGCAGTGGGGATTGGTGGTTTGTCTTTTAGAAATGTCTTTTCTAATCACTCAGTACTGGATATATAACATTAATTCATCTTCTTCCATAAATCATACTCATAATGCATCATCTTGGAATTTGAGTTTGTTTCTTTAGAGCAAGAATTTTAAAAAATTTGATTTGTAAAACAAAAGAAATGGAAATCATCTAAATCTAGTCTTTTCTAATTGTCTACTCCATGCCTAATTGGAAGCAGTATTTTTAGATTATTTTTAACAAGTGTTTGCAAATCATCATATGTAGACACAGTTTTCACATCCATTTTATGGATTTACATAATGTTTAATTACATAATTACAATAATGAATTCAGTTAGAATTGTTTTTAGAACAAAGCTTGTGGCTCAACTGGCAAGAGCCTAAGTGTGTAGGCACACCAGTAAGTAGCCTACTGGCCTGCAACCCCTGGCCTACTATGAGCCTTGTCGGTTCTTTTATGGGTAAGTACATGGATGCAGGTAGGCTAAGTGACAATCAGATGAGAAAATAATGAATTCGGGAATCACTAATAAGGTTTTTCCTTAAACTCCAGAGAATATTTAATGCTAACATTTTATTTGTCTGAAATTAATTTAATTATTAACTGCCCTGCATGTATATTTGAAAATAGTCACAGTTCAGTCTGTTTCCAAGAAGAAATTTCCATGCCAAAATCATTTTATACAGTTGGAGAGCTCTAGAAAATGTTCAGTTATCTGAAACCTGCTTTCCTATAACTTACTTTGAATCTTAGTTCTTATGCACTGGACTAATAACAAAACTTGCAGTGCACAGAACTACTCTGGTTTGCCACTTACTAGTTGCATCTCTAGGCAAGTTGTCCAACTTCTTTGTTCATTATATCTTCATCTGTGAAATGGCAGTAATAGAAACAACCACACAGAATTGTTGTGAGAATTGCACTGTAGTTAGATGGTGCCTCCCCTTCCTTTAAATTGCCTGACTTACACATACAAACGGGTTCTTTTCAACTCTATTCCATTTGTATCCCCAGCTTCTAGGGAGTGCTTGCTACATTAGTAGGCATTCAATAAATACTTTCTGACAGAATGAACAGTCTTTTCTACCAAGAACCACTGTTTTAGCAAAAGATCAATTTAAGGGTTTCTTTCTTAGCCTCTCTAGATTAACCTTGTCTCTTTTCTCTTTTAGGAAAACTGTTTGTAGGTGGTGGCTTTGATGGTTCTCATGCCATCAGTTGTGTGGAGATGTATGATCCAACTAGAAATGAATGGAAGATGATGGGAAACATGACTTCACCAAGGAGCAATGCTGGGATTGCAACTGTAGGGAACACTATTTATGCAGTGGGAGGATTTGATGGCAATGAGTTTCTGAATACGGTGGAAGTCTATAACCTTGAGTCAAATGAGTGGAGCCCCTATACCAAGATTTTCCAGTTTTAACAAATTGAAGACCCTTTCAAACTAACAGGCTTAGTGATGTAATTGTGTTAGGTAGAGGTACACTTGTGAATAAGGAGGGTGGGTGGGTATAGATGTTGCTAACAGCAACACAAAGCTTTTGCATATTGCATATTATTAAACATGCTGTACATACTTTTTGTGTTTATTGGGAAAGGAATGCAAAGATGAAGGTCTGTTTTGTGTATTTTTAGGGCTACTTTGGTTATTTTAGTTTTCTGGAAGTTGATATTGTAAAAGAATAAACCAAGAATTGATTGGGCACGTCATTTCAAGAAGTCCCCTCTCCTCCACATTTGTTTGCCAATTTGCACATTAAATGACTCTTCCCTCAAATGTGTGTATTATGGGGCAAGAGAGGTAGGGTTTTAAGATACAGGCAGTTGGGTTTTTTAAGGTCCCTTTTTCAATAACTGGAACATTCTATAACAAAGAGACTTATTTAACTAGATGACAATGACTATTTTTGTTTTTATTAAAAGAAAGCTTACATGCCTACCGAGGTTTAATCTTTTATGATGGCCTTTTTATAAATTTTTGTATTCTCAGCAGAGTGCTTTACTTGTTGAAGTAAAATGTGGCAGGTTCAAATTACTGAAGCAGAGTGACAGTCTTAAAAGTATGCAGTGAGGTGTTTTACACGCCCAGAATGCAAGCTTCAGAGAGCTCTTGCCTCAGCTGCAATTTTTTTTTTTTTTTTTTGAGAATGCAATACCAATGTTTATTGGAATGGAGTTGCTGAACAGTAACATGGCTGTGATTTTTATTTGATACACTGTTTTTAAATACTTTGACTTCTTGGGAGTATATTTTATATAGCAAAACACTCAATATTGTATTAATAACAGTAAAGAACAGTGAAGTATTTTATCTTCTAAATAATTCCTATTTTTTATTTATCATTAAAAAAACAATCCTAAATGGCAGCCCTTGATTGTAAAAAAAAAAAAAAAAAATTACCTTAAACTGTATTGGGTTTATGAATGCAGCCTTTATCAGAACTATGTTTTTGTTCAGTTTTCCTATTCATATGGATAAATACTGGTTGGGGTGGTGACTTGGTATCTAATGTGTAATGCTACACATATAACTTACGGTGCCAAAATTAGAACATCCTAATGCTTGCTGCTGATGCAAACATATTAAAGGTACTTTGCAGGAAATCCTTGCACCATGGGATTACTATCCAAATGTTGTTGTGTACTCATTCATTACTATAAGTTTTGGGGGGAAATTTTTTTTTTTCAAGTAAAAATGAGCTTAAGGTATTTGTGGGAAAATAGTTAACTGGCATCTTATATCTGAAATAAGGACTGATGTAAAGGGGGTTTTTTAGTTTTGTTTTCTCTGGGAAGACAAAGAGGCACACAGGAATCTAATGAGCCAACTGGGACAACATGACTATCCACTGGCTAACCTGGGTGAGAAGAAAATTAGGTATTTTTTTTTTACAAATGTTCCGCTGGGACTTTGACACCTTATTTCACTCATCTATCCCCACAGAGAACCAACGAGAAAGGAAATCAGTTTGCCTGGTGGCTGTGTAGTTCCTATCACTGGTTTGGTTCTGGGCTAAAACTGGGTTGGCAGATTTGAATTTGCCTAGTATGATGAAATATTTTTAAAATAGATCTGTATATGTTCTATTTATTTAGCACAAGGAAATAAAATTTTAGTGGGGGGAGTCAGTGTAAAATCCTTGAAATCACTTCTCAATTCCTATGTAACATGCTTAATGCAATAATATGTGGGAATACTTTGGGTCAAAGTTTACCTATATTACCATTGATGCCAAACAGGTAGTTTGGTAGCCAAAATTATGTTCTTTAAGTATGTTTTGAATATAAGAAGGTTTCATAAAGAAAAAAATAGTGCTCAGTGACCAGTTCTGTTTATCCACATTTAAAAGGTAATTTTTTTTTTGAGGGAAGGACAAAATGGCATAGCCTCAGCATAAATTATTTTCTTTTTAAACCAGTATGGGTTTTGGAATAGTTTAGAAATGATATTGGTAATAACCACTCTTGCAATCAATAGTAATAGTGCACAAAACATACTAGACTAAATCTCTAAAAGTAGCAAAACTATAAAATACCTGTTTGAATTAACAAAACAATTGATTATACTCAAGCATAAATCACAATAAATTCTTTTACTGTGATTTTCAAGGATAGGGTTTTGATTTTTGGCTTCTAGTATGTCTTAAATACTTTACCATTTTCAATGTTCTAGAATTCCTTACATAATCATATTTTAGGAGAAGACCTGGATTTGGGAATATCATTAGTGCTTAATATATTAGGTGTACGCCCTATAATCTCTCCAGATCTCAGAATTCTTAACTTAAAACTGAAGTAGGCAAAGGAGAAAGTCCCTCTAGGACATTACTGTAATTCCAGAGTTGCCTTTAGAAGACTATGAGTCACAGAAAACACAGTCTCTATAGGATTTATTAGTCAATTTTTTGTACCCTACTTTGTTTCAAAAAAGGATTTGAAGAGTCTCTCATTGAGACTTAAGATACAGGGTAAACTGAGCGAAAAAAGAGGAGAAAATGCCAACATATGAATCAAATATATCAATCTCAAATAGTAAGGCCAAGCCACAAATTTGGTCCTGTTAACAGGAGATCTATTAAATCAATTATCTGAAGGTTAAAAAGCAATTACTGTGAAGCATCAGTTTTCTTAATAAGACCAGAAGTTTCTTAAGAGTCTTAAAAATGATAATGATACATTGAGCAATAAGTAGAGTACATAAAGAGAGGGATGTATTCAAGTGCATATCATGGGTTCTTTAACTTACCGTTACTAGCACAATGGCCAATAAAGTACTTAGGCTTCACTGTTAGGAGCTCAATTCTCTATTGGGGGTTTGAATAAGGGTGAGAAGCAAAAGCTCGGTTATTAAGCTGAGTATATACAAAGTTGACATCTTGTGGAAATACAAGATATTTGCTCAGAGAGAACAACAGGACTAATACAATTTTAGCCTGGAGAAAGGCACACAGAATACCAAACTTCAGTGAGCGAGAGACTGAAACTTCTTACGAGATGAACTGAACTGTCCTGCAAGTTAAGAATAAGAGTTGCCAAGTTTGAAGGCATCTATCAAATGTAATGGTGGTCATCCAATCAATAATTAACAGGGCCAGCTATCCATTAAGGCTACTCTCAAATCATGATAGTAAGATCTACCTTCTGCATTATGCAAGTGTTCTGTCTCTATCTTAACCAAAAGTGATGCCAAATCCTTACAAGGTACAGGCTTGAAAGAAAACATCTGATAAGGGATTTGCATCCAGAGCTCTCTAAGCTCAATAAAACCATCCAGTTTTCAAATGGGCAAAAGGTTTAGAACAAGACACTCCACCAAAGAAGATAAATGGAGTCTAATAATAACATGAAAACATGCTTACTGTCATAGATCATTAGGAAAATGTAAAAAGCAAAATGACAACTGGAGCTCTCAAATTGCTGGAGGAATTACAAAATTGTAAGGTCAGTTTGGAAAAAGTTTGACAGTTTTTTATAAAGTTAAATATCCTATGACACAGTAATCCCATTCCTAGGTATTTATCCAAGTGAAATGAAAACCTGTTCTTACAGAAACCTGTGTATGAATATAGCAGCTTTATTCATAATCACCAAAAACTGAAAATTCAAATATCCTTCCAACTGGTGAATGAGTGGAAGGGTACATGAATAAAATGGAATACTACTCAGGAATAAAAACACTGAAGTATTTATTGATAAAACAACATGGATGGATCCTCAGAAGCATCATGCTAAGTGAAAAGCCAGCTTCAAAAGCCTCCATTTGCATAGCATTCTGGAAAAGAGCTACATGGATAGCAGACACATCAGTGGCTTCCTGAGATGGGGATGGGAGTTGGCTACAAAGGGGCACAAGGGAATTTCGAGGAGCAATGGAACTCATTACTTGAGTGTGCTGGTGATTATGTGATTGTGTTTGACAAAACTCAAAACTACAGTTTTACACTTGAAAAAGTTTTGTCTTTCTAGCTTAACCAAACCTTTAAAGGGAAAAGCCTTTTTTAAAAAGTCTAGGACATGTCAATATTTTACCTGACTGGAAATCACATCAGGGAACCGTTCATCCCCACTGGCCATGCAAGGGTATGTACTGAGTTAATGTAGTTCAGCGATAACCATTAGTCTACAATAAGAGTTGCGAAGGCTAGGATACTGAATTTGGTTTGTAGTTAGGAGCAGCGAGCCATGTTGGTAACTGAGATTTTGAGTGTCTTACTGCCTTACCTTATAGGTTCATAGCTGTAAATTCTGCTTAAGCTCATGGAGTTGCTTATTTTCACTGGAGTGGGGTTTTTTGTTGTTTGTTGGCAAAATAGCTTAAAGAGCCACCAACTGGGAGGGAGACTGGACTGTCAGTCCAATCTAAATCGGAAAAGGAGTATGGGTGGCAGCACTTCCTAAGTGGAGGATGCATTTCATTATTCAGTAGTGAGGTATATTCCCTCTGAGAAGATAAAGGTAACTTCATCCCATCTCACACGGTAGGGAGCTAAAAGGCTCCAATAGATAGGTGGGCGTGGGGAGATGTCACATCAGGAGTATGAACAATAAAAGCTAGGTTCTTAAGGGAGACCACGACACTAAATAATTGTGGATCAACCCTGAAAGGGTGAAAGAACTTGTGTTTTAAGATGATGGCCAAAAGATCAAGGAAATAAAGTTTCAGGTTTGTCTTGTGTTCCCTGTCTTTCATGACAGGCAAAGACAATGATAGGAGAGTGAAATTAACCCATCTATGAAGTTCCAATCTGTGCAGTCCCAAGTGCCCACTGCAGGTCCTAACAGGAGGACCCAGTAGGGTACAACAGACTCTAAGTCTTTAGCCAACTTTTCTTTGGCTCAGAATGCTGGAAGAGCTGTGGCCTGGCCAAGCCAGGGGACCCTCCCTGGTCCTTTCCAGAAGGAAATGGACTATCTTGTGGAGGTAAGCTGGAAAAGGCTACAGTAAAATGGTTCCAGGAACTTTGCTGTCAAAATCCTCAGGGATGCTTCTCAGGAAGTTATCACCAGCTTCTCACTAAGGCAAGACTTTATGTAGAGAGCCCTTGCCCTCATGTGACTTTTCCCATCAGTCCCTTCTGGTTCATGGCATGCTTATGAAGCTTCTGCCCAAAATATAATAGCTATGTTTACTGAATGGAGATTTTAAAACCTGGAGTTCTAAAGATATGATAATTTCCCATGAAAACAAACTTACCAAGGTGGGGCTTAGGATCCTTATGTCAACTGAGTTACTCCAATCCAGAGGGGAGACCCAGAAAAGAGCGAGCAGGGGATGGGAGGAAAGGGACACCTCAACTCCCACACTGTACTGTTAGAAAAAAAGTATAAATTAAAGTTTAAGATAAGAAAAGAAGGCAACAAAAAGAAGAAAAAAAAACCCCAAAACCCTTACATTTCAAAGAAACAAACACTAAAAAAATTTTAAAGAATGTCTTCTAAAGATAAAAATAAGACTAGAAAGTTAAAACATTTTCACATATCAAAATAAATATTTAGGGCTTCCCTGGTGGCGCAGTGGTTGAGAGTCTGCCTGCCGATGCAGGGGACATGGGTTCATGCCCCGGTCCGGGAAGATCCCACATGCCGCGGAGCGGCTGGGCCCGTGGGCCATGGCCGCTGAGCCTGCGCATCTGGAGCCTGTGCTCCGCAACAGGAGAGGCCACAACAGTGAGAGGCCCGCGTACCGCAAAAAAAAAAAAAAAAAATTTAAGAAAGGTTGAAAATTGACAAATTAACACACAAAGTGAAAGACACATAGATTAGGATAAAATTAAAATCCACATGCATAGGGTGAAATACGTAGAAGTATTCAGATGATAGGAGTGAAAAGAAATTTCCTAAAAAGTATAACATATTAAAAAGATAAGAGAGAAAAAGGGAGGTAATGAAGCACAGCAAGGAGTTCCCTGGCAGTCCAGGGGTTAGGACTCTGCGCTTTCACTGCAGTGGCCCACGGTTCAATCCCTAGTCAGGGAACTAAGATCCTGCAAGCTGCGACCAAAACAACAACAGCAACAAAAACAAAGCAGGGCAAAACTCAATAACAACTAGAAGCAGCTGAGGGATAAAAGTCTGAAGACATATTTGGTAGGGGGAGGGGATGGAAAAGGAAAGAGGCAGACAGCAGAGGTGCTCTGGAAGCTTCTCCTTCTACCCAGGCTCATATCCCTGAGGGCACTTTGAGCCCCAGGAGGAGGTGTGGCTTTCTAAGCAAACAAAGCTCATCGGATCCTTCTTCCTGCTAGTGGGCATCCTGCATAGTTCTCTTTCATTGGAGGTTCACTTTTATAATCATACCTGTATGCAGTTCAGAAAAAAAATTTGGAAGTAAAATGAAAAGCAAAATCACTAAAAATAATTCATTGCTTTTTAAAAAAAATAAATTAACATTTATAATAGAATACCAAATTAGATTTAATCTAATGTATTAACAAAAGCATAATATACTTTAGTAAACAAGGATTTCCATAGATGGTATTTATAACTAAAGAAGTCAGTTAAACACTTGGTTTAGCCAGGGGCAAACATCAGCCACTGCTACCTAATAAATCCATGCTGTTTCACATTTGAGAGGACACTGAGCAGAGGGGTCTCCCTGTTTATCCCATGAGAAATGCACTGAGAAGTGACAAGGCCAGGGAAGAAAAGAGGCTACTGCAGCAAGTTGGAGCCAAAGTCAAAATTCTACTTCCCTTACCTTGGGGGAAGTAGAAGGGATACGTATTACGTATTGTGTCTACATGGAAGACAGTTTGATCATAGAACAGCCCAGGGTAAGATTTCTCTTGTGGAATATGGTGAGCATGGTCATGTCCTAATTCTTTCTTGAGGTTTGGAAACGTCTCTGGTCACATACCCATATTTATTGTTGAGAGAGATGCTAACACTGTGTCCTGGGCCTTCCTCAGATGCCGCAGTGGCTCTTGCCCTAAGATGACCAAAAAGATGGCTCTCCTTTCCTTAGACACACTGGCTCAGTATTAGGAGTAGAGGTAGGGAGGTAAAGTCAACTTCAGACAAGTTGAGTTCACAGTTTATCCCACATTGGACACATCAGAACCTCAATGAGGTTGTCAGAAATAGGCAATCATCTTTTTGTACTTATGAGACATTGACATTTGAGACATTTCTTAAGACATTTCTTGCAAGTCTCCTGGGTTTGGCACAAAAGGTTGAAAGCTACTCTGTTGTTCCTGAAGACAGATGCATTCCTTCTAAGTTACAAAATCAGCACTTAGGTTCTATAGTTGAGCATGTCTTCACACCATCCCCTGTTTTTGGCCTCCATATAGACGGAGGCATTGCACTGTTGCATGGTGTGTTCCATCTCAACCAGCTGGCAGCATCCGATGGTTAACTTTTCCCTAGGGGATAAAGAAATTTTATATCACTACAAGAGAGCTAGTCAGATAAATGAAAAAAATCTTAATACAACAGGAGAACACTGGGATTTGAAATACATTATTTGATATCTGAGAGCGAAAATGCCAAAGTTATGGATCCTTAGCCCAAACCAAACAACATGGGAGGATAAGCACTTAGCAGCACGGGTTCGCAGACAGTCAACATGGAGATGATTTTGGTGCAATTCCTTCATTCAGGAATAAAGCTTCCCATGGCAGACCTGCTGTCAACAAGAACGCTGTGGAGTAGATCACATATTTTTGTTTTATTTGGCTTGGGAGTTAGAGAACAGGTAAACTGGAGGATACTAAGAGGGTGCACCTCCAGACAGGAACAGACACTGGTGAGGGGATAGGAAGTTGACAGAGCTTCAACTCTTAAAGAGAATTGTCAAGACAGGTAACCTAGTCATTAACAAATGAATACTAGATAATTACTCTGAACCAGAGGTGGGGAAGCAGGGAGTAAAGGCCTGATATTTGCCATGACTACTCACAATTTTATCTAAGATGAAGCCTGGCTGGACTCTCAAAAGCTGACAGGAGGCCTACAAGCTGTGAGGTCTTTAAGTTATCGGTTAGAGCACCAATCCATTATGCATGGTGTCTATAGAGTTCAAATCTCATGGAAACCTATTTAAATCTATTGAGAGATGGTCTACATAAGTTCACGAAGAATACCCAGTACCCAGTACAGCATCTGGTATATAAAGGTGTTCAAGAAATGGCAGTTATGAAAATTACACTGTTATGACTTCTTTGGCTTCTAAGATTGCTCTGAACCATGTCCAGAGTGTCGGGGAGGACTTCCAGCTGCCTTTGCACACTGGCCCTCCTCTGCCCCTCCACCCTCACGGATCCCTTGATGCAGGGTATGAAGAAAAAAGAAGTCAATCAGAGCTCAAGGACTAGGATGAGAGCTAGGAGCCGCAGCAAAGTAAATACACTGTATTTTGAGCAGCCTCACTTCCTGAAGACGTGTGGCTTCCCTGGGGCTGGCTGAAACCTGACTTTTGGCTTTGTGTTACTCTAGTCCTGTTTCCTGCATTTGGAGTGCTTAAAATCAGTGTTATGTCATTGCCAGTTCTTTATAACTGCTCAGAAAATGATTTTCCGAAGACCCTAAGAGGTCCAAAATTGGAGAGATGTAAAATGTCTTCTTATAAACTTGAAAATGAAATAAAAAGGGCAGGCCCCTATTCCTGTTCTTGGTTACTTATTCCACATGTGGAAGAAAACTCCTTAGTAACTAGACTTTTAATCTATTTCGATGTCTTTTCTTTTTCTTCTCCTCTTTTTTCCTCCTCTCATAGCTAAGAGGAGAGCCCTATCCCCTCTTTTCATCCTAATGGCATTTGGTTTTACTTGTGCGAGTCAGCATTCTGACAATGGATTATCACCTACAGATTTTGCTTCCTGCATCAAGTTGTCATTGCTGGCTGAGGAAAGTACCAGGTGTTTTTCATCACATGTGTTGGGTCTATACTAGACTATGAAGATAGTAATTCTTGCGTTACTTTGCCCTGTGGATTATATGTAGAATGGCAGAATATTAGATATGGCAGAATATTAACACTTTTGTCTACCATCCTGTAGCATCCCCAATGAATCATCTCACCTTGGCTTTCACCTCCAGGTGATGAGATATTTACAACTGAGAGAAAGGCCATTACATATTTTGATATCTCTTAATTGCTAGAAAGTTCTTCCTTTACATTGGGCCTTAAAAAATTACCTATCTGACCTGTCTGCCTAAATTAAAACAAAACAAAAAGTTGCTATTCTTATTTCTTCTAATAGTACAAATATTTTATGTCCCTTATAGTGACCCTATTTCTCTTTTCCAAACTAAACAATCCCAACTCCTAATCCTTTCTGGAACAAAGCTCGAGACTGGAGGTTGCTTCTAGTTCTGCAATTCTATATTGCTCATGAAACTTCTAAAGAACTGCCGCTGTCTTTCTAAATTGTCCTATTATGAGTATCAAACTTAATTTGACCAAATCTCAGATGGGTCAAAATAACTGGAAACTTGATCAGATCAATTAAAAAATAATTCCAGTGGTTATCTGACTCATTTCCATAGCTAGTTTTGTCAAAGTGGCATGGCAGTAGTGAATTTAAATGCCCTAACTCCAATATTTGATGCAGTTTTTCCAAAATCCTTTTTAGGTACAAGAAAAAAGTCTACAATGGATATGTTTTACAACTCTCTCAATGTTTCTATACATTTGCAATGTGCATCTCAAATAAAGGAAAAATGGAATACAGTGTAGTGCATATAAAAACAGTATATAAACAGTTTCTGATTCAGAAGGTCTGGGCTGGAGCCTTAGAGTTTGCATTCCTTGCAAGTTCCCAGGTGGTGCTGACACTCAGGTCCAGGAACCACAGCTCTAATGTAATCTAGAAGATACTACCATGGAGCCAATTCCTGGAGTCAGAAAGCAGTAATCCCTGAAAGCACCTGCTAGAAGGAAAACAAGGCTGCTCCTGATACACATGCCTCAGGCGGCATATTACGTGGATACGCCAGGTACTTTATGGAGCTGATGTCACAAACTAATGTGCATTTCACATAGAAAAAATGACCTTAGAGACTTGTCTTGCCAACATGTCAGAACATTCTGTCAAACAAAGTGAATTAAATACTGTTCCTATTTCTCATATATGTAGAAGATATCACACACAAGATATTTGTTTGATAATCTTGTTATAATTTACCATCCTGGATTTTCTGAGCAAACTCCTCATCTGCTCAGGGCAAGCAGTGCTCAGACCCCACTGGCAAGAGCAAAAGCTATAACAAAGAACCTACAAACTGCAGAAGACAGAAAACACTGATTTATACATATAAACATCAAGGTTCTACTGTGTCATGGAATTCAACTTTTGATCAAAGCTACTTTCAATCTGAAACCTTAATTACTTGCTTTATCAGAACCTACAAAATAGTTTTCTGTTCTTGAGCTACTTAATTTCCTCCCTATTGCAATAAATATGGTGTTGGGCACATCATAGCCTCTTCCTTCACAAGGAACACTTTACAAATCAAAAACAAAGATTAGCAAATTCAGACAATCTAAGTAACTGTCTTTGCCAAGTTAAATCATTCTTCTGTTCTCACCTCTGAGTCACAGGGAAACTCTGCTACCTCGTATCTATTGTGTTTGGCTCTGTGTCTAGTATAGACTACTGAAACGAAAAGAACCTCTGTCTTCTGGCAGCTTACATGAGCTGTGGAGTACACCAGAGGCTAATATGGGAGGGACCATTCACTGAAAATATGGCAAATAATTTCAAAACAAACAACAGAGTAACAAATCTAAAAGCTAATAACCAAAAGCCCGTTGAACAGCAATCCCCATTTTCTAATGCATTCAAGATATTAGATGTATTTGATTTCTCTTAAAACTCACACTTTTAGGATATAAGAGGGAGCTTATTAATTAATATCATAATTCAAATCCCTGGCATAGTAAGTGGAGGGAAAACAAAGAGAAAAATGGGTACTACCACTTTAACTTTGAACATTCAAGCTTGACCCTTGCACCCTCCCCCCTGCAAAAAACAAACAAACAAAAAACCAAAACCTCCAAAGTATTTAAACAGTAAGCTGAAGTCAAAATAATTTTAGACACTTGATTGAAACCATCCTGCAAGGGACTCTGCCCTCCAAGTTATATATGGTGACCTTTCTACACCTTCAAAAGTATCACTAAGGTTGGAAGACATTGTATTTTTGACACAAATCTCATGTACACAAATCTTTAAATGTGGAGTATTTGTAAAGATATATAAATAAGAGTACAACTGATTAATTGAGAGTCTGAATATCAGGGTAAAAAACCATTTTCACCCCCAGCTACAACAGATAATGCATGCCCCACTGGCTTCAGATTTTCTTAGAAAACCTACTTTAATCTAGTGAGTGAGTGAATTTTCATAGTTATGCTGCCTAGTAACATTTGTGTATGATTATCAATCCTAGTGTCTTGATATCATCAAATATATTTATCAATCTAGAGTTTTACCAGTAGAAGCACCTTGATAATTAACTGTCACCATGTCTTCTCATACAATTTTATAGCTACACAAATATATCTGCAAATTACAAATGGCAAATAAACTGTGGTTTAGTGATACAGTGGCACATTACATAGCAGTAAAAATACCATCAGTTCTGTTACAGCTCTTGTTTAGAACACAAGAATTTGTTGCAACACCATCAATACATTAAGGAAGAATTTGAGCACAACAAAAATTTTGCATTTTCTTAAACAGGATTTCAACAGTGAAAAATGCTAGATGAACAGAGAAAACTGCACCGCAGCTGAACCAAACTGCTTAGGAATACACACAATACACACATGCGTGTACTTCAAATACTTACCAGCTACCTCAGCTTTCCTCCTTATGAGCCACAACTATTCATATCTGGTGCTACACCCTTATATCCAATTTCAGATTCTACCACATCACACTAATCCACAGGCTACAACCTTTCCTATGATCACGTCCATAGCAAACTTCACCTTCTTTTAAAGGTAAAGTGTTAGATTTATTTTAGGACTTATGTATTTTTTAACCATTTTTTAACCATTTTAGGACCAATGTGTCCTAAAATGTGTAAAACTGTGATACTATTTAGATTAGGTTCCTATCTTTTTTTCAATGTCCTTTATTAAGTTTTTTTTTTTTTTTCCAGTACGTGGGCCTCTCACTGTTGTGGCCTCTCCTGTTGCAGAACACAGGCTCTGGACGCGCAGGCCCAGCGGCCATGGCTCACGGGCCCAGCCGCTCCGCGGCATGTGGGATCCTCCCGGACCGGGGCACGAACCCGTGTCCCTTGCATCAGCAGGCAGACTCTCAACCACTGCGCCACCAGGGAAGCCCACTTATTAAGTTTGTGAGTGATGTACCCCAACTCCACCTTTTCTATGAGACCTGTGGCTTTTATTGCATGAATTTGCATAGTTCAGTATGCAGTATGCAATCTGCATAACAGTGATACTTAGGAACACATATGTCATGTTATAATAGAACTGAGTGTAAACTGACTATTGCTCCATGCCTCAATGTGGATGAATCTCAATGTTGAAATAAGGAACAATACGAAGAGGGCAGACAGCAGAAGCAAGAAGAACAATTCTGCAGCCTGTGGAAGGAAAACCACATTCGCAGAAAGACAGACAAAATGAAAAGGCAGAGAACTTTGTACCAGATGAAGTAACAAGCTAAAACCCCAGAAAAACAACTAAATGAAGTGGAGATAGCAACCTTCCAGAAAAAGAATTCAGAATAATAATAGTGAAGATGATCCAGGACCTTGGAAAAAGAATGGAGGCAAAGATTGAGAAGATGCAAGAAATGTTTAACAAAGACCTAGAAGAATTAAAGAACAAACAAACAGAGATGAACAATACAATAACGGAAATGAAAACTACACTAGAAGGAATCAATAGCAGAATAACTGAGGCAAAAAACGGATAAGTGACCTGGAAGACAGAACGGTGGAATTCACTGCTGCAGAAAGGAATAAAGAAAAAACAATGAAAAGAAATGAAGACAGCCTAAGAGACCTTTGGGACAACATTAAGTGCAACAACATTCGCATTTATAGGGGTCCCAGAAGGAGAAGAAAGAGAGAAAGGACCTGAGAAAATATGTGAAGAGATTACAGTCGAAAACGTCCCTAACATGGTTAGGAAATAGCCACCCAAGTCCAGGAAGCGCAGAGAGTCCCAGGCAGGATAAACCCAAGGAGAAACAGGCCGAGACACATAGTAATCAAATTGACAAACATTAAAGACAAAGAAAAATTATTGAAAGCAACAAGGGAAAACGACAAATAACATACAAGGGAACTCCCATAAGGTTAACAGCTGATTTCTCAACAGAAACTCTACAAGTCAGAAGGGAGCGGCGCGATATATTTAAAGTGATGAAAGGGAAGAACCTACAACCAAGATTACTCTACCCGGCAAGGATCTCATTCAGATTCGACAGAGAAATCAAAAGCTTTACAGACAAAAAAGTTAAGAGAATTCAGCACCACCAAATCAGCTCTATAACAAATGCTAAAGGAAATTCTCTAAGGGGGAGACACAAAAGAAGAAAAGGACCAACAAACACAAACCCATAACAATTAAGAAAATGGTAACAGGAACATACACATCGATAATTACCTTAAATGTGAATGGATTAAATGCTCCAATCAAAAGACACAGGCTTGCTGAATGGATACAAAAACAAGACCCATACATACGCTGTCTACAAGAGACCCACATCAGACCTAGGACACATACAGACTGAAAGTGAGGGGATGGAAAAAGATATTACATGCAAGTGGAAATCAAAAGAAAGCTGGAGTAGCAATACTCATATCAGATAAAATAGACTTAAAAATAAAGAATGTTACAAGAGACAAGGAAGGACACTACATAATGATCAAGAGATCAATCCAAGAAGAAGATATAACAGTTATAAATATATATGCACCCAACATAGAAGCAACTCAATACATAAGGCAACTGCTAACTGCTATAAAAGAGGAAACTGACAGCAACACAACAATAGCGGGGGATGTTAACACCTCCCTTACTCCAATGGACAGATCATCCAGACAGAAAATTAATAAAGAAACACAAGCTTTAAATGACATAATAGACCAGATAGATTTAATTGATATTTATAGGACATTCCATCCAAACACAGCAGATTACACTTTCTTCTCAAGTGCACATGGAACATCCTCCAGGATAGATCACATCTTGGGTCACAAATCAAGCCTTGGTAAATTTAAGAAAACAGAAATCATATCAAGCATCTTTTCCGACCACAACGCTATAAGATTAGAAATCGATTACAGGGAAAAAAACGTAAAAAACACAAACACATAGAGGTTAAACAATATGTTACTAAATAACCAAGAGATCAAAGAAGAAATCGAGGAGGAAACAAAAAATACCTAGAGAAAAAAGACAACGAAAACACGACGATCCAAAACCTATGGGATGCAGCAAAAGCAGTTCTAAGAGGGAAGATTGTAGCAATACAAGCCTACCTCAAGAAACAAGAGAAATCTCAAAAAAACAATCTAACCTTACACCCAAAGGAACTAGAGAAAGAAGAACAAACAAAACCCAAAGTTAGTCGAAGGAAAGAAATCATAAAGATCAGAGCAGAAATAAATGAAATAGAAACAAAGAAAACAATAGCAAAGATCAAGAAAACTAAAAGCTGGTTCTTTGAGAAGGTAAACAAAATTGATAAACCTTTAGCCAGACTCAACAAGAGAGGACTCAAATCAATAAAATTAGAAATGAAAAAGGAGAAGTTACAAAAGACACCACAGAAATACAAAGTATCATAAGAGACTACTACAAGCAATTCTATGCCAAGAAAATGGACAATCTGGAAGAAATGGACAAATTCTTAGAAAGGTAAAACCTTCCAAGACTGAAACAGGAAGAAACAGAAAATATGAACAGACCAATCTCAAGTAATGAAATTGAAACTGTGATTAAAAATCTTTCAACGAACAAAAGTCTAGGACCAGATGGCTTCACAGGTGAATTCTATCAAACATTTAGAGAAGAGCTAACACCTATCCTTCTCAAACTCTTCTAAAAAATTGCAGAGGAAGCAACATTCCCAAACATATTCTATGAAGGCACCATCACTCTGATACCAAAACCAGATAAGGATACTACTAAAAAAGAGAATTACAGACCAATATCACTGATGAATATAGATGCAAAAATCCTCAACAAAATACTAGCAAACAGAATCCAACAACACACTGAAAGGATCATACACCATGATCAAGGGATGCAAGGATTCTTCAATATATGCAAATCAATCAATGTGATACACCATATTAACAAATTGAAGAAGAAAAACCATATGATCATCTCAATAGATGCAGAAAAAGCTTCTGACAAAATTCAACACCCACTTATGATAAAAACTCTCCAGAAAGCAGGCATAGAGGGAACCTACCTCAACATAATAAAGGCCATATACAACAAACCCACAGCAAACATCATTCTCAATGGTGAAAAACTGAAAGCATTTCCTCTAACATCAGGAACAAGAAAAGGATGTCCATTCTAGCCACTATTATTCAACACAGTTTTGGAAGTCCTAGCCACTGCAATCAGAGAAGTAAAAGAAATAAAAGGAATACAATGGAAAAGAAGAAGTAAAGCTGGCACTGTTTGTAGACGACATGATACTATACATAGAGAATCCTAAAGATGCCACCAGAAAACTACTAAAGCTAATCAATGAATATGGTAAAGTTGCAGAATACTAAATTAATGCACAGAAATCTCTCACATTCCTATACACTAACAACAAAAGATCAGAAGGAGAAATTAAGGAAACAATCCCATTCACCACTGCAACAAAAATAATTAAATACCTAGGAATAAACCTACCTAAGGAGGTAAAAGACCAGTATTCAGAAAACTATAAGACACTGATGAAAGAAATCAAGATGACACAAACAGATGGAGAGATATACCATGTTCTTGGATTGGAAGAATCAATATTGTGAAAATGACTATTCTACCCAAAGCAATCTACAGATTCAATGCAATCCCTATCAAATTACCAATGGCATTTTTTTTACAGAACTGTAACAAAAAATCTTAAAATTTGTATGGAGACACAAAAGACCCCGAATAGACGAAGCAGTCTTGTGGGAAGAAAACGGAGGTGGAGGAATCAAGACTCCCTGACTTCAGACTATACTACAAAGCTACAGTAATCAAAACAATATAGTATTGGCACAAAAATAGAAATATAGATAAATGGAACAGGAGAGAAAGCCTAGAGAGGAACCCATGCACCTATGGTCAACTAATCTATGACAAACGAGGCAAGGATATACAGTGGAGAAAAGACAGTCTCTTCAATAAGTGGTGCTGGGAAAACTGGACAGCTACATGCATGTAAAAGAATGAAATTAGAACACTCCCTAACACCATACACAAAAATAAACTCAAAATGGATTAAAGACCTAAATGTAAGACCGGACACTATAAAACACTTAGAGGAAAATATAGGAAGAACACTCTTTGACATAAATCACAGCAAGATCTCTTTTGATCCACCTCCTAGAGTAATGGAAGTATAAACAAATGGGACCTAATGAAACTTACAAGCTTTTGCAAAGCAAAGGAAACTACAAACAAGACAAAAAGACAACCCTCAGAATGGGAGAAAATATTTGCAAATGAATCAACAGACAAAGGATTAATCTCCCAAATATATAAACAGCTCATGCAGCTCAATATTAAAAAAACAAACAACCCAATCCAAAAATGGGCAGAAGACCTAAATAGACATTTCTCCAAAGAAGACATACAGATGGCCAAGAAGCACATGAAAAGCTGCTCAACATCACTAATTATTAGAGAAATGCAAATCAAAACTACAATGAGGTATCACCTCACACCAGTTAGAATGGGCATCATCAGAAAATATACAAACAACAAATGCTGGAGAGGGTGTGGAGAAAAGGGAACCCTCTTGCACTGTTGGTGGGAATGTAAATTGATACAGCCACTATGGAGAACAGTATGGAGGTTCCTTAAAAAACCAAAAATAGAATTACCATAGGACCCAGCAATCCCACTACTGGGCATATACACAGAGAAAACTATAATTCAAAAATACACATGCACCCCAATGTTCATTGCAGCACTATTTACAATAGACAGGTCATGAAAGCAACCTAAATGCCTATCGACAGACGAATGGATAAAGAAGATGTGGTACATATATACAACGGAATATTACTCAGCCATAAGAAGGAACGAAATTGGGTCATTTGTAGAGATGTGGATGGATCTAGAGACTGTCATACAGAGTGAAGTAAATCAGAAAGAGAAAAACAAATATTGTATATTAACGCATATATGTGGAACCTAGAAAAATGGTACAGATGAAACGGTTTGCAGGGCAGAAATGGAGACACAGATGTAGAGAACAAATGTATGGACACGAAGGGGGGGAAGTGGCGGGGGTGGTGGTGGTGGTAGGATGAATTGGGAGATTGGGATTGACATATATACTCTAATATGTATAAAATAGAAAACTAATAAGAACCTGCTGTATAAAAAAATAAATAAAACAAAATTCAAAAATTCAAAAAATAAATAAAAACAAAATAAGCCTTGATTCCCCATTCATATCATCTGAGAGGGTCCCTTTAAAGATGGAGGCTGATGGAAAATTTGAAAATGGCTATCACTTGTAGAATATATGACCACCATTATTGTATGTAATTTTTGTTTGTTTTTTGGCTGTCTTTCCTCCCCATCCACCAGCCCCCTTCCCCTCCTTTAACATGAGCTAAAGGGCAGAATGGTGTGATGGGAAAAAGAAAAGAAAAATTTTGGTAAAGCTAGTATTTTGACAAGAACCCTAAATACTTCTTTATACATTAGTAGTTTCAAAAATAAACTACGAGAATCTTTGGGGAGAAGAATTTGTCAACAGATTATCAAGATCTTTTAAGATGTTCATAGTCTAAAGAAATAGAAACATGGTCAAAGATTTCTGCAGATACTGAACACAGTATTACATAAAGTGGTTTAAAAATGGAAATATGGTCAATGTCCAACATTTAAGGAAATACTTAACTGAATCATGGTACATTTAGACAATGTAAGTATATATAGACATTAAAAATGATGCTTGTTGAGATTCTGGTTACAGAGGTGTGGGTTATTGAGGTTTGTTAAGTTGGAAAATAAATAGTATACAGAACCATATATATACAGTATAATCTATGTAAAAGTATATTAAAAAATGAAATTTATCTGCAATTTCTGCATTTTTATAAGCATGTATTATATTGATTACATAATAAATAAAATTTTTAAGTAAAAACAAACAAACAAAACAATATGGATCAATGGAACAGAATAGAGAGCCCAGAAATAAATCCACACACCAATGGACAATTAATCTTCTACAAAGGAGGCAAGAATATACAGTGGGGTAAAGACAGTCCCTTCAGCAAGTGGGGTTGGGAAAGTTGGACAGCTGTATGTAAACCAATGAAGCTAGAACACACCCTCACACCATACACAAAAATAAACTCAACATGGCTTAAAGACTTAAATATAAGACAAGACACCATAAAACTCCTAGAAGAAAACATAGGCAAAACATTCTCTGACATAAATCGTAGCAATGTTTTCTTTGGTCAGTCTCTCAAGGCAACAGAAATAAAAGCAAATATAAACGAATGGGACCTAATCAAACTTACAAGCTTTTGCACAGCAAAGGAAACCATAAACAAAATGAAAAGACAACCTACAGAATGGGAGAAAATATTGGCAAATGATGCGACTGGCAACAGCTTACTTTCCAAAGTATACAAACAGCTCATACAACTCAACAACAACAAAAACAAACAACCCAATCGAAAAATGAACAGAAGACCTAAATAGACATTTCTCCAAAGAAGACATACAGACGGCCAGTAGGCACATGAAAAGATGCTCATCATCCCCAATTAATAGAGAAATGCAAATCAAAATTACAATGAGGTACCATCTCACACCAGTCAGAATGGAAATGGGTGTGGAGAAAAGGGAACCCTTTTACACTGTTGGTGGGAATGTAAATTGGTGCAGCCACCGTGGAAAACAGTACGGAGGTTCTTCAAAAAACTAAAAATAGAGTTGCCATATGATCCAGCAATCCCACTCCTGGGCATACACCCAGACAAAGCTATAATTTGAAAAGATACATGCAGCCCTGTGTTCACAGCAGTACTATTTACAATAGCCAAGACATGGATACAACCTAAATGTCCACTGACAGATGAATGGAGAAAGATGTGGTATACACACACACACACACAGACATACACACACACACGATGGAATATTACTCAGCCATAAAAAAGAATGAAATAATGCCATTTGCAGCAACAGGGATGGACCTTTTAAGTGAAGTAAGTCAGAAAGATATGATATCACTTACACGTGGAATCTAAAATATGACACAAATGAACGTATCTTTGAAACAAAAACAGACTCACAGATACAGAGAACAGACTTGTGTTTGCCAAGGGGGAGGCGGGGTCGGGGAGGGAAGGATTGTGAGTTGGGGGTTAGCAGATGCAAACTATTACATTTAGAATGGATAAACAACAAGGTCCTACCATATAACACAGAGAACTATATTCGATATCCTGTGATAAACCATAATGGAAAAGAATATGAAAAAGAATATAAATATATATGTATAACTGAGTCACTTTGCTGTACAGCAGAAATTAACACAACGCTGTAAATCAACTGTACTTCAATAAAATTATAAAAAAAACCCAATATGGGTTGGGGGTTGGGGGCAGGGGTTATGGGACTGGAGGGCAACCCTGGAAGGGTTAAATGGGTATCTAATCCTCATGAATTTGTCTGCCTTGGCCCAGGATTGAAGGGCTTTACACCTATACCCTGTGCGTACTACGTATATATCCCCACTAAGGAGAACATGGGAGGGAGGATACAAATAAAGGTGGGTAAAGGTCTATTTTATCAACTGAATGGCAGGCATATGAGTATTCTTTATATGAGCTGTTCTTCAAAACATAGACTGGGGAATGTAGACTCTTTCAAAGGGTCTGTGAGGTCAAAGGTATTTCCGTAAGACTAAGACGTGATTTGCCTTTTGAATTCTCATCCTTATGAGAGTGTACAACAGTTTTCCATAGATATGTAACATGGGATTACTGAGACTAAATGCAAAAGAAGCAATGAGAATCTACCTGTCTTCTATTAAGTTAGACATTAAGAGATTTGCAAAAATCTCTTACAACGCCATGCTTGTAAGTAATATTTTGTGTTTGGGAAAAATTATTTTCATAATTATGTTACTTATCATAACATGTAATTAGCTGTTATTTTTAAATGAATATTTTTAAATTTCTCAATTCTAATTTCTAATACAGTAAATTTAGATAGATAAGACCCACATAAACAAAAGCTCTTAGGGGTGTTCAGTATTTTTAAAAAATATAAAAGAACCTTGATGCCCCAAAGCTTGAGAACCACTTTCAAACTTAAACTTGCTATATGCATACATACATACACACACAGCTCTTATGTATGTATATTTCATATTTAGAAAGGTTAAAAAAATGTCATAGTTTAGTGAAGACGTAAAAAGAACCCTTCAGCACCACCACCAAGTGGTGCTATACATGGTAAAAGAGTGTTACACTGATATATCTACACACAGATATGACTTACCGATACTCAGCCTGTGAAACACAATCATAAAGTTCCTGGGCAGTAAATTTGACATTTTTATTTACCTGAAAAGAACCAAGATATAGCTATTTAAAATGCATATTAAGTCAAATGAGTGGTGAGAGCACAATTAGAATGGCCCATATTCTGAGGAAGCAGAATGTCAAGTTTCTAGTTTTTGCATAAAAAGGACTAAATAATAACAATTAGAAGATCAGTGACCATAATACTAACACTGAACTATGTGTAAAAATATTAGTCCTATTGTTACAACTTAATCTGTTCACAGAACCAGAAGAAGTGAGATGGTCCTGAGGTTAGTGGGAATCTCAAAAAGCAGATGATCATTTTATACATCAAACGGACAGAAAAAAATGTGTAGTACATGAAACACTAAATTCTACCACTACTGGCTCTTATCAACAGATTCATGCATCAATTAGCCTAGCCCTAATGTATTTATTCAATATTTATTTTCTGGGAGAAGTAAATAAATTGTTAAAAAAAATTTTAACAGCTGTACTTAAAAGACTAGAGTAGATCTGGGGTTCCATAGGTAGACTACTGTAAGCAGAATCAGCCAGCTCTTATTTCATGAATAGAAATAATTCAAGCTGAAAGAAAAAGTTAAATATTCAACTCTAACAACATTTGAATACTATTATTGACACTTCTGAAAGTTATTACTGAATAACTTTCATTTAAACACTAAGGTTATAAACTGTGTGGAAAGATCTACCTGTTTAGGAAAAAGCCTGATTTATAGACATTTTCTGAAGAAATGTGTTTTTCAGACTACTGAGGTCTAAGTATTTAAACTAATATGTTTAAGTTTATAAATATTATAATTCAGAGACAATTTACAACACTATAAAAATATAAAAGTCCTTCATCATACAAAAACTTGTTGTGGCACACGTGGAGAACACACTGAAGGAATCCTGTATTTCTTGCGACTTACCACTGATTTAGACAGTATTGTACTTAAGTTGCAAGGAACAATCTGGAAATTTGTAGAAGGAAATTCTTTTTATCAGATTACTCAAGATATAACCCAGTGTCTAAGTTTTTAGAGATTCTGTATTAGTGAAGGGAAACTAAATGAGACTATCTTCTATTCAATTTACTTTTAAAAATACTCAAGCTATTATTAGCCGTATGCAGGTTTTTTTTTTTGTTTGTTTGTTTTTTTGCTGTACGCAGGCCTCTCACTGTTGTGGCCTCTCCCATTGCGGAGCACAGGTTCCGGACGCACAGGCTCAGCGGCCATGGCTCATGGGCCTAGCCACTCCGCGGCATGTGGGATCTTCCCGGATCGGGGCACGAACCCGTGTCCCCTGCATCGGCAGGCGGACCCTCAACCACTGCACCACCAGGGAAGCCCCGTAGGCAGTTTTTTGATGAGGAAAAATGCTCCTACCCAGATTTAATTAACACTACTTTAAAGATTTATATCATGAAAGTTTTCTATGGATTTTAGGGTTTTGCTTATTTGCAAAAGTTCTACGAGCTTCCTCAGTATTTTCATAAGGTCACCATATTTGTATAGAAAATGTTCCATTCACTGAAGGTTAAAAACACAGTTTTTAAATATAACAGTTGAAATGTATATAATCCTAAATTTTCACTTAAAATTAGGATTATATATTTATATACAATTTAATGTTATTTAATTATATATAATATTTACTATTATATTTAATGATTTATGAAATTGGTGTATAATTGATCATGATTAAGTACTTTATAATTTTTATTAAAATAATCTTCCAAAAATGTTCTAAAATATACATTTAGAGTTAACTTATCGACCAGTCCAATTCCTATTTCTTTACATATTCTGCCCTGGTCTCAAGGGCCTTTGATATTTTCACTACTGCCCCAACATGCTAGGACCTATAATGTATCCAAACTTAGGCCAGCAAATTTCAACAATCAACACTGCAGATCTTTGATCAGAAGATGAATGGAATAATCTATTCTCTATCAACTGCTAAGAAAAATCAGCTGAAGAACTGATTTTGAACCTGATATAATATGAATACAAAATAGTTTTTGAAGCCATTAGTAGATTTTTAGCAAAAAGTATTTAGATTTATCTTTACTTTAAAAAACAATCATCCACGTACATTTAGACACTTATCCCAGAACGTGGCTGGAGTGTAAGTGTGATGTGGCTCCAGGTTACAGCAGATGACTTATAAAGTAGGCAGTTAATCTACTACTAATAAAGGAAAACTGAAACACAAATTCATGACATACATCACAGGTTCTAGCCTGAAATATACCATTTCATTCTATTCATTAATTCTGATACAAGACATTTTAAATTACTCATATTGGGACATTTTAAATTACGCTATTAAATATCATTTAATAATTCCCAGAAAACAAAGAGCTAAAAGATGCCTCCCCATCAGTAAACGTTAAGAGTTGTGATTGTAAATGGATTATGGAATTGGTGTCATTAATTCTTAGCTGTACTATTTACAGTGAATGCCAAATATCAGAAATGACTATATTATTTTTAATTCTTAAAAAATCAAGATCAGAAGGCAAAGGTTAAGTATAAAAATAGCCAAACATCTTAAAAAATTTAAATCGTTGTATCACTGTTTATGATGTGAGACAAATATATCCAATGTAGTAACTGGTACTGGGGAGGAAGTTCTGCTAAGAGAAATACTTTCAAAATCTGGGACTCAGATCCACATATTCTTATAAATAGCAAGTTGGGTATTTTCTCCTAATGCTCTCAGCAACAGAAAGCACTAAATCCAAAGAAGACCTATATATCAGATTTTTCAAGGATATGTGATTTTAAAATTGTCCCCATTGTTTCTACAAATATATTTTTATTGAATTTGAAATTCAGAAAGTATAATGAAATAATTATTTCACTGAATCATCTCAAAAGAGATGATTTAAAAAGTACATGTAACTTTAAAAAAGTACATGTAAACAACCACTCTTTCCTTAAATAAAATAAGTAACACTTATTGAACACTTACTCTGTGCTTGGTACTGTTTGGAGCACTTTATATATATTATTTAGTCTTTAAAGAATACCTGTAATTTATCTACTTATGTTATTCCCATTTTACAGATGAAGCAACTGAGGCAAAGAGAATTAAATAACTCGTCTAAGATCATACAGTTAATAGGCGGCAACATTTGAACATGAGTAGTTTGACTTCAGAGTCTGTGTTCTTAGTCACTAGGTTCTTAATGTAAGATGTGGCATAAAAAAGTTAAATAAAGAGCTAACCAGGAATAAAAGTGAAGAAATATATTTAAAGAAGTTTGACTCCATAAGAAAAGTGACACCTGAAAATATGTCATATTCCTTTATTTAGAGTATTTTAAAAATTAAACACACACACACTTAAAAAGAAAGAATATATGGGCACATGGGTAAAGAACTTTAGGCAAACAAAAACTGAAGATCAACAGAATACTTTCCTTGGATCAACAAGGATAAGAAAAGCATGCAGATTAATTTACAAAATACACTGGAGCCTCACCAGAACTTTAATTCCAAGGTCTATACTGCTGCTATGGAGGAAACTAAATTATAGCTTTCTTTTTCAGCAATCAGTAGTTCTCAACCGGAGGTGGTTCTTCCTCCCTAGGGGCCATCTGAGTGAGTGGGGTGCGGTGGGAAGATATTTTTGCTTGTCACACTGACTGGGGGAGCTACTGGCATTTAGTATCTGAGGAGCAGAGATGTTAAAGCATCCTGCAACGTTCCACACAATGAAGAAATGACCTGTCCAAAATGCCAACAGCACCCCTGATGAGAAACAATTCTGTGTTGGATAAAGTGTATTATTATAGGTCTCTACTGTATGTTTTTACTTAGAGAATGAAAAAAAGAAAAAAACTGACTGGCACTGGCAAACTGCTGTGGCATTCAAGAATTTAAAGCAAATATCAATTAAATAGCATTTGATTACATTTTAGAACACCTATGTTTGTTTATATTAAAGCTTGATTATAATGGAAATATGATAAACATTTAAAAATATTTCTCCTACCTCATACTTGATTAGGAAGTTATAGAGGGTCTCAACATCTTGATAATTACTACTGGGTGCCAAAATCCTAAAAAATAAAATAAAAACAAAGGAGGAAGAATGAATGATTTAAGGAAAAACAATACCTTGAACTTTTCTCCCAGCACATATTCATACTGTGAGAGATACCTTATTGTATAACAAGCTTATTAAAATGTTTACAATCTTTTGGGGGCTTTATTTATCAATTACAGTTATAAAACCATGAGCTTACTTCAACAAATATCGATTATCAATTGATATCAAATTATTAAAAGATTTTTGTTTACTTATATTAATATTTACATCATCAGTTAATCAACAACCATTAGCATTCTAACATGAAATTATAGTTCACATTTTGAGTTACAATGATATATATTTTTCAAAAGGTAGGTAGAAATGTGAAGTACCTTTACACTCCTTATCTTTTAAGCTGCAGATAAAGCTTAAAGATTTTCCACAAAAATGTGCAACCAATCCAAGTGGACAACTGATATAAACTATCAAACACATAAAAAAAAATCCTAATAAAGATTCTGTGACTAAATTCAAATAATACTGTTTGAACTAACAGCGTAGCAGTTGATGAAAAAGCATTAGTAATCAGACTATGTCAGTTGTTAGAAGTAACACTGACTCATAAAAATAACATAAAAACAGGGCTTCCCTGGTGGCGCAGTAGTTGAGAGTCCGCCTGACGATGCAGGGGACACGGGTGCGTGCCCCGGTCCGGTAAGATCCCACATGCCGTGGAGCGGCTGGGCCCGTGAGCCATGGCTGCTGAGCCTGCGCGTCCAGAGCCTGTGCTCCGCACCGGGAGAGGCCACAACAGTGAGAGGCCCGGCCCGAGTACCGCGAAAAAATAAATAAATAAAGTAACATAAAAACATAAAATGGAAACAAGAAATAAAAAGAAGGAAATGGAAGACCATGTTTCTCCCTCTAGCGGTAAAGTATTAATTCTCATTTTCTTATACTAAGTATTTTTTTAATTCTTTCAAGATGAATTTTTTTTCTTTTGAAAAAAGGGAAAGAAATGGAAAGCAGTCCTTTCATTATGGCAAAGTGGTTAAGAGCAATGTCTGCCTGGGTTCTGTGTTCTTGAGTGAGTTCTGTGCGACTTATTTTCCTTATCTGCTAAGTGAGGATGGTGACAGTCTTTACTTCATAGGATTATAGTGACAATTAAACAAGTTACTGTAAAGTCTTTATAACAGTGTCTGATATACAGCAAGTACTATATATATGTATATATAAAATAGTAACAATAACAACTATTACCATCTAATGCCTAATACTTTCAAGCCACAGAATAAGTTCATGATGATTTAACTTATGAGAAATCAATCCACCCCAATTAATTCTTAAATTCCAAGTGCCTTTTAATTACAACAGTGTCTCTAGGTTCTCACATCCTTGCCAATGCTTGATGCTGTCAGACATTAGAGTTAACTCATCTCAATAAACTTAATTAGATCTTTAAACAAGTTGGCCCTCATCAGACTTGTGGGAGAGCTTTTATAAATAATTTCTCAGGATATAGTCAAATTTTTAAATGGGTCATACTCTTTTGGAGGAGACACATACAGAATATCTTTAAGAACAAACAAATATCTGCCTATGGGTCTTCCCTGGAGGTCCAGTGGTTAAGACTCTGTGCTCCCAATGCAAAGGGCACGGGTTTGATCCCTGGTTGGGGAGCTGAGATCCTGCATGCCTCACGGTGCAGCCAAAAAAAATCTGCCTAAAAATGTTTCATAGAAAAAATTATTCTCCCAACAAGTAATTTTAAGACACAATCTCAATACCGAAAAAAAGAAAGAAAAAACAAGAGGATAAATACATTGGAGAGAGTCCATAAATAATTTGTTTTCAAATATGAGAACAAAGCTATATAGATAAGCTAAACTAATCTTCTAGAAAAGCAATGGAAAAATAGTGTGTTCCAACTTTGTAACCTAGTGTAAACAAACTATAAGCAATGTAGAATAATTTACACCCATTCTTTTTTATAGCTTTGGAAATAATCCAAACTGTCCATAAAGAGGGTAAAAAAAATAGATAAAACAAGATGTTTTATAAGAGAGCCTCATAAATTTCAAGCAAAGTACGCTCTTTGCCAGAGAATAAAGTTAACATTTCTCTGTACTGAAATACTTTGCAGAAAAACTAGTTTTAGGTAAAACAGTCATTTACCTATAGCAACAAGTCATAGCCATAGTACGAAATAAAGAAAACAATTACATCATCCTAGTTTTCCAATTAGCAAAAACTGAAAAAATTTTAAACTCCCAGCATGGTTTTATTTTTTTTAACAGTCTTACTGTTGAAGACTGTAAAACTATTTTTTAACAATCTTACTGTTTATTTTTTAAGTCTTACTATTCACTCATTTTAACAATTCAATGATTTTTATAAATAAATTTACTGAGATGTACAATGATGTACATTGTACAAACTTAAATACTTGATTATTTGACAAAATTTCCACAGAATTATATTCTAATGAAAAAAGGCTTATTGGGATGTCAGCATCATTCACAAATATATTACTATTATAATCAGAATAAAATTGTACATGTTATTTTTTAAAACAAGGATACACATTATAGGATTTGTTATAAAATTTGCTACTCTTAAAAATGTTTTGATTCACTGTACAGTAGAAACACAGCACTGTAAAACAACTATACCCCAATTAAAAAAAATGTTTTGAGGTAAATTGAGCCCCAAAGAGACTAGACAATATTTATTAAAATACACTCAATTTAGGGTTGAATTTAGACTTCATTATGTCCAATGAAGTTTGAGATTATGAGAATGGAATTTGGCCTGGTATAAACAAAAACTGCCAACTTTTACTAACTAGAAGTACAGCTTGTTGAAAATACACAAAAAATGAAATGGAGAAAAATAGTTTATGGACTTTCATGCCTTAGTAATTCCCCACACAAAAATTCTTGAGAGGTCAGCCTTCTCTATAGCTTTCTCATTTCTTTTTAAAATACCAGCACAAAGACAAAAGACTCTTAGAATGAAAGTCCTAAAATTACCCTTCAATGGCAACTTTTAAAAAGAATAATAGAAAGAATTAGCCCTTAGAGAAAATGGCCATTTTTTAATTTATAAATATATCCACATCTGTTTTTCAAGAGAAATTCATAACAATCAATAAGTATATATCAAATGCATACTATTCTCTCAAATGTATATGATACTAAGAGCTATGGAATATAAAAGAAAAAAGACATGGTTGCCTATCTTCAAGTTGTTATAATCTTGAAATTTCACTTTAGAATTTTGGAATCAGAATTAGGAAACAGACTGAAGTAGGATTTAATCTGCTGCTCGCAGATTGTTTACAAACCAAGTTGATCAAGTTACCTACTTTTCTGTACCCCAGCTCCTCACCTGTGAAATGAGGAGAAAGTAGTATTTACTGAATAAGGTTATTATATGAAGTAAATAAAACAATGTATCTAAAATACCAAAATGTTTATTAGCACAATGCCTGGCACATGTCAATAAATATTAGGTGCTATGAAAACCAGTTTTCAGATGTAGAAACCAAGGCTCAAGGTTGTAAAAAACTTGCCCAAGATTACAGAGTGGTGGTAGGTACCTAAATCTCTATTGGTTTGACTCTGGAGTCCATGCTTTTTCCACTAATAAAAAAGGATAACCCGCACATCTTCTTGCCTTAAATGATTTTATGAAATCAAATGAAATAAAGTTCTTTAAAATCTTTTAAGAATTTCATATGTAAGCAAAAACAACCTCGTTAATTTGCCTTGTATCAAATGCTTCTGGCAAACTATTCTGTGTATGTTCAAACACTAAATCTTTGTAGTTGTTATATCTTTTTCAAAACCACAAAGGAAGTCAGTAGCAGAACCAACAAGTCCTGACTCTTAACCACATAAGCACTTTGAGTTTTCTATTTATTTACGAGCAATTAACATTAAGTAAGCAACAAGTTAATCTGAGTTAAACAAATTTCATTTCCATCTTATCAATATTAGACAAATATCAATGTATCTCATCAAGAAAAAGACTATGCTACTCAAAAATTTTAAAAAGAAACGAAAGTTAATCTGACTAAAATTAAAAAATCAAATAATGCATTAAAATGGACTAATTTTTAAATAAGGATTTTAAAAATTCAAATAAAACTTTTCTCCTATATAGGAGAAATAAAGCATCAGACTCAGGAGTGGGGAAATAAGTCTAGAATATTCAAGTTTAATATCTAATTCTAGAAATTCAAAAGAAGAGAGAGCATATTCTTGGATATTTATAAATCTTAACTTACAACCCACAGAACTGAATAAATTATGTTCCCTGCTGGCAAGGCAGTTTCACATTAATATAATATTTTAAATAGTTTTTCATGCTTGAAGAAAATTAAAAATAAGTTTAAAAACTAATTATATGACTTATTTTACTTAGCATACTGTCCTCAGGGTTCATCCATGTTGTAGCATATGTCAGAATTTCCTTCCTTTTTAAGGATGAATAATATTCCACTGTTATCCATATACCGCATTTTGCTTATTTATTCATCTGCTGACAGACACGAGTTACTTTCATGTTTTACTTACTGTGAATAATGCTCCTATGAACATAGGTATGTAAATATCTCTTTGACACTATAATTGCAGAACCAGCCCAAACTGGCCCTGTCCTGTATCTAACAAGATACTGAGTTGTTTTTCAGAGACAACAAAACAAAACCACAAGTCATGCAGCCGAAGCACACGCAGAAGAGAAAATTTTGACCTCAAATAACACCTGGAACCAAAGTTTCTCCCCTCCACAGAACCAAAGGACCAGATGTGACCAGAACCCTTTCAGAAGTGAAGGGTCCATTGTTCAGGAAGATCCAGTGCTGAAGCCCCTTTACCTAACCTTACCATAAATGGCCAAGTTCCAAAGCCCTCCAATGGAAACCTGCCCCACCAGGGCTCAAACCAACCCTCTTCCCCTAACTCATGAAAGTTTGACCAAACCCCAGATTGATGAGACAGATTTGAGAGCCGTGCCTCCTTGTTTCCTTGCCAGTCAACCTTACAATAAAGTCTTTCCTCTTCTCAAAAGCTGGTGTCATGGTACTGGCTTGTATGCGAATTGGGCAGCAAGCCCTTTGCACAGAAACAAGATTTTATTTTCAATTCTTTTGTGTATATACCTGGGGTAGTCAAAATTATAGATAGGCAGAATGGTGGCTACCAGGGGCTGGGGAGGAAGCGGAAATGAGGAGTTACTATTTAATGGGAATAGAGTTTCAGTTATACAAGATGAAAAGAGTTATGGATATGGATGGCGGTGACAGTTGCACAACATTATGAATGTATTTAATACCCCATTAATACATTTTTAAGAACACTTAAAAATGGTAACAACGGTAAATTTATTTTACGTGTATTTTACTACAATAAAGAAGTTAGATTAAAAATATGTAATTAGGGCTTCCCTGGTGGCACAGTGGTTAAGAATCCGCCTGCCAAGGCAGGGGACACAGGTTCGAGCCCTGGTCCGGGAAAATCCCACATGCCATGCAGCAGCTAAGGCCATGTGCCACAACTACTGAGCCTGTGCTCTGGAGCCTACAAGCCACAACTACTGAAGCCCGTGTGCCTAGAGCCTGTGCTCCGCAACAAGAGAAGCCACCTCAATGTGAAGCCCGCGCGCCGCAACCAGAGAAAGCCCGCACGCAGCAACGAACACCCAACGCAGCCAAAAATAAAATAAATGAAATAAATAAATTTATTTTAAAAAAATACATAATTACATGAAGTAAAAATGTTTGTTTACAACATTATTTTAAAAACTCATTGTACATTCTCCAAAGCTAAGAACTGACTCAGAGCTTAAATTTTACTATGAATCAACTATTACATCTTTATTGAGGACAATATTTATTCAGCATCTACCAAGTGCCAGGGATGGAACAAATGCTGTCTCCTTTAATTTCTGCAATTTAATAAAGCAATTATTATAAACTCCATTTTATAGATTAGGAAACAAATACAAAAAAGGTTAATTAACATATCTAGGTGACAGAGATAGTAAGTGGATGGAACTAGGATTCAACTTCAGATCATTCTGACCCTAGAGTTCTGTCCTTTTTCTCCTTCCTTTTTTTAAAAATAGTAGTTTGTATCTGCTACCCCCAAACTCCTAACTTATCCCTCCCCCACCCCTTTAATAACCGTAAGTTTGTTTTTTATGTCTGTGAGTCTGTTTCTGTTTTGTAAATAAGTTCATTTGTATCATACTTTAGATTCCACATATAAGTGATGGTATTTGTCCATCAAATACCATATATCATATGGTATTTGTCTTTCTCTGTCTGACTTACTTCACTTAGTATGATAATCTCTAGCTCCATCCATGTTCCTCTTATTTTAATACAGTGACATGCAAACTGAATTTTGCTGATGATGAATTTAAGTTGTATTACTGATAAACTGGGTGAAAATTTATCAAATTAACAATAGGATATGCTCATCAGGAAAATGTTATTGGATCTTAGAGTACATTTTTGGGGGTCCTTTATTAAAAGTAAAATTAAAATCATGTTTTCTATAGTTAATTTGGTGAAATCAGCTATGCAAGTGGAAGATATCCATCAGCCCCAGATTTTAAAAGAACACCATATGCAATTAAAAAGCAAAAAATAAAGTTAAACAACTTAAACAAAATAAATTATTTTATGTTCCTGTTTTCCCTTTAGAGCGAAGAATTTTGTAGATATAGGTATTAAATGTAGGAACTTTGGATTAGTTTGGATACAATTAATAATTAAAATTTGATCTATTCAGAACACTGGAGATTTTTTTATAAAGTTGGTGGTAGGAACAAGGAGAGTTTATAGGTAATTTTAATGACTACATTTGAAATTTAATTATAAAAGCAAATTCTACAGAAAGAAAATATCATTTAGATTAAGGAAAAGATTATACGGCTTACATGTGTGCTACACATAAACATACATACAATTAGAACATACTGGCAAATACTACAGCTTTCTGTTAATTTTGCAGAAAGGTTAAAACACCATATATCCATACACTTTCCACTAATTCTCTTATATGGGTCACCAGCCTCTTCCGCCAATGTATTTTCTACATTGGCATTTAAGCATAACGATATAATGATTATGATCATTGTCTCTGGACTCAGTCTGCTTGAGTTCAAATCATAGTTCTACCACTTTCCAGCTGAGTGGCATCAGGTATATTACTTTACTCCTCTGCACCTATGTTTCTCATGTATAACATGGATAATAACAGTACTTATCTCCCAGGACTGTTAAGAGGATTAAATGAGTTAATATGTATAACATACTTGGAACAGTTCTTGGCTCAACAAAATGTTAGCTATTATTATTCTTCTACCTCTTATCTTAAAAAACACCCCCAATTATCACTGTAGCTTATCAACTGAGAACTAAATAAATATTTAGTTCAAACCGTTAGGGGACCTGTTATCTCCTTGTAAAGTCTGTCCAGCAGTGAACTTTTATGTGATCCATATGAACGGTGACAATCTTCTCTCTTTAGTCTTGGATGTTGATGTAAACATCAATAAGGGAATTCCAGAAAAATGAAAGGCAGAGAAGATGGCCAATATGTAACCAATAACATTTTCAATCCCTAATTATTGCAATTAAGGTAAGTGGAGCCAAACTCTAACAAAAACATGATTATTATCAATACAGAACATAATCTATAAAATATGATTTAAACATGGAGAAACACAGGAACTATGCCCTACCCATTGGCTGCCAACCAGATGAGAGCATACTGTTTCACATCACCAGGATCTAGGAGCACCCCTAGAAATAAAAGCTGTTACTATGATAATCAGCTGCAGCCATATTACTGAACTTTGCTTAGCTGTGTTGGCCACACCCAGACAGAACATGCATATTCCTAGCCTCAGTTTTATCTTTATGTGACTTCACAGGAATTATGGGAACTGACATCAGTACTACAATTTATTCCCAGAAAGGTCATGGAAATGACCTTCTAAAATATTTAGAATCTCTGACTGACGAAAAGACAGCTTGTGGTGATATCAAAAATCCATCTCACTAGGTTTAGTGTTCAATTAAAAGCCATCTTCAGAAAAATCTTAACTATGTTCACAAAGCAGCATATTCTTACCTTAGCTAATGAGTCTATAATAAGGTACAATCCAAGCCTCTGTCACATCTTCTTCTGTGATACACTGGTCAAGTACTGGATGGATGGCTCTTCATTCATAACTAAAGAGACATTTTTTAGCAAAGGGATCTGGATTGGTCTAGTGAGGCTAGGTCAGAAGACCCTAGGATCCTATACCATTATTCAGGAAATTCTGAAAAATGCCAGCCATCATGTGTCCCAAGAGTTTTATCACAACACTCGCAGTTTCCTCAAATCCAGCACTTATTTTTGTTATTGGGCCTTGGCTACTGTTATGGGCTGAACTGTGTTCCCCCAAAATTCATATGTCAAAGCCCTAATCCCCAGTACCTCAGAATGTGACCATATTTGGAGATGCCTATAAAGAGGTGATTAAGTTAAAATGAGGCCATCAGGATGAGCCCTAATCCAACCTGACTGTCCTTATAAGAGGTGTCCTTATAAGAGGAACTCTGATACACAGAGACACCAGGGATGCATGTGCACAAAAGGATGTTTATACGAAGAGGCAGCAAGAGGGCAGCCATCTGCAAGCCAAGGAGAGAGGCCTCAGAGGAAGCTAACCCAGCCAGCACATTGATCTTGGACTTCAGCCTCCAGAACTGTGAGAAAGCAAATTTCAGTTGTTTATGCCACCCAAGTCTGTGGTATTTCCTTATGGCAACCCTAGCAAATGAATACAACTGACATTCCTAAATACTGAGGGCTCAGCTTTGAGGAGCCATGGACCTCAAGGTTAGAAGCAAGATGGACCACTTCCCATAACGTGAGACCGCTGTAGAATTCATTGAGTAGTTAGCTGCCAAGTAACTACTTTGCTTTGCTTCATAGCATTATGCTTCTTGCTAAAAGATAACCTTACTACTCGAGGTGGTGCTGCTGGAAGCCAGTTCCAGGCGTAGTACTAACAATGTACTCAAAGGGGACAGAAGTATGAAAAACCAACTCATTTCTCTTCTACTTAGTGTTGAGGCCCCTATTGGGCTCAACGATGTTTTCACAATTTAGATCTTCATAACTAGGTCTTCAGTGAGTCCTATGCCCACTATATGCCAGCTAAATCTGCATAATACTCAATCACAGTTCCTCCTAATATTTTATGAATGTTATTTCCTAGATGATTAATCATACCTCACTACCAGGTACCTACTATCTTTCCATTGTAACATGGCAAATAAGACCTCTCTAGATCACAAGGAAGGGGCAGAGCCAAGATATGAGCTCATAGTGAAAGAAACAGAAGACTGAGTTATCTTGTGCTCCCACCATTTAGTGCTGTAAGATCTCAATATATCCAGCTGGGGCTGAGACACAATTTTATTACTGCCTTATTATAAGCACACCTCACTATATATAGACATTGATAATAGATCAAAAACATTAGAGAAATGTTCTATTTAGAATAAATCTGAGGAAAAAAATTTGAAAATAAAATACCACTTTTGTAATACAAATACATTGAACTAATCAACACTGAAAGAGCTTTTAAAATGCATTAGACTTTTTATAAAAAGAAGGCAAACCAAATCAGGAGATACCACCTCACACCCATTAGGATGGTTATTTTTAAAAACACAGACAATAACAGGTACTGATGAGGATGTGGAGAAAATGGAAGCCTAGTGCACTGTTGGTGAGAATGTAAGATGGTACAACTGCTATGGAAAACAGTATGTGGTTCCTCAAAAAAATTAAAAAATAGAATTACCACATAATCCAGCAGTTCAACTTCTGGGTATGTACCCAAAAGAACTGAAAGCAAGGACTCAAAGAGATATCGGTACATCTTTGTTCCCAGCAGCGTTACTCATAATAGCCAAGGAGTAGAAGCAACTTAAGTGTCCACCAACAGATGAATGGATAAACAAAATGTGGCATATATGTGGAACATTACTGAGCTTTAAAAAGGAAATTCTGGCTACAACAGGTTATAACATGGATGAACTTTGAAAACATTGTATTAAGTGAAATAAGCCTGTTACAAAAGGACAAATGCTGTATGATTCCATTTATAAGAGGGCAAATCCTAGCAGAAAGGCCTTTTTGAGGAACCAGAAGACTTTAGAATTATTACAGTGAAGGGGTCAAGAATAACTTCATGTACTGTTATTACAAAATCACTGTCTTTGCTGTAACTCTGATGTTTATTATAAATGGTTTTATCTTTTCATATATTGATATTATCTAAGAAATATTTACACTGACTTGACTGTTTTCTCAAGGAAATCTGGAACACAGTCTCTTCCCCTGGCCTCATGACCTCCCGCAGTTTCACAACATCCTTCTGCCGCCCCCGCTCGGCCTACTGATGTTTAACGTCTGCCCCCACACTCTCATGAAACTGCCACCAACAAATTCACCAACGACTTCTATGTTGCTCAATCTAACAGACAGCCTTTTTTTTTTTTTGGCCTCTCAGTAGTAACAAGACACTGTTAAAGATTCCTTCTTTTTTGGAACTCCTTCCTTCCTTGATTTTTTTTTTAACTTGGCCAAACCACGAGACTGGCAGGATCTTAGTTCCCCGACCGGGGATGGAACCCAGGCCCCAGTAGTGGAAGTGCCAAGTCCTAACCACTGGACCGCCAGGGAATTTCCAGATATTTGTGTTGCCAGTCTCTGGAACTTTTCAGTCTATCTTTCTGCTAAATCAACTTCAGTCTGCTTTTACAGATCTGTAATAATAAATTGGGCTAATCCACCCTTGCTACATAGGCATGACCAATTTAAAAAGGCACGAGCACTCCAGCACTGTTCAAACAAGAACGTTTTGGATCTTTTCATCCTGTTTCCTCCCTTGTCCTTTGTTCTCTACTAATTTCCAATGTGTTCCAGGCTTCTTTCTTATGCGTTTTTACCTCCAATTTCTAGCATCACATTTGCCCCTTGGGCTTAAGGATAGTTTCACATATCTTCATTACCCCCCTGGTACTACCTAAGATACCATGTGCACTCTTCCTCTAAAATAAATAACCATTGTTTTCCTTTCTCTTCTCAATCGTAGAAATACTGTTTCCAATCCAATTACGCATCGTAAATTCTAAGGCATTTCTGAAATACATATCTAATCCATTACAAAGTAAAAAATGTAAGCAAATGACACATTTTAAAATGCATGAAAACAAAAAATTTACCCATTTTTTTTTTCTATGAATAACCCACTGTGTTGGTACATGGATGCTAACTTAATCTTGACCTAGTCTGACCATTCCACAGGATGGAACTTTTTATTCCAGCTTTAAGACAGGTCTTAACCGCTCTTCCAAATTGCGTGGGGCTGACTGTCAGCAATATCACCCAGATACAGTTTTCTTTCATGCTTTTGTTACCCCAGTTGTTTCATTTGTTAACATCTGTCTCTTGAGACAAGATCATCTACCAATGGAAACCTTTTTTGGGATATTCATTTCAACCAAGGTAACTGGACTCATTCTCCTCCCAGAAAAATGAAAGGTAGAAAAGACAAATTTGGAAAAACAAAGAAGGAAAATTTCCTTCTAAGGCAAAGATATTTTGTATTTTTTTGATCAGTCATTTAATATTCTTTTAAATTAAACTTAGAAGTTTTCTAAAGTTCTATGAAACCAACTAAAAAATACCTCTGGAATATAACTAACATTAAAGTAATTTTTTCAGTCAGAAAGTTTAGTGTATTTAAAAAGTGAGCCCTCTAGAATCAGACCAATTTCAATAAGTCATTCTGCCAAGTATAAACTGTGTGACCTTGGGGAATGATATAATGCCTGTGATCCTACTTCCCCATGTGTAAAACGGGTGTGATAGTGAAAGCCTGCCCCCCACAGGCTTAAAAAACCCTTCCTGAAAAAAAAAAAAAAAAAAAAAAAAAAAAAAAACCCTTCCTGAAACCATGCCCCATAGGTTTAATAGAAACTGGTGACTAACAGAAGTTCTTGAGCTTGTCTTACAGAAGAGCAGATAAGGGAACAGCTTGTTAAAAACCCCTCTGCTCATAAGACAACAAAACTGGCTGAAACTGTGTGGAACCAATGGGGCCAATCAGAGTCTGCGCAGAAGAGACTTGTTTGTCCAGGGGATGACCTTTCCACGTCAGAGGGTCAAAAACTCTATCTTCAGAGCATGCTAACGCTGCCATTTTCTGAACATGCATCCCATGAAGAAGCACGTAATTCAGATACGGCTGAGCAAAGCAGCAGTTACCGCACCTTTTTCCTACCTCCAGTCACCTTCCCCTGCACTTCTGACCACCCTATACGCTTTGCCCATAAATATCCCAAGCCCCCCAGCCTTCAGGGAGGTGGATCTGAAATCTGTTCTCCCGTCTCCTCACTTGGCTGTCTCGTAAATAAATTCTTTCTCTGTTGCAAACCTTGACATCTCAGCATTTGGCTCGTTATGAGAAAGGCAAATGAGCCTGGTTCGGTAACAATAGCATCTCTTGAGAGGGTTATTGTGTGAATTAAATAAGATCACATAGGTAAAGAGCTTTACCTATGTACAGTGACTAGGACATACTAACTACTTAACAAATGTTACTTATTTATTCATTTATTACTATTATCAAATAGTACTGGGTTCAAAGCAACATGCAAGATATCTCGGGAATACCAAGGATATAAGATATTGATCCTGCCTCATGGAGTTCACAATTTAGGAGCAGAGATAAAATGTCTGCAAATAATTATAATGGGAGGCAACATGTGCTAAGAACCTTAAGGGTTCAATACAAACAAACTGTAAAGTCTGTTTGTAGTAGGTGGCTTCTGAACTGGGATTGGACAAATGGATAAAACTTTGAAAAATACATGTAGATTAAGAGGTCACTCCAAGCTCTAAGAAGATATTGTGTCAAGGTTCAGAATTAAGAAAACATAAGGCCTGCCTTGAAAACCACAAAAAAATTAATTTGGCTTAACTACAAAGTAGTCTAGAGGACTATAAGACTAAAAAGGTATGTTAGGACCAAGCAGTCAAAAGCCTTGTCTGACAAATTGGAAAGGCTGTCTTTGAACGAGAGCGGAATAAGAGAAAATAAATGTTTCTGAACAAAGGAAAGAAATGAAACCATAAAATATGATTTAAGGAGTTTAAGGAACTGTCAAAGGAGCCTAAAGGCAAGGAGACCTATTAGAAGATTATCACAATAGTCCAGGCATTAAGGAGTTAATGCTGGAACCAGAAGTTCTGTTAACAGTAGGAAAAAAGGGCACTAATATGGAAAAGTAGTAAAGGGATTATCAACAGGATCAGTTATGGAATACACAGTAATCTAAGGTAATGCTGGATCTGAACAAGAACAGTATAAGAATGATCCTATAGTTAGTCCACACAGAGAGTATGGTTTCCAAAGAGAGTAAACCTCCGCAATTTAGAACTAAGGCAAAAAAAAATTTTTTTTCTGAAATATAAATCAGTAAGAATAATAACAACAAAACAACAGCAATAGTAATAATTTATATACTATTTGTCAGGTACTGTTCTAAATTGTCCTAACTCCTTTACATATAGTAATTCACTTCCTCATTAATCCTGTGAGAGGATACTTTTACTTCTCCATTTTTGAGAAAATGGAGGACAAAGGTTTTAAGTAACTTGCTCCAGGTCAAAATCCTAGGAAGTAATAGAGCAGTGATATGAACCCAGGGAAGATGGCTTTAGGACCACTTTCCTACCCAGTATACAAAGTGCCTCTAGATATGTAACACATGAGATTAATACCAACCCTAAGAGATGGTGTGCAAACATGCTGCTGATAGACCTTAGTAATCAGCCAATTCTAATCAGTCATCAAGATAGCACCTTAGGGAAATAGGAATGTAATTTAAGCAATGTAAATAACACTGAAATCTGACCAGTTGTGTTTTGACATTTTCAGATAACTATTAGTTGACACAATTGACAAAAAGTAGTCGTTTGCACAGAGCTTAGAAAAGGGAATTAAAGAAAAAGAATATCCCTGTGTAGGGGAAAGGCTGACTATTTGGCAAATAAAATTCCAGAGAAGAAAAGAGATTACTTTAGCTTGAGGTCAACATCCCCAGCAGTCAGCAAGAAAACTTGGTAGTAATCTAGTTTGCAGCGTAAACTTTCCTCTAGGAGTCACTTAATTTATAAATATTTCAGTTCAGCTGGCAGTTACTGATTTCAATGTAAATAAATAAATGGGCATTCTGATATATCAGCTTGCTTCTAAATTTGGTTACTGTTGAGTCTGGTAAGTTTTCAGTAAACTGGTAAAATAAAATTCCTAAACTTACAAATTTGAGGATGAACTCTTCCAAAACTATGAAATCATGGTGTTAAGATCCAGGTGACCAGGCAGTTTCTTTCTCTTTATTTCTGTACTAATTGATTACTCAGTATACATTAACTACTGGGTGAGGTGGGGCTATATCAAAAACCAAAACAAAGAGTTCTTGTCCTTATAGAGCTTACAGGCTAGTCTCACTTTAAAACAGGTAGCATAAGCAAAAGTATAGACAAGAAAGAGTCTACACTAATTAATTTTGATTGTCCTTGAAGATAATGAGCTAACTGAGGTAAACGACATGGAAAGAAGAATTTTCACTCACTGTATATTCTTTTTCACCTAATGAATTATTTTTAAGCAATGTGAAGGCATTATATATTTTTAATGATTAAATAAAATTATTAAAAATTGGTAAAAATAATTAATGAATCAGAAAATAAATTTGAAGAATTATTCAGAATACAGCACAGAGGGATAAAAGAGATGGAAAAAAGGAGTCAAGAGATACGGCTGACAGAATGAGGAGAGTCAGCAATAGGAATTCCAAAACAAGAGAATTACAGAGAATGAGGGGGAGAATAATTGAAGAGATAATAATTGAGAATTTCCAGAGTTAAAGATATGAGTCTTCAGATTGAAGAAAACACACCACATCTCAAGAAAGATAAATAAAACAAAACCTACACTAGACATCTTGTGATAAAATTACCAAACATAAACGTTACAGAAGAAAATCTTGAAAGCATTCCAGGGTGGGACGGGGGTGGGAGGAGAGACAGATTACCAGCTAAGAAAAAAGTAGTATGCTGACAGCTGACTACTCATTTCCAGGAAGATATAAGATAATGAAATTACATCTTCAAAGTGTCTAGGGAGGGACTTCCCTGGTGGTCCAATGGCTAAGACTCCACATTCCCAATGCAGGGGGCCCGGGTTCGATCCCTGGTCAGGGAACTAGACCCTGCATGCCACAACTAAAATGATCCCGTGTGCCACAACTAAGACCCGGCATAGCCAAATAAATAAATAAATATTTTTTTAAAAGTGCCTAGGGAAAATAACTGTCAACCTACAATCTACACAGTTAAGTATCAATCAAGAATGAAAGCAAAATAACACTTTCAGTCAGAAAGGCAATGTCATTACAGGCAATAGAGCTTCCACCTGTTATTTTGGGACAATCTTGGAAACCAGCCTTCAGTCTATGAGGAAGCCCAGGCTACATGGAGATGCTACATGTTTGTGTTCTAGCCGACAGCCAGCACCAGTCAGCCTTTGAGATGACTCCAGACACCATCTGACCACAACCACACAAGAGTAGTTCTCAAGTGAGAACTACCCACATGTGTCCAGTCAAGCCCTGGAACCATTAGAGAAAATAAATAATTGACCGCTATTGTTTTAAGCTAGTAAGTTCTGGGATTTAGCAATAGGTGACCCAGAACATGAGGACTGAGGTAAGGGAAAAAACCATCAACTACATAAACTGCAAAGTATGAAATTTCTTTTGCAGCTAATCTTTTGATTGGTTCAGCACGAGGAATTGTTGAACTCCTTTTGTCTATTTTTTTTCCTTTTGCTTAGTCATATATTCATTAGCCTTTTAGTGAAGGTTCCTTCTATAAAGTCCTATGGTATCTTAGTTGAACTAAGAGAGAATATTTTCCATATCTCAGCATGAGAAGAGAAATTAGTACCTCTGTTGGTGGTAGACAGATATGATCGTGGCAGCAGGAGCCAACCCCTGAGCCCAGGTAAGACATAGACCTGAGATGGAGTGTAGAAATCCATAAGGAGTAGGTGTATAAACAATGGCCCCTTCCTACATCAGTCATTCTGTCACAGAGGTATCTAAGTTGAAGAACTGGCAGTTAAATTTCTGAACATGGAGTTCTATTTTAAGCGACTTTTCAATGGAAAGTTGAAAACACATAGGTATGAAAAATGCATTGGCTCAGGTTATAATAAAATTTCTGTACCTTCTTTGAAAATTTACACATTTATGAAAGAAAATTAATTCCTGATTAAAGGTTCTGAAAATAAGTTGGATTTTCTTTGTTTTGTTTGAGAACAGATGGTTGCTTGTACATTAGGTCCTAAGCCTATATATGTAAAGGAAGCATAACAATTACACCTTAACTGAATGGAACACTAGACTGGAGAATGTTTCTACTTCTATACTCAAAATATTTTATAGGATCACATCCACTTCTTGTAATTGTTTACAACTATTTCCAAGCAATCTAGAGAAACTGTTGACTTTTTAAAAATAAGTACAGTAATCATGTAATATTGTGCTCCTATGGTACAGAGGGCACCAAGATACAGAAAATTTCAAAATTCATTAAAAACCCTCCTCTTTTTTGCCCCTCCAGATATTACCACTTTCTCCCCTTTGCTCTTCCAGTCCTTCCAATAGCACTGAAATTAAGTTTGTATATTAAATTTTGTTTGAAATACCTGGAGTGGCTTCTGTTTTCCTGACTCAGCAATGACTGAAACAGTACTTGTTAACAGAAGTTATTTGGTTTAATTGTGGAGAAACCACTACCACTTCCCTTGATTCTTGGATCTACATTCTGACTAAGGGAGAAACAGCATCATATACAGCATTATCTAGGACAGCACCCTAACTTCATAGGTTACAGCTGGTATGGAAAATAAGTCTTTTACAGTGTTTTACCAAGCCAGTTCCTTAGATTAGTATATGATAAAGCCAGCGAATTCCATGTAACCATAGTTGTACTTCTTTTGCTATAAAATTAGTTTTTTAGCTGTACGGGTTATCAAGACAGTAACCAACAAATCCCTTAAATCGACAGATGGAGTTGCTGATAGAAGCACTGCAGTAAGAGAAGTTAATTCCATATTTAAAAGAGGTGTCTATTCCAGTGAGGACAAATCACTGCCCCCTTCATGATGGAAGGGGTCTGAATCACTGCCACTAGTGGCTTGATGGTACCCTAGGGAATGGTGCCTTATAGACTGCTTAGCATTTGCCTCAGCTGTTGGCAGTTTGGGCTCTCAGCAGTGGTAGCATCCGGAGCAGCCTTCTAAGGGGAAGTCCCACGTTTGAGCTCATGTTATCCAGGCTGCTATTTATTGTCCCTTTGCATATGAGATCACTGACCAAACACTGGGGTGGCTAGGGGAAGAGGGTGACTGACATCCACAGGACAGCTGATCTTGTCCATTTGACTACTGAGAGTCTCCACTGCAGTGGGTAGTCTTTGATGAGTATTCACATGGGACACATGTGCCCATTACAAGATGCCCATCCACACATCTCTCCTCTAGACTTCCTGTCACCAATCCTCAAATTCTGTTTTTTCCAAGTTTCCAAACAAACCAGTAGTCACTGCTTATTAATCAAGGTAGATCTGTTTCCCTGATCATTTCTCCAACTACAGTGAAATTTTAGGTCCCCGGAGATTAGTATTAACTCAGAGTCAGTATCTAGTAACCCCCCAAAAGGTCTGAGTATTTCACTTTTTCTAGGATAGAGTCACCCTAGTAAGTGGATACAAATCCTTTTAAAGAAGACTGATACATTCTTTATACTACCTTACACTCCAATGCTGTACAAAAGTACTCACACTTTTTCATCTACGTTCTCAAGTTTAAATAAAATCTGCATAAATTACTATCTTTAATATAAAAATATACTTTTGATGATTTTACTTATTTGTCTTAGCTCAACAATCAAGTTGGGGAAAATATATAGCTATGTGCTGTCAAAACATAATCTATCTTAATGTTAGCAAAAATGAAACATTAATTGGAAAATCTACAACTTACAGTTCCAGTTACATTATTACTAATGGGTAAGTATATGTTGATTCTTGAAGGTTTATTATGCCTTATTGACAAGGATTGGACCATCAAAATGTAACATAATTCCAGGGGTTTCTGATGTATAATAAATGTTTACTGAGTTATCTTCTAGGGAGAAAACATTGTCCTGAGTTGGACTCAACCTTTTATATTACTAGAAACAGCCTTGAGAACATTGATTGCATCACTTCTCACTATGGGCAGATGGTTGGTCTACTACAGTGTTAAAAGTTCTTTAGAGGCACAAGAAGATATTTCTCAAAATAGATGAGGCTAATCTTAGAGTCTAGGGTACACTCTAATGTTAAACCTTTTGTACAACTACTCTGTAAGAAGGAATTAGAACTGATCATCTGGCTTTATCCATGTATTTATTATATACTTATTATTTAAGTTAAAATTATTATGATAGAGCCCTTGTTGAGCACCTTTGATCCCCCCACCCCATTTCATTTATTTTACTGATGTCTAACCCCACTGATTTAGTCAGTCATTCATCCCATCTGCTTCTCTGAAAAATGTAGTGTTTGGTAGTTTTAGAATTTCTTAGGGTGACTTAATAGCAGGGATAGCAGGGAATTTTAGTTAAATTATCAGATCAATAAATCATTAGGCAGAAATAATCAGCTAAAAAAGAAAAATTTTCAAGTATTGATTTTAAATAAAAACAACTTATAAACAAAGTAAAATATTTGTTATCTTCAAGAAGTAATCTTCATTTATATTTGATTCTGGTGTGATCAAGAAGTTTATGATGGGAAATATTTAACTCCATCACCAAAACTGGATTTTACTGACTAAAAAGAACACCAACACTTAGAAATGCTTTAGGGGTAGCAGGAATAACTGGCATCAGAACGCAGATATTTAGGATGAAAATAAAGGTCCTCACAACGCTGACATTTAGGATAAAAATAAACGTCCTTATTTCCTATTCTTGAATTACAAATGCTAGGAAGCATAGATAAGAGCTTCAAATGTATAAAATGAAATCTAGTTATTCTAAAACGTAAGTCATGTGTGATATATTACCTTCAGTAGCATTAAAGAGGAATGTTAAAAAAATATCAGCTGTGTTGGATAATTCAGTCAGATTAATATGTGGATGCCTAATATTTTGTCAGCTAATTTAATATAAATTTTATTATGTATTACATACATTTGATATAAATGTTACGTTAAAGCTGTGTTTATCAAACTGCAATATAGATACCATAAAAAGCTTTTATTGTCTATATTTTATATACATTATATGTCTTATATAAGAAACACCTGCTTATATTCCTTAAGTCTCAATCACTTCCATTACATCTCATCTATCCTTCTACTAACCCTAATTTAGATAGTTGATATAGAGAGATCAGAATTAAGCAATTAAGGATAACATGGGACCACAAGAGCCATTTGGGCAAATTACTGGAGGCTCCATCATCTGTTCTAGACACAAATACCTTTTTTATCTCCTCAATCTCTTTGTTCCAGTCTTTCTTCTTCCTCTACCATTGTGGAGCACAGGCTCCGGACGCGCAGGCTCAGCGGCCATGGCTCGTGGGCCCAGCCACTCAGTGGCATGTGGGATCTTCCCAGACCGGGGCATGAACCCGTGTCCCCTGCATCGGCAGGCGGACTCCCAACCACTGCGCCACCAGGGAAGCCCCCTCCTGATTTTCTAATTCTTCACCCTTTCATAGCTTGCGCTTCTCTCTTCTGTATCTTTTTTGGAACCTCTATATTACCTATTGATCTAATGTCATAATGTAGTACTATTAGCAGCATTCAGCCCTACAAGAAGTTGTCCTCCACCAGATAGACTATAAAAGACTCATTCAACCATTCAACACACCTCCCCTGCTTTTTTTTTTTTTTAACCATCTGCTATGCGTCATACAGGTATAAATCTAGGTATAGAAAAGTAAAATGAAGAAAAGTAAGCAAAGTTCCTGCCCTAAAAGTGGTCAAAGTCTTAGGGAGCTGATTATGAAATAAATTATGAAAAAGGTCTAAAATGATGGCATGGAGGGTGAAGCAACTAAACCTTTTCATTTTAAAATAAAAGGTTGTATTATTTTTTCTTACTCAACATAGTGACTGATATACAGGACATGGGGTATATGAAAAATCTGATAAAGAGATGCAGTGATATCTGTGGAAACCCTAATGGGGGAGGGAAGGTGAAGTCTAATTATCTAAGGGTAGAAAGGCCAAGCCTCAAAGAAAGTAGGTCAGACCTAAACATGGATAAACCTCTCTAACCTAGACAAGGAAAATTTTTTATCAACGGCGGAACATCTTGCACATTGCAATGAGTCAAGATGCTAAAAAGCCACTAATTTTAACATCTTTATTTTCTACATCTTTCATAAAAACTTTTGTTTCAACAATTAACTTCATCTATAAAACAGCCTAAAGAGTGTTATCTTTGTGTCAACCAAAGGATGACCTTCCCTAAATAACCTTTCTAAAATCTCAAGAGGTCAGCTATCAAAACATACAATATTAAGTTAATATTCGCTCAAATGCGAACTCCACACTCTTTGAAGCTACTAATTCATTAGTAGATATAAAAAACTGCTGTGATTGTAGGATTCCTTTTCCCAGGAATTATGTATGGTTATACCAGTATATGTTTCATTCTTATGTTAAAATGGGGTAAGAGAGTAATAGGGAAATTCTTTCTTGTGAGACTTAATAAGAATTTATATATGTAAATAACACACACACATGTAAAAATCCCCAGTTTCGTGATTATAATTGTTTTGTTTTAGAAAACCAGCTCTATAAGGTATTTCAAACCAAAGCCACAGAAATGTAACAGAGGTTACAAAGGTTTTGAAGATTACTAAAAGCATCTGAAGATGACAAAAATTAATCATCTTCCTTTCCTAAATTCAAGCATAAGTCTCATTTTGCAAAATCATGTACTATGATCACAAATGAATGTCCACTCAGAATATGACTGTGTCCAAGGCACCATTTAGCACTCAGTCTATATTTAAAAATAATCAAACCAAATATGACAGCTAGAGAAAAAAATCATCTAAGCTTAAGAGATAAAAATTAATTAAACTTGAGATATCCCCTCATATAAAAAAAGCTCCCTCCCCCCAAAAATGTGCCAAGTTATTGATAACTCCCCCATAAGATTCAAAATATGAAATTGAGAAAACATTATTTTAACCACTTCATCCAAGGCTACTTGAGCTGGAAATCTAGAGTTCATGAAATTGACACAGAAATACAAAGTTTTACATATTAAACCAAGTGATAAAATGAATATACACACTTAAGCATGGTCTAGTTATAGTTTTGGATTCAAATGCTACAATTTGCGTTTTTTTTCTTTTTAATAATTTCAATCTTATTTTATAAAGGTGAAACACACAAACATGATTATAAAACGTAGGCAGACTGCAATTTCCTACCCTCACTCTTCCCCTTTCCTCTCCTCTGCTTCTAAACCAGGCAGCTCATCATCTACTTCACAGACGCAAAAACATACATTCATGGTTGTTGTGAGTATTATCTTTCAGGTTGAAGCTGCACACATTTATAGTATGCCTCAGATTTGGATTACATGACCTGTTTAGTTAACTTTGTAGATATGTCAATCTAAGCACAAGACATTTAATGTTTTTTGATTAATGTACAAGTATTCTTAGTTTTAGAATTTGCCATAGGACTCTCCGATTAATTTTTCACTCCAAATGAAGCTTTATAATCTTTATATACTAAACAAAAGGTTTTTGTGATCTTGAGAGTAACTTGGTCAATCTAGACGTAAGTTCACTGAAGTATAATATGAGACTAGATTGTACTGCCCTAAAAAATAAATCTTAAAGCACTTTTGTTTACATGGAAAGAGTACTGACTAGTTCACTAGTGTTTAGATAAGAAAACCATTAACAAAAGTGTTCAAATTAATCCTGTATATGTATAAAAGGAAAGATAAGAGAGAAGCAATCTCTAAACCAATAGCAAATAAGTTCACTCTCCTACCCAAGAAGAAAGTGTGCAGAAAGTATAGAAATCAGCAATATTCCAATCCCATTTTCAACTTTTACCAAATTAGGTATTCTGTTCCTAATTGTATAACTGTGTGAACAAACAACTGTTACATCAATATTTTCAATCTTAACTTATGGCAATCATGTTTAGACCCCTATTAAAATTGAAATAACACACTTTTAAACATTTCAAATTTAACATATCAGCTTTAAAGAGAAAATAAAGACTAACGCTTGTAAATATGTTACAGTTTAAAAAGTATCTTCGTACACATCATGTGAAGAAGAGATGAGTATTCTCACTTACTAAGGAAAGAAACTGTAGCTTAGAGAGGGTAGATGACATGCCTGAAGTCAGCTACAATGGGAAAGATCTGAACTAGAAGCCCAAACTCTTAGTTCAACAAACACATTTTCATTCACTTCTTTAACTGAAGGACCCAGTTAACAGGTCATCTATTATTGATTCCTAATGTAACACTATAAATCATCTGCTATAATAAAAAGAAATAGAGTTGACATATATTCACTGAGCATGCATCTCAAAACTAAATGAAACTATTTCATTTTAGTAAGCGTCCAAAATACTAATGAATTTGTAGTCACTACAAATTTGAGTGTATTTTTCAACGTTTAAAAATCCACTCATAGTTAGCCAACCTCCAATTTTTTAACTGAACTTACTTTAACATGACTGTTTTTTTTTTGCGGTACGCGGGCCTCTCACTGTTGTGGCCTCTCCCGTCATACAGGTATAAATCTAGGTATAGAACCACTGTGCCACCAGGGAAGCCCCAACATGACTGTTTTTTAAAGGATTTTAAGACCACATATTCACTTGACAAAACAATATATATTAATTTTTACTATATTTTTTTCAAATGTCCACTGTTTGAAGGTTTAAAAAAAACTTGCAATTTTAGTAGTTTCCCTTGATTAATGAATGCTTAAACGGGCAACCTTTTTAATCATAATGCCCTCTGCTGGTAACTCAAGAGGTTCTACTATATTTATTACAGGAGGTTGGATTAATTTCTTTAACTGTGGTCCCCCACCAACTGCATATAAATCTCTTGGAAAGCCTGTTAAAAATACAACTTCCCTCCTCTACAAAACACCTACAGATACTGTGATTTCAGTAAATCTGGGATAAGATCTAGAACTCTTATCTTCCCCAACAAATAAACAGAGAATCGCTGGTTTGGTTAGTTATACCAATACCCGACTTTCAAAGCACAGTAACTTTATGAAAAGCTCTGGGAAGGCATTATTATGCCTCTTTTATAGATGAAGACTGAGGCTCAAGACAATTTACTCCAGGTCACATTATAAAAAGTAGCAGAACAACTAACATTTTCTTATTCCTGGAGGTATGTACACTTACAGGAAAGATTAACAAAACTGAATCAGCCTTAAAATTCAAGTATTTACTTCCTTAGATACAGTTCATGAAAGCAGTACATGCTATACTTTCTCAACCATGACTCCACATGAGACTCACCAGGGGAGTTTATAAAAATGCATACACCCAGGTCCCACCCCCAGAGAATCAGATTGAATAGGTTTAAGGCAACACCCAGCCATTGTTCTCTCTTTTTTTTTTTTAAGCTCCCAGATGATTAGAATTGGCCACCAGGGCTGAGCACCACTTAGGCCCATGGTGCTCAGCCTTTAGCCTGCACAGAATCACCTGGAGGACACAGACTGCAAGGCCCTACCCTGAGTTTCTGATTCAGGAGGTCTGGTAGAGTTTGAGAATTTGCATTTTTAACAAGTTCCAGGTGGTGATGATGATGCTAGTTCTGTGCCCACACTCTGAGAACACCTGGTTAAGCATAATGGCTAGTGGTTCTCAACACTGCCTACACATTAGAATCACCTGGAGAAATTTTTAAAATCCTGACAGCTAGGCACACCCTCAGACCAATTCCATCAGAATCTCTGGGGTGGGGTCGAGGGAACAATATGTTTAAAGCTTCTAAAATTAAGAAGCTTTCTCTACAGCAAAGTCTATAAAAGCTATTAATGGATGTAAAGTGATTTTCTGAGTGGGTAATATAATATGCAATATTTCTGAAGTTTTTGGACCAGAAACACTTCTGTCAAGGCACATAATTGACAGCTCTGGATGTGTGAAATACTAGCATACAGGATAAAGTGGAAACTGCTTTATGCAGCCTATAAGTCATTCCCCTCCAACCTCGATCCAGTCTCATCTTTTCCCAGACTCTCCCTGGCTCCACTGCCTGTAATCCTATTAAAATATCAATAACTCTTTATTGCAATTATCTGTTTCAATGTGACTGCACTATTTCTACAAGCTCATTGGAGTCAGAGTTTGCATCTCATTTATCTTTGATTCCCCAGAGCTAGCATGATGCCAAGCACAGGCAGTGCTCAATAAACATTTGTTGAGTAATTGAATTCAGACTAATATCCCTACTTTCTGTAGAAAAGGTAATGTGTCAAGCATGGCTTTTATGCAATGTAGCATGCGCAACAGCTTTTACATAGCTAACATCAGAACTGAATTATTTCTTCTTCATAGAGCTACTCTTGTTTAATATTGCCTTAAATAAAAAAAGACACTACATGCACTTAGAGATGATACTTAACTTGTCTTGGGATCTGTTACATCTTCAATTCATTAGTAACTTAAGAGTGGCAAAAAGCTTTGGTAATTTTTTATTCTAAGAATCGTATTAGCCAAGTGATCCAAAAAGAGGTACAAATGCTCTGCGCATTAACAACGAGATGAAGTTTCCAAAAACCCGTAAAGAGAAATGAAAACAAAACCAAAAGCTGCTATTGTTTCAAAAATCCAAGTTTTTAAAACTTGGACATGCTAAAATCAAATCAGTTTTGATTTTGTTTTTTTAATTTATAAAGAACAGTATTCTTCTGTCAGCAAGCTGCATGCTAATTCAGGTCAAGCAACTTTGGTATATAAAGAAAAAAATTGCAAGATTAAGTTTAGTATTCTTCTTCAGTGCCACAAAAGAAAACATCTGACTTCACACTACACAGGTGGTATGGTCCATTCTATACCCTTCTGGAACTATGTTTTCTATATACATCACAAATATTTAAAATAATCACGTATGTATTAAGTCTCAAAGCATCATAAAACTAGGTTGCTTCTCAAACTTTTTCAGTTTGTGGTACTGTGAGACTGGATTGGATGAAATCAATCATGTTTACAAACATTAACATATATTTGTTTTTAAAGGGCAGTGATAATTACCTTAACACATATTTTTCATTCAACAAGTAACTACTGAGTGCCCATTATGTGTCAGGCACTGTTCTTGTAGCTATAGTTATGCAATAAAGAAAATAAAGTTCCTTATGAAGCTTATAATCTGGTCTATTTTTTCCTAGAAAGGAAAAAAGTGGAAACATTCGTGTGGTCCAAATTAGAAACAGGGATTCTTTGCAAGGGAGGGAAAGAAGTTAAATCTAAAAGCCATTAGTTTATAAAACTTGCTGGAAGACTCCCAGCAACTCTGAAAAAGCTGATAAACCTAAAAGAAAGATGAAAGTAATAAACTTTAAAATTAGTATTTACCTCTGAATTCCTTCAAGAATAACCTTAACAGCTTCCATTAACTTTTGAAGATATACAAATGCTTCTTCAAATGATGCTATTTTTGAAGACATCAGAGCTGAATTTGAGCCCAATCTTTGAAACACATCCATGCTAAAATAGAGAAAAAAATGCTCGTAGGTACACATGCATATTTAGTGTAATTCAAGTATTTCGATTTCTAGTGTATAAAATTAGGTAATATTTAAAACTCCTCTCTCATAATGCTAATCTATTTAAATTAGAAATAAAAGACTAACTTGTGAATGTCCAGGCTACCATTCATGCAAAAGATATGGATCAACAACTATACAGGTCTAATCTAAAGTAATACTGTAAAAGCTATGTGAATAATGTTTCACTCTAAGAGACCATAAGAGATGGAAGGGAAGTAATAATATCAATTTATATTCAAGTCAGTACGTAAGTACTGACAGTACTCCTGTACATAAGGATGAAGAAAAAAATCAGACATCAGATTTAGAGTTTGCTGAAACTGGATGTTATAAGTGTTCATACATTTTACTCTGGTAATTCCAATTTTAGAAATCTATCACATATTAATAATTATTCATAACTGGGTAACAATTAGTAATCACCTAAATGTTCAACAATAAAAAAAGTGTTAATAAATAGTAAATTAGCCACCTGATGAAAGACCAAACAACTATTAAAATGATGCTTATGCCATCTATGAAACAGAAAAATTAAGGTATACAAAATGTACTCAAATAATAACAACCATATAAAAAATCAAAACATATACTGTATGGGCTGAACAGTGTCCCCCCAAAATTCATGTTCACCCACAACCTCAGAATGTGGCCTTATTTAAAATAGGATCTTTGTAATTAATTAAGTTAAAATGAGGTCATTCTGGATTAGGGTGGGCACTACCCTATGTGAAGACAAAGGCAGAGAGTGGGATGATATATCTACAAATACTGCTGGCAGCTACTAGAAGCTAGGAGACAGTCATGGAATAGATTCTCCCTCAGAACCTCCTAAAAGAACCAACTCTGCAGACACCTGGATTTCAGATTTTCTAGCCTCCAGAACTGAGTGAATAGATTTGTTATTTTATTTTATTTTTCAATATTTTTTATTGAAGTATAGTTGATTTACAATGTGTTAATTTCTGCTGTACAGCAGTGATTCAGTTATACATATATGTACATTCTTTTTTTATACTCTTTTCCATTATGGTTTATCATAGGATATTGAATATAGATCTCTGTGCTATATCACAGGACTCTGTTGTTTATCCATTCTATATATAAAAGCTTACATCTGCTAACCCCAACCTCTTTAAGGTTGTGCATAGGTGCTCTAATAATAGTTTTATAAAAATTTTTTTTTATTTTATAAAAATTGTGCATAGGGCCTACCAGATCTTCACATGAGCATCTCTATGTGAAAGGCTCAAACATGAATATGTTGAGAAGTTCTACAGTGACTCTGGTACACAACAAGGCATGGGAAACAATAAAGTAGGCTTTAACAACTATATACTGATAAAATAATATAAGCAATTTCCACTTACTGAAGTACTATAATGTAAGTCTATTATCCAGAAATTACCAAGAACTCTGTAACATCCAACACAAATTGTATGTATATTATAGGTCAGTTCTAAGGTACATAAAGTACTCAAATGTTTTCTAAATGAAAGGAACAGTAAAATATCTTAGATATTGTTTTAAACTACTTTATTTTTAAAGTGATCATTTCTGGCATATACAACTTTCTGCTAACAAAAATATCTGATAAGCCACAACATTAAAAATACATTAAGACTGGACAAAACAAACAAAACCTTTGCTTTATATGAAAATACAAAATTTTAAATGTTTTCTTTACCTCACATGTCAGATATCGTTATTTCTTTAGGATAACAGACTATATATTTGTTTGAAAAAGATTTTTAATTGTTGTCAAGGACTAAAAATGGGTCCCAAATCTATGACTGATTGAGAATAGATGTTTAAGTGGAGTGCTAATACTACTTTGCTGCTCTTATAGACAACTAGAACAGATAAATGATCTTAATCCAAAACAACAAACTGGGCCCTCGAGACAAAATCATACCACAAAGCACGTAGTAAGATTAACATATTAATTATATAAAGACTATAGGCTTGGGGAAAAGTATGGAAGGGAGCATCGGCCTACTTTAAAACCAGTTGTTTTCAACAATTTTTTAAGTTACTCTAGCAGCAGCCTATTTAAAGACTACTCACAAATGGTCTCTATCTTTTCATTTTACCAAGACCATAATACTTCATGTGTATGAAATAAAAGTATTTATCCGTTTTAAGTAAAAGTATTTATCTTCCTTTTAAAAAAATTTTACATGAATTTTCCCTTATCCAGACTGATGTTTTCTTTACATTATTTTAAATCTGATTAAGGCTTTGTATCCTGCTAATTCGTTTAGCTAATCTTGGTGACTATTCATTGGTTTTGACATATATAGGCAATGATTCTCATCAAGGTTTCACATCTGAATCACCTGGAGAGAAGCACTAGTTCAGCTTCACTTAAGTCCTACTGAATCAGCACTTCTTAGAACCTAGGCATATACATTTTTTAAACTCTCCAGATAATTGTGATGCGCACCCCTAGTTAAGCATCACTGTTTCTAAGGGTACAAATTTGACAAAAGGCCCCCTTAAGATAATCTAGTACAAACTATATTGTTAAACCCACAACCCAAACACTATTTAATGAATAAGAGTAATGATGGAAAACCCTAAAACTCAAAAATTCTTGGAAATTTAGTACCTGTTTTGATATATTGTAATCCAAACATTCTCTAGGATAGACCAGATCTCTTGATGCCTGTTGGGTTGGGGAAGATGAGAACCTGAGGAAATGGTGATTTCTTGGTTATTAGATTTCATCAAAGAATTATCTTCTTGCCTTTTACCCGCTGTATTTTTTGAAGGATTTTGCTTAAGTTTTGCCTTGACCTGGGGAAATAAGAATTACATAATATGCAGCTAATCCTTCACTAGTAAGTGAGAGAAAAAGAATGCTAATTGTTGCTTACAAATGTTCTAGCTTTCTGGGAATTGCTGATTATTCTTTGTCCTTGATTATGTATAGAATATTCCCAGAATAGCATCAGAGCTAAAAAAAAATTTCCTTTTCCATTTATATCAAACAATATTTCCAATCTATTTATTACAGAGTATAGAAGTAGAATTCTACTTGTAAGGGATGAAGAAATAAGTGAGCAAAGAAATGGAAACAACTGTTATAGACTGCTCTTTTAAGAAGTTTGGTAGTTGATGGAAGGAGATGGTACAGTAAATAGCATGACCAATTAAAAGTATTTAAGAATAGATCTGAGCATATTTTTAAGCAGGGTAAAAGAGTGATACTACTGGTTCAAGTGATTTTTTAAAAAAATCACCTTGGGGGAAAATATTAACTTAGGTGAAAAATATATCTGATAGAATGGAAAAAAATTTTAACTATGATTTTAACTTGGGTTTTTTGACTTGGCACTACTATAACTTCTTTGTGAACTTAAATAAAATCTCTAGGTTTCCTTTGTTGATAAAAGTATGATTTCAAAGGTTAGCTTCATGGATTATTCATGGTTTATTAGTTTCATGTTTATCAAATTAAAAAGAAAGGAAATTTCCAAAACTGTAACAGTTAATATTTATTTAGCATTTCTCATGTACAAGAATTTTCTAAGAACTTTACTTATAATTTTCTTAGAACTTTATATATAGATAGAAAGTTAACCATCACAATTACATCTGTGATTATCTATATTTTATAACTGAGGCACAGAAAGGATAAGTAACTCATGCAAGGTCACACAGATGCTAAGAGGCATGAACAGAATTTGACCTTCAGTAGTCTATGAATGGGGTTATAATCTCTCTCCAACTATAAAGAGAATATTTCCCTTTTATTTCTTTCGAGACAGGAAGAAAATTGCCTGCTTACATTAATTATGAACTTAATAAATACACATGAATGGAAAGATGTATTTTGTTCTGAAATAAATGTGTTTACTCACCACATAGTGCTTTTCCTCAGCTGTCAAACAGTAGTGTATACAACTATGCAAATGGATTGCTTTTTCAAACACTTATATAGCACTGACTATGTGCTAGGCACTAAGTGCTCTACAAATATTAATTTATTTGTCATGAAAGGTCTGAAGCAGAGATTATTATACTCTTTTTACAAAAGAAAGGATTAAGGCTCAGAGAGGTTAAATAACCAGAAGGTAAAAACACAACTAGTCAGCATGGGAAGTCTGAGGCACACAAGCCTAAAGTTTATTAACAAGACTTATTTTAATTATTCTATCTCCTGGAAGAGCAAGTCTTTTTTTTTTATGGTGGTTAAAAGGCTTATAAAAGAAAAAAATATATATCCTTTTCTCCACCCCATCTATACAAAAATCTGGAAAATGATGCTACTTAACTTCCCATTTTTGTTTCTCAGAAGCAAACAAATAATATTTCTCTTTTCCAGATTTTCTACACTTGGTAAATTCAGATAGGGGGAATTTTTTTTTATAGTTACTATATTTAGATACTCTATTCCTGGAGGTAATCTACTTGTTGTTGTTGCTCATGTTAGTGACACATGACTAAGTATTCAGGTCATATATCAAATCTAATGTGTTCTACAAAACAAAACCCTATTGAAAGTGTATTTTAAAAGCCCAAGCTAAATCACAATGTTCCTGGCTGACTTGGGACAATGAATTGTTTCAAACATGAAAATAAAGCAACACTTGAGAGCTCTAACTGTGGAAACAACACAGGTTGTTTCAAGCAATCAGACTAATGCCGAGTGTTGAGGGAAATGCACTAATGAGAATACTGGATTCTTTGCCACTTGCCTTCTTGAAGCTTACCAATGTGACAACTGGAAAATCAGGATCCAAGAAGAAATAACTTACTAAGTAATAATTCAATATTTTTAAAAGGAGGCAATATATCTTAGGCATACCATTATGTGATAAACAACACTAAATTTTAACATCACATTTTCATAGTAACTCCCATTGCTAGGTTTCCAATTGATGAAAGAATCTTGATATTCATTAACATTTTTATCTCAGTCAATCCTAATTTTTTTTATTCTCAATAATTTTAATTCAAAAACTGCTAAGCCTGTGAGTATCGTGAACTTTTCATCTTGTTCACCATGTCTGTTTCAGTAAAGATGGGGTTCAGGGCTCAGTTCTGTGAGGGAAAAGGATAATGTATTTTCCCCTACACAGTTCAAGTACAGTACTCAAGCTGCAACTCCTACATTTCCAGGTCCATTCTTCCCTACTAAAGGTTCTAAAAGTCACACTTGCCATAGAAAAATATAACTACCGATGTTTTGGTCATCTTAAACCAAAAGATCATTCACCCCTTAAATCAATTATTTCCTCAAGAATTATCATATATTTCCTATGAGTTTATCAAAAAGATGCTTTTTCACTCTGTAAGATACTCTCTTAAGCAAGTAAGTTCTTTCCTCACCAACTATGACTAAGTTTAATATCATCTAATCCTTTCATTACTTCATAAGTAGTGGGACCTATGTTACCAGAAAAAATCATTGAGAAAAACCTGGCCAATAACTCAAAAAAAGAATATGATATATACATACTAGATGAAAGTACCATTAATAGCTTACCTAGTAATTGTGATGCTGAGTTTTTTGAGCAATTTCAGGCATATAAGCTATCCAGAATTTTCTAGATTTGAAATTACGAGACTGTAGAAATACAGTATTACCAGGGACAAAACTCCCATAGTTATTTTAAAGGGGCAAAAAGGCCATCAGTGCTAGGTGGACTGCGTAAGACTCACATGAGGAGACTTGTTAAAAAATTGGTAGGTCGATTGGCAAGTTTGAATAGGGTCTGCAGGTTAGATAATTATGTCAATATTAATTTTCTGATTAATTATACTAGTTACATAACATACCCTTATTCTTTAGGATATAACTATATGGAAATATTTAGGGGTAAAGGAGAATGATATCTGCATCATACTCTTAAAACAGTTCAGAAAAAATATTTTGGTTAGATAAGTAGACAGGTAGATAGGGAAAACAATAAAGCAAATGTGATAAAATATTAACATTGGGAAATCGGGGTAAAGGATATATATGAGAATTCTTTATATTACTCTTGTAATTTTTTTGTAAGTTTGAAACTATTTCAAAATAAAACATGAAACAAGAACAAAAACATTACTGGGTACCACTGCCAGAAGTTTTATTCAGTAAAATTTGAGAGGGCCTTGGCATCTGAATGTTTAAAAAATTTCCAAAGTATCTTGATGCATGTTGTGATCCACTGGTCAGGAGCACTGAAAAATGAGTAGTCAGCAACAATGCATAGCTTTCTTCTATTCATAAATGAAATAACATAAAATCCCAACAACTGCTGTGACACTGCTTCCACAAGAGGATGTGTTTTATAACTTGTAATAAGGATTGCTTACTCGCCATTCAATTCACTTAATATTTACTTTTAGTATGTTAGAATAAGTTAAAATCTTTTACCTACTGCTGTCTGCCCAATACATTTTTAGAACGCATGTGATTAGCTACTCTAAGTGGCATTCCAAAGGTATCTTACCTCTATAAATGTTTGGAGTAGTTTGTTTACTTGAGCAAAGGCCTGTGGAAGAATACCATCATAATTTGACCTTGTACTGAAAGCATGTAGCAAACTTTTAGAATCCTGAAGCAGCAATTTCGCTGTTGTAAAATCCACTGCATTGTTAGCTGGTAACAGAAAATTAAGAAGGAAAAAATATGTAAGAATGAGTATACAACACAAAAATGTTTTTGGAAAACCAACGTAATAATAATTATGAAATTTAAGAAGCGTATGCATTTACACCTATAGGCTACTCCTAATTTATCTCTCTTGTGTAAAAAGCAACAATTAGACTTAGTTTTAGACAAAGTTCTTGGGGTTCATTCTGGTATTCTGTACAGCCTTCCCTCCATATCCACCAGTTCCACATCTATAGATTCAATCAACCATGAATCGAAAATATTTGGCAACAAAGTTCCATCAAGTTCCAAAAAGTGAAACCTGAATTTGCTGTGCACTGGCACCTATTTACATAGCATTTACATTGTATTAGGTATTACAAATAATCTAGAGATGATTTAAAGTATACAGGAGAATGTGTGTTGGTTATACACAAATACTATACCATTTTACATAAGGGACTTGAGCATTGAGAATTTTGCTATCCTTGTGGGTCCTGGATACCGAGACTATATACAGATTCCAGAATGTCCCTCAACAAGGTCAACTTCAAAGTAAAAGTAAAATGTGCAACATACTATATATAAAATAGACAAACAACAAGGTCCTACTGTATAGCACAGGGAACTATATTCAATACCCTTTAATAAACCATAATGGAAAAGAATATGAAAAAGAATATGCATATATATATATATAACTGAATCACTCCGCTATACACCAGAAACTAACACAATGTTGTAAATCAACTATACTTCAATTTAAAAAAAGTAAAAGAAAATGAAAGAACATTAAACTCTTCAGAAGAGAGATAACCACCAAACGAGTTAAACTACAGATTTTCAAAACTGAGGTTGTTTGTATACATATTACTGTTGAGGTATCAGAGAGTCACATTTTGGCGGTAAGCACTTAAATTATATGCAGAACCTTTCATAATCAACTCAGTTATCATGTAGTGATTTACCTTCAAACTTCATTACATGAAAGGTAATACTAGATTTATTGAAAATGTGTTCTCTCTGGACACAATATAACCTCAGCGAAAAGTAAGCAATTTGGGTAACAGTGAGCTGTGGGCAAGAGACGCTAGTAGAATTTTTTTCCCCCATATATTAGCAAAGTGAGTTAATCTACAAGTAATAATTTAAAGATATAACAATTTTCTCTCAAGGAACTAAAATCGCCTGCATTAAGTTCTCAAACCAATTGGGAGAAGTGGTGTCAATAATTTCAGATTCAAAAAGTTATGAACAATGAAGTTGAATAACTTTCTAATGTCACCAAAATTCAGAACAGAAAAAAACCTATTTCTATTATTAAGACAGAATACTACATAATAGATTTTGAAGGCATTTAAAATAACCATGCTACAATGTGTTTGTTTTGTTTTCTTTTAATGCTCACAGCTTCAGAAATTCTGTTATAGTCTGAAACACTGGCATGGTTTTTCACTGGCACTGTGAGTTAAAAAAAATAAAGAGTTTCTCTGTATAACTTACACAACAAGTATTTGCTTGTGAAATATTGAAAGGTTAAGTGAAAATAAAAAATAGATTTTCATAATTAATTACACAAATTCAGAAATTCTAATCTAATGTGATGGTTATAGCCAAGCTTCTGGCTTCCCTTTTATCAAGCAAACAACCAGTCTATCTCCTTACAAAACACTTCTAGTTATTTTATTTTTTTTTTGTGGTACGCGGGCCTCTCACTGTTGTGGCCCCTCCCGCTGCGGAGCACAGGTTCTGGACGCGCAGGCTCAGCGGCCATGGCTCACAGGCCCAGCCGCTCCGCGGCATGTGGGATCTTCCCGGACTGGGGCACGAACTCGTGTCCCCTGCATCGGCAGGCCAACTCTCAACCACTGCGCCACCAGGGAAGCCCCTAGTTATTTTTTAAATCAATGACTAGTTTAAATTCCTGTGGGAAAAGAAGAGATGAGAGATGCTACAGAAGACAGAATGTAGGTAAATCTCCTCAGAAAAAAAAATTGGGCACAACTTCTCTTAAGGGTGCTTCTCCAGTGTAGGCTATGTTTGGTAAGGCTTATATCCTTGAATTAATCATTTGATTTCTGTCTTACAAGAATTCTTTACTAAGATTATGGGCAAAAGTATAATAACAATGATCAATTCAGTACCTAGACACAACATAAAATCTATATAGTTGAAATAATGCTTATATAAGATCAATAATTATTTAGGTTAAAGTTAACAGGGACTACAAAGTCAGAAAAAGCTACTACTCATCTTCTACACAATTTTCTACAAATTGATCTAAAGATACATGCTTCGTATACTGTAGTTAAACACATGTATAATTCAACAGCTGAGGATACTATTAAAAGATTATAAACAAAATCATAAACTGTGAGTTTTTCTAATTCAAAATTACTTTAGAGCAGAAGGCATTTTTATAATTCTATTATGTGTTCTTCACAAGTCAGTAAATATTAAGCATCAGATTCTTTCAGATCAAAGATCAATAAATTATGCACACAATAATCCTCAAAATGAGTTTTTAGCAAAAGGAGCAGTCACTGTCTCTTCAGTTTTCTTGTTACTAGAAAGAAATAGTTAGAGCTGCTGACTACTACCTCTAAGCTGTGTGTAAGAGCAAAACAGTGCCCAGCCCTGGAAAAACGGACAAATGGAAGATGGCAACTAGATATCCCATTTTTGAAAATCTTGTTCAAGATCCCATTTTTGAAAATCTTGTTCAAGATGATTTATGGACTTTTTTTTTTTTTTCGGTATGCGGGCCTCTCACTGTTGTGGCCTCTCCCGTTGCGGAGCACAGGCTCCAGACGCGCAGGCCCAGCGGCCATGGATCACGGGCCCAGCCGCTCCATGGCATGCGGGATCTTCCTGGACCGGGGCACGAACCCGTGTCCCCTGCATCGGCAGGCGGACTCTCAACCACTGCGCCACCAGGGAAGCCCTATGGACTTTCTCTTTTGATAGAACTAAATTATGGCCCTAGTAAAAGATATGGACAATGTCTCTATATATCTTGTAAAACTGCTTTGGAGACATGTCCAGTATGTCATTCCATATATATATATTCCTTATATAATAATATCCCAATAAATATTTTCCATAGTTAAAGATCAATGCCTGGAAAGTGTGTCTTTTTTTAAAAAATCAGTAGCTTTTAAAAATAGATATTCATATATAAGTCATAAGGTATTGACTTACATCTTATGACTTATTCCATATATAAGTCATAAGGTATTGACTAGGCACTTTAAATTCCCTGGGGAAGTTTTTAAAGATGTAAAACGTTTTCAAAGAGTTTATACTTGAGGAGAGACAGAGAACTGGCATACCCCTCCATAGAATGTTTTTGTTTTATCTTAGTTTCCAGGAAGCTTAGTGTCAAAATCTGTGTTCAAGGGTGTTCAATTATTTTCACATGCTTTATAGTAAAACTATCTTTCTTATTCTTCATTACCTGGCTCTTGTACCTTAAAGCCTAACTTAAAACCTCCTGTACTCAGGTGGTCATGTAAAGGCTCACATATACCCAGTTATTTTTTTAAAAGTAGACAGGATATAACTAATACATATAATAATAAACAAAATAGATCACTTCATGTTAGAAGTTTAAGAACAGTCAAGAACCAACTGAACATCCTAACAATGGTTATACTTTGCTTTTTAAAGGTATAGCAAGACAAATCTAGTTGTTCACTTTGGACAAATCACTTACCCTCTCAAGGCTTATTTCCTTAATCATATCAATAAAACACAGACTTTAATAACATTAGACCAGAGCTTTTCGCATCTTTTGCTTCTTAGCAGAAAATCTTTTTTAATCATACATGGAATCTCTATATATAAACAAACAAAAGAAAGATGAATGGCTAAAGTTGGGGTTGAGGGCCAAAGGCCCGCTATTATCAGGCTCCCCATCAACCTTTCCACCTCCAATCTGTGGCAACTCCAGAGGCACTTCAAGAAGGTTCTGTGCAACATAGTTTTAAAACTACCAACTAAGTGGTTGATTTTAGTCTTGTCTTGGTTCTAAAATTCACTCTGCACCAAAGCCAAACGTTTCCTATTCCTTATCCATGTATTTTAAATAGAAACCTTGATAAACTATTTTTTAAATTAGTACATGAAATGTAGTCAAAGTTTGTGTGTTGGGCTTCCCTGGTGGCGCAGTGGTTGAGAGTCCGCCTGCCGATGCAGGGGACACGGGTTCGTGCCCTGATCCGGGAAGATCCCACATGCCGCGGAGCGGCTAGGCCCATGAGCCATGGCCGCTGAGCCTGCGCGTCTGGAGCCTGTGCACTGCAATGGGAGAGGCCACAGCAGTGACAGGCCCGCGTACTGCAAAAAAAAAAAAGAAAAAAAGTTTGTGTGTTAAACACGATGAGAAATGAAAAAAAATCCACATAATTCTATTTGCATACCTAAATAAACTTTAAAAAGTTTTCAAACATTATTAAAAATTATATATTCACAATATCCAGGAACATCAACAATGATACAATTAACAGTTACAAGCTCTAGGAACTGCATCCATTCATCCAGCTGCCATAAATTTCCTTAAGAAATTAGAAGTATAACTGGTTAAGAACTAATTGACAAATCTCTTATTAATTCATCTTCACATTCCATGGAGTATATCTATTAGTCTGACTTTAATACAACACTTCCAAAGACAAGATAAAAGATTCAAACCTTTAGAGAGATTTTCATATAGGCTCTCAACAGTTAAAAGCAAGTTCTTTTCCACAACTAATCCAAATACAGCCAACCAGTGTTTTCTAAAGCACTGTAATAAATGTATTAGAGTCCATGGTGGTTTCAAGTACAGCACCTAGAAAAAAATAGCATCATTGATTTACTTATTATTCCTATTATTTAAAAGTACCTATTTAGGAATTCCTACATATATTTCCAGGCAAAACATAGTTGAATTCTTTTAAAACTAAAAGATGTTTTATTAAACGCCAATCACAATCTTAAAACGCTGATTCCACTGCAAATTGCTTTTGTAAAATTCATATTAGTATTAATCCTTATAGCTTCAGAAACTATGTGTGCAAAAACACTGTTCTAATCAGAAGAAGCATAGTTCTAATCAGCAAAAGTTGTCGATCTACTTTTCAACATGGTCACTTCTATGAGGAAATCAATCTATTTCATAAAACTAGAGAAAATAATCTATATAGAAAAAAATTGCCAACTATAATTGACACTTGCTACACTCTTGTAAAGACATGTTTACAAAGAAGATTGATCATTTAGTACTACAAGATGTCAGCACATCCTTTTTTGAACCGTTCATATGCAATGACTTTCCTAGACTCTGTTATGAAATCTAATTTACGTCAACCTTCCTAGAAGAATCTGATCATTCTTCATCATCTTGGTTCAAGACTTGATAATATAATCAAGCCACATTGGCAAATATTAGAACCTCACTGAATATCTGGAAGAGATACAACTGATGGGAAACAAAGTTTCTCCTAATGATAAATGTGAATAGCAAACAAACATTAAACTAAGAAGGCCACTATTGCCAAATGTAGTGTTTTACTGATTGCAGAAAAGATGTGAATCTAAAGAAAATTCAAAATATTTTACTAATATCAAATTTATACTCTGATTCTCATATTTACATGACATAAGCTAACATTTAACTTCTCTTTCTGAAAACATATTGCTAAGGCAATTCCCTATACTAGACATTTTGACTCAAATAAACTTAAAATGAGAGGTTTTCTGAATTCAATTTAAGCTCCATGGAGGCAATGTGTCTGATACGCTGTAGACACACAATAAATATTTGTTCACTGAAAAAAATGAATGATAAGATGTAGAGAACAAACATATGGACACCAAGGGGGGAAGGGGGGGTGGGGGTGATGGTGGTAGTATGAATTGGGAGACTGGGATTGACATGTATACACTAATATGTATAAAATAGGTAACTAATAAGAACCTGCTCTATAAAAATTCAAAATAAATGAATGATAAAATAGAGTCCTAATCTTTAGGAAATGCCCAACACTTAGCGTTCAAAGAGTTATTCCAAAAACTTCAAGAAAAAAATATAATGTGATGTAGATTATTACAATAAAGCTTACACATCTTATATAAGTAATATTTCTTAAAATAAGGTAATAAATCTTCAGCAATAAAAAGGAAATTTTCAACTAAGAGTTGAAATAATCACCTCCATCCAAAGGTTTCCAAAAGCAATTTTCATTTCTGTTTCTAATATTGAAGATAAAGCTGTTCCAAGAGATTTTTCAAGATCAGATACAATGCTTTCAAGTGGAATGCACAGTCCAGAGTTTGTAGATTCCTCCTCACAGCTCTTCTCTAAAGGTGTTGCTTCTTTAAAACAAATAGTTACAGGCTTTATTTAGGACACTAATAGTAAATATTTTACATATATAATTAGTATTTGGCCATAAATAATAAACATTTAATGGATATAATTAGTGTTTGATCCTAAAAACAAATGAATACTTTATTTTTGAAACAGTATTCATGGGAGTTCCCTGGTGGCCTAGCAGTTAGTATTCCAGGCTTTCACTTGCCGTGGCCGGGGTTCAATCCGTGGTTGAGCAACTCCCGCAAGCCATGCGGCACAGCCAAAATAAATAAATAAATAATTTTTAAAATAAAAATAAAACAGTATTTAGAAACATTTATTTCTAGTATAGTTGTTTTAGACTCAACATAAATATATCACATTAGCAAAAGCTTTACCTTTTGACAAAAGGAGACAAAATGTTTTTACTAAAATAGAAATTTGAGAAATGTGTGTGATATTTTAACCAAAGTTTAAATTTTATTATTTTCAAAAAAAGTAAAAATTAAAATAATGCTTTGCATCTATTTATAATAGAAAACCAAGAACTATGGATCAAAATGTGTTTTCTTCCAAAGATAATATATTCTTCCAATCGCAACTCACATTTAATAAATTGCTTTGAAAAGACTAAAAGCTCTGACTGAACCACTTTTATTCCTTCCCCTTCTAAAATAAGTTTTGATTATTTTAATTGATATTATTTCAATATAATTACTACTTTGACACCTGCAAACAACTGCAATTTCTTTATGGCAAAATTCAATGTATTAAGGGGCACATCTCTACAAATACAAACCAAGGATTTAAAATGAGAGTAATATAATGGGCAAACCAAACGCATGTTTCCCTTGAAAAACCATATACTAGAATATTCTGTTACTCCCTCTAAATGCCATTTTGAATATTATGACAAAAGAAATTTTATTACCAAAAAGGTCAAATAAGTAGCATGTGATATATGAATACATGAAGCATATACACATGCTTTTAGAGACTTCAATAATTATTTTTCCCACAGAGGGAAATGGAGGGATGTATTTTTAAATTATGTAAGATTTAATATATTTCAACAAATATCAAGCGATAGAACAGATTATTCTGGTGGAAAAAAGAGATAAAACAGCAGTATTGCCTTTAGCTTTCTTAAATATTTGTTCAAATTAAAAAAAAATTATTACTAGAGTCCTTCAAGTTTCTCTATTACTGAGTTTTTACTGTATTAATAGAAAGTTATGAATATGGAACTAATTTTTAAAATAAACTAAAAATTTCTCTCTACCTCAAATGAATTATTTCCTGTGGCTACTATTAATTTAAAAGGTATACTCTGAGGTAAAAAATAGGATGCACACAGTGATTATAAATATATAAACATGTATGTGAGTGTACAGACAAAAATTCAAATTAATTTGTAAAAGTATATGTAGAAGGCAATAATGTTATATTTTCTCTTGGATTACCATTATAATATTCATTCACCTCTACCATTGTGCCAGAAAATACTCCAAACAATGTTACTTTCAATGTACAAAATAAAAATTTACTATTAATTCCAACTGTTATCAATATTCTTAGTACATAAAATATGATATATTTCTAATTATTTGTAGTAAGAATACTACCTGCTTTCAATTGTTGTTTAGATATACAAGGCTGATGACATACAACTGTGTTCAGAGATAAGTTTAATAATTCTGCACTCAATTCTTCTTTACTGAGTGACTTCACACCACTTATTAGGCCTTTGTTTCTTAAATTTCTATCATCCCTAAGGTTGGGTTAGGAGGAAAAAATATTTTATTTTTTATAAGATAAATCACATGGCAACTAAAAACATATGGAATCTAATCAGAGGTTGGTGATTCTCAGCATATATATTAAGAAACGATAACAATTTTTTTAATATAGAATATAAATAAATATACACTAGAATCAAATCATCTGAGCTTTTGAGAATAATTATTATTATTATATACTGAATGTTTCCCAGGTACCAGGCACTGTTCTAAGCACTTTATATATATATCAATCCATTTAATTCTCACAAGAAACCTCTTAGGTAGGAGTGATACTAATTTTTATCCCCATTTCACACATAAGAAACTGAGGTGTATGGGAAGTCCCTGGGGGTCCACTGGTTAGGACTCCACGCTTTCACTGCTGAGGGCCTGGGTTCAATCCCTGGTCGGGGAACCAAGATCCCATAAGCCATGCGGCATGGCCAAAAAAAAAAAAGAAAGAAAGAAACCGAGGTATAAAAAGGTTAAGTAACTTGTCCAAAGTTATACCCGGTAAGTGGGAGATGGACTTGAACACAAGAATATGATCATCCCAAGATAAACACAGAGAGCCATAGTAAGATAAATAATTTACACAGGGTAAGCAATTATAAATTTCCTTAGAGTGAGCATAAGACAAGTGATGTGAATTTGCTATTTGCTGAAAGAGCCAGTATGATTAGAGCATAGTGCATGAGACCAGTTTACGAGGCTACAGAGAAAGGCAAGAACATTAATAAATGGAAAGAGATTTAAGGGCTTCAATGGGGAAATGACATGATCAGATCTGTGTTTACCAAACTGTTGTTCTTGCAACTAGTAGGCTTCCAGCTTTTGTTAATGGCAGAGTAGTTTGGTCAGACTAACCAACCCTCCCACAACAAGAATTAGAAAATCTGGACCAAAAGCAACAAAAAAAGACAACCCCAAAAAACCTTATTTGAAGGCACTAGAAGGCAATCAAATGTAGGCAGAAGGCGGAGGGGAATCTACATTCAAGAAGCAGATGCTGCACTGGTAAGAGCTACAATGTTCTATCTTTTTGCCTGAGGGTATTCCCTAATTCATCACTGCCTTACAACAGAAAGCCACAGCATTTATGGCTTGAAATGTCAGAGGGCACTGTTCAGGACTGGCCAGAGCATATAGAAAGTTAAGGCGGAATCTGAAGAAGGGAGGAAACCACAGAGAAGGTGAGTCCTAAAATCTGCATATAAATTCTGCCCAGAAAAAAAAGCAACATACTGCCAAAAGACAAAGCAATCAACAGAACCAGACTCAGACATGACACAGATGTTGAAGCTATCTGATAGGAAATTTTAAATAATTTTGATTAATCTGTTAGAGGCTCTAATGAAAAAGGTGAATAGCATGTAAAACCAGATGGAAATGAAGAATGCCTTCAGCAGGCTCCTCAACAGACTCAACACAAGTGAGGAAAGAAACAACATACATTAAGACAGGTCAAAAGAAATTATCCAAACTGAAACAAAAAGAGAATAAAAGGTTAAAAAAATACATAAGAGCTGTTGGACAATATCAAATGGTCCAATATACATGCATGCATTAGTTGTCTACTGCTGTGTAACAATTAATCCCCAAAATTTAGCAGCTTGAAAAAACATTTATTATCTCACACAGCTTCTAAGAGTCAGGGATCTGAGAGTAGCTTGACTGAATGGTTCTGGCTCACGGTATCTCACAAAGGTGAAGCGTGCTATTGCCTGGGGTTGCAGTTATCTCAAGATTTAATTGCTGCTCATTCATGTGGCTATAGGCAGGGAGTAGCCCTTCACTGGTTTTTGTCTGGAGGCTTCAGTTTCTCAGCATGTGGGCCTCTCCACAGGGCTCCTCACAGCATGGAACTTGCTTCCCCACAACAAGTGATCCAAGAGAGATGGAAGAAACAAGAGTGCCCAAGAAGGAATTCCCAGTCTTTTATAACCTAATCTAAGAAGTGACACACCATCGCTTCTGATGCATGCTATCTGTCACACAGACAACCAATCCTGGTACAATGTAGAAAAGGACTACACAAGGGCATTAATACTAAGAGGCACAGGGAATTCCCTGGAAGTCCAGTGGTTAGGACTCTGCACTTCCACTGTAGGGGGCCTGGGTTCCATCCCTGGTCAGGGAACTAAGTAAGATCTCACAATGCAGTGCAGCCAAAAAGAAAAAGAAAAAACAAAAACAAACAAACAAAAAATACTAAGAGGCAGGGATCACTGGAGTCATCATGGATGCTGACTACTACAATGTAATTCTGTAATACCAGAAGGAGAAAAGAAGGAATGGGGCAGAAGAAATATCTGAAGAAATATTTGGCTGAGAATTTTCCAAAACTAAAAATGAGCACCAAACCATAGATCCAAGAAGCTCAGAGAATATCAAGCAGGATAATTTCCTCTCCTCTACCACAAACATACAAACAACTGGCCATAACTGCTAAAGACTGCTAAAACAAACTGCTAAAAAAACAAAAGACAAAGTCTTGAAAGCAATGAGAGGGGAAAAAAAGACACATTACACGCAGAGGAAAAAGACAACATTTACAGCAGACTTCTCATCAGAAACCAAACAAGCTAGAAGAAAATGGAGCGACACCTTTAAAATACCAGAAGAAAAAAAAAAATCAACCCAGAATTGTACATCTAGTAAAAATATCTTTCAAAAATAAATAAATAAATACACTATCAGACAAATAAAACCAGAAAATTCTCTGCCAACAGATTTAACATGTCAAAGAAAGTTGTTTGGGCAAAATGAATATGACCAGAAATCTGACACCACACAGAAACTTGGATCCAAAAAAAGAAATGAAGAGTGCTAAAAATGGAATGCAAGATTAAAATATTCACTTTATTTTTAATTGCTTTAGATGGTAAATGGCTGAAGCAAAAATATTAGCAAAGTATTGTGTTTATTGTTTCTGTAAAGGTTATATATATGACAATGATAGCAAAAACAGATGGGGAGAAATATGAAGCATATTAAAATCCTTACAATATACATGAAACAATATAATATTATTTAAAGGTAGACTTTGATCAAGTAAAGTTGTATATTATAAACACTGAAGTAACCATTAAAAAGTTTTTTCAAAAAGGTATAGTCAATAATGGAGATAAAATGGCACCACAATTAATCCAAGCAAAAAAAAAGGAAAAGGAAGAAAAGAATAGCTGAACAAATAGAAAATAATTAGCAAAATGGTAGATTCTGATCCAACCAATTAACTGTGAATAGTAGAAACTCATCAATTAAAAAGACAGAAATTGTCAGAATGGAAAAAAAGAAAAGTACCAACTACATGTTATCCACAAAATACTTTAATATAAAGATACAGATAGGTTAAAAGTAAATGGATGAAAAAGATATACAATATAAATATTAAGCAAACAAAACTGGAGTAGTAATATTAATACTAAACAAAGGAAACTTCAGAACCAGGAATATTATCAGTAACAAAGTGAGACATTGTATGAGAAAGCTGTCAATTCACCAAGAAGACAATCCTAAATGTGTATGCCTCTGACTAAAGAGCTTCATAATACATGAAATAAAACAAAGAGAACAGAAAGGAGAAGTAAACAAATCCACAATTACAGTTGGGAATTTCAATACTCCTCTCTCAGTAATCATAGAAGAAGTAGACAGATAATTAGTAAGGTTATAGAAGACATGAACAACACTATCAATAAAATTGACCTATTTAAAATTTATGGAATACTCTACCCACAAGAGCTGAATACATTCTTCTTAAGTGCACATAAAATATTCACCAAGTTAGATCTTATTCTTGGTCATAAAACAAAGTTTAACAAATTTAAAAGAATAGAAATCATATAAATTATGTTCTCAAGTCATAACAGAATTAAAGAGCAAATCAATAACAAAAGATAACTGGAAATTTTGAAAATATGTGGAATTAATTGTAACAAATATCTAAATAACTTATGGGTCAAAAGGAAATTATAAGGAAAATTATAATTTTTTTTTTTTTTTGGCCACGCCGTATGGCTCCAGGATCTTAGTTCCCCGACCAGAGATCGAATCCAAACCAGGGCCCCAGCAGTGAAAGCATTGAGTCCTAACCACTGGACTGCCGGGGAATTCCTGAAAATTATAAAATATATTAAATTGAATGAAAATAAAAACACAACATATCAAAATTTGTGGAATGCAGCTAAAGCAGTGCTTAAAGAGAAATTTACAGCAGTCTCAAAAAATGATCTAAGCGTCCACCTTAAGAAATTAGGAAAAGAGCACAAAAGGGGCATGAGAGTATTTTTTGGGGTAATGGAAATATTCTATGTATCAAGAGAGATGTGGGCTACACCAGGGTATCCACTGTCAACACTGTATAGTTAAGATTTGGGCATTTTAATATTATACATTTTCCCTTAAAATAAAAAGAACTGTATAAAAATAATCATATAGGGGGACAGAAATATAGATAATAGAAGAATGGTAGAATCTTGATAATTGTTGTAACTGAGTATTTAGGAGTTTATTAACTCTTCTTCATTTTGAAAGTTGTTGAAATTCTTCATAACGAAACTTTTCAAAAATTAAAAATACCATTATTACTTTTTGAAAAATAAATGGAAAGTAAGTATTGAGGTAGAGAGCATAATGGGTCTTAGAACAGAAAAGGAACAGGAAAAATAACATCACTTGACATCGGATGGTGGCAGAGTAGACAAAGAAAAGAAGACCATATAAGACCTGCTATTTAACTGGATATAGATTACGAAGGAAAGGCAGGAATCAAAAATGACTCCTAGGTTTCTGGCTTTAGCAAATGGGTGGAAGATGGCACTTTTTATTCAGATGGAGAACAGTTTAGAAGGAAAGATCAGGAGTTCATTTTTGGAGATGGTAGGTCCCAGATGTCTAGGAGACATCCAAACAGAGATATCAAATAAGTAGATGAATATACTAGTCGAGACTTTAGAAGAGAGATGTGGACTGGAGATATTAACTGGGGGTTCCTGGCCCATATTTAGGATTGTAAATATGAGTAAAGCACTTAGAATGAGGTATAGTATATAGTGTTTATAGAAGGGTTCCCCTAATCACTGTTATTAATATTAATTATTATAATCATCATCCATTTAAGTAATATAAATGTATCCTCACATTAAGTATGTGTGACTTAACACAGTATGATTATCACACTTTATAGGAAAAAATAAAAAACAGGCTTGCCTGATGATGTCAGTTAAAACTGTTACATTAAAAACTGTTACATCTGTTAATTCCAAAACAGTGACTGCAGAAATAATGGAGGACTGACAAAATCTCACCAATTTAATTTTCATTCTAAGTTGAACTAAAAAAATAACAAATATACAAAAATTATCTCTCAATTTTAGTTTATCACAAATTCAAAATGATTAACATATTACTAATTCTATTTCAGCCTTCAACAAACTCCAACATGACATATTATGTCCTAGATTAAAAAATAATTTGAAACTAGAGATAGAAATCTGTAATATTTCCTTTAATATAAAAAAATAACATTATCTTTGAACACAGCTAAAATGATAATTGACCAAGCCCCCTTACAAGAAAAATCTTATGGCTATTCATTTCTATAATCACTCCATTTCAGAGAACTTAGGCATGATCATGAAACTGTAAAAAGCCCATTTTTCAGTGAATACAATTCAGACTAAAACTGCAAATTAAAATTGCTCTTATCAGTTCCTTTAAAGCCTTTTCTCATACATGATGAATACAATTTTGCTTAACATTATGATACTTTTACCTTAGAACTAAGTTATGAATACATTAGTTGGGAATGGAGGAATGGAATCAGGAAGGGAGGAGGAGGAAAAAACTCTTGAGATAATTTTATGTGCTAGGCACTCTTCTAAGTCATATATATATTTTTTCTGACTAAATACTCACAATAACCTTATAAAGGCAGGTATTATTATCCTCCCTATATTTTACACATGAGGAAACATTAAGCAACTTTCCAAGGACACAAAGCTGATTAAGTGGTAGATCCAAAATTCCAACTCTAACTCTATCACAGGCATCAAGGATATAACTGCAACAAAACTTAGCCCTTATCCACAAATTAATTAATTAGTTAATTAACTCTCCTGCCTCATGACCAAAAATGTCAGATTTTTATTTCTATTTTTTGGGGATGTTAAATTGACTTTCCCTGCTTTTTCAAAAGTTTTCTAAATATCAAATAACTTAAGTTGAAATGAAACCATGAGATTCAAATCTCATTCTTCTACAGCTTGCACATTATAAGAATGTGAGATATAACTGAATATACTTACTGGCAGATTTAGAAAAGTATGTATGTTTTTCATCTTGGTATGGGGGACACAGTATGATTTTTAAAAATTCTTTAATATAAGTCACTATTTTTAAAAAAAAGAGTAAAATGATAATGAAACTCACGTGCACAAAATAACAAGAGAACAAGGGAATAATTCTTGGTACTGAAGACAGCATTTTAATACACGGTCATCATTGTTCTCATCGCTCAATCCATCTGCAAATTTAGTAAAAGCAACAATCAATAAGCACACTAAAAATCTGGGAACTGTATGAATAATCTAGGCCATATATACAAATCAAATCATCTAAAAGAAAGAAAACTTTTTAAATAAGAAGAGGAAGATAAGACACAACAAAAACAATGCCTTGAAAATTCTGGATCTAGAATTCAGGCAGCATATAGTTGTGGGTTTAATAAACTGATTAGTTTGCTACTATCAGTAAAATGGAATAGGATATGCCTATTAATAAACCCAACGGAAAAAATCTGATCAGTAGGTTAAATGCCATATTAGAAACCAAAAGCTACGAATCTAGTCTCAGTTCAGTCACTTAGTGACTTAACATAAGTAAATTATATGATTACATCATGCTTAAAATTAACAACTTAAAAGAGGTCTGTAAAATTATAAGCAACTGTTCTGCCAACAACAGAACCACTTTCATGTGTCTGCTTTTTCTTAAACTCTAAGCAATAACATTTAGAGAGAGATGTACAGAAGAAGGCAACACAGGCGCTAGGCAGAGAATACAAAAAGTAATTTCTAACAAATGCTAATATGTGGCTGACAGAGTGTCCTCTAGCATTCTCCAAGCCTTAAAGCATGTAGTAAGCTTGTTTTTTTGTGAAAATAATGTAATGTGTAGGAATAGGACCAAAGACAGCATTTCTTATAAGTCCTTACACTACTTGCCTCAGAACTCCCTGGGGTACTTACCCAGACCCATTTCTGGAAAAGAATCTTTGGAGCCTGGACCCAAAAATTGATTTAAGCCTTTGGCAACTCTCTTACACACTGAAATTCAAGATGTACTGGACAGTGAGACTCAACTTTGTTCCCAGATTATAACCTTTTTTCCCCTCAACTTTTAGCCTACAGTCACTTAGTCCTCTAAACTATCAAATTAGAAAATTCATTCATGCATTCAATAAATATTTATATAGGGTCTAATTTGCACCAGGTGCCTATGCTAGGTAACTGGACATTCAAAAGACAAGCTCTTTGGGATCTCACAATCTCGTGGTGAAATCTAGACAGAACTCAACTAATCTCACAGCATGAGCCTCAGGGAGACGTGATTCAGTTCTTTAATCAGACAACCAGCCAGCCAGCCAGACATGTATTATAGCAGTCAATTTTCCTTCTTTTAGCTCACAGAGTAAATACCACAATGATGCAAAATGGGCAGCTCAAAATCACTGGTTAACTTTAGTAACTCAATTTGACCAAAAGAAGGATGTTTAAAGGCTACAGTACATGCCCTAAAGGTATCAAAGTTCAAGATTACCTGTTCTGTCATTTTTTCTAGGACACATGGGCCTGGAAGATATACCTAAAACTACAAGAATATTCATGAAATATTTTATCAACAAATATTTTTGAGCACCTGCTCAGGTACTATTCAAAAGTGAACAAAACAGACTCTGAAAACAGACTGATCTGGGTTTGAATCCCTGCTTTCCCACATACTGGACATATAATAATGGACAAACTGCTTAACACGATGATTAAATGAGAAAATTTATGAAACACTTGGCCCAATATATGCTTATATCATGTGTTCCTTAAGTAGCATATATTTATTACTTAAGACTCAGCTTAAATGGCACTTCAACAGCAACCACCTCTACTCACATTCAACACCAAAATAAATTCTGTATAAATTATAGTTAATATGATTTTTAACATTTAATAGAATTAAAGCTTCTCAACAGCAGGCCTTGTATGTCTCATTCACTGCTGCAGCATCAACACTTAGAAGTGTCTGGTACAAATATTTGGCAGATAAATGATTCAACAAAAATATAATAAAAGAAAATATAAAAATGATGGAATAAATGTCTCATGTGGGAGGTGTCAGATAACTTTATTTTTGCTTTTAATTATTTTTACCTAATTATAAAAATAAAATAATTATAGAAAATCTGGAAAATTCAGCAAATATTAAGAAAATTAAAATAACTCATAATTCCATCAGCTCAATATTACCAATATCCACCATCTATAAGTATACATGCATAATCTGAGAAATTTGGGATTGTACTTCATATTCTTTTAAATCTTATTTTTGTTTTTTATTCTTTTTGCAAGTTAAAGTGAGTCTATTAGTGTCAGCCCTAATCCAATAGGACTTAGTATTCTTATTAAAAAGGGGAAAATTGGAGACAGACGTGCACAGAGAGAAGACGATGTGAATAGACATAGGGAGAAGATGGCCATCTATAAGACAAGAAGAGCAGTTTGGAACAGATCTTTCTCTCAAAGCCCTCAGAAGGAAACAACCCTGCTGACACACTGATTTTAGACTCCTAGCCTTCAGAACTGAGATAAATTTCTAAGTGTTTTTTTGTATTAATTTTTTATAGATTCCATATATAAGTGATGTCATATGATATTTGTTTTTCTCTAACTTAATCTAAGAAATTTGGGATTGCACTTTATATTCTTTTAAATCTTATTTTAATATCACACATCATTAACGTTTTTCAAAATACAATATTCTCTCATATGACTACATCATTATACGTAACTTCTACAACTGTTAGACAGATTGTTTCCAATTTTTTTGCTGCATAAATCATGCTGTGATGAACATTATTTATATAAACCACTGTGAGCATCTCTGATTATTTCTTTAAAATAATTTCTAGAAAGAGAACCATCTCTTTTGGCTTAATACACACTAATAAATTGCTCTTCTGAAAATTTACTAATTTATATTCCCAATGCACTGAGCACTGTGTTCCTATCAAGTGCTGGGAAGGAGCAGCTTTCTAAACACAGAAGCAATAAAAAAAAAACAACAAAGGAAAAAGTGAAAGATATAAACTAAAACTTTATACATAAGAAATTAACAATATTAAAAATAGCAAACAGGAAAATATTTGCCTTGAACAAAGGACTGACTAGTTGTACTTCTTTTGTGAATTACCTATTAATACTCTATGTCCATTTAGGGGAAAGGGATTTTTAGTTTTTCTAATCAATCTGTATAACCTTCTCATGTAAAAGGACACAAAAGAATTATCGCCTATTCCAGACCATAAATCATTAAGTAATATATTAGCTCAACCAAACTTCACAACCATTTTTTTCAGGGGGAGGTCATTTCCCCCCATTTCATTTACTCAGTTTCCTCACCTTCAACTTTCCCTAGGCCAGCTTTTAAACCCAGGTCAATCACATTTCAAATCCTATTCTCTTCTCACCATAATGCATACTACATCAAATAAACACAATTTTGAAAAGAGTAAGGACAACACTAAAATTATGGTCAACTAAGGCTATTTTAACATGGACTATCTGCATTCAATTTGTGGCATTTTTCTTTTTTTTAATGGAAAATGCTTGTCTAAAAAAATACATTGTTATAATACTGTGATTACATAAAAGATAATAATACAGCAAGATAAGCAATTATTAGAGTTAGTGGCAAATGTGCTCGACAGATGTAAAGTGTAAAGACTGTTTGGTTCTTGCTTTTCTCCAAGCAAGTACTTTAATTTCACTCAATAATCCTGAATTAAGTTTATACATAAGAATTTCAATTTACCATTAGAATATAAAATATAATTTTATTATGATAAAAGTGACTAAGGATATTTCTAAAGGATATCATAAAATCACTATCAACAGAATAAATGTTACATTAGATTTTATATAAAGAATGTTTTAAATAATCAGTTTGACAGATAACAATGATACAGTGAAACACATAAAGGATTTATCTGACACAGACAATTACACAAATAATCTATCTACAACCTTACAACTAAAAGTGCAATTTAACAAAACAAAGATCAAATAATACCAATTTAAGCTTTAAAGTGAAATATGGATATCAAGGAAGACCCAGAAATTGAAGCAGCACAGAAGTTTGAGACCACTACTATGATTTATCCTCCTTAATAACCCAAAAAGCATAGACTGAAGAAGTCAAAGTATCAAAAAAGCACATAAAAATGGAAAAATCAAAAGAAACATAACAAGCATCTATAAATAATAAATGTGGCCAAAATATCTATTCTAAAATTAGCTCTTCTAAAATAAGTCTCAAAGTCAATCTATTGAAGGGACAGATATTCCATTTAGGACAAGTTCTTAACATTTCTATGTCTCAATTTCCTCATCAATAAAATGGATCTAATAAGAATTTATCTTCCACAAGTACTATAAGGTTTGAATGAGATATTAGCTGTAAAGCACTTAGAAAAAGGTCTGGAGAGTAATGGCCATGTTGTCTATTATTATCATCATCTATATAATTATATAATAAAACACAATTTGTATCAACTAACAAAGAAAAACAATAAAAGGTTAAGAGTAAAAAAAAATTCCCACCTCTTCTTAAGGATCGGGGTTTTACTGAAATGATGGTTTAGATCAGAGGTTTTGTTAACTGCATGGCTGTTTTTTTAAAAAGTCCTATCTGTTAGCAATACATACCAAAGTACTACAGGAGTTCCAGGAGTTGGGGGAGAAGGGGAAAAGGAAATGAGAGAATAAACAAGAATGACAAAATGTTGAGAATCACTGAAAATGAGTGAGAGGTACATAGAGATTCATTATTATATTATATTATATTATATTATACTGCATTTGAAAGTTTTCATAACGGAAAGTAAAAAAAAAAAAGACCATCTAAGGTGTTCAATTTAATATGTTTATAATTTTAATATTTTTAATATTTTCTTAACTCTAATAAGTGATTTTTTTTAGTGGTTTCCTTTAAAAGCTCTTAAACAGCACATGATGTTCCTACTCAAAATGCATAAGCATTGTATTTGGAATATACTAAGAGCTAATAAATATTTGTAAAGAGAATAAAGAAATTAATGGGAGAGGCCCTTTTTCTTCAAAGATTTAAGACTAAACAGCTGTGCCAAAAGTCTTCTCAGGGTTAATTTCATGATTAGATTCATCTAAAGATGAATTATTTCATATCCTATAGTAAATATGGATACAGTAGACAACATAAATCCATATTTAAAATAAGATAAATCTACATATACAAATATTTCTGAGTTGGAAAGAAACCAATTTTTAAAGAATGAAATATATCCTCTAAATGTATGTATAAACTCTGCAGAGGCAACAGTGTTACTTTACACACAGATCTTTTTCCAAATAGTTATATAAAACATGAAGAACAAGGGGTGGGATAGGGAGGGTGGGAGGGAGACACAAGTGGGAGGAGATATGGGGATATATGTATATGTATAGCTGATTCACTTTGTTAGAAAGCAGAAACTAGCACACCACTGTAAAGCAATTATACTCCAATAAAGATGTTAAAAAAAAATTAAAAAATAAAATAAAAACATGGGGGCTTCCCTGGTGGCGCAGTGGTTGAAAGTCTGCCTGCCGATGCAGGGGACGCGGGTTCGGGCCCTGGTCTGGGAGGATCCCACATGCCGCGGAGCAACTGGGCCTGTGAGCCAGAATTACTGAGCCTGCGTGTGTGATGAAGAGTGACCCCCGCTTGCCACAACTAGAGAAAGCCCTTGCACAGAAACGAAGACCCAACACAGCTATAAATAAATAAATTAATTAATTTTTAAAAATTGTATAAAAAATATAAAAACATGAAGAACATACTTAGGTTCTAAGATTTTTAAATGACTAAAAAAAAAAACTAATATGGAAAAAAATCAGGAGAAAATCTATAGACCTCTATAATAAAAATACCTCCTTATTACAGGTTGTGACAAACCAGAGGAAAACAATGCCTGCCTCTGCATTATATTAACTGCATGCAGTGATGATTAGAAACACAGATCACTTAGTGGCCTCATCACTCAACATGGTATTTTAAAAAAAGAATCCAAAGTACTGTAATATAGACAACTATGCATACAGAACTATACAGTCAGTCTCTGTGAAATATGGACATAACCTAAGAAGGTCTAGGAGAAGCAGAAAAATAAAAATCAAAGGCCTCCAAACCAAGCCTAACAGAATATGCCAAAGCATCACTATGCCCTGCCATTTCACACTGTAATACTGTTAATTTTTTTTAAAGTTCTGCACCATTTCCCTTCATTAATGAGTCAGCGTCCAAACAAATCTTAATCAAGAAGCACCCTGAGAGAACAATACTTACAAAGTTTTTGAGATGCAAGTTGTATTGACTGACCCCATAGCTTTCTATCTTGATTTTTGAGACTGTCATTGATGAAATGAACGGCAGGTATAGCTTTGTGCTGGGCACGTTTCAGTAATTTTCCTGCCTTCATACGATCCAGCTCTTGCACAACAACCCAGGGAATTATTAACACAAGCCTGTCAAAGCCTAAAAAATGAAAAGATTTCTTAGATGTCAACAAATATGTATTGAGCTACTAAATCAAACTGCTATAGGAGAATTAAAAGTTTTAAAGAAATTCACCATCTGAATGAAGAGATAATAGATAAAAATAGGAACTAAAACCAGATATAAGTGTCAAGAGAATGTTACAGAAATAAATACTACTGGAAATCACAAAAGAGTAAGTTTAGAAGCTAGGTTAACGTGTAAAGGCTTTTTTTTTTTTTAACTTAAGTTGATTATGCTTCATGTATATATACACACACATACTTAATAACATATCCAAATGGAAATAAGTTTGTGGGGGGGGGGGGAACCCACATCACTGTTCATATAAAGTACCAACTCAAATAAGAAAATCAGAATCAGTAAATATGTTCTATAAATACCTGAGATTTCTGTTGTCTTCAAAATTCTAACAAATTTGAGATGATTCATCAGTATATTTGTGTCAACAACAACTAAAAGCTTTTTGTCTGAAGCAGTATTTGCTAAAGAAAAAGAGCAAAGTGAGGATTTCATGACATTTGATAACAGACTTGTATAATAACTACAATTTTGATATCACAGAACTTTGATAGCATTCTTAAGGCAGTACTTTAGACAATAAAAACAAAAATGCATTTACTCCAATTCTTAAGAGAAAGAACAGTAATCAGTGTTTAATTATCCACCAATAGAATATTGTATATTGCTTACGGGTGGATTTTAAATCATAAATTAACTTGCACCAGCAGTAACTATGTTGCCAAACCCTGTACTCGATCACTGGTAGTTACGTACTTAGGAATCATAAGCTAATTTTAATGTACTCTGAAATATAACTGAAAAAACAAATATATGTAAATGAAAGAAAAAAGATAATACTCGCACTGTTATTTCATAGGGTCATGTGAGGAACAGATAAGTTGATGCATAGGAAAACACTTAATAAATTGAAAAATGCAATGTGAATGTAACATAGCATTACTATTTTTACAAATACAATTCAAAACAGTATACTAACATATTTTGGGTAATATCTATCATTATCTTCTCCAAGGAGTGAGAATAATCACAATTTTACTATATAAATAAGAAATCCATGAATATAATACCTTTGAGCAATTTGCATTATTTCTGATCAGTGCTTTACAAAGCTGAAATTGTTAAAAGTTATGATTAAGAGCAAAAATAAAAGACAGCTCATAACTCTGATTACTGCCCCTTGGCAAAGGTGAAAGAGAAAATATGTCTAACTGCCTAATAATGTGAGATATATAAAGCAAATGATGGTAAGACAAACCTTAGACCTGATTCCTGTAGCTAAAAGAAATATACTTTATTATTTCAAATAAGCACATTTTAACATTTTTCCTCTAAATATTATAAAAATTGAATGTCGGCACATTAATTCTTAAGAAAACATAGGAGATCATAAAACTGTCATATGCATATAGGATATACCAGAAGAGGAATGTACATCATCTTCCACCAAGTCAATCTCCATACTTGTTAACTCTCCAGAAGGTGGAACCACAGTTAAATCCACACTTTTTCCCACACGTGCAGCGTGAAGCTCTTCTACAATCTGCATCTAAATTGCAAAAGACCCACAGCAAAATATTTTGAATTAGTTTCTCTGCAGATTAGTAAGAGAAAAAAGCAATTAATTCTTAATTCACTTAATATGAGATAGTTTGTGGAAAGAAAAATATTTACAAAAATATGAAAGCCACATGATAAAAGAATACAGATTTATAAACATACACAAGGTTTCTAATATAGCTCTTCTCTTCTTACTTTATTATTTCTACAACCTTAGGCAAGCATATTATTTAACAACCATGGGTCTCAGTTTATCTACACAATAGGAATATTAAATATCTGTATCCTTTTAGTATTTTTCATAAGGATTAAATGAAATAATGTGAAGAATCTCACACAGAGCCTAGTACAAAATAGACTTCCAAAACAAGTTAATTCTCATTCCCATTCTCACTTCAAAGTATTTCAGGAGCGAAATATGTTTTTATCTGGATGATGAGCACTTTTCCTAAGATTTCTAAGATTGTTTATGAACCATCAAAAACTGAAATCCAGATCTTAATACCCTTCTCACTTCAGGGAAGTAGTTCCCTGATGTATTCTGATGCAAAGAAATTAAAGTATAATCTAACTTTAGAGCAGAGGTGAGAAATCTTTCTTCTCTCAAGGGGCATTGACCCAAAAGACATAAAAGTATAACTGACTGTCACAAATAAAAAGCTATCAGTATGGTTTTAAAGTCTCCTTTAAATAGAAAAACACAAAGTGTTCTATGAATCTAATTTTAATTTAGAAGCAGGGAAGATAAAATTGTATGCAATAATTCTATGAGGTTCAACCAGGAGATTCTAGCTGAGAAATGAAGCAACAGGTAAAAAATAAATGTATGTGCCCTCATTTTCACTGAAGAAATGTCCATCTTGTTGCTAATTAGAAAAATGAGGCAAAACATGCTAATATCATACTGCATTTTGGCAAGCCAAGGCATAAGCATGCAAAAACATAACATTAATTTAAAATTCACGTAACTTGTGGGCCACAGGCTCCATGCTCTTTATTCAAAACAGATTAGAGGGGCTTCCCTGGTGGCGCAGTGGTTGAGAATCTGCCTGCCAATGCAGGGGACACGGGTTCAAGCCCTGGTCTGGGAAGATCCCACATGCCGTGGAGCAAGTGGGCCCATGAGCCACAACTACTGAGCCTGCGCATCTGGAGCCTGTGCTCCGCAACAAGAGAGGCCACGACAGCAAGAGACCCGCGCACCGCAATGAAGAGTGGCCCCCGCTCGCTGCAACTAGAGAAAGCCCTCGCACAGAAACGAAGACCCAACACAGCCAAAAATAATAAATAAATAAATAAATTTTTAAAAAAAGATACTCTGTCAAAACAGATTAGAGGTTATTAGAAAAAAAGCCCAAAAGGTGATAAAGTAAATGTAAATACTTCTCCAAACAGTTTTTCATGGCTTCATAAAAACTTACGTATTGAATTAGGCAGTGACATCACTGTTATTTTCATATTATCAAGGTTTTTATACTCATTATATTTTATTGAAATAGGAACCCTTTGACTTAATTTCATTAAAAATATTCAGAGTAAATAAATATATCAGTAACCTCTTGATCTGTATCTTGAATACTTTCAAGTGACACTGAAGAACATGGTGCTTCAAAACTCTGAAATGAAAAGTAATTTTATTAGTTACGAAGCATATACCTAGAGTAAGGTTTTTCAACCTTAGCACTACTGACATTTGGGATCAGGTAATTCTTTGTTTTGGGGGCTATCCTATGCGTTGTAGGATGTTTAGAAGTATCTCTTCCCTCTACCCACTAGATATCTACCCACTCCCAACCTTGACAATCAAAAATGTCTCCATTCCTTTGCCCAAGCAATTTCAGTGGAGTAATAGAGATAAAATCTGATTGTAAATAGAGTTGAAGAGAAAAGGATTTATACTTCAGTTTAAAGACAAGTAAACTATGTTGTTTGGGGGTACATACTTAAACAGTCACAATAAAAAGAAAAACAATGAACTGAAAAAAAAAAATGTCTCCATCAAGTCAGTTGCCAAATGCCCTCCTAAGAGGCAAAACTGCCCCCAGATGAAAAATTGCCCCTAGAATAGAAAAGCCTCATTCTATTAAGTTATGAAACATAGTAGAAATTCTTTAGGGTTTACTCATCTATATATATACATTCCTAAAAATACTCGTATTCTAGGATAAAACATGTCACCCTAAGAAACACAACAACCATGGCAAAGGTAAAAAGAGCTGGCCTTCGGTGGTGGGAAATTTTTATCCAGGAGTAAGTAAGCCATTTATAAAAGTGACATGACAAAACAAAGGGAACTTGAAGATTATTATATGGCTGAGGGAGGAAAAGCTGAAAAATGTTATCATTTATGGGTGTTTTATTTTTTGTCTCCTAGCAAAGATTGAAAATCTCAATTTTTCACTGGCACTTTTGGTGAGTGGATGAGACTTACTCAACCCTACATACAGGTGACAAGGAACTCAGCAAAAGCCACTACTAAACGAAATCATCTTCTAAGAATTCTCCAAGCACCAAACTCACAGGTATTTTACGAGACACTGTATAAAAATTACAGACCCTCTTTAAACAAGTGTATCATATGTTGCTTTATTGGGAATTCAGCTTCTACCCAAACTACCTAACATCAATCTTCACCGGATACAACACCACCACATACATCACACACGTAGGCCCATTATAGCTTTACTATTCCATGACCCTGGGTTTTATAATGCCTTTTCTACCTGACTTTAAATCTCACTAGAGCTTTAGGTTCTTTTCAGCTAAGGAGTGCCAACCAAGCTAGAGATTATTATAGAACTTCCTGAAACTCGTGACATTTGAAGTCTTTTCATTCTTTTACTATTACCCTTCACTCTCGTTGATCACAGGTCACTTTCAGTGATTTCAATAAATTTTCTGTTACCTCCAAATCCAGAAAAGTTCGTGTCAGTTGTCCTGGAAAACCTCCTCCTTATTATAAAAGAAAGTCTTAGTGGGTGTTAAATGTTTGCCTTCCCCTACCATGCTTTATTAAATACATGGACCTGGATAAAGCCTTCCCTAGAGATGACAAAAGGGAATAACAATAATGATGGTATAAATGGTTTTATCTGCTAGAGTGATTCCAAACTAAAAACCTGATTATACTGCTTCCCTGACTACATTTCAATGGCTCTGTACTACCTACAAGATAAAAAACCACCTTTCCCATGAGAGATAAAGAAATCCATTTTCTGGACCCTCGCTTCCTCCCCAACTTCCTCTTCTATAGATTCTCTACACAACTCAAGTCAAAATGAACAACTTAAGTGCCCACGTAGGCTCTTGCCATGCAATTTCGTAACTCTGGGCCATTACACAACTGGCCCTCTCCCCTGACAGGACAACACTTCTATTCTTTGCTCTACACATTTTTCAATACCAAGCTTAAGAACCTCCACCTTAATAAGCCCTTCCTTAACTCACTCCCAAATTTATACTAGTACCAGCCAAATTCCTAGGGCTCTAATATTTACTTCACTGTATTTGCAATTGTATTTGTTTACTAATCTACCTCCCTGGGAACTTCTTGAGGGTAAAAAGCATCTTATTCATCTCTAAATGCCTAGAACCTAACACATAATAGGTATCTTTAATTAATGTTTGATAAACTGATGAATCTCTACCCCACAGACTCATAAGAATTAAGTGGGATACCACTTATAAAAGTGGCCTATAAACCACAAATCTCTAGAACATTAGTTAGCAATGGTGAGGGGATGGTGCAAACTGAGAAGGGTCTGTATCAAAGGACGATAAAACCTAAGAAACAAAATAAGTCACTTTCTCCTAGGAAAGCATAACAGGATTACTAAATCCAGAAAATACAGTTATTTCTTTGTAAAGTACACTCATTATTTTAGGAAGATAATTATCTACTGAGGAATATATGAGGAAAACAAAACAACAAATATAATATTAAGATGATTAGCTACTGTCAATAACATGCTAAAGATAATATATTCAAGATAAGAACAATATTTACTTGCTGCTCCTGTGTCTACATGACTTTGAGTCAGATAAGACTGCTATCAAGGGAATATAAAGAGTTTTAATTCCAATAACTGAAAAGTAATCATGCAAAAATTGCTTCCCCTACAACTTAATATTCATGCTATGTACCTCTTTTGGTGTGTGTAGCAATTCTACACAGAGAGCAAAAAAACCTGTAAGATGCAGTGCAGGGATTTCTCATACTGTTCCTCAGATGTACAGCACGAGGGGAACACCAAACAATGATACAAAGATGTTGTACTGGAAATTTCAGATTCAGATGTTGATACTGGAAAATTCAGATTCCTTGCTTGCATGCTACTCTACAGAACTGGTTACAGAGCACAAGAAGAAAACTCTAGCTTTCCTTTAAGAAAGCAATAAAAAGAACAAACTCAATTCTTTCCTTCTTTGGACTCCTTCAAGTTCAGTGAACAAAGAGTACTCTCTCTCAAGCTCTTCTGGCCTCCCTAGTTACAATTCCTACATTTTTCAAAGGAAGTTATCTTATACTACACTCTGTAGTCTTGATTCCTAAAAGTAGGTAGGCTCCACCACCACCTGTTTTTAAGCAGTCTCTAAATTTCAGAACTTCTGAAGTTCCAAAGTTCTAAAAGTTGTCTTAAAGGTATCAATAAATAATTTTATTTGCCATAGAAACAAGGCTGTAGCAATTAGGTTCTCAAATTAGTCCACAAATGCTGACTTATTACATAATTTAGAAGCAAAACAAGATATGCCAAGCTTTCTAGCCTGGATCTCTGTACACACAGTTCCCTTTGCCTGAAACATCCCTGCTCCTCCCATCTCACTCCATCTTGTCTGCACGTGAATAACTCCTATTCAATCCTCAGTTCTCAGTTTACTTGTTATCCCCTCCAGTAAACCTTCCTGAATTAATCCCTCCACAGTGCACCAAGGCCATGTTAATCCCCTGCTGTGTATTCCCATATTAGGTGATAAGTACTGATCAGACCTGAGGTGGCTGTTTCTGTGTCTCCTCATATTAAGTAAGTCTCTGAAAAGAAAGACAGTGATTGTGGTGCCTGGCATATAGGGCATTCAAAAAAAAATTTGTTAAACGAATAGCTATTTGGAATAATAAGCCCTGGATGTTCTATAGTTCCTGGAGTTAGAGAAGAGCCTAAGACTGTCACAGTGCTTTTCTGATAGAACAATCTATAATGGCTTCTTTCTATATTTTTACACATTCCCTCTTATTTTGGATCCTTGATACTTGCCAGGATAGCCTCCTAAGGAAGTTGGAATTATCGTGGTAAAATAAAAGAATCAACATTATCTTCCTGACTAAATAGAATCAGCTATGATCATTATCTATAATAGAAACAACACAAACCTAAGTACATTAAAACTCTTTGCTAAAGCCTATATTCATTTTGCACTACCTTACCTTGGTTAGGTTTTCACTAGAACTTGAATCATTACTTCTTTGATGCTCATGATATTTTCCTTCCCACTCACGAACAGTCTGCTTATATGTGGAATCTGAAAATAAATGTTCACTTTTGTGCCTTGTCAAATTTAACGAAAACTGGGAGCCTTCCAGGCATTCTTTTTTCTCCTGCTTGGTCTTTAACGTGTTAGAATCTAAACTGAAGACATCTTCTTCTACAAGCTTCTGAAGGGTTTCACAGGATTCTCCTAGGATTTTGAAATTGATCATTCTTCTTCTAGATTCGAGGGGTTCCTTAATTATCTTGTTGGACTTATAATCCTGAGAAAATTGGATTCTCTTGCATTTCTCCAAAACATATTTTTCAGAACTGTCTCTAAATTTATTGTACCTTTCTTTCTTGAGTTCCTTCATCTTCTTCCTCTGAGCAAGTAGATGAGGCCATTTTTTTTCACTTGCCTGGCCTTCAGCTTTAGGTCTCACATCTTTGGCAATCTTAGGACTGCTAAAGTTTTTAATTCCATGGTCCAGCTCACTCTTAACATTTGTCAATTTAATATCTTTAACTTTAAAATCTACACATTTACTTATACCATTTTTAGTTCCATTTGAAGAAGGACTCTGAGAAATAATTTGATTATCATTTGAGTATGATGTTTCTTGGAGTTTAACAAGTCCTTGGGATGAAGAACTAATTTTTGGTCTCTTTCTTGGAGTGTCAGTTTCTACATTCAGTCTGTAAAGCAGCACAGAAAACTAGGTTACATTACAATTGTACCTGATAATATGTAATAGTGCACTGTATCATTTTAGTGAGGAAGTGAAAGAACTGGCCTGATAGGAACTTCATAAAAAGTAAGAAATGGCTACATTAAGAATGAAGTGGAAAGGATTACTCAACAAACGGTTATTGGAAGAACTGGTTTGCTATTTGGAAAAAACCCCACAAACGTACAGCTTTATATAATACCAGATGGTATAATTTCAAACAGATTAAACACTTAAGTGCAAAATAATTATTATTTCCATAACTGCTCTACTTCATATTAAATACTTAAAAACCACAGGGGAAAAAGGGAATATTTATCTGATTTCTTAATAGAGAACTTCCTAAACTTAATAGCAGTGGGAAAAATCACAAAGGAAAACAGTAAACATAAATGACTATTTACTTTAAAACTTTAGCATATTAAAAAATAATAAAATTAAAATAACTTGGAAATGGTATTTACTACATATGTGACAGCTTATTAGCCTTAGTAAATAAAAAGCTCATCAAAAGTACTAAGGGGGCTTCCCTGGTGGCGCAGTGGTTGAGAGTCTGCCTGCCAATGCAGGGGACACGGGTTCGTGCCCCGGTCCGGGAAGATCCCACATGCCGCGGAGCGGCTGGGCCCGTGAGCCATGGCCGCTGAGCCTGCGCGTCTGGAGCCTGTGCTCTGAGGCAGGAGGGGCCGCAGCGGTGAGAGGCCCGGTACCGCAAAAAAAAAAAAAAAAAAAAAAAGTACTAAGGGCTTCCCTGGTGGCGCAGTGGTTGAGAGTCCGCCTGCCGATGCAGGGGACACGGGTTCGTGCCCCAGTCTGGGAAGATCCCACATGCTGCGGAGCAGCTAGGACCGTGAGCCATGGCCACTGAGCCTGTGCGTCCGGAACCTGTGCTCCGCAATGGGAGAGGCCACAACAGTGAGAGGCCCGTGTACCGCAAAAAAAAAAAAAAAAGTACTAAGACTCTAAACAAACATATGGACACCAAGGGGGGAAAGTGGTGGGGCAGGGGTAGTGGTGGGATGAATTGGGAGATTGGGATTGACATATATACATTAGTATGTATAAAATGGATAACTAATAAGAACCTGCTGTATAAAAAAATAAAATAAAATTCAAAAAATAAAGTACTAAGACTCTAGAATAAGGCATAAACAGAAAATTAATGAAAGAGAAAAAGGGAATAGCTAATATACACTTTGGGGAAAAAAGTCTGACTTCCCTAGAAGTCACAGACATGCTAATTACAACATACCATTTTCTTCTATCAAATTAGCAAAGATTTTTAAATAACATTAAACACCAGCAAGAAATTGTAAAATGGACCCTCTCATATGTTGCTAGTGGAAATGCAAAATGATTTAACAGTTACACAAAGGAATCTGACAATATAATTAAGAATTCTAAAAATGTTCTTATCCTTTGACTTCTTAGTAATTCGCACTTTAGAAATTCTATACAAAGGAGGAAAAAAAGCAGAAATGGACTAAAAAATAATAACAGCAAGATATTCAATTCAGGGCTATTTATAAGAGGAAAAAATCAGGTACGAGATAAATGCTAAAATTTTTGAAATGACTAAAAAACATGTCATTCTAGCGAATATGATAGAGTGTCACAGCCATTTCAAATGACGTTTATGAAAAGTTTTCAATGACATAACGAAACATATTGATATAATATTAAGCAGAGAACAAGTAGGGTACAAATCTCTATACATAATGTGGTCTCAACAGTTTTCTAGCATAGTAAAAAAGCTAGAAAGAAATGTGCTAAAAAGTTTTAGAAGCAGCAATAGCTAGAAGTGATAACATTTTCCTGCTTAATAAAACTAGATACTACTTTGTAGTCAGAAAGAAAGGGGAAAAAAATTCGAGGAACCACAATCCATTAATTTATATCAGTAAATCCTTAAGTGCCTTTTAAGTACCTGTCACTCTGCCGGGCACTGGGAGGCAGCGGAGGACATAACAAATACAGTCCGTACCCGCAATTAATTTACCGTCCAGCAGGGGAGAAAGAGATGGTAAATAAGTGACCTTTCAAATAATTAATTATGCAAGAGCAAACTATAAACATCTCAGAGTTTCTATAGGAGTTTCACCTGGGTCTTCATCTGGTTTTACATTCTTTACTATCTCTTTCTACAAAAAGACTGCCTAACATTATTTATCTGTTAATAAGTAGCAATAAAACAAAACTTTAATAGGACCCTAGCTTGACACTTAATAGTATATCATATAAGACATCAACTGCATTAAAGAAAAATCAGAAAAACAACAAACAAAAGAAAAATTTTAACAGGACCCTGTAGTTTTCTGAGCAGTTTAAAATTCCTATTTTATTTTTTTCTTCACAACGGCCCTGTACTGCATATATCACAGCAATCTATGCACCATGGTCCATATGGTCATAATTAATAAAAACTCAACATTATAATACCTTTTAAAAGACCAACAAAATTAAATCTTAGAAGTTACCTCTTATCAACTAGTTTTGCAAAATGCTATATTGTGATAATGTAGTTGTATATTTGCAACCCAAAATACTAAAGTTCTGAGATCTTTTTAGACATGTTAGACATATAGCAAATACTTATTTTTTATGAATGACTTAAGCATAAACTCAGTATCAGCTGAAGCTAAATATCACCATCCTAGATTGAACTCTTGTGATACAAAAATAAATGTGAAATCTTGTCAAAAATTTAATTGTTATAATTAGATTATTTTAAAATTTAGTAAGCAAGGTTTTATTTTAATTTTTTTGGCCATGCCATGCAGCATGTGGGGTCTTAGTTCCCCGACCAGGGATCGAACCCATGTCCCCTGCAGTGGAAGCATGGAGTTTTAGCCACTGGACCACCAGGGAAGTCCCAAAATTTAGTAACCAATGTTTTAAAACATGATATACAGCAAGAAAAATAATTGCTCAACATTACCAGTGGCTAGATTACTCCATTAGCCATCATAATGCACATTTAGGATATTAAATCACATACTTACTTTCAACTTAGGTCAAATGAAGAATAAAGTACTTTTTGATTAATTCTGCCAATAATGGGTACTGCTGATGGCAATAGTACCATCTCTCTAATACTAACTGAGATAAAACTTATCTCCTTTTCAACTCCTAGACTTAAAGATTTGGCCAATGGTTATGATGCAATTTTTATTGAAGAAATCCCACAAACTGTGTGCAACCTGACGAAATGCTTTCTGAATATTTTCAAGAGACTGCTGCCTTTGCTTATATTTTTATTGCTAATAAATTCAACCAAGGATCTGGAATTGTGGTAACAATACAATGTAACTGGCTTTCAGCATGACAAAATTCTCTCTGATTTTCCACCTACATCTCAGCTTTCAATGTCTGCACATCAATTTCGGGACCTTTCCTGTAGTTGAATAGGGAGATCTTTTCGGAAGATGCCATGTATCATAAAGAAATATTTATAACCTTAAGGCAAATAAGTTTGTTTACTACTCCAGGAAGTAAACACAATCTCAAATGAATCATTTTCTCTGCAAGCAACCAATGGTCATGAGAAATCCCGCATTACTGATATTGATATCTACTAAGCACGGTATTACAGCTTTCTTTTGTCCAATCAACGTTTCAAATATATATCACATTGTTTAAATGCACGACAAGGTCATTCTGAAGTATATTGTATGCTGTATACTTGTCTTTGACAAAAGAAAATTTCACTACGAGTTACATCTAAACTACTCACCAACATCTGAAAGTAAATAATCAGAGATTAACAATAAATCTAGATGCTTTGCACTGTTCATGTTACTCATATTGTTACCCTGATTAGATATGGTAATAACTCAACAATAGCATGGTCATTGATCACACTTGGGTTCAGAGATACAGAAATGTCATTGAATAAGACATTCAACTATTCAGTGATGCAAGGGCTGAAGCCAAGTAGCAGATTTTGAGTAAATACTGACGCCAAGTTGAACTTCATTGCATCCTTAGAATAATTTTGATCCTATTCTCAAAATAACTCAACATTATTTTTTCCTCTTCCCAGAGACTATATGAATAAGTCCAAGGGGATTGAGTATATAGATCAGAACTCCATTTACACTCCTATACATGGATATAAAATCAAGGCTAGAAAATGTGTTCTTAAGCAAAAGGTAACTAGTGAAAAATCAGGCAGTGTTTTCAAACTTAAAATTTTTTTAAAAAACCAGATACTAGTACAAAAGGCATTAAAAATCTGAAAAATTTAGAAAGTGATAGTCAACATAACATGAAATCTGTGACAGAGTATACTTCAACAGATAATAATATAGAGACGAAGATTCACAAAAAAAAAGAAGATGATTCAAAAGAAAAACTGAAAAAGAGTCAGAGGCAAGCTGGATTTTTTGATTTTAGCAAACATTAACTGAGCTTGTCAGGGAAGCAAAAGTTTTATTCATAGATTTAATGCCACTTTAATTGTTTTCCTGTAACTCCTTATTTTCAGAGAAACTTTGATCTTACCAACTTTTATCATGCATTATACTTTTTATACTTATTTACCCCCATTAGTGGCAAGAATTCCTTCACCACAAAATTCTCTGAATTTTTTATCCAAAGAACACAGAAAACTAAGGAGAAATAATCTCCATTATTTCTAACACTATTCCCCAAGTTCTCTAGTTGTAGCCATAACCTGTTTTTAATTAACGTGGTTTTAGACCCTTACCAATTCAATAAGTTACATATTCTCTTCGTGGGTAATATGCAAAGATAATTTATCCAAAATTATTAAATCAGCCTCATAACCCCTTCCATTACTATATATAATGAAGTTATATATCTTATAAGGGTGCATCAAAATCAAATTATTTGAGATAAAAATTTACATTTTATTTGAAAGTAGTATTTACATAGCATAGAATTCTGATAGACTTTTCATTTCACTCAACTTTTTCTTAAATTTATACAAATATTAAGAAAATTAACCATAATCTGTGATTTAGCTATAAATATTTGCATGCAAAACAGTACTAAACTAAATAAAGGATTTTGCGAATCTAAGTATTTAGTCTCACAATTCAAAGCTAAAAAAAAGTGAAAATATATCAAGAAAAAGAGAAAACTTACCTTTTCAGTTCTTGTCTTCTTTTTACATTACAGTACAGAATATCTGTATCATCTGATTTCTGAAAGAAAAAAAGATATCATTTAGGAAATATAAATTGTGCACTGGGGAAGGAGATTGGGAGATGGTATTTTTTCCATACCTATGTGTTAGTGAATAGGTTGACACAATAATTTAATAAATCTTTCCAATAATCTTGTGAGACAGTTATTATTATCATCTCCATTTTACAGATAAAGTACCCAAGGCTCAAACAGAGCAAAAATATCCTCAACATCACAGACCAAGTTAGTAGCAGAGCCGTGATCTGAAACCAGATCTGTCTACCCTCTCTATTCGACCCCCCTGTCTCTCTATGTATTCTGGGTACAAGAGCTAGGCACAAGAAAAATAATAGAGAAAGAGGGTATAGTCCCTGTCCTAAAGAGTTCAGAGTACAGCAAAAGGATAAAGTAGAAAGAAGTAGAAGGATATGTACAAATAACCTAATATAAAGGACATAAGTATCAAAGCAGGACAATAAACAGTAAGTTGTAAAAAGATGAAATCAGTGTTTTAAGAAGTTTAATAAAGCAAGAATAAATTGCAACAGCAGTTTCATTATGTGAAAACAAATTCTTAAAAACCCAATTCTGCATTCATGGAACTTTCACAACTACCTTCTCTTATTACCTACAACAACTGTGTAGCTCTCCTGATATACACCTAACTCCCACTTGAATATGCTGAGTACTTCACAACCACCCATGTACTAGGTTAATGTGTTTGGTCTGCTGTCACTGTTTCAAATTACTTGTGAGACAGTGGAAAGAAATCTGGACTTGGCTCTGTTGCTGCAAATAATTATGTGTCCTTTGACAAATCACTTAACTTTCTGGATCTCTATTTCTGCATCTGAAAATGCAAACACTGTATGTGCCTTGGCTATCTCAAAATGAAATTGTAAAGAGAAATATAACCATATATGGGGAAAGACCTAAAAGCTGTCTAAATTTATATTCATGCTGTCTAATCCCACATAATAGGGTCTATTAGCACAAAGAAACAAAGAACTTGATAAACGCTTTTTAGTGAGCAGCAGAAAGAAAAAACTCGTTTTCTGTCTATCAGCTATCAAAAGTAAGAATAATATAAAGAAAAAAATTAATGGAAAAGTAGTGGGGGAATTTATATCATAAACCTTCTAACTGCACATTCAAACTTAAATATAAATAATTTTTAGAGTTAGTTACAGTAGCTAAACACTCACCAGTTTTCTCTTCTCTGTTGAAACTGATATTACAGAACAAGGTGAACTAGTAGAATTTGCTGAGGTTTTTTTCTCTTTCTTATCCTAAGAATGCCATTTGGAAAAAAGGAAAGAAAAGCACAAAATAAAGCACAGCATAAGAGAGCATTATTTCACCACTTACTATAAATCAAGATTCTTTCTACATTAATAATAAATTTCAGAGGAGAACAATGTTTAAGGGCATACAAACATTGGTAAGAGGAAGAAAGACCCAACTAGAAATCAGAAGATGTAGGCGCTCTTGAACTAGGGATGAGATGGGATACAGGTGCTACAGCAGAAGGCTGCAGACGACTCAGACAAGGACATTGAGAAGTGGCACTGCCATGGTGGAATTCCATCTTCTACAAAGCAAAACCATATATCCAGTTATTTTTCAGTGGATCCTGAATTCAATAGACCCAGGACAAACATATTTTGAGTACCTACCATGTGTCAAAGACATTCTTCTAGACAGTGAGGACAGATTAATGAAAAAACAATAAAAGTCCCTGCCCTCATGGAGGTTAAAAACTAGTGCAGGTATTTACAAATAAGCAAATAATATATTTAGTGTGTCAGATGATGCTATGGGAAAAAAAATAAAGCAGAGAAAGGGGTCAGGAAGGGCTGACAGGCAAGGGTGAGGCAGTTGCAATTTTAAACAGAGTAGTCAAAAAAGGCCCCACTGGTAAGCTGACATCTGAATAGAGACCTAAAGAAATGAAGGAACAAACCCTGTGGATATCTAGGGAAAATTTTTCAGTTTAAAGGGAGTAACAGCAAGCACAAAGTCCCTGAGGCAGGAATGTGCCTGGCTTATTGGAACAACAACAAGGAAGCCAAGAAGTGGAGAAAGCAAAGAGAGAATGTAATGGAGATGAGATGGGGAGAGTAGTTCACTTTGTCAGCCCCAGCAAGGACTTCAGCTTTTTCTCTGAAGCGAAAAACCATCAGAAAATATTGAGCAGAGGAGTGACATGATCTTACAGTTTAATAGGATCACTCTGCTGTTAAGTCAAGAACACAAGAAGGCAAAGGCGGAAGCAGGGAGATCAATTTAGAAACTACTGAAATAACCTAGGAAAGCAAGTTGATTGCCTGGATCATGGTGATAGAAGTAGAGGCGGGACTCAGACTCTGCTGTTAGAATTTGCTGATAGATGGGATGCAGGTAGAGCATGATGACCAGGGTTCCGGCCCAAGCAACTGAAAGAATGTTATTGAAGTTTACTACGCTGCGAGAACTGAGGCTGGGCACTTGAAAGATTATAGTTTAAGAAGATGAGAAGGAAGCACAAAGGACACCGCCAAGCCTCAGTTTCTTCCTCTGTATAATTGGGATAAAAACAGTACCTACCTCATAGAGCTGTGAGGAATAAATAAAATAATGCAAGTAAAGAATGAGAATAACAAGTGACTTTTCCTGGGTCAGAAGGGAAGAACAAAATATTTACATATCTCATTTTAAAACTGAGGTGTATATTTTTCATTACACAAAAATAAACTGTAAAAAAGGGTATCTTTAGGGCAACAAACCAGAATTCTTACTTCTTCATCAACATTGGGTGATGGGGCAGTGCCTTTTCTCAGAGATTTCTCTTTTTTTCCGTAAGATTCTTTGCTGGACATTTTGAAAAGCTAAAATAAATATCAAAAGCACATTATGTTTTACCACTGCCACAACAAAAACATTAGAAATTATTTTTTTCAGTTCCTTAAAGACTGGAGTTTTACAAAATAATTTCCATATTTTACCCATTCTCAAGGTGACAGGATTCTCTCATTGTTCCACTTTATTTTACTTATATTCTCCCTCATAATGATCTGTTCCCCTCCTCCAGCTTCATCTATTACCTTTTTAGGAATGACTCTCAAAACTATGCGTTTAGCCCTGATTTCTCTCTCAAGCATCACAACACCATTTTCAACTGCCTGCCAGACTGCTGTATTTTGCCCCACCTATATATACCTCAAAACCAACTAGTCAAAAGTCTTCATTTTCCCAACACACCCTCCATCACTCACTGAGTGCGACTTCAGGCAAAATACATACGTTTTTTGAGCCCTAGTTTCATTATATGTAATATAGAGATAACTCATCCGAGAAGGTTTTTGAAGAACTCAGATGAAGCTATGGATGTAAAGATACCTTGTACAGGATAGTACACAGCAGGGTCTTAACAAATACTGGCTTACGTGGTTGTCTTTCTTCTAGACCCTGAGCTTCTTGAAGAATATGCTGTATTGAAAACTGAGGTGTTCACAAATGTCTGCTGAGTGAATGAATGAGTGAATTTTTCTTCCCCAGAATATTCATTGTTCATTCTGAGCCACTTCCAACTCTTGCTGATCCAGTCCCTCTGTCCACTTCCCATCCCAGTCTCACTTTTCCAGCCCTGTTCTGGATCAAGTCTATACTGTTAGTTACTGATAGGAAAACAAACAAACAAACACACAAACATAGTCATTCCTTATGGTCATAAACACTCTCAAGATAGTGTATACAACCATCCTGCACTGGAACGTAGAGGCCAGAGACTGGGAATATCACCAGGTTTGCTGGGGCAAGAGGATGTAAAAGGGGTCCAGAAGCAAAGTCCAAAGGAGAGTTTATTGCTGGCAGTGATATGTATAGACACTATGAACATAACAAAGACTAGAAACCAAGCAATTGCAACTACTCCTGGTCAATCACGATGACACTAAGTGAAGTTCTAAAAAAGAATGATCAATTACACTAAATCAAACTTTTAGAATGTTTTGATGATTATGGAAGAAAGAATAAAAATGCTGATAGCTAACAGAAATCTAATAATAATAAAAATTAATAAAAGAGTAGCCAACGTAAACTTCTACGAACAAATTCTAAATTACCCAGAAATTTTGCTTTGTAAGATAATTTATGGCAATAATTGAATTCACAGTTGAGCTTTCAGATTAGAAGAATAATCTTCATTTCTCTTTCTTGTTCCGAGGACCCCATTCCATGGGGGGCTTGGCGGGGGGTGAAGCGGGAGAAGGCATAATGAAAAATAATAACTTCCATGAGATAAACTGCTTAGAGGCAATGGACTGGTTATGTTACCGTTTACAATTTAAACCCATTCACATTGTGCTGTGAATACAAAAAGAACACAATTGAACCTGTTACCCATAAGACAAATTGAAAAAAAACACTGCAGATAGTGGACTATCAAAGGAAAAACACCCATATGTGTACTATGACAAATGTTTTTTTTTTTTTTTTTGTGGTACGCAGGCCTCTCACTGTTGTGGCCTCTCCCATTGTGGAGCACAGGCTCCGGACGCGCAGGCTCAGCGGCCACGGCTCATGGGCCTAGTTACTCCGCGGCATGTGGGATCTTCCCGGACCGGGGCACAAACCCGTGTCCCCTGCATCGGCAGGCGGACTCTCAACCACTGCGCCACCAGGGAAGCCCTGACAAATGTTTTATACTCATATTAGTGTGAAATTCATATTGATTCTATGGAAATCAGAATACAAACTAAATGAGGGGAGACTTCCTGTGCCGGCCAGTCTCCAGAATGGCTCCTGATGATCTCTGCTACCTGGTAATTACAGTCTTATGTAGCCCCCTCTCACAATAAATAAAGACAACCCACGTAACCAACAGGATATTGCTATATGGTAGTATGTGGCTAGGTCTAATGACATTGTGGCTTCTGCCTTACTCTCTATCTTGAATTGTTCACTACCATATCATGAGGACATTCAAGTAACCCAAAGAGAAGGCCACCAAGGAAGAACTGAGACCTCTTGCCAAAAATGAATTGACTGCCAGGCATGTGAATGAGCCACCTTTGAAGCTGATCCTGCAGCCCTAAGCAAGCCTTCACGTGGCAGCATCCCTGGTCGGTATCTTCACTGCAGTCTCATGAGACCCAGTGCCAGATACAACCAGAAAGCCATTTCTGAATTCCTGACCCATACAAACTGTGAGGTAATAAATGTTTTTGTTGTTTTATGCCACTAAGTTTTGAGGTAACTTAGGCAGCAACAGATAAGTAATATACTCACTTAATATGATTCTTCCAAACTCTGTAGATACCTTCTTCAGGATGTCTCAGAGAGTAAAGGCAAGAGAAGTACGGGGGCCGGGGAACTCACTTGCATACGCCTTGAGGAATGTGAATCCCATCAGTCAAGTGCCCCGAAGCTCAACATATTAACGAGCTTTGGGTATTAACAGCCTAAATATAAGCGCAGGGCACTCCCCCCGCCCCCACCCCGCCAAATTCCCTATCCGCAGGAATCTTACAGCCACGGCGCAGCGCTGATACTGGGAATACGTGGGTTAGGGCAAAAATAAAAACAAAAGGAAAAGAGTGTTCGGGTCACGGTGTGCGTGAAGGTGCGAAATAAGGAGCAGACACCCGACTGACAGGCGAGCCTGTCAGCGTCCTGTAAACCGCCTAGGCCCACGGGCTCGCGTACTAACAGACCTCACCCTAGCCGGGGCGAGAGGCAGCCCCAGAGGAAGGGCCGGGCCAGAACCCCACCCTCCACAGAGCAGGCTCAACCCCGGGACCGCCCCCAGAGTCGCCCAGCCCAGGCTCGAAGGGACCCGGAATCCTCCGTCCGTCCCGCCGGCCGCCCGCTACGGTACCGGAGTGAGGCGCGGAGCCTGCCCAGCGTAACGTCAACGATTCCCCCCACACCCCGCCCCAGCTCCCTACCTTATTCACCAGCGCTCCCGCCGGTGGCGACTCCGGACTCCCGGGCCAAGGGAAAGGGACCCCGAGCCCCGATGCCCGCTGGGAAATGTAGTTCTGCGCCCAGAGGCAGGGTACCGCTCGATCGCTCCCGAGCGTTCGTTTAGCTTTGCGTTCACTTCCTCTGAGAACTTGGAACTCCGGCCCCGCCCCCCGTGCGGCGCGGTGCACCCTGGGTACTGTAGTTTTGGCTGGATTCCGTGGTTGACGCCTGGGACGGAGACGCACCGCGGAAATGGAACTCTCTGACCTCATTGGACGGCGTCCCCAGCCCGCTCCTGCGCAGTCTGGGCTGGCGTCGTAACGTCTCGGGGAAAAGGAAGCGGATGGGACCGAGAATCGCTGTCTGTTGCTTTTTATTTTTCTGCTGACTGGATTTGGTCACTGGTTCTTCGTCTTTTGTCTGTTGCACGCATCCCGCCCTCCCCATTTGCTTCCCCACTCCTCGGATCCGGCCCTCTGGGCTTTCACGCCAGTTGTCTCACCCCGCCGTGAGCCCCTCCTGGTCCCCGGTCGGGCCTGGCACGGAGGCGGTAACTATGGAGAATATGGCGGAGGAGGAGCTGCTGCCCCAGGAGAAGGAGGAGGAGGAGGAGGTGGAAGTGGCCCAGGTCCAGGTCCCGACCCCGGCCCCGGACTCGGCTCGGGTCCCAGCTCCGGCCCCGGATTCGGCTCCGGCCTCGGCCCCGACTCCGGCCTCGGCTCCAGTCCCAGCCCCTGCCCTGGCCCAGGCTCCGACCCTGTCCCCGTCCCTAGCCTCTGCCCCTGATGAGGCTGAAAGCAGTAAGTGCAGGAGGCCCAGATCTGTCTGCCGCAGGAGAAGCGAGAAAGTGCGCCTTGCTGGGGAGTAGGGGAGGCCCTTCTCCCCTGGGATGGTTTTTATGGGGAAAGGCAGTTTTAGAGAAATGGGGGGAGGAAGGAGGAACCCGTATAGCGGGTAAAACGGGTGTAGGATGGGGGAAGGCATCTCCACAAACCTTGGGGACCTCACAGTGAAGGATCTGTGGAGGCCAGGTGTGCTGCAGATAGAAGGAAATAATGAGGTTGTGGGCTTCTTCGTTAAAGGGAGTCTTTTTGGTACAAAAATCAGAAGTTACACCTAATTTGGTAGTTTCCCTCTCAGCCCCGTCTGCCATGGTTCGCTAAGTCCTTTAAAATATGATAGAGTAACCGAGGCAACCTGTTTACTGTAGTAGATGCTAACTGCCAAGATTTAGCAACCGTTGCTGTCAATTAGCTTTTGTGCCTCGACAGAGACAAGAGATGGGTTTTTCTCATTATTTCATTTTCTTTAGCAGCTTGCTTCCAAAAAGAATTTGAGGCTGATGAACAGTTTAAGAAAGAGTCGGCTAAATTACAGGTGTTTTCCCTCAGACATAAATACCAATTGAATTTTGTACGTTTTTCCGTCAGAAGTCAGCTGTTGAAAATTAATAGCCCGTATTATTGTGCTTCTGAATATGCTTGCATGTTTTCTAAGTGATGATTTATTGGACCATAAAGGAATTTAAAAGATTGATAAGTAACACTTTCTTAGGAATTTTCTGAACATTTTGAAATGTTAGGTCTAAGAAAGTTTTCTTAAAAAATTTAGTCCCAAAATTGACCTTTATACTCTTTCTGAATCATAACAAAATATCTTAAATTAATTCGTTGTCTTTCCTACTTCTAAGCCACTTGTGAGATTAATATTTATAAAACATTTGGACAGTTATAATCTAATAGAATTATTTTACAATTTTAAAACAACATATAAATTGTTATAGTAGATTTAAGAGTAGGGCAGATCACAGAAAAGACAAAGTCAGCAGGCCTCTGGTAGGCCCCTCCTTATCACAGAAGATCAGAGCTAGTAGGTGCAAAATAAGGCCAGTTGTTTCTTCGTCCACAACTACAATGGGGGAGGAGGAGGAACACTCTCCTGAGTAAGGTATCCTCCCTAACTCATCTCTAGATGGGATATTTTTATGTTTATTAGAGGTGGTTGAACAGCTTTAGGGAATGCATGCTTTCTCCACCTCCCCACCATCAAGAATATGTTGAATATAGTTTGGAAAGATTTCTTCCTATATTCCAAAATTTACAAGTGTGTTAATTTGAAGAATGCATGATGTTTGAGAAAACTGAAAATGCATTGCTGGGACAAGTAGGTAATGACTGAGAATCTGAAATGCATTAGAAACATATTAATCACATTTTAAAAATTATTTTTAGATGGTCTAGTTAGCCCTCTGAAATCAGACTTAACTGGGCAAGATGAAGATGGCATATCTGAAATAGAATTGAAAATTGAGGAAAAAGTTTTAAAAGAACCTCCTAGCATCTTGGACTCATCTGATTTAACAAGAGGTTTGCCTATTGACTTCTGGATTAGTGTGTTACAAAAAGATTGAGTGATTTTAAGTACAGATTGACTGATAACTACTGTGTTAAGCCAGAAAGTGATTTCAGAGATGTACATAGGCATATCAGGACTCTTTAGATAGATCTTTTAGAATTTACTTCAATAGCGGACCACAGGATTTTCAGTTTTCTAGCTTACCAGGCCCCTTTGGCTTACTTTGTACTACTTAGTAGTTGGAATGATTTAAATAAGCACATCGTTATGTAGCACTATATATCTTGTTTCACGCACACAGATCTTTGAACTATGGAAGCCAAAAGCTTTTATGATTTCAAATTAAATAGGTTGGTTTGTACACGTGGATTCATTGCCTGAATCTTACTAGACGGTAAGGTCAGACACCTAGCAATTAAAGGTTTTTGTAATGTGGGAAAAAATTTTACCTGTTTATAGAAATCATATCTCATTGTAAGTCATTTGAACAATACCTGGTATAAGAAGTTAAACAATAGCATTTGTTGCTCCTTGTTTTTCTCATTTTAGAATTAAGTAAAAATTGTTTTTTAATAAATTTTAGCAGGAATGTCTGACAGTGCTGAATTGAATTCCAAAATTATTGACGCAGGGTGCTGCTGCATCCAAAAAGACTAATGATTTTTTTTAAAAAATTAGTTCAAAACTTTAGTGCCTGCGGTGTGCAAGTTACTGCACTAGGCACTTAACTGTTACAAAGATGAATAAGACGTAGCCCTTGCCTACTTCTTATTTGTAGGGGAGACAAACAAGAACACAAATTATACAGAAGGAAAACAAAGCAACTGGGCATGAAGCTTGGAGAGGGATAGGCAGGAAGACAGCAGTGCCGAGAAATTGTATAATCTAATTATATAATTAATATTAGCCTTGTGGTTTACCCCCATTGACTCCTATCTCACTGGGATCCTTTCCTGTCAGTTACATCTCCTAGTCTTGCATATTTAGGATTCCACTTTGTAAATGTTCCTTTCCTTGGGGCTACACATATTCAGGTCTCTCTATCCTTAAAAAGAAAGAAAAAACAAGTTATAATCCCATCCATCTCCTTTTTTATACTACCAAACTTCTTGAAAAAAATAATCTATGCTGATTTTCTATACTTGGTTTCTCCTTCCAGTCCCATTTGTACTCTGACACCTCACTGAACCTTCTTTCTTAAAGGTCACTAGAGACTTGCTAAATACTAAATCCAGTGGTCTTTTCTTGATCTCTGCAACTATTTGTGATACTTACTGTTGAGCATTTCTCTTTTACAGTCTCTTCTCTCTTGGCTTCTGCGTTATCTTGATTCTCCATACCATTTTTCCTTTTTGAATGTACCCTCTTGATTTTCCTGAAAGTCTCTTACAAATATCTACATACCTCCATACCTCACTTACAAATTGTATCCATTTATATTAATCAGTAGTGGGTTCAGCAGCATTGGGGAATGCATCCCACACACGACTTACTCAAGAATGTTAAATGTATTTTGGAAAGATTTATTCATATATTCCAAATTTTACAGGTATGTAATTTGAAGAATGTATAATATTTCAGTAACCCAAAAATGTGTTACTGGGACTGAGTTTTGGCTTTTTTCTTCTCTGTTTCACAAAATTTTTCCCTTACGCTTTCTTATTCATGCTCATAGTTTCATCTAACCTGTATTTTTGAGTTATATCTATTCAGAATCCTTCCTGAGCTCCAAAAACGATTCAACTGCCTACTGGACTTGAGTACCTAATACCAGTAGTAATCAAACACACTGTGTAAAAAACTAAATTCCCTTGTCTCCTCTTTCCTCTTCCTTTCTGCCAAAAGTGTTTTCTGCTTCCTTTATTGGTTAACAGTATTATTAAATCTCAGGATCGTCCTTTAATCTTCACCTTTACTTTCACATCCCAAGTTCTTTGCTTCTTTTTTTACCTTCTCTTCTCCAGTACTTTTCTGTTACTAATTTCTCACCTCAGTTATTGATCCTTGGTACTACAGCCAGAGATACCCTCCTGAAATGCATTCAAATCATGTCTTTGATTTCCTCAGAAACCTGAATTAACATTGCCTGAAGAGTAAAGTCCAAACTAACTTGCATAAAATTTATGTCTTCCATGATACATTTTTGGCTGCATATCTTTCTACCAACTCTATCCCCCAAACATACTACTTTCCAGCCAGGAGTGGTATAGAGGTGGCTGTGTATTTTTACACCACATGCCTTTGTTTATTAGGTTACTTCAGTTTATAAGGCCTGACACGAAATCTCTACTTATTGAAATTCTCTTCCTACCTTATGAAATTCTATTCATACCCTAAATTTCAGTCAAATGCCACTTCTTCAGTGAAGACATTCCCAGGGGCACTTGTTGGAATGAATTACTTCTTCCTCTGTAGGCCACCATTATATTACCTTTACCCCTAGTGTTCATTTCATTCTGCCTTGTGTTCTAGTTAGTAGTTAACGTTTTAATCTCTCTCACGTGGTTGAAAGTTCTTTGAAAACAGGAAACATGGCTTCAGTGTTTTGTACAGACTAGACCTTTCTTTTGTAGAATTATATTGAATAATAAGATAGAATTTGAAAGCTGTGAGGTTACACAGCAGAGTTTTTTCCCCAACTCTGCCTTCTTAGGCACACTTGTCATTTTATAAACTGAGTTTCCCATCTAGGTACTAGGGCACTGTGCTATAGGAAATAAAAGTGTAAAATTCCATGTGACATGATCAAATAAAAATGAAGTTGGAATACAGATTGTTAAAGCATAATTTTCTAACTCTTAAAATTTCCTTTCAGAGAGACACATCTCAATTCAAAGGCAGCTTGCTGATCTAGAGAAGTTAGCTTTCGTAACTGAAGGGGATTTTGACTCTGCCAGTTCACTGAACTCAGATAATCTTGATGCAGGTATTTCCATGATTTGAAAATGTGTTTTTTCTCAACTTCTAATGATTTGTCATCTTTCAACACATGAAAATTTTTCTAAGCATAGACTTGTTTATTTTCACTGGACTAGAGCAGAAGTAAAATAATGGTTTTTTACTTAGGAAATTATAGCCTTCTATATGCAAAGGTGCTATGAGATAAGTTATTTCACAACTTCTCAAGGAAATTACAGTCTCATGGATATATAAGGGCTTTGTATACTAAAAGTTAGGAATTACATTTTACTATGAGTAACAGAAATCCAGAAAGTAGTATCGAGGCTTATATTCTCTCATGTAAAAGAAGTCCCAAGGCTGGCAGTTTAGGGCTGGTACAGAGTTTCACAATGTTGTCAGTGCCCCAAGCTCTTCTCTTTCTACTTTGCCATCCTTAGTGCTTGGATTCCATCCTCAAGATCTCCTCACAGTTTTTTGAAGTAGGCAGAGTATATATATATAAAAAGAAATAAAATTGTGCTTATACTTGCCATGTGCTATGTGTGAAAGATATTTGTTGGATTAAAAATTGAGTTATTATTTCTGTATACTTTATTGCTTTAAACCTGGACTTGAGATTTTAAGTCTCTTGTATACTATCAAAGTTTTTATTAAGGTACATTACATTTCTAATTAAATAAAACTTATTTAATACATAATCTTTCCAAGAATATGTTAATAAAGAAGGAAGAACTTACAAATTTAGTAATAGGATACAGTGGTTGTAACCATGACCCCAGTCTCAGAATAGCAATTATATAGGATCCAAGGTACTCCTTCCACTTCCTTCTTCCATTTTTCTAACTCCGCACATTAACTATTTTTGTTGCTGTTAGAGTAGGAGAGTATCAGAGCAGATACTTATGCTCTCTGCTCAGCTCCTAGCCCTCTGGGAGTGTGACAACTGCTGCCTTTTCTCCTGCCCAAAGTACAGAATGACATTCTCTCTGGCAGGCACTTTGGCTGGAGGGATATCATGTAGTTTATCACTTCCTCATCCTCTCTGTTCCCAGTGGCAACAAGGATATCTGCTAGCCACAGAGAGGAGAGTTTTAGGTAAAAAAATAAGTCACTGACCATGTGCTAAAACAACTATTGTTAAGTACCTGCTGAGGCAGGAATGACTTCTCCCTAATGTTAAGAAAGATATTATCTAAGGTGTGTGAGTGTGTGTTTTGGGGAGTAAAGGGCAGAGGCAAGAGAGGTTCCCCGTTACTTCTTTTGTAGCTAAATTTAAGCATTAACAGCTAGTATATTCTCCGCTTTATTAGTTCCTTTTCTTTTAACAGGAAACAAACAGGCTTGTCCATTGTGCCCCAAGGAAAAATTCAGAGCTTGTAATAGTCATAAGCTTCATCGTCACCTTCAAAATTTACACTGGAAAGTCTCAGTTGAATTTGAAGGTTAGTATTTTTGTGCTTGCTAAAAGTGATGTAAACGAAATTAAAGATTTGGTACCAGTTTTGGAATTTTAATGAAAACATAATCAAATATTTTCAGTTTAAAATTATGAAGGATTAATGCCCCTCTTTTAATGTATTTATTAATAAAAGACCATATAGCTCTCTAGGCAATAGATAGATGTGACACCAATAGTTTAGTGTGGCAAACATTTATTAAGCATCTCTTCTGTACGGGGTACCTGCTTGGTGCTGAAGGTCCACATTACTTATTGAACCATGTTTTAATAAGTTATACTTTTCCTTTTATATTAGAACAACTACAATTTTACACATACTTTTGAAGATATAATAAATGTAGTAAAACAGAAAATAAAATAATTGGTATGAACATTGGAAAAAAGAAGAAACATCTTTTTTTTTCTGCTGATGGCTTAAAAAAGCCAGTTGATGAGAGTATTTGGAACAGTGGTGAGATACAAGATTGATCAGAGTCTCTCTACTCTAGATAAATGGAAATTAGAAAAAACCAATTATAATAGTGACAAAAATGACACAATTTGAGGGAGTAAGTTTAACGAGAGGACTCATATAACGAAATGAATAAAGTTGAAGAACAAAAAACAACATCTTACCAAGTTAAAATACTTCTTAGAGACAGTGAATTATTAGATTCTGAGTTAGTGAATTATATATTACAGCATTTTTGGAAAGAGACCTGGCAACATTTAAAAAATTTAAAATATTCATCCACCAGGCACTCTTTCCTAGGAGTAAAAGCAGCAATACACAAGGATAGGTGTACAAGAATATTCATTGCAGCATGTGCTTAGTGACAAAAACTTGGAACTAAAATAAGAGACTGAATAAATTATGCTCATGGTACATGGTACATACATACCATGAAATATTATGCAGCCATTGAAAAGCGTATATTACATCTATACCAGTTTACTTGGAAGGATTTCCATGGTAAACTACTAATGAAAATAGCAATATATGGGATAAAAACAAAAAGTACCCCCCCAAAAAAGCCCCATGTATATACTTATATTTATATATGATTATATAAGTATAGTCATTGTTAAATGTGCTTATCTGGGGTTTCAACCAGACGGAATGAAATAGCCATTATAAGACACCCCAAAAAAGAAGCCAGAACTATACCAGAATTATTTTCTTAGATTATCACTAATTACTTAGAGAAAAGGGAATTAGAGACTAATTCAGAAGCCATATGTCTTATGTTTAATTATTTATAAGAACGTATAGTAAACCATATTGACTTCTTATCAAAAAAGAAAGATCTCATTTCAATTACAAAGGTCTCTTTCGTTTGCTGTATTTAAGCCATTGTTTAATCTTTAGGTTTGGTCTCCCTCCTCCAAGTTATTCTTTTCTCTTTGATGGCTCATAGTATTGCTTTACTCTGTCATGTACATTAGGTTGTTGGGTTCTTTCACATGTTGGTCATCTGGTAGATGGTGAACATGATTTTGTCTTTGTGAGCAGGCTTCAAAGTAGTTGGCAAATATGTTGAATAAGATCTGCTGAAGGAATAGAAGGGAGATGAGGTAGAAAAAGCCAAGAATGCTTGTGTTTGAGACTTGAGCAACTAGAAAAATGTTGTCCTTTACTGGGATGGAGGAGACTGCATTAGGTATGAGAAAGAAGGACAGGTCCTCAGATTTAGGCATGCAGATGTTGAGATGCATCTAGTGGAGATATCAAGTAGCCTGGAGGCTACATGAATCTAGACTTTGGGGGAAAGGTTTGGGCTAGAGATACATATTTGGGAGTTGTCAGAATATAGATGGTATTTAAAGCCGTAAGACTGGGTGGGATAACCTTAAGAGTACATATAGGTGGGAAAAAGTTGTTGTCCAAGGTCTGAGTCCTGAGACACTTCAACATATACAAATAAATGATTGGATGTAAAGTATGAGAAGAAAGGAGTTAAAGATAACTTAGTTTTTGAATTGGGAGTAACTGGAAGGCATTATCATTCATTAAAAAGGCGAAAAAGAGACCTGGTTCAAGGGGAAGTGAAAATTTTAGTCCTTGACAGTAGGGTTTTTGGAGTTCTGTTGTTGTTGGGTTTTTGTTTTTGTTTTTCTTGGCTGCGTCACACGGCTTGTGGGATCTTAGTTCCCCGAACAGGGACCAGGGATCAAACCCATGTGCCCTGCAGTGGAAGCGTGGAGTCCTATCCACTGGACCACCAGGGAATTCCCGACAGTAGGTTTTGAAATAACCAGTCATATGTCTTCAATAGGCAATTGAAAGTAGAGATCTGGCCCTCAGGAATGAGTTGGTAAGAGAGCTATAATTTGGGATTCCTTCTCACAGGGGAGATAGTTGCAATCATGAAAGGTACTACAGTTACCAAGGAAATGAGAAAAAATTTTTGTAGCACATCAAGCATACAGAAAATCTACATTTTCGAGTATGAGAGAGGGAAAAGAATCTGTAAAGAAGATTAAGTAGGAAAGATGGGAAGAGAACTAAGATAGTGCTGTATCATAAATGAAGAAGAGGCTGTATAATGGTAAATGCAGCATAAGGCAGAGAAGATGAAGCCTAAGAAAAAGTCAAGATGGCAGAAAGACGATAAAACTGAGTCCCAAAGAAGCTAAATGACTAAACCAAGGTAACACAGATATTTTTGGCAGAACCAGGTTTTGACCCTAGATCCTCCTGTATTTGTTTTTATACTATGTCATATACAGCAAGTACATAAAACTAAGGCAATCTCATTCAAATAAACTATGACATTACAAATATAAGAATAATCTCAATTATTCTTATAAAATAAAATTTGCTAGTAATTTTTAATAATAACTGAATACTTAATGAACAGTGATAGACAAGCAGCAATTCTTCATTCTTCATTCTAGGTTACAGGATGTGCATCTGTCACTTACCTTGTCGACCAGTGAAACCAAACATTATTGGAGAACAGGTAATCACATGGTAGATTTGTTTTTTTAGACTTAGCTCTCCGTAAAGAAAGTGCAATTTTGAGTTGCTTTACGACTAAAATGTGCATATTCAGCAATGAGTTTAAGATTTTGTTTACAAGGGCTTTCAGATTACCATAGTAGGAAAAATATGAAATGTATGAAAGAAGTTGCTATATTGAACTTTTCATTTTAAAGTTTTTAATTTCAGTCAGATCACCTGCTCTCTTGTGTTCAAAAGGAAAATTAACCCACTTACTAATTTTGGAATGGAGATTTTTAAATAGTAATTTTTTTCTTTCAAAATAAATTTTGATCATGGAATAAGAGCCTTTAATTTCTGTGGGTTAGTAAATATCTTAATATGTGTCGATTCATACTCATCCTCCCTATGTTCTTCCTCTTACTTTGTCAAAGGACAGAAGGAAGAAACTTTCTGAAATCTCACTAACTTTTTTTTTAAAGTACGTGTGTTTACTTTTAGGATAGATTTGACCTTTGGGGAATACAAATTGTAAAATATTTTATAGTGACACTATCCTGAATGCATATTAGTTTAATGGGTCCTCATTATTAATTTTCCTTTCAAGTCACTAAAAAAAGTAAAGAACTGGCGGCGGGGGGGGAACAAACATTTCTTAAGTAGTTAGAATAATGCTTAGTCCATTAACCCTATCTATTTTGAATATGATAACCACAATGCCATAAGGAACCTTGCGCAATGTTCTTGACTATTCTCTCCTTGCTCTATAATCCCGAGTAAACAGGACGTAAGAGTAAAAAGGCATCAAAAGCAGGAAGAGCTGTTGGAGTGGTGGTTTTGTTCTTAGCTAAATGAGGAACTATAAAGTGAGAATTTTTACTTGGAAAAATAGACTTTTTATCCTGTCTCTAACATTTAGTAGTGTGCTAGAACTAGCTCAATTTTCCAGAAATCTTGAAAGCTCGTTGTTAAATGTGGCCATCATCAAAAATTAAATTATATAAACTTAAAAGTAAATAAATTATATTAAAAACAAAGTTAATGAATACTCACAACTCACTACTTCCCATTTATTTTACATTTTACTTTTACCTGTGCTCTTAACGTTATTTATGTATTCTGTATCTGCACGGTGGCAGTGTTCTCTGGTATGATATTGCACATCTCTTCCCAAATTCACGTTCAGTGATGTCCCATTGGTAGCTTCAGATGTCACGGTTGTAGCTTGACATCGGCCATGGTAGAGTACATAAACCACAGACAGCTGCAGACACTACAAATCAGGGCTTTATTTTTCTGGAGAGCCAGTTGCTATACATCTACCAGCACATTGCTGCTAGTGTCATACCGTTTGTTAAGTGCTGCTTATAGAAGATAGAGTACAGTTATTTGCTGATTAGAATGAATGAAAAAAACTAAGAAATTAAACTTGTGGCCTATTGTAAAGTAAGATTAAAAAGCATATGTAAATATAGGTAAGGAAGTAAAAATCCTTTCAAAGTCACATGGCAAAATGAATACTATCTTCTATACGTTAAACCCTAAATACACTAACATACATAAATTTACAACATTAAATAAACTTTTATTTCATTGTCTTAGTAACTAGTTTATGTATTTAAATTAAATACTCTGTTTGATAGATATCCAGTAAAATGGGAGCCCATTATCATTGTATTATTTGTTCAGCAACAATCACCAGAAGGACGGATATGCTAGGACATGTTAGGCGCCATGTGAATAAAGGAGAGACTAAATCCACGTATATTGCTGGTAAGTTGAGCAATCTCATTAACATGTTAATAATTAAATTCTTAAACAATGGTCTAATTATTCTTTTCAGATATCAAGCAGACAAAATACAGTGACTTAACCAAATCATTTAGTTAACTACTAATCTGTCAGGTTTTGTTTTGTTTCTGTGAGACTCCCAACAATATTCAACTGTTCTCAATTTAACAGATATATTTAATATCTGGGATAGATATTAAATATGGGTAGAAAAAAGTAACTGATGTTCAAGTAAATATAGATATCTTAATGAAAGACTATAGAATTTTATTACGAATGACGGCTCCTGTACCAATAACTGTGTTATACTTATTATCGAAAAACACTGGAAAAAGGAGGTAGAGTGATATATAAAGACTCTTTATTATCCTGAGTGATATCGAGTTATTTGTAGCTTGTTAATACTGAGACAGTTCCTTCTCAAGAATTAAGAATTAAGCCCTCCTGCCCTAAGGCATCCATTATATGTAATGAATTAACTTCTCTCTTATACATCTAGAATGGTACTCTGGACCTTCCCTTTAAGAATTGAAAAAAAAAAGTCACTAAAATAATTATTTGAAGGGCTTAATTTGCTCACAGAACCTGGTTTGAGAAAGGCTGATCTTGTGAGATATGTTGACTTGACACTGTTGAGTATAGAAAGATATATAACACAACACTAGGAAAGATTACTTTTATTTGGCATTGTAGAAAGGGAAATACGGTTCCCATTTAGTTAACATTCTGATAGTAATGTTATCAAGAAATCCAAACATAGAGAATCTCAATTATATTTCCCCCACACATATTACATATGTTTCCTTTCTTAAATATTTAAAATATATTCACACAAACACATCACTGTTTCATTTGGGTTTATAGCTAAATGATTCTAATGTATATTAAATGTAGAATAATTTTTTTACATTAGCTTATAGCTGTTTGAATATAATTTGTGATTTAAAATCATAATTATGAGAAAGTGTTCTGAAGTCAAGCACATTCAGGAAATATAGTGACTCTTAGTTATCCATGCCAGCTAATGGAATGTAACTACACAGAAAGGTTAATTTTCTAATGTTTAAACCACAATAAAATATATTTAGCAACCAACCTATATAAACACAATGTAGTGTTTGATGAGTAATAAAGGTATTTTAGGATTTTGTACTATCTTAGGTTGATTATTCTTAACTAGGTATACAGATATATTGATGTGCTAGACAGTTAAGATTTTAAGCTGACAAACTTTAATTCACCAAATACTTAACTGAGTACTACTCTTTTCCAGAGACAGTGCTAGGTAGGTCAGTTTGGGGGGACTTTTTTGGCATCTACTCAACTGATTTCATTAACATGAAATATTATAAAGGAAGGTTATTTTTTTAATGTATATTGTTTTTGATATTTATAATTATTTTGTATTTCACTGGAAATCTTTTTTTTTTTTTTGTAATTTTAGCTTCTGCTGCCAAACCACCTAATGAAATTTTGAAAGAGGCAGACACAGATGTACAAGTTTGTCCCAACTATTCTGTACCTCAGAAAACAGATTCCTATTTTAATCCCAAAATGAAACTAAATCGGTAAGATAAATTGAAAACAGGGTTATGGGATGTTTCAAATAATTACAGATGTACCTTTTCCTAATCTTTTTGTTTTAATATATTGAAACAAAACTAGGTATAGATTGAAAATCATTTATTTTAGCATTTTCTCAGAATGATTGTTTTCTCTCCTTTATTTTTCTGCCAAACCAATTTCTTTCTCAGAGAGTAAAACAGGTCTAACTTTATATAATTAAATGAACATGTTGGGCAAGTTTGTGGGCAAGTTTTATTTATAAAATCATTATTCATCGTGAATACTTGTTAATAAAACCCAATTCGATTTGTAGTTTAATTTCACAGATTTTTAGTTCTTGTACTGTTAAGTAAGGAATATAATATTAGGTCTCTTTCCAAAATAGTTTGCATAGTAAATAGGAGCCCCATTTCTCACTATTCTTAAAATAAAATCTACAATGATGAAACCATGGTGCCGTAAAATTATTTGATTGTTATACTTTCTTCTAGGCAGCTAATATTCTGTACACTGGCTGCTTTGGCTAAGGAACGAAAACCTTTGGAATGTCTAGATGCCTTTGGAGCTACCGGTAAGTAATGAAGCCTTTTTGGAACCCCACTTTATCAGATCTGTACAGTATCTTTTCTTTCCCTTTTTTTTTCTTGTTGTTTAGCCACTTTGAAAACTAAGGGTTTGTTTATATCATGTGAACCTGAAGAGATTTTTTTCCCAGTTTTATTGAGAAATAATTGGCATACATCACTGTACAGGTGTACACGTTTGAGGTGTACAGCATGATGATGTGCTTTACATATATTGTGAAATGATTACCACAGTAGGTTCAGCTAACATCCATCATCTCATGTAGATACAATACCATAAGAAGAAAAGAAAGAAGAAAAAATATTTCTCCTTGTGATGAGAACTCTTAGCATTTACCCTCTTGATGTTCCTATATAACAGTGTTACCTATACATAGTCATCATGTTGTACATTTCATCCCTAGTACTTATTTATCTTATAATTGGAAATTTGTACCTTTTGCCCACCTTCTGGTACAGTATCTTTTCTTAGGAAATTTATATGGATATCATATGTAGCAAAATATTTTGATATAAAAAAAAGATGCAAGGTAAATTTTTTTATTATGGAAAATTTTCAAATATATACAAAAGTAGAGCATATAATAAATGAATCCCTTTATATCCATCACTCACTTCAGAAATTACCAATTCATACTCAGTCTTATATATGTATTCCCATGCACTTTCCCTCATACCTCATTCCTCCATTCTATATCCCCATTATTTTGAAACAAATCACAGATCATTTCATCTGTAAATATTTCAATGGGATATGTAAAAGACAAGGACTTTTTACAATTAAAACCCATATACCATATCACACCTAAAAAATTAAGAATAATTCTTTAATGTCATCAAATGTTTAGATATACCTATTTCATAATTTTTTTTTAATTCAAATCTGAATCCAAACAAAGACTATATATTTCAGTTGTTTAGTATGTCTCTTAAGTCTCTTCTTAATCTATATTACCTTCCATCATTTTGTGTGTATGTGTGATAATTATTTGTTGATATAACAGGTCATTTGCCCTGTAGAGTTTCCCACAGTCTAGATTTTTGCTGATTGCATCACCATGGTTCATATAAGATGAACCATCACATGGTTCCTCTGTCTCTCGTATTTCTGTAAATTGGTAGTTGGATCTTCAGGTTTGCAGATTCAGATAGGATTTTTTTTTTTTGCAAGAATACACATTTACTGCAATCAGCTATCAGTTGGTATTTGGTTGTCTCTTTTTTGTGATGCAGTAAATATTGCTTCGTCATTAGGCAGTGGGGTAAGGTGAAATTTTAAAGATTGAGAACATTTTTCCCAAAAGGACTTAACAGTAGAGAAAAGATAATGGAAAAAGTAGAAAATTTCTAAGAAGCCACTTGTACCTAATCCACATCTTACTTCTTAAAGGTTATAGGAGTGTATTCTTGGGAAGTTTGTACCAATGGGATGAAAGCATGACTTAGCTCTCATGTTCCTCTCCTCAGGGAGAACTAGTGGTGAGAAACATGGACTGTGGAATCAAACTGGCTGCATTCAAATCCCAGCTTTATAACGTGTTAGCTGTCTAACCACAGGAAATTTATGCTTCAGTTTCCTCATTTATCTAAAGGAGGGTACCCACCATAAAATAATGTGAAGATTAGGTAAAGTAATACATGTAAAGAAATTGGAACAGTGTCTGGTATATAGCAAATGCTATAAAAGTACTCAGTATCATCATTATTGTATTATTACCACTTCTACTACCATCATCATCATCATCATTAGTAATGTCTCTGTAAATATGGTAAAAGTGATGAAGTGATTTTAAGCTGATCACATCCTCTGAGCCAGTTGGATTTTTTTTTTTAATATTTGTTTATTTGGCTGGGTTGGGTCTTTGTTGCAGCATGCAGCATATTCATTGCGGCATGTGCGATATTTTGTTGCGGCACTCGTGGTGCGCAGGCTCTTCGTAGTGGCACGCAGGCTTCTCTATAGTTGTGACATGCGGGTTTTCTCTTCTCTAGTTGTGGCGTGGGCTCCAGAGCACATAGGCTCTGTAGTTTGCAGAACGCAGGCTCTTTAGTAGAGGTGGGTGAGCTCAGTAGTTGTGGCGCGCAGGCTTAGTTGCCCCGTGACATGTAGGATCTTAGTTCCCCGACCAGGGATCGAACTCACATCCCCTGCATTGGAAGGCAGATTCTTTACCACTGGACCACCAGGGAAGTCCCACCAGTCGTATTTTAAATTTGAATCAATTTTTACTCCTTTTTCTGCCACTGTCCCCACATACACTCAACCACCTATCTGTTCTAATTATTCTTTTTTATTATAACTCATACTCCTTTTCCATTCCATATCCACCAATGTAATGATTTTTGGCAATGATATCTCTCCCACCCAGTCTATCTTGTATGCTATTGCAAACAGCCCTTCCTCTGAAACACTGAATTGATAATGTTACTTCTCAGTCAAAAAAATCATGCATCTTTATTGTCTAAATAGAGTTCAGCTTCTCAGATTGCAATTTAATATCCTCTATAATCTGACCCAATCTACTTTTCCAGATTTATTTCCCAGCATTTTCCCTGACACAACTTCTCTCTCTCTCTCTTTTTACATTCAATAAAATTTATTAAATGTCTATCCTAGACTGGGTACTGTATACGTTTCTTGATAGTGGAGTCATTTTTTTTCTTTTTTTTCCTCCAGTTTTATTGAGATATAATCAACATATAACATTGTATAAGTTTTAGATATACAACATAATGATATGTATATATTGTAAAATGATCACCAAAAAAATTAACATCCATCACCTCACATAGTTACAGATTTTTCTTTCCGTTTTTATGAGAACTTCTGTGTTCTTCTTTCTTAGTCACTTTCCAATAAACAGTACAGTATCATTAACTATAATCACCCTGCTATACATTATATCCCCAGAACATATTTATCTTATAACTGCAAGTCTGTACCCGTCCATATCCACCCAGTTCTCCCACCCTTCCAGTCTCCACCTCTGGCAGCCACAAATCCGATCTCCATTTCTGTGAGTTTGGTTATTTTAGATTCCACATGTAAGTTAGATCATACAGTATTTGTCTTTCTCTGATTTATTTCACTTAGCATACTGCCTTCAGGGTCCATCCATGTTGTCTGAAATGGCAGGATTGCCTTCTGTTTTATGGCTGAATGGTATTCCACTGGGTATATATATGTACGTATATATATATATATATATATATGTGTGTGTGTGTGTGTGTGTGTATATATATATATGTACATATATATATATATATATCTACCACATATTCTTTATTCATTCATCCATCTGTGGACACTTAGATTGTGTCCATGTCTTGGCTACTGTAAATAATGATGCAATGAACTACTCTTTTTTTTACCTGAAATCCCTAAAACTATCATTTAAGTAAGATCTTCTCAGCCTTTTCTTTTTAATGTGCCTTGGTAAACTAAAATCAAGCTCATAGCAGTCATTTTGCATGTTTCCCCATCTCTGAAACGTGGATAGGGACTTCCCTGGTGGTGCAGTAGTTAAGACTCCGCGCTCTCAATGCAGGGGGCCCAGGTTTGATCCCTCATCCAGGAACTAGATCCCACATGCATGATGCAACTAAGAGTTCACATGCCACAACTAAGGAGCCAGTGAGCCGCAACTAAGGAGCCTGCCTGCTGCAACTAAGGAGCCTACGTGCCACAACTAAGAAGCTGGTGAGCCGCAAATAAGGAGCCCACCTGCCACAACTAAGACCCAACGCAGCCAAATAAATAAATATAAAATGTGAATATTGGAACTTACTTCACAAGCTTGTTATAAGAGTAGGAAAATGTATGTAAAGACCATGGCACATAGTAAATGCTAACTTTTTACATTTATGAAGCACATGTAGGGAGAAGATGGTTAATACTTCCCGTAAATAGGGCTTTTTCTACTCCATATTGGCTAGGCTTGTGTCACCATCTCCCACTGTGTAGTGAATGTCCCTTATGACTCAAGTCCAATAGGAATAGAAAGCCTGTGAGAAGGGCCCTCTTGGTCTCAATTCCTCTTGGTCATTTGCTTACACATACAAAGTTGTTCTTTTTCATTCACAATGATGCTGTTGTGCAGTATTTGAAAAGCACTGATCCAGGAAAGTTGTTTTCATATTTTGGTGCATTAGGGTAAACTTCAGCAGGAGGAGTTCCAACTACCCATCTTCCCTTCAAGTACAGTAACTGCACTCTTACTCATATTGTATATTGGGTTTCTCTGTAAGATTTTGTTTCAAAAAAGTAATCCATTGTAAAAAGAAAGAAAAAAAAATCCTACCAAAGCCCAAATAAAGAACATACATGGATATTTTATTTGAACATGGATTATAGAAAAGTTTTTTTACAAACTATTAATGGAAATCTGTTGGACACATTTTCTTGTGGTAAATTTTCTTCAGAGGCATTTTAGTGAGAAAGTAGAATAAGAATTACTTATGAAAGTATTAAGATTTTGAAAGAATTGTTTTTGTTATTTATAAAATTATATTCTTTATTATTATACTACTTTTATTCTTTATTACAATTTAAAAACTCATTTTTCCTCCAATTTCTCCCAAGGGATAATGGGATTACAATGGGCAAAACACCTTGGGAATGCAGTCAAGGTTACAATTAATGATTTGAATGAAAACTCTGTGACGTTGATTCAGGAGAACTGCCATTTAAACAAACTGAAAGTGGTAGTGGACTGTAAGGAAAAGGAAGAGAGTGATGATATTCCTGAAGAAGGAGAGGAAAACTTTGGTAATATTAAGGTGACCAAAATGGATGCCAATGTACTGATGCATCTGAGATCTTTTGATTTCATGTAAGTGAAAAAAATTGTGTCACTTTCTAAACTGACTTGGATTTGGCGGGAGACGGGGTAGGAAGGGGGCGGTTAAAAATTAACATAGTTTGTCACTGTTTGTTTATTTAAATTAATAAACTTTTTTGGCATTGGCCTAAGGAAAGCAGTAAGAACATTTTCTAGCATTTGAAATAAAATGCCTGGGCATGACAATTTCCTTTAAGCCTGATTTATTTTTACATGTGTAACCTATCATATGATCATTTTATTGCTTACTTTAAAAACATAATTATATATTTAAAATAGATTTATGAAGTCCTTTTGAATCCATGGAATTTTGTCATTAGAAATAATGACAATGGTATTATTTTGGATACTAGTATGATTTTAAATATGTCTGTATTCTTTGTGATTTTAGACACCTAGACCCTTTTGGAACATCTGTGAACTATCTTGATTCTGCATTCAGAAATATAAGAAACCTTGGCATAGTGTCAGTGACTTCTACAGATATCAGTTCTTTATATGCCAAGGCACAACACGTTGCCCGGCGTCACTACGGCTGTAACATTGTCCGAACTGAGTATTACAAGGAGCTAGCAGCCAGAATTGTTGTAGCTGCAGTGGCAAGGTACCAAATGGCCAACAGTGTGCCTTGTCTGGGTATATGATAAAACGAAATAATATTACAGGAAGTGTTTATTTCATTCTTCAAAATATGCACGAAATACAAATTCCGTATTCCATATATGTAATCTTGATTTGTTTGGTAATCTTAAGTTAGAATTTGATTTGAAAGCTTGTGCCTAAAATAGTTTACTCTTCAATTTAAAATGTTATTAAAATAATTAAAGTACTAAGAAAGGAAATATTGAAAGTTAATTTCAAATCAGTTTATTTCAACAATGTAGGGGACAGCACCATGAAAAGGGAAAGCAAAGCCTGTTTTTAGATTTAGAAACAATCATTTTTTGTCCATTTCATCTTTTATTTATGTAAAAAAATGATGGCTTATAAACTTGATTCAAATCAATACATACAAAGTTTAAGTTAGTTTAGAACTGTAGAGGGAAAACTAAGTACATAAATGGTGTATCAAGTAGAATTTAATCCAAAAGTATATAAAATAATAATGGCAAGGACTTTGCTTATTCATTTTTCACTGTTCAGTTCCTGCATGTAGTTAGTACTCAATAAACAAATATTGTTTAGAGGAAGCTTTTATAGAAAAAAGTAGATAAAAAGAAAGAAAGATGGTTGTGATGACAAGAAACAAAGTGACACTGAAAACCAGAGAATATTGAGAAGATTTCATAAGGGAAAATGTGTAGTTACTAAAATCCTGCCAAGCATCCTATATATCCTGTGTTTCAATTTGTGTAGAAGTTATAGTAATGATCTTTTAAAATCACTGCTACTAAGAATTGAATTTTCCCATAACCCATCCATAGTTTAGTGTCCAAGTTAGTACTGTCAGTATAATGCCAAACAAAGGAAAATGATAAGCTCCCAAAATAACTTTAATAAATTTTTCCAGAGCTGCAGCCCGATGTAACAAAGGCATAGAAGTACTGTTTGCAGTGGCTCTGGAACATTTTGTATTGGTTGTTGTGAGAGTTTTGAGGGGGCCTACTTCTGCAGATGAAACAGCCAAGAAGATTCAGTACCTAATCCATTGTCAGTGGTGTGAAGAGAGAATTTTTCAGAAGGATGGTAATATGGTAGAAGGTAAATTCAAGTTTCTTTTGACTGTATATTCGGTTTAATTTATCTATAAGCCTCCAATGAATAAGCCTTTATCACATCCCTAATTATACATATTGTTGTCCTTTGATTTTAAAGATTACAGTGCTAACTTTATTTCCTATACTGGATTTCCTTTCATCAACAGACAAGACATTCGTGTGAGTTCATTAAAATCATTTACTCATCATAATTTATGCTCTTTAGCCCTGCCCTCTGTTGAAACATCTAGAAATAACTTAGTTTCCAGTGTCACTAATTTTAGGAACATTAAGTCAGATTACCTCTTTAGCTAGGATGTTTCAAATCATTAATTCTATAAAAATAATTTTCATGTTTCTGACTGAATATAAAAGCCATCAGTTATAAAATTCATTCAGTAAACATTTATTGAGCCTCTACTATATGCCAGGCCTGGGGAAATCAAGGAAAAAGATGTGGCTTGTGCCCTCATCAAGCTGTTTCTATTTTGCTTTTCTGGGACATAGAGTTGCCCATTGTTTTCTGTTAGGTTCTTGGCATTTTTTAAATATGGATTTTTAAGAACTCCTTTATATACTAGAGTTTAACCCTTGTGATATGATACGATAGTTGCAGATATTTTTTCTCATTTTGTCACTTGTGTTTGCATCTTTTTTTTTTTTTACCTTTTCATGCAGAAATTTTTCATTGTTGCTGTTGTTAAGTTAATCAAACTTTTAACGTACTCTGGATTTTGTCTGTAGTTGGAAAGAGCTTTCCTATCCTATATTATTCAAGGAAGGTTATGTTTCATTGAATAGTTCACGTCTTCACTGATTTGAGACTACCATATTTATCTTATACTAAAATCCCACATGTATTTGAGTTTGTTTCTGGATTTTCTATTCTTTTCCAGTGGTTGGATGTTCATACACCTCTATCCCACTGTTTTGATTACAGAAGACTTTTAGTGTTGTTTAATATCTGTTAAGACAATCCCTTCTCATAGCTCTATTTTCAGTGTTCTGACATTGGATCCTTTGTTTTGGCTTAACAAAAAATAAATAAATAAACCAGTTGGTGGTTTATCTTGATCACATTAAGGAGGATAGAGATATTGTTACAGTTCTGAAGCTTCCTAAGAATCCAGTATGCTTTTCTTTTGTCCAAGAGTTAATACTTTTGCTACAGTGTTAATTGATAGTAGGAATGGAGGGCATCCTGTCATGTTCCTTGTTTTAGTTCCCTCTGGTGCTTTCTGATTCATACTTGAATCTGAGATACCTATCATTTATCATGTTGAGAAAGTAACCTTCATTTACAATTTTACTATGTTTTATCACGATGTTGAATTTTGTCACATGTTTTTTCAGCATATGTGGAGGTGATTATATGGTATTTCTCCTTAGATCTATTAATTTGATTGATTGTAATAAAATTTTCCAATATCAAATCGTTCTGACTTTCTAGAATAAACTACTCTGTCAGGAAGTATTCTTTTATTATGGATTCTGTTTACTAACTTTTTAAAGGAGTTCTGTTTCAATATCATAAATAAGATGGTATATAGTTTTCCTTTTTAGAATAATTTTGGTTGGGCTTTAGAATTAGTTTAAATTCCCTTCAAAAAGAATTTGGAACTTTTACATTTTTTTCAATGCTTGGGAACAGTTTAGCTAGCATCAGAATTATTTGTTCACTAAAGGGTTAATAGTATTCACTCAGCTTTTCTAATTTATTTGCATAGAGTTGAGCCAAGTGTTGTCTAATGATTCTCATTTCTTTGGTTTCTATGGTTATATTCTCCTTATTTTTTTAAAGTTTTAGTATTTGTCCTTTCTGCCCTTTTCTCTTAACTATATTAGATACTGACTTATCTAGTCTGTTGTTTATTTTAACGTTTACTTTTGTAGTAGCAAATATGTGTATGTTTCTGTAATTTGGATTTATCGGTTTTAAGTAATATACTTTGGCTTTTTGCTAACATAAATGAGGTAATAGCCTGCCATTTTCCATTTTCCCTTCCTAATTTTTGTCCATTATACCATTTTTATGTTATATGTAACATTTATATTCTATTTTGCCAGTATAATCCACACATTAAATATATTCAGTGCTCATCATCAGTGTTCTTGCCATAATTTCTTGAATTATGTGTTGGTTGGCTAAATTTAACTTTCTGAGTTTAGTCAAGAGGGTTCATGGGGGAAAAAAATACTCTTTGATTTCTTGCATGTTTAAAGCTCCCTGTTTATAGCTTTATACTTAAAAAGTTTAGAGTTTGAGTGCCTTGTCAAAATTCTTTTATTGTCTTCTATTACTGAATATTATTGTAACTTTTCCTTCTTTTATATGACATAATTATTTTGCCTGGCTTCCCAAAGGAATATTTACTTTTGAAATACTATGTTCTAACCTTAATTTTAGGATTTTTCCTAATCATGGCATCCCCTTTCATCATGTAGCTTCAAATATCCTTTCAAGAAAGCTTTCTTAAATATTTTTTAATTCTAAAATTTGTCTTACGTTGTACTATTATGCGTGTGCTCTCTTCAATCTGTCTTCTTTAACTATCATTTTATCTAAAAATATTCATATATATTTATAATTGTTGTATCATCTTTGGCTCTTTTGTCATTATGAAATGTCTGTCTTTATCCCTGATATTTATCTGAAAGCCTATAGTCTGATATTAATACAAATACCACTCTCATAGTTACTATTTGCATAATATATTTTTTATCCTTTTAGTTTTAATCTGTAAGTGTCTTATTAGATCTTGCTTTTTTTATCCAATCTGATTGTTTCTGCCTTTTGATGAGTGTTTAGACCATTCATATTGAATGTAGTTATTAAAATGGCTTTTCAGCACTTTTACTATTTGTTTTATATGTATCTCATGTCTTCTGTGTTCCTCCTTTGCTGCCTTCATAGTGTTAAATATTTTTTTACTGTGTCATTTAAATTAATTCCTCTGTTGGTTTCTTAGCTATGTTTTTTCCAGTTATCTTCTTAATGGTTTCTCCAGGGATTATAATATATACCTTTAACTTATCTTGATCTACCTCAGGTTAATACTGACTTAAGACTGGCAAAATGTGGCAGCTTTGCTCTAATATAATTCTATTTTTCTCTCACCTCCTGTGCTATTTTTGTCATATGTTAATTACATCTACAGACCCAATCCAATAATATAGTATTATTTTTTAAATCTTATGAGTTTAAAAGAAAATTAAGAAAAGAGACACACACACATATCTTTCATTGTTACCCACATAATTACCTTTCCAGTACTCTTTATTCCTTCCTTTGGATTCAAATTACTCTGTAAAATTTCCTTTCAACCTGAAGAACCCCCTTTAGTATTTCTTATAGGGTGAGTCTGCTACAACAAATTCTCCTAGTTTTTGTTTACCTGAGAATGTCTTTATTTCACCTTCTTTTTTGAAGGATAGTTTTGCTGGATGTAGAATTATTGGTTGATAGTTCTTTTTTTTCCTCTCAGCACTTCAACTATGTCATTCCAGTGCCTTCTGGCCTCTATTATTTCTGATTAAAAGTCAGCCATTAATTGGGTTTTTTTTGTTTTTAATTAATTTATTTATTTATCTATGGCTGCACTGGGTCTTCGTTGCTGTGCGTGGGCTTTCTCTAGTTGCAGCGAGCGGGGTTTACTCTTCGTTGTAGTGCGCGGGCTTCTCATTGCGGTGGCTTCTCTTGTTGCGGAGCACGGGCTCTAGACACGTGGGCTTCAGTAGTTGTGGTACGTGGGCTCTAGAGCACAGGCTCAGTAGTTGTGGCGCACGGGCTTAGTTGTTCCGCGGCATGTGGGATCTTCCCAGACCAGGGCTCAAACCCATGTCCCCTGCTTTGGCAGGCGGATTCTTAACCACTGCACCACCAGGGAAGTCCCCATTAATTGTATTGTTGTTCCCTCATACTTGATAAGTTATTTTTCTCTTACTGCTTTCAAGATTTTCTGTGTAGCTTTCAGCAGTTTGATTATGATGTGTCTGAGTGAGTCTCTCTGTGTTTATCCTACTTGGAATTCAGAGCTTTTTAGGGCCCTAGATAATTGTTTTTATCAAGTTTGGGGCACTATCTTGCTTCTCCAACCTAAACCTTTATCACTTCAAACTGAAGACAAATATCTTCTGTAATTACTAATCATGGATTAGAGGAGTTATATAATCGTAAGCTGCTTCAAGTAGTTTCTAACCAATCCCTTTAACAGTTGTCCTAGAGCTACTCTAGTGCCATTCATCCTTGCTTTTTAGGTTCATATAGCCCCTAGGCTATTTCTGCCTTTAATAGCTATTCTCCCCAGTGTGGTTTTCTTCCAGTAGTATGATCTCACAGCTTGTAGGCTTTCAGAAAGCACTGAATGATTTGGGATGTGTGATGGCTCATCTTATTTTCCAGCACTATTTAGGAATTTTTCATAAAAATATATTTTCTATCATTTCTAGAGATTTGGAATAAGAAGAGGAGACAGGTTTAAATGCTCAGTCCACCATCCTAATCTTGGTTTCAATGCAACATAATCAGAGGAGTTACAGAATCCACTCTGGCTTTTTAAAATATAGATTTCATAAATATCTTTGATGAAACTTTGGAAAGTTTTGGTCCTCCTGGATAATTGGTTTAGTGCCCTATGGTTTCTTTTCTGTTTTTTCCTAATTCAGTTTTCCTTTATGTAAGAAATAACAGACCTCTTCAGTGTTTAAAAGGGTATCAGTAATGTGAGTTTCCCTCAATAAAAAAGAATCTCAGTGTTTTTTACCTCATACCCCGGTGTTACTGACAGTGTTCCTGCCCTTAAAATTATGAATCAATTCTTTCTTACATGGAGTTTATTATCCTTTCATATCTCACCATGTGTGTTTTACAGTATCGACAAGTAACTAAACTCAAATACACTCTGTTCAGATTTGATCCTGAATCCATAAAAACCTAACATCTTTCCCTCTCCATCAGAAGTGCTTCATGTTGCTGTATAATTCTGGACTGTTACTACAGTGGTTTTTCTTTTTTTTAATATTTTTTAATTGACATATAGTTGATTTACAGTGTTATGTTTATTTTTGCTGTACAGCGAAGTGACTCAGTTATACACACATATACATTCTTTTTTATATTCTTTTCCATTATGGTTTATCCCACGGGATTGGATATAGTTCCCTGTGCTATACAGTAGGACCTTGTTGTTTATCCATCCTAAATGTAATAGTTTGCAACTACTAACGCCAAACTCCCAATCCATCCCTCCCCCTCCCCCTAATTAAACATTTTAAAGGATTTTTTACTTAATAAATTGCTATAAAGCAATATGATTTGTTGTCTGCATTTTGTTTGTAATCATACAGGACTTGCAGAGTGTAAATGATTGTCTTTCAAAAAAGTCAGGTCACTTAGAATTTTTTATGTTTATCAATTTGTAATACATAATTTAAAAAGTCAAATAGTTCCATAAGTCTTATTAATAAAATAATGATATCTGCCCCGCTCCCTAAAGTCAACAGCTAAAACCTCATAGCTGTTTCTTCTAATATTTAAAGTCTTTAATGTTTAGTGTCTTCCCTATTTCTAAGTAGCATGCTTATACTGCCTGTAACTTCCTTTCATGGAAGAAGAGTATTCAGCATCTCAAGCCAGCCCAGTCACATGCATGTAGTTCTCCTCTCCAGTGTTGGCTTAATCAATATTCAGTGTTTATATTTTTATAAATATAAAAATATTGTTCACAAGTCATATTGGTTATGTATTACTGTGTAACAAATTACTCCAAAACTTAGTGGCTTGAAACAACTTTTTATTATCTCATAGTTTCTCTGAGTCAAGAATCTGGGTATGGTTCAGTTGGGTCCAGTAGCTGAGGGTCTCTCACAAGGACACAGTCAAGGTGTTGGCCAGGGCTGCAATCATCAAGGCCTGACTGAGGAAGGATCTGCTTACAAGCTCATTCACATGGTTACTGCTTGTCATGCAGTCCTCTTCATACTCACAGCATAGCAGCTCACTTCGTTGGAAGGATTAAGCAAGAACCAGAGAGAGAAAGGAAAAGAAGGAAAGAGAAAAAGAGAGAATATTGCCATATTCTAGTCACTAGAAATGAGTCTCTAGATCCAGTGATCTCACATTCAAGAGGAAGGGATTATAGAAGGGTATGAATGCCAGAGACAGGAATCATTGCTGCCTATCTATCTTAGAAGGGTGCTACAACACAGATGAACCAGTTAATATGCTGTAATAACATTTCTTTTTTTATACAACTCTTTGCTTACTCTGGAATTAATTACTATGTATTTGTCACCTTTTGTGTATATATACTTTTCATAATCCATAATCCAATTTCAGTGTTCCTGTGATTTTGGTTAAGAACATCAAGTAATCTTTGGGTTTCATTTCATTCCCCTGGAGACAGTCCTCCTGCTCTAGTTTGGGTTGTTTTCTAGGTCTTCTGAGAGCTGTTGCCCTAGGGCTTCCTTTTAGACCATCATACTGGAAATTTTCTTTGGCTTTCTCCTTCTGAAGAATTTCCTATATCTTAAATCTTATGTATTTTCCACTTTTCCTTCTTTACTTTCGCCTTTTGAAACTACACTTTTTCCCATAGCTTCCTGAGAAGGATTGCATGGCCAAGTATAGAAGCCTAGGTTGGAAATCGTTTTTCCTCAGAATGTTTAAGATATTATTCCATTGTCTCTTAGCCTCCAATACTGACAAGTCTGCTATTGTTATTATATATATGGTCCTTTGTGTTTTTGTCTCTGAGTGCTCCTAAAATATCTCTTCTTAACCCAGTATTCTAAAATAACTTCATTTTGTATGTGAATTCATCTTTTTAAATTCCATGTGCTGGACAATCTGTGAGCCCTTAAACTTGAGTTCTTCAGTTCTGGTAAATTTTTTTCTATTATTTCTTTGATAATTTTCTTCTCTCAAAATATCTCTTCTGTCTTCCTGGAACTCATTTTAGTTATATGATGGATCTTCTAGATTAATTCTCTAATTTTTTTGTATCTCTACTATTAATTTATTTGGCATTTAGTTCTACTTTATAGATTTCCTTGAGTTTTATTTTCCAACTTTCCTGCTTAAATTTGTCATACTTGGTTTATTTCCAAGAGTTATTTCATATTTTTTCATTGCCCCCTTTTTAGTAGTATCCTATTCTTGTTTCAGAGATGTAAAATCTAATCTTACCTCTCTAAGACTATTGATTATAGTTGGGTATATTTTATATTTTAGGGAAGGATAGGATTTTTGTTTTGCTTATTTTTGTATTGTTGCCATTATTTTGTTTTAGTTCTCTTTCCTATTTCTCTCTTGTAATTTTGTTCTCTGTTGTAGTATATCTCAAATGTCCAGTGGTCTTTAGTTTTCCATGCTGAAAAGTTATGTGGAAGTACTTGCGGCAGGGCTTATAAACAGATAGACTTTACTGTAATGAGAACGCAGTCTGCCTTTTCACTACAAGAACCCCCAAATGCCAGTCAGTCAGTCAGTAAGTGTGTGTGTGTCTGTGTGTGTATCTCTTTTCTCTTGGATTGGTAAGTATTTCTACAGAGGAATCTTGCAGTCTTCTATCAGCTTTCTAGGAACCATGTTGAAGAAGGAGACTGAAAGGTCTTAACATTTGTACAGACTTTTACTTAGTCCCTTTTCATATGTCTCCTCACTCTTAACTGACTAATGTCCCTGGTCCCAGATTCTCTGCGGTTGAGCCTCTCCCAAGATTAACTTCCTCTTTTGGGATGGGGAAGATGCAGAAGCCTAACTGTTGGTATTAGAGAAGATCCACAAGTCTTAAAATTTTAAACGAGGCCTTTTTTTGTGTGGTACCACCCTATTCCCATCTTCAGAGACCATCAATACCTTCAATTCTCAAGCCTTTCCAGGTCCCCCACACCAGTGGGCTTGCTGTTTATTGGTAGCCCTTCTACCCATTTCAGGCTTAGGCTTTAGCTTTCTCTGACCTGCTAAATCCCCTTGTGTATGTCCTTCCCACTTCTAAAATTTTATTGACATTTCTCATCATCTTTTGTCATCTCCTTTACCATTTTATTTATCTTTGGGGTTTGAATTTTATTCCTTTGTTCTCATTTTAATAATGCTTTAAGAAACAGCAGAGATAAAGTATGTGTTCAGTCCATTGCATTTAAATAAAAGTCTCTAAATATGTTTGAATTCCTTATCTGGAATTACCTTCATAGCCTGTTTTACCAGTGACATAGAAATACTAGTTTTCTTTTTTTACCCCTTCATTTTTTGCTACTGGTAACTTGAAATGATAGCCCTGATCCCTCAAGATGCTGATGCTAACCAGGCACTGAGAAATCTTAGGTGAGGGGCTTGAAAAAAGATATAGGTTTATATGATGGGAGCATTTTGCAAAATGCATCAGGAAACAAACTGACTAATACAAATTTATGTCTGTGCTGTCGGCGGTAAGTTGGTGTGACTGACAGAACCGTAACTGTAAATCGCCCTAATTTCAGTAACCCTGCCTGTAGTATTTGTAGTTATTTAATGGTTTCAGGGAGAACTTCTTGAATATATTAATATAATAACTGAGGAACATCATTCTCAACAAAGCTAAGGTCAATGATAACCACACCTTCTTTTAAGGCTGAAAGGTAGACCTAGGAATGAACAATGAAGGAAGCCTTTAAGTAAATATAAGATTTTACAACTGTGCATTTTGCCATTTAATTGCATTGAATGACAGAGTGATATCAGATAGCAAGAGGTTATAGACCCATGTCCCTACCACCATAATCCTGGGTTCTGGATATATCTAGGACCCACTGATCAGATCAGGCCATTCCAAGAAAGTGAATGATCAACCCAGGAATGGCCTGCGGGAACTCAGAGAGAGTCTGATTTAAAATGACTATTCTGGGTCTGAAGTGAACTGAAAAAGTCCATGGTAGAATATCACCCTTTTTTGGAAACTAAGAATAGCTCTCGTACCTCCCCAGTCACCTTGTGATTACATCAGGCCCCTCATTGCTCTTTAAACTGAATTAGTTTCTTCTAGCCTAGATTTTTGGGGCTGAATATGCATCGAGCCTAGGGAATAGAGTAATTCATTTTCTTCCCAGTTACGGAAGAGTTAACTTATAAGAAATGTCTTTATTTTGATGGGATGTTAGTTACCAGGGTATATACATTTGTTAAAGCTCATCAACCTTTTCACATAAAATGTATACATTTTACTGCGTGTAAATTATATCCCAATCAGTTGATTTTAAAATATGGATATCTTGTGGAATTTACAAGACTTGCTCCTACTTAAATTATTTCAGGTAGTATACTGACTAAAAGCTATGCCTCTAATAAGTCGTTTGATGTGGATTTCTACATCTTTCTTAAGCTTTAATCCTCTGATCTATACAACTGAGATCTTAACAGTACCTACTTCAGAGAGTTGTAAGGATTAAATTTTTTTAATGCATATAAAATACTTAGCACAATACCTGGCACATAGTAGATCCTCAGTATATTGTAGCTGCAAATTATTGTTAATATAATACTTACTACTGTTTACATTGTCAATTCCCCTTTGACTTCTCTTTTTATTACCTTTTCACAGAAAACCCATATAGACAGCTACCCTGTAACTGTCATGGAAGCATGCCTGGAAAGACAGCAATAGAACTTGGACCTCTATGGTATGTGCCTAAGCATAATATATTCAAAACTGATATATGTATTGATTGTTTACTTTTGATTATGTGTGGTAAAAGACAAGCAAATTAAGGTTCAATTTTTTTTTTAAGTATAGGAAAATAATGATGATTCTTTTCCCCCTATGAACCTGAGGTGTTTTGTTTTCACATTTTTCTATATCATTATTCTTCCAAGTTCGTGACAGGGCTAAGATGCAGTAGGATCAAAGAGAAGCCTAGCTGATCTGCAAATAATTTATTTCTGCATAGTAAGAATGAGGCTTTTTTCAGGTAATAACTATAGAACTAGGGTGTGATTGTAAAGTGTCACTTTTATAGACCAGTCAAGTAATATATTAATAAAAGATCTTTGAGGAATTTAAGTAAGAAGGGCATGTGAAAGTAAACGTCTGCTTTTGTGTTAGGTAAAGCTGTTTAGACAGGACACAGCTGCAGATATTCAATGTATGTGTGCTTTTGCATCCTTAGTAACTAGTTATTGTGTTTTTAATGCCTTAAAGTTGAATTGCTTTTACTCAGACACCTTCCCATAAGCGTCTGTTACTAGATATTCTTGTAGAAATTTGAGATTCCTGACAGCATTGTGACAAGAATCACTGCAAACTTCAACCTCATTACTTTACCAGGCCAAGGTTTGGCCATCTACTAAGCCTAAAAATTAACCTAATAGTAAACATATTTGTGCTGATACCCATTATTTTATCTTCATTTCATGTAAATACTTGTAGATTAAGAATGACCTGGCCAGCCTTACCTTCTAGTACTCTCTTACTTATATCACACATTGATCCTACTCACTGATCTTGGAACTAGGGAAATTAAGAACAACAGGTTGCTGGATCCAGAAAGATCTAGCCCAACTCCTCCCTCATTTTACAGATGAGAAAATTATGGCACAGTGTATTTAAGTGCTGGCTAAAACTGACCCCCTAAAATTTAGTTAGTAGCACAGGCAGAGCCAGAACTCAGGTTTTCTGACCTCCAAAACTGAGGTCTAAACTGTGACTTAAGATTTTCTCACTTAAAGCCATTGTTGATGTCTTTACACTCATCCAGGCTCTTACCCCTTCCCCACCTCCAGTTTAAATTATACATCCTCTTTGAAGTTTCTCCTTAAGTGTTTAAACCCAAAATAATCTTTAAATTGTCTTTTAGTAAATCTTATATTGATCACTCATTTGACACTTAAAATCACGTATCCTTTCATAATTTGCTAACCTTAATAGCTTCTCTTCCTTGAGGATATACTTTGTACTAGGGATCGTAAGTGTACTACTATCTCATTTAACTCCCATAACAAGTCTGTCAGAGGTTTTATTTTCCATATTATGATGAGGAATGTGAGACTCAAAAGCAGTAGTTATTCAAGATTTCATAGCTAGTGAGTGGTGGAGCAAGGACAGGAATTCAAGTTTATCTGACTTGGAACTGATATTCTGTCCATTATACCTGTGACTCTCAAATTAAATGGGAAGCATATCAGACTCAGCCCTGAGCCATTTCTTAACTACATCACCACCTGCATATGTAATTCTCATGTATCTCACCCTGTCCCACCATGTATACACTGGAATTAAGATTTACTATTACTGGAATATGCATTGTGAAAACCTCTGCCTTACACTATGTCCCTGTCTAGATTCTGTCTAGATTTATAAGCTTTCATAAGGTAAACACTGAATTTTATACTTTGGTATATCTTACACCTCTGTGTACCACAGGACTTAAACACCTTATGAGGGCTCAATAAATTCTTGTTGACATAATGTGAATAAAATATCCTTGACTAATCCCACTAGCTTAGAGAACTGACATGATAAAAGGTGTGGGCAAATTATCTTACTTGTTGTTAAATTATGAAGACTTTTTTTTAAAGAAAACATTTCTCAAACCCAATTCTATGTTCTTTTTTCAGGTCAAGTTCCCTTTTCAATACTGGATTCCTCAAAAGAATGCTATTTGAATCTCTTCACCATGGTTTAGATGACATTCAGACCCTAATAAAGACATTAATCTTTGAGTCAGAGTGTACTCCTCAAAGTCAGTTTTCAGTTCATGCACCTTCAAATCTCAACAAGCAAGGTGACTAATTGAACACTAATTTACTAGCTTACAAATTGGTTATCAGAAATATTCCATCTTTTTATTTTTATTTGATGTTATAATCAAAAGCAGTATAATTATAAGTTGTGTGCTTTAAGTAAACCCTAATGAGTTTCATCATAATCCGGTTAACTTTTTTTTTTAATTGCATAGTTTTCTTCAGGTTTATATTAGGGGCATGAAATAAATAATGATTTTGTTAAGACAGATGTATTTTTTAAATTTTAGTAGATGAAAAGAACTAAAAGTCTGTTGTGATTTTATTACCCTACATCCACTTTCTAGAGAGAATTCTGAGATCACTCAGAATAGTGTGGCCAAAAATTTTGTAATATCCATTAAGACATGGACACTAGCTTTACATTTATCACTCAGTAAAGCTAAGTTTTTTCTCCTTTGTTTTATCTGGCTATTGATATAAGGGTGGGCTTGTTAGACATCCTAGCATTGTCATGAGTCATTACAAGAAGCAGCTCTTATTAAAGGATTAAAAAATGAATTCTTGTAGCCTGTTTTGGTCACAGAATCTCATATTCGTAAAAGCAGTGTGCACAGAATTAAGTAAGCTTTTATTTAAACTTCGAATTGTTGCTTACTGTTATTCTGTAAAATATTTTATCATTTCCATTTGTTTTTATTTAAGAAGAATATGGTGTATTTATTAAAACTACAGATGATACCACAACAGATAATTACATTGCACAAGGTATGTATGTATATGTGTGCGTATATATGTATGTATGTGTCTGTGCAAAAGGGCACATAGCAGAAGGATAATTGGAAGGGAAGAGATTGCTTTGGTAGCGTACTTCAAAATGCATTTTCATATTACACCAACAACAAAATTATAATCAACCTTGTTTATCTGGCATTTGCACAGTTCAAGGTTTCTATTAATGTATACTTTGTTCACATCTCTAATATATGGTGATCCCCTTGCAAGAGCTATAAGATCTTAAAGAACCATATGAACCAAAATAAGATCAAATTATATTTGATAAAGGTTATAGAGTTAAGATTAAATTTTATTCTAATTCTTATAAACTTTCTCATCAACATATGATTTAAAGGAATTCCATTGATTAACCAGAAGACCCTATACTCTGGCCATAAGAATTTATTACGTGGCCTTTCTTAGAATTTGGGGTGTGTGCATACTTTAAAATTTACTTATATTAGACACTGCAAATTCATATCAAAAGGGTGTTAAGATTTATAATGTCAGTGCCTTAATGTCTAAAGTTTTAAAAAGACAATGTTAGATTCTAAATGTGTTTTGTATACAGGTAAAAAGAAAACACAGTGTTAAGACTGAAAGAACAGAGGACTATAATTACAAGCTATAATTTTGTATTAGTTGCTCAACATTTTAGTGTTGATCTTCAAAGACAAGAAAATTTCAACTCCTGCTAATAGCTTACAGTTTAGTAATTACTGCATACTCTTGCCAACAGTCATGTTCATTTGGCATCTTCAACTAATTAGCGAAGATTCAAATCACTTAAATGATTTATTCTCCTTAATTTCTCTGTTGGAGGAAGAAAAAGGCATTATGGTATACTCTGAAGCACATTAGATTTAAGAGCATCATTCTACTTCCTTGTGTCATTTGTTGTATAACCTCAGCCAGGTCCCCCACCTTCAAAAGAGTTGTCATAAAACCTTTTTAGAATAAGGTAAAACATAAGTTTTAAAAATATTTTAAATCTCTGAGCCTTTCTCATGTATAAATTAAGGGAATTAGACTAATCTCTTTAGGTTCTTTTATAGCTCTGAAATTATATGATTATTCTAAACTAGTATATCAACATACAGAATCTTCCATGATAGAAAATATCAGGCAAAAAAAATCCATGTACTGCTGATGATAGTAATTATTAAGGTTTGATATCGGATTTTTAGTCTCAGATTTTCCTAAATCTTCTTAGATTTAATGTGAGTATAATCAAGTTTTAATTATTTGATTTAATGGGGGAGTCATGAGGCAACAGTTCAACAATAATTTATATTTATCTTTGCAGTTTATCATTTTCATGCATCAAATTTTGCTTCTGAATAGTTTTGCTTAAGTGAATGTTAGTTTTCATAAAAATTTAAAATTTGGCCATAATAACATCCTTGTAGAAATAATTAATTGAGTTGAACATTCAGAAAAAATCTCATAGTAACTTGGATATCTCAATTGTCTTCCTTTTGTGATTTTTGGAAGGATACATTGCTAGAAACTTAACTTGCTAGCTGCCTTTCACTTAAAATGTAAAGGCTAAGTACTGTGGTAAGAAGTAGGCAATGAGATCATACATTATACCTTTTTAAATTCCTGTATCCAAGCCCTTGAGACTGATTTTGTGTTGGTTTTGTTTTGTGTTCATTGAAGACCTACTGTATATCAAATACAGTTGACGCTTGGAACAACCCCAGGGTTAATCCATGTGTAACTTAGAGTCAGCCCTTCATCCACAGATTCAACCAACCATGGACAATGTAGTACTGTGGTTTTTACTATTAAAAAATATCCATGTTGAAGTGGACCCACACAATTCAAACCTGCATTGTTCAACTGTATTGGCATTCAGTAGAGAATACAAGTATAGAAATAAAGGACATTATTCCTAGGAACTTAGATTAGAATATAATTTGGGAAGAAAGGATTTATACACATAAAAGACCTAAATATGTGAAACAGGGAAAACAAAAAAATGACAGAACTTAAACTCTGAGTAGTGTAGTGTGGGATGGCTGGCCCAGAATTCATAAATGGCTTTCTACAGAAGGTGGAAATAGACTTGAGGCTTAAAATTGAAGAAGGTAGAAAAGAAGTTCTGATTCAGCAAACAGTTAAATATTAAAATTACATGGGTGAAGGATAGTGAAAGTATCAAGAATATATATTCTTCTTACAATAAAAGCTGTCTAGAATTAAGATTAGATAGGTTGAAATGGTGTGTGTCAGAGGATTTATACTCGAAGACAGTATGTAGTTATAAAAGTATTTGGCTGTAATTTTTAAGAGAATGCTAACTTTCTGTGTTTATATATGTATGTTTCAGGGAAGAGAAGAAGTAACGAAACCACCACAAATTTAGCCAAGAGGCAAAAGACTGATGTGAATACTGAACATCCTCCCTTTTATTACAACATCCATAGACACAGCATTAAAGGAATGAATATGCCAAAGTAAGACAGTCAGTGAATGACAGTGTATATATTTAATATTTTAATGACATTGTGATTTAAATAAAAGTACAAGAACCTCATTTTTTTCCTTTCCTTGTTCCAGGTTAAAAAAGTTTTTGTGCTGTCTTTCTCAAGCAGGCTTTCGAGTAAGCCGAACTCATTTTGACCCGATGGGTGTCCGTACAGATGCACCTCTAATACAGTTTAAATCTATCCTTTTAAAGTACAGCACCCCCACCTACACTGGAGGACAGTCAGAGGGCCACGTCCAACCAGCGTCCGAAGATACAGTAGCTGACACGGTTGAAATGTCAGTGAATGACAAAGCAGAAGCAAGTGGCTGCAGAAGATGGTAAATATAAAAGAAGTTTGTTCCCAGATGTCTGTGTTGATGGCCTAATAGTTCTCTATATCAACTGTAGTGCTTTTTCTATTCTTTCAATTCAGTTGTGTAAAAATAAAAAAAAACAGTGCTGTTTTCATTCAGAAAATTAGCAGTTTCTAACTTAGCTGGTTTGGGAGCTATGCTTTCCAAGTTTTTCTTATTTTAAAGAAAACTTAAAATTTTAATGAAAACATTTCACGTGAAGGCCAAGTTTGTGACTGAGATCACCCTACTGTTTAATACTCAGAAATTTTTCACATGCAAAGTGTTTGGAATTTTATTTATGTTATGGAAGCCATCCTTTACTATACTTAATCACATCTCTACTTAAACTGATTCATGATATTTATGTTTTTCTGTTTGTAGTGTATAAGATGAAGCCAGAGCCTTTTATTAAAATGACCCTAAATAGAATAGGAGGAACAATGTCCTTTCAGGTCACTAATATATTTTTTCACAAATACAAGCTAAAATATATTCCCAATTTCAAGAAATCATATCTCTACCCACACTGATCTTTCATTACTAGCTTTTGAGAAATTAAATAATTGCCTGAGATAGAAATACATTTTCTTATAAGTTTAAGGTCTACATGACTAAACTTCAGAGTAAGATTTTGTTAAAGTAAATTGAGACCACTGTTCTTATATAGTGATTGTTCACAGGCACTAAATTCTGAAGAGAGATTTTGTTATGAATTAAATAAACTGGGTGATCTCAAGTGCCTCAGTTGATGCACGTACAATATTCATTTGCTTGGTTGTCTACCTCTCAGGAGTAAAACTTGTCACCTTATGACTTTCTGAAGTGAGGATTTTCTTGTTTTTTGGGGGGTGGTTTGGCTTTTTTGTTGTTTTGCTTGTTTTTTGGTGTGTGTATGTGCTAATTTTTTGTACAAGTAGCTCAGGCTAACATGACTATGAAAATTAGTTGGAAAAAAATCTCATTTCCATTAATAAATATTGTTCTTGCTTCATTTGAATGTAAGACTTTGGATAAAAAGATATACCAAAAATTTAGATTTTTGTCTCAAGGATTTAATACATATTTACCTTGTTAGAGGAAGTAACTTTTTACAAGCAGTAAGCTTGACAATTAAGGGAGAGTAACAACTGAAAGGTTTAAATACACCATGTAAGCACTCCCATGACATATATAGAAATTCAGGTAGTCTAGGTTGCATCAACATAGAATATTAACTTAGAGGAAATAAAAGAAAATCTCTCTGTGTTATTACAGCATAGTCCTAGAAGGTTGCTTTTTCTTGTCTCCAATTAATAGAATTTTAGTAAAATAAAGGAACAGGTGAAGTGCAAATTAGTCTCTATAATGACCATTAAAAAAACCTTTATTATTCCTGCCAGTTAAAATTATAACTCACAAAAGAACACAAAAAGAAATAAAAAGTTATTACTATTTTTTGTATACTTAAGAAAAATTACTATAAATCCGTAAGACAAACCAGCACATGGACCATCTGATTATTTACAATATATGTGTATGGGGAGAGGAATCGAGGTGAAGGAGGAGGAGGATGTGGAACTCACCTCCCCCTACAAACACTTCAAAAATACATCTACACGTGGAACAATTCTCACTGAAAACTGGAAACTGTCATAAAGACTCCTGTACAACCAAGGCTGTAAGAAAGATTCACACAGAAACAGGTAAGAAGGGAAAACAAGCAATCAGGTTGGGACCTGTGACCCTGGGAGGGGACTTAGAGGAAAAGGGAGATTACATGGGCAAAGGCCCTCCCTGCAGGGTGAGTGGTTCAAGCCACATATTGGATGCCTCAGCCCTGGGGTCCAACAAAGGGAAGATGAGCCCCCTTGGCTGGTTGGAGGGCCAGTGAGACTAACAGGTGGGCTGTGGGAAGGCTGCTGTCCACTCATGAGCACGTGGATACTCACCTGCTCGCAAAGCTGGGCGGAAAGGGAGACTGAATTTGAAACCTCTCGAGTGGCTGACTCCTTTCCTGTGAACGCCCTGGTATACCCCCCAACCTGAGCTGAGCAGATACTCCAGCACTGCTTGCCTCGCATCACATCTTCACATTGAAACAAGGGTTGCCACAACCAAGGAAAAAGCTCAGCTGGCCATAAGATGCCAAGGCAGCTCAAACCCTAAGGGCTGTCTTAACAGGGAGGGGGGCAGCCATTACTAGCAATTGCACAGGCAGTGTGGCAGAGGCACTCAGGATCTCTGACAGGCCAGACTGCCATAGCCAGCACCTCAACCCTTGACCCTCGCTGAATACCCATTTCTGCACCTCTTGCTCCAGCACTGCTCCCCTCTGGTGTGAGGGTGACAGTGCTGGGAGGGGCAAAAGCACACACTTAAAGGTAACCAAGCCAGCTTAGACCTGACCCTCAGGGCTTCTGCTCCAGCAACTGGGGACCTGACCCCACCCCTGATAGGCCACTGAGAACATGGGAAACCCTGCCTCACACCTGACTCCAGCCCTAGCCCCTCCATCTCCAGCCCCACCTCCCACCAAGGTGATAACTGCCAGCACACACTGAAGAAAGATGTGACCTGTGTTTATGTCAGATACAGCTCTCCCACCAAAGAACATGCAGACTATATAGAGACACTCCCACATAAGGATCCCTTCAAGAATGCCATAGGTAACTGTCACACCTAATTTCATAGGGACAGAGAAAGATAAGCCAAATAAGGAGAGAGGAATCTGTCTCAATTGAAAGAGCAAGAGAAAATGGCTGGGGGCGGGGGGCGGACTAATGAAACAGAAATAAACAATTTACCAGATAAAGAATTCAAAGCATTAGTAATAAGCATGCTAACTGAATTAGGGAAAGGAACAGATGAATACAGTGAGAATTTTTAAAAGGAACTAGAAAATATAAAAAAGAACCAGTCAGAATTGAAGAACACAATAACTGAAATGAAAAACAAACTAAAAGGAATGAACAGCAGACTAGGTGATACAGAACACATAAGTGATCTGGGAAGATAGATTAATGAAAATTACCCAATGAGAAAAGCAAAAAGAAAAACTAAAAAAACAAAAAACAGTTTAAGGAATCTCTGGGGTAACATCATGTGTACCAACATTCACATTATAGGGGTCCCAGAAGGAGAAGAGAGACAGGGATCAAAAATGTACTAATGAAATTATGGCTGAAAACTTCCAAAGCCTGAAGGAAACAGATACCCAGATACAGGAAGACAAAGAGTTCCAAACAAGATGAATCCAAAGAGACCCACAACAAGATATATCAAAATTAAAAATGGCAAAAGTTAAAAGAATTCTAAAGGCAGCAAGAGAAAAACAGTCATACACCAGGGAACCCCCATAAAGCTATCGGCTGATTTTCCTTCAGAAACCACAGGCCAGAAGGGAGTGGCATGATATATTTAAAGCGATGAAAGGGAAAAACCCGCAACCTAGGATACTCTACCCAGCACGATTATCATTTAGAATTGAAGGCGAGATAAAGAATTTCTCAGACAAGCAAAAGCTGAAAGAATTCATCAATACTAAGTCAACCCTAAAATAAAATGTTAAAGGGTCTTCTCTAAGTGGAAAAGAAAAGGCTATAACAAGAAGGAATTACCTATAGGAAAGGAAAATCCCACTAGTAAAGGCAAATATGTAGTAAAAGCTGAGTATCAACCACTTAAATAAGCTAGTACAAAGACTAAAAAACAAAAAAATTATTAAAATCAAGTATAACTTGATACTTGATACTGGGATACTTGATATCCCAGTAAAGGGATAAACATGAAGATGTAAAATATAAGAAATACAAAGTGTAGGGGAAGGTAGTAAAAAAAAAAAGATCTTTTCAGAATGTGTTTGAACTTAAAGGACTACTATTTAAAACAAATAGATATAGGTCAACATATTTGAACCCCATGGTAACCACAAATCAAAAACCTACAATAGATACACAAAAACAAGAGAGAAAGGAACACAAACATACCACTAAAGAAAATCATCAAACCACATGAGAAGAAACTAAAGAAAGAACAGGGAAGAAAATAACAAAAATAACCAGAAAACAAGTAATAAAATGGCAATAAGTGTATACCTAACAATAATTACTTTAATGTCAATGGACTAAATGCTCCAATCAAAAGACACAGGGTGGCTGATATGCTGCCTACAAGAGACTCACTTCAGAGCTAAAGACCCACAAAGACTGAAAGTGAGGGGATGAAAAAATATTTCATGCAAATGGAAACGACAAGAAAGTGGTGGTAGCAATACTCATACCAGACAAAACAGAATTTAAAACAAAGGCTATAACAAAAAACAAAGAAGGGCATTATATAATGATAAAGGGACCAATACAAAAAGAGGATATTACACTGGTTAACATACGCTCCCAAAACAGGAGCAGCTAAATATATAAAGCAAATACTAACAGACACAAAGGGAGAAACTGACAATAATACAATAATAGTAGGGGACTTCAACACCCCACTTACATCAATGGACAGATCATCCAGACAGAAAATCAATAAGGCAACAGTGGTCTTAAATGACCGAACAGACCAGTTGGACTTAACAGATATCTACAGTACATTCCATCCCAAAAGAGTAGAATATATTCTTTTCATGTGCAATGGAACATTCTCCAGGACAGGTCACATGCTAGGACACAAAACAAGTCCCAACAACTTTAAGAAGACAAAGTATATATCAAGCATTTTTCCCAACCATATGGAACTAGAAATCAATTGCAGGAAGAAAAATGGGAAAAACACAAACATATGGAGACTAAACAACATGCTACTGGGGGTGGCGGAGCTCAATGAAGAAATCAAAGAGGAAATCAGAAAATCCCTTAGACAAAATCTATGGGATACAGCAAAAGCGGTTCTAATATGAAGTTTATAGCAATACAGACCTACCTCAGGAAACAAGAAAAATCACAAAGAAAGAGCATAACCTTCCACCTAAAGGAGTTAGAAAAAGAAGAACAAAAAAAGTCCAAAGTCAGCAGAGAAGGAAGGAAATAAAGATCAGAAAGGAAATAAAATGGAGACCAAAAAAACCAAAAGCAACAGAAAAGATAAGTGAAACCAAGAGCTGGTTCTTTGAAAAGATAAACAAAACTGATAAACCTTTAGCCAGGCTCATCAAGAAAAAGAGAGGACCCAAATAAACAAAATAAGAAATGAAACAAAAAATAACAGCTGATACCACAGAGATACAAAAAATCACAAGAGAATACTATAAACAGCAATATGCCAACAAACTGGACAATCTAGAAGAAATGGACAAATTTCTAGAAACATACTACATTCCAAGACTGAATCAGGAAGAAATAGACAATCTGAGCACACTAATCACTAGTAGTGAAATTGAATTTTCAATTTAAAAATACTCCCAGCAAACAGAAGTCCAGGACTGGACAGCTTCACAGGATAATCTACCAAACATATAAAGAGGAGCTAATACCTATCCTTCACAAACTACTCCAAAAAATTGAACATTCCCAAGTTCATTCTACAAGGACACTATGACCCTGAAACCCAAACCAGAAAAGGACACTGCCAAAAAAGGAAATTACAGGCCATAACTTTGATGAATACAGATGCAAAAATCCTCAATAAACTATTAGCAAACTGAATTCAATAATATATAAAAAGGAGGGCTTCCCTGGTGGCGCAGTGATTCAGTCTGCCTGCCGATGCAGAGGACACGGGTTTGTGCCCCGGTCCAAGAAGATCCCACATGCCGCCGAGCGGCTGGGCCCGTGAGCCATGGCCGCTGAGCCTGCACATCCGGAGCCTGTGCTCCACAACGGGAGAGGCCACAACAGTGAGAGGCCCGCGTACCGCAAAAAAAAAAAAAAAAAAAAAAAAAAGATATACAATCTATTAAGTATAAAGACCTAAATGTAAGACCAGACACTATAAAACTTAGAGGAAAACAGAGGAAAAACATTCTTTGACATAAACCACAGCAAGACCTTTTTGACCCACCTCCTAGAGTAATGAAAATAAAAACAAAAATAAACAAATGGGACCTAACTAAACTTAAAAGCTTTTGCACAGCAAAGGAAACCATAAACAAGATGAAAAGACAAACCTCAGAATGGGAGAAAATATTTGCAAACGAAGCAACTGACAAAGGATTAATCTCCAAAATATACAAAGGGCTCATGGAGCTCAGTATCAAGAAAACGAACAACCCAATCAAAAAATGGGCCGAAGACCTAAACAGACATTTCATCAAAGACATACAGATGGCCAAGAGTCACGTGAAAAGATGCTCAACATCACTAATTATTAGAGAAATGCAAATCAAAACTACAATGAGGTATCACCTCACACTGGTCAGAATGGCCATCATCAAAAAATCTACAAACAATAAATACTGGAGAAAAGGGAACTTTTTTGCGCTATTGGTGGGAATGTAAATTGATACAGCCACTGTGGAGAACAGTATAGAGGTTCCTTAAAAAACTAAAAATAGAACTACCACATGACCCAGCAATCCCACTACTGGGCATATACACTGAGAAAACCATAATTCAAAAGGACACATGTACCCCAATGTTCACTGCAGCACTACTTACAATAGCCAGGACACGGAAACAACCTAAATGTCCAACGACAGAGGAATGGATAAAGAAGATGTGGTACATATATATCATGGACTATTACCCAACCATTAAAACGAACAAAATTGGGTCATTTGTAGAGATGTGGATGGACCTAGAGTCTGTCATACAGAGGGAAGTAAGCCAGAAAGAGATAAACAAATATCATATATTAACACATATATATGGGACCTAGAAAAATGGTACAGGTGAACCTATTTGCAGGGCAGGAATAGAGACTTAGACATAGAGAACAGACATGTGGACATCTGAGGGGGGAAGGAGAGGGTGGGACAAACCGGGAGACTAGGGTTTTTTTTTTAATTATTTTACTTCTGGCTGCGTTGGGTCTTCGTTGCTGTGCATGGGCTTTCTCTAATTGTGGCGAGCGGGTGCTACTCCTTGCTGTAGTGCGCAGGTTTCTCATTGTGGTGGCTTCTCTTGTTGTGGAGCACAGGCTCTAGGCACATGGCCTTCAGTAGTTGCAGTGCACAGGCTCCAGTACTTGAGGCATGCGGGCTCAGTAGTTGTGGCTCACTGGCTTAGCTGCTCCACAGCACATGGGATCTTCCCAAACCAGGGCTCGAACCCGTGTCCCCTGCATTGGCAGGCAGATTCTTAACCACTGCACCACCAGGGAAGCCCAGAAGAAGATTAGGTTTGACATAAATACACCACCATGTGTAAAATAAATAGCTAGTGGGAACCTGCTATATATAGCACAGGGAGCTCAGCTCGGTGCTCTGTGATGACCTAGATGGGTGTGATGGGGCAGGGGGGGTGGAAGAGAGGTCCAAGAGGGAGGGGATATAGGTATACATATAGCTGACTCACTTCATTGTACAGCAGAAACACAACATTGTAAAGCAATTATACTCCAATTTTTTTAAAAAAGGAAAAGAAAAAAAAAATAAGCAACAAGGATATATTGTACAGCACAGGGAAATATAGGCATTTGGAATAACTTTATTTTTTCGATTTATTTATTTTTGGCTGCATTGGGTCTTTGTTGCTGCGCACGGGCTTTCTCTAGTTGTGGCGAGCAGAGGCTACTCTTCGTTGCAGTGCGCAGGCTTCTCATTGCGGTGGCTTGTTGCAGAGCACGGGCTCTAGGCACGCGGGCTTCAGAAGTTGCAGCGCGTGGGCTCAGTAGTTGTGGTGCACGGGCTTAGTTGCTCCGCAGGATGTGGGATCTTCCCGGACAGGGATCGCACCCTTGCCCCCTGCACTGGCAGGCAGATTCTTAACCTCTGTGCCACCAGGGAAGCCCCATTTGGAATAACTTTAAATGGAGTATAATCTGTAAAAATACTGAATCACTTACATATCTATATGTATTAATATCACATATACAGGCAGATTTTCCAAAGAAAGTTTGGTAGGAAGTAGTTTGGAACTCTGTTAAGGTATGTTACCAACCTAAAGAGGAAATACCTTTTAAATTCCATCTAATTCTACATTAGCACCTTGTTACTATAACAGTAGTAGCAATTTAGGACACTGTAAATGTTGATCACATTGTAAAGTAATATCAGTTGTATCCCTCCATTAAAATTTGGTAAACACAAGAAACCAGTTCCTATTCCACCATGAGGAAACCAGTGTGTTGACTCTGCTAGTTGCTATTGTTAATACTCTTAACCATACACTCATGAAATGAATGGGAAGTAACCAAGAGATGGGTTTAGGGGCCACTGTAGCAGATATGGGTTAAAACTCCATTTTATCACCTGACTTTCATAAGCCTCCACTCTGAATAAATGCATGATGTTCTGGTTCCCACAAATTAGAACTAACTCAAGACCAGTTCAGTAATCCCAAAATGTCTAGGAATTTATTTCCTTGTTGCATAATTGCTCTGGTAAACGGCCACAGGTTACTTTGGAGAAGATTAAGAGGAACATACATATTATACTTGCGATGTTAAGGCTCTGGGAATAGGCATTAAATCGGGCCTGTGGGGCTTCCCTGGTGGCGCAATGGTTGAGAGTCCGCCTGCCGATGCAGGGGACACGGGTTCGTGCCCTGGGCTGGGAAGATCCCACGTGCCGCGGAACAGCTGGGCCCGTGAGCCATGGCCACTGAGCCTGCGCGTCCGGAGCCTGTGCTCCGCAACGGGAGAGGCCACAACAGTGAGGCCCGCGTACCGCAAAAAAAATATCGGGCCTGGGAATTGGGTAAGAGATGGTGACTACAATATTGGCTCAAGTCAGATCTATAGTTTTCAGTTATATAAATCAAATAGAACCACTTTTGTCCTTTGGATCACACAATCAATTAGCCAAACCCAAGAAAAACAGACTATACTGACTACCCTGTTAGTCCTACTGCCTATTATAGTAACTACACCACCTTTCTAGTCTAGCATTAAGGGAACTACTTGGTTTCTGACACACTGAAGTTCTGGCAACGGCCACGGCATCAAGGAGTCCATTTCAATGTATGCACCTCCCACTGGCGTTCATGGCCTACAGACACACTATAAAGCTTCTCAAGGGTGTAGTTCTCTGCTCAGCAGTATATTTCTCAATGCCTTGGTAAACAGAGTGAATCAGGCCCTCAGGAGGGATATAGTGAGATTTGGTTGAGCAGATCATATTATAAATCCTCCCCAACATTCCCCCTCCTAAGTCTTTGATTTCCCTTCTCTACATTATATCAAGGAATTTCTAGCATCCTACTTCCAATTTAGATAAGCCATTGCTGAGTCAAAATAACAAGCGAACAGAACTATCCCCAGCTGTTCAAGCTGGCAAACTGAGCCTTAACCTTGGGTATAAGTATACCCATATTGATAACCTGACCCAATTTAAAATTACATTCCTCCCTTCAGGAGCCAGCATACTCAAAATCTATTTTCCTGGTATTCTCCGCATATCAGTATATATGATTAAAAAAAAAAAAGCAAAACATTCTTTCAGGTCACACTTTGTTTCTGTATGTCCTGGAGACAATGGGGGATTTTAAGGATAACAGAACATATACACTGCTTTTTCCCAGGTAACTAACCACCTGAAGTGAGGTTATTAAGCAGTCATACACCAAGGCAGCAAATATCTAAGGAGTTTCTTTCATTTTAAGTTAGGCTCAGTGGAGTTAAGGATTTAAGATACTCATTCATCCAAATCTTTCTGAAACTCTTATTCCAATTCTGAGAATGCCAATCTTTCCTGCCCAGTGTCTCTACTCTCATTGAAGAGACCCAGCAAGACAGCAAATTCACACAATTTGTAGGATCAAACTGTCTTTTATAACAATCTCAGCCTTAAAGTTACAAAGGAGGCTGGAAAAGTGGGCATCTCACAATGTTAGACTTCATACGGAGATTGACTCCCATACTCTTCAGGAAAGGGAAATCACAAGGCCCAGGAAGAGTTTACAAAAGCTGAACATCTAGAAAGAAAGACTGTCTACACTTGCCCACGCCGCTTTACAATCATAGCCATGTTCCCTTTCTCTGTTGCCTCTCTTTCCCCACTCTACAAAGAAACTCCTCTTCTAGCTCAAGGATCCTTTTCTGGCTCTTGGGGGTGGGGGTGGGGGGATGATAAGACTATTAACTTTAAAATGTGAGTAAATTGTAAGTGTGAGTTATCCGAAAACTGTAAACTTCTTCAACCTATTTTATGCAATTGAAGTTGACTGTGAAGAAAGAATTTTATTATTATTGTTTTTTAATGTGCTGGGGTAGATTACTATATAATGGCCCCCAGTGAATCACTCTTTTTTTTTTAAGAGGTCTAGGGGGCTTGCCTCCACCCCAGCCCTTTTTTTTTAAAATTTATTTTAATTTTGGCCTGCATTGGGTCTTAGTTGCAGTATGCGGGATCTTTGTTGCGGCATGCAGGATTTTTCATCGTGGCGTGCGGGCTTCTCTCTAGTTGTGGTGTGCAGGCTCCAGAGCATACAGGCTCTTTGTTGTGGCACACGGGCTTCTCTCTAGTTGCAGCACATGTGCTCTCTAGCTGTGGCATGTGGGCTCCAGAGCACATGGGCTCTGTAGTCGTGGTGTGGGTTCCAGAGCACGTGGGTTCTGTAGTTTGCAGCACACGCGCTCTCTAGTTGAGGCATGCGGGCTTAGTGTGCCCCATGGCATGTGGGATCTTAGTTGTCCGACCAGGGATCAAACCCATGTCCCCTGTGTTGGAAGGCGGATTCTCAACCACTGGACCACCAGGGAAGCCCCTATGAAGAGAGAATTTTAGATCATGTAGACCAGCCGTCCCCCACCTTTTTGGCACCAGGAACCAGCTTCATGGAAAACAATTTTTCCACAGACCGGGGTCAGGGGAAGGGGGGATGGTTTTGGGATGATTCAAGCACATTAAATTTATTGTGCACTTCATTTCTATTTTGTAATATATAATGAAATAATTATATAACTCACCATAATGCAGACTCAATGGGAGCCCTGAGCTTGACTGTCACTTGCCACCCATTGATAGGGTTTTGATATGAGTCTGCAAGCAGTTGATTTATTATGGTCTCTGTGCAGTCAAACCTCTCTGCTAATGATAATCTGTATTTGCAGCCACTGCCCAGCGCTAGCATCACCGCCTCAGCTCCACCTCCGATCATCAGGCACTAGATTCTCATAAGGAGCACGCAACCTAGATCCCTCACATGTGTAGTTCACAGTAGGATTCACGTTCCTATGAGAACCTAATGCCGCCGCTGAATTGACAGGAGGCGGAGCTCAGGCAGTGATGCAAGCGATGGGGAGCGGCTGTAAATACAGATGAAGCTTCGCTTGCTTGCCCGCCGCTCACCTCCTGCTGTGCAGCCTGGTTTCTAACTGGTCCATGGCCCAGGGGTTGGGGACCCCAGATAGAGACCTGAGAATAAAATTTGCCAAGTAAAAACATTTCCTAGGAAGTGACATGTTAATTTTAATAGCTTATATTTATGTGAGATTTAGCACTACACATTGTTGTCTTTACACAGATTATATCATGTAAGCTTACAGCAAAGCTCAATGAGATTTATCCAATTCCACTCTAAAACTGGCAAATGAAAGAGCCAGGATCCAATCCCAGGCTGACTTCAGTACTCATGCTTTTAGCCACTTGGTGATCAACCCTTATTAAAGGAAATATAGACATACGTAAAGTTTAATTGTCAACTTTTGACTAAAGGCAGTTCCATAGAAACTTCAGGAACAGAATTATTACAAAACTATGGTTAACCACTGGCCTACTGAGCATCTTCCATATCTGAAACCGTCAACCATTCATTATACTTTGGACTCAATTGACAGCAAAATCATTGCAAGCAACATTTTGAAGATAACAGGTAAACTTGCATTAAATTCCAGAGCTCTCTCAGTAATCTGTCACAACTTGAAAATCTCAATACATTTGATAAGAATCTATTAAGTGTGTGCTCAACCCTGTAAAGATTTTATTCCATACTTTCAAAGATAAAAGTTCATGTTTTAGAGATAGAAAGGACCATAGGCAACATCAACCCCTTCATCTTACAGAAGACACTGCTAATGGGGTAGAGGAACTAAGACACTTGGCCACAGTTACATCAGATTCACATACAGAAATGAGAACAGAAGGCAAATTTTGTTTGTTTGTTTTTGTTTTTTTACCGAAGTACTACACAAGTTAAGTAAATTCTTAGAGGTGGAAGGAGTGGGCCAAAGATCCACTCCTTATTTCTACATAATATACTAACAGTCCTCTTATTTTCAATTTTGAATTTTCAATTCAATTTTAGGCACCACCTATTAAATTCCTATATACTAAATACTGTAGAAGATAAGGATATAATTTTCTTATACTATTTTTGAGATGCCTGGTACTATGTTTTTTTACCTCTTTGAACATGTGCATGTGTTTTCTCCTTTCTGGATCTTTCAGAATCCTTTTATCACATGCTCCTGTCCTTGATATGCAGCTTCTTACTATTCTTTGTGCTAGGCACTCTTGGGGTCCTTTCAATCTGGAAACCCAGGTCCTTCACTTCTGAATCATTTTATTACGTTGTTTCTTCAATAATTTCCTCTCCATTTAACCTTTCCGCTCTTCCTAAAACTTTTTACAGTTAAATTTCGGGCCTTCTAGATAGATTTTTAAACTTTTTTCTCTATTTTCCACCTTTTTGTTTACCACTTTCTGTGAGATGCATCTGACTTGCATTCCAATACTTCTGTTGGTCTTAAACATTTTTCCTATTGTATTTTATAATCTCCAAGTTCTTTTATTCTCGCATATTTCCTTTAAAAGATATTATTTTTAATTTGTGAATGTAAGAGTCTGAGGTTTTTTTTTTTAATAAATTCATTTATTTATTTTTGGCTGCGTTGGGTCTTCGTTGCTGTGTGCAGGCTTTCTCTAGTTGCAGTGAGTGGGGGCTACTCTTCGTTGTGGTGCGCGGGCTTCTCACTGCAGTGGCTTCTCTTGTGGAGCACGGACTCCAGGCACGCGATCTTCAAGAGTTGTGGCTCGCGGGCTCTAGAGTGCAGGCTCAGTGGTTGTGGCGCACGGGCTTTGTTGCTCCGCGGCATGTGGGATCTTCCTGGACCAGGGCTCGAAACTGTGTCCCCTGCATTGGCAGGTGGATTCTTAAACACTGCGCCACCAGGGAAGCCCCGAGTTTCTGAGATTTTAAAGTTGGGTTTTTTTCTGCTTCCTGCATTATCTTTTTCATTTTTTCATCTTTTCATCTTTCATCAGTTTTGATCTGTTATAGTTTCAGCCTGTCTTTCATGTCAGAGGCTTTCCTCAAATGCCTGGTGACTTGGGCTAGCTTCTTATATTTCAGTGTGCAAAGGTCTATTCAAGTCTATTTACTGGTGCACCATACTGCAAGGCGACTGAGAAAGTGCAACTTTTTTGTTTGGGTTACCCTCAAATGTCATTGTGGGTTTCTCCAAGAGGAATCCTCCAGTCTTCTACCTAGTGGTCATCAGAATGCCAGCATTCTGGGGACTTTGTATGGGAAGGGAACAGGGTCATCTCAACATTCAGGATGGGACCCCCTCTGCTATGCCTGGTGTCCCAAGTCTCACACAGCTCTGGCTCATATTTTATAGAGAACCAATCACCCTTCTCCTGATGGGACAATGGAAAGGCAGTCTTCTAGTGGTGAGGATGGTTTCTGTGGATCCAAATACTCCTTATACACACATTCAACCAATCCAATTTTCATGCTCATTTTGTACCCTTATCTTTTCCAGCAGTCCAAGGGCTCCAATTTTTAAGGTTTCTGTGGACATTCCTGATCTTTCTTTATGCTGCTCTATCAGTTACCACTGACCATTCACCATCCATGTGAAAACATTCGTCTTCCCAATGTGCTGACAGCTAACATCTGTCTCGAAAATCCTTATCTTTGACCTGTTGAGTTTATTCATTTTTCAAAAAATGTATTCCTTTGGTACCATCTTAATGGAGTTTGGTTTAAACCAGGCAGTTTAAAATTTAATCCACTGACTAAACAGAAAAAGTACACTTTCAGAAAATAACTTTTACTTGCCAACTGAGCAGTACTTTCAATATATTTTTATTACTGGTCACCAAATGAATAAAATTTAGTCTTCTTCTCCGGCCTTCTTATGTTTTGCTAAAATATTAATTTAGCATAATTTAGTAGTATGCTTTCATCTTTACCTTAGGAATTGCCTGCTAAATTGTGTCTAGGCCAATAACAAGCATTAGCCACTGTTATGGGCTGAACTGTGCCCCCCCACCCTCCCCAATTCATACTGAAGTCCTAACACCCTGAGTACTTCAGAATGACTATATTTGGAGATAGCGTCTTTTTTTTTTTTTTTTTTTTTTTTTGCAGTACGTGGGCCTCTCACTGTTGTGGCCTCTCCCGTTGCGGAGCAACAGGCTCCGGACGCGCAGGCTCAGCGGCCATGGCTCACGGGCCCAGCCGCTCCGCGGCATGTGGGATCTTCCCAGGCCAGGGCACGAACCTGTGTCCCCTGCATCAGCAGGCGGACTCTCAACCACTGTGCCACCAGGGAAGCCCGGAGATAGCGTCTTTTAAGGGGTATAATTTAGATTCAATGAGGTCACTGGGAATGGGCCCTAATCTGGTATGACTGGTGTCCTTATAAGAAATTAGGACACACATGCACAGAGGAAATACCACGTGATGACAAAAGGAGAAGATGTCATCTACAAACAAAGGAGAAAGGTCTCAGAAGAAACAATTCTGCCAACACCTTGATCTTTGAATTCTAACCTCCAGAACTGTGTGAAAATAAATTTCTGTTGTTTAAGCCATCTGTCTGTTCGTTATGGCAGACCTAGCAAACTAAAACAGCCACCTGAAGTGGAGACTGGTATTAAGGGCTATACACAATGAAAGAATACCACTTAAGATTTTGAGGAGCTCATTTGAAAGAAATTTGGTATAACTTAAGAACACTGAAGAGAGCTCTTCAATTACATTCTGCTAAAATAATCACAGATTAGCTACACAACTCATTTATTAAATCAATTCCTAATTAAACAAAATTACAAAAGGAAGCTTGTGGTTTCTAGCTGTAAACTTTCAAACACATAGCAGCTACAGGAGAATTTCTGTAACAGTAATAAAATGTATAGCCATATTCAAAAAGGTCACAGTTTTATACCAAATAAATCATCTGTGATAAGAAAACATGCTGTTTGTAAGCATGAGAATGCATCATTAAATGTTTAAGCTGGAAGCAACCTTAGACACCATCTAAGATACATCTCTAATTTTAACTGGGCCCAAAAGGCAAGTAGGGTTAGACTAAAAGTATGCTGAATGGCACTGAAAGTTATATCTGTAACTGAAGACCCATTTGTCTTCTATAAAGGGAGTCATTTAAAAAAATAACAACCTGGGCTTCCCTGGTGGTGCAGTGGTTGAGAGTCTGCCTGCCGATGCAGGGGACGCGGGTTCGTGCCCTGGTCCGGAAGATCCCACATGCCGCGGAGCGGGTGGGCCCGTGAGCCATGGCCGCTGAGCCTGTGCGTCCGGAGCCTGTTGCTCCGCAACGGGAGAGGCCACAACAGTGAGAGGCCCGCGTACCACAAAAATAAATAAATAAATAACATTATTGAGATATAAGACACTTACCATAAGATGCACCCTTTTAAAATATTATTTAAGGAATTGTTTCAGGGGGGTTTAAATATTCAGAGTTATACAAGCATCACCAACTTTAGAATTACTAATTTTCATTCCCCCAAGAAGAAACCCCATAGCCATAATTTTCAACTCTTCTCCAGCCCTTAGCAATGACTAATTGATTTTCTGTCTGCCTATTCTGGGAAAATACTACTCCATCTTCCTAGAATCAGATGTCCTACATTAATCATTTTATATGTTGTTGGATTTGGCATGCTAGTAGGGCTTTTTGTTGTTGTTGTTTGAGATTCATGTCTGTATTCATAAGACACACTGATCTGTAGTTTTCCTTTCTTGTGATGCCTTTGGTTTTGGTACCAGAGTAAATACTAGCCTCACAGAATGAGTTAACAAGTATACTCTATATTTTGCGAGAATTTACAAAGGACTGGTTTTAGTTCTGTAAACATTTGGTAGAATTCACCAGTGTAGTCATTTGGGTCTGGCCATTTTTCTCTGTGGGAAGTTGTTATTTTTTTGTAACTAATTCAATCTATTATAAATCTATTCAGGTTTTCAATTTGTTCTTGAGCCAGTTTCAGAGTTTGTGTCTTTATAGGAATTTGTCCATTTGATCTAGGTTACCTAATTTGTTGGCATACAACTGTTCATATTATTCCCTTATAATCATTTTTCTTTCTATAACGTCAGTAGTTGATATTCTTCATTGCTGATTTTAGTAATCTGAGTCTTCTCAACAGGTTTGTAAATTTTGTTGATGTTTTCAAAGAACCATCTTTTATTTTTTTGTTTTCCTATGACCTATTTCAGTTATTTCTGCTTCAATGTTCCCCCCTCCCTTATGCCTGTTTTGTGGTTAGTTTGCTCTTTACAGTCTTAAGGTGGAAGGTTAGGTTATTAGTTTGAGATTTCCTTTGTTAATATCTACACCTGTAATTTTCCCTCTAAACACAGCATCCTATAAGTTCTACTATGTTGTGTCTTCATTTTCATTCACTTCAAAATATTTTCCAATTTGCTTTTTGATATTTCCTCCGACCTTTTTTTAAGTATTGGTTAATTTCCACATATTTACGAATTAACGAAATTTCCTTCTGCTATGGAATTCTAATTTCATTTCATTGTAGCCAAAGTCCATAAACTGAATAATTTTTTCTTTTAATTTACTGAGACTTGTTTTATGATCTAGCCTATCACCGACCCTGGAGAACATTCTATGTCCACTTGAGAATATGTATTCTACTATTGTTGGGTAAAGTTTTCTCTTGCTATGTTAGGTCTAGTTGGTTTACTGTGCTGTTCAAGTCTATTTCCTTGTTGACCTTCTACCAAGTTAAACTGTCCACTATGAAAACAGCGTGTTGACTTCAACTATTATTGTTGAATTGTCTATTTCTCCCTTCAATTATGCTGCTTTCTGCCTCATCTGGGAATGTATTTTAGGGTCCTGTTGTTTGGTGGACACATATTTACAATTGTTACATTTTCCTGAAGACTGGCTCTTTTATCATTATAAATGATTATGTCTCTACTAACAATTTTTGTCTTAAGGTCTCTTTTTTTAAATAAATTTTTTTTCTTTATTTTTGGCTGTGTTGGGTCTTCGTTGCTGCGCTTTCTCTAGTTGGGGAGCGGGGGCTGCTCTTTGTTGTGGTGCGTGGGCTTCTCATTGGGTGGCTTCTCTTGCTGCAGAGCATGGGCTCTAGGTGTGCGGGCTTCAGTAGTTGTGGCACACGGGCTCAGGAGTTGTGTCTCGTGGGCTCTAAAGCACAGGCTCAGTAGCTGTGGTGCACAGGCTTTGTTGCTCCACGTCATGTAGGATCTTCCCAGACCAGGGCTCGAACCCATGTCCCCTGCATTGGCAGGCAGATTCTTAACCACTGCGCCACCAGGGAAGCCCAAGGTCTCTTTTGTCTAAAATTAGTATAGCTATTTAGGTTCTTTTGGTTTCTGTTGAGGTTTTCCACCCTTTTACTTTCAACCAATCTGTTTCTTTGAAACTAAACATGTCTCTTGTGGACAGCAATATAGTTGCATGTTTTTAATCCATTCTGCCAACTGCCTTTTATTGGACTGTTTCGTCCATTCACATCCAATGTAATTCATAGTAACAGGATTTGTATCTGCCAGTTTGCTTATCGTCTTCTCTGTTATGTCTTATTTCTCTATTCCTCTATTACAGCCTTCTTTTGTGTTAAATGTTAATTTCTTATATACCATTTTAATTCCTTTTACTAATTTTGGAGTTATTGCATCTTAATTTAAAATAATCTGACTGCAGATTAACACCAATTTAATTTCCATAGTCTATAAAACCTTTGCTCCAATATAGCTCTTCCCTCCGTGATGTTTTATGCTATTGCCATACAAATTACAACTATACACATTATAACCCATTCAACAGTCTCATATTTATTACTGTATGTGATTTTCTTTTAAATCAGAAGACTTACAAATAAGAAGTACTACTGCAGACTGAATGTCTCTTCCCCAAACCCATTATGTAATGGTAGCTGGAGGTTGAGCCTACGAGAGGTACTTAGGTTCAGATGAGGTCATGAGAGTGGGGCCCCCATTATGGGACTAGTGTCCTTATAAGAAGAGAAAGAAACCAGAGCTCTCTCTACCATGCAGGGAAACAGTGATAAAGCAGCTGTCTACAAGCCAGGAGGAGGGCCCTCACCAGGAACTGAAGCTACCCACACCTTGATCTTGGACTTCCCAGCCTCCAAAGCTATGAGAAACAAATGTATTCTGTTTAAGCCATCCAGTCTATGGTATTTTGTTATAGCGGCCCAAGCTAATACAAATATACTGTCCTTTATGTTTAATTATGTAGTTAACTTTACCAGTGCTACTTATTTGTGTGGATTCAACTTACTATCTAATGACCTTTCAATTCTGCCTAAAGGATTCTTTAGTATTTCTTGTAAGGCAGGCAGGTCTGCTAGTGACAAATTTGTTCTGTTTTTATGTGTGAACATCTTAATTTCTTTCATTTTGAGGAATAATTTTGTGGCATACAGAATTCTAGGTGGACTTTTTCTTTCAGTGCTTTTTATGTCATTCACTACTCTCCCAGCCACCATGATTTCCCATGAGAAGTGAGTTGTTAATCTTACTAAAGATACCTTGTATGCGATCACTTTTCTCTTGCTGCTTCTGAAAGTCTGTCTTACTTAGCATTAGTTAAGCTTCTGAGATGTGCGGATTCTTTTTCATAAAATTCTAAAGTTTTGCACAATTATTTCTTCAAATACACTTTGTGCCCCTTTCTCTTCTCTCCTTCTAGGACCCCAATTATGCTAATACACTTGACAGTGTCCCACAGATCTCTGCAGCTTTTTTTCCCCTTCATTCCTTTTTTTTTTAATTTAATTTTTATTTTATATTGGGGTATAGTTGATTTACAATGTTGTGTTAGTTTCTATTCCTTTCCTTTTTTTCTGAGAGGACACTCTCAACTGATACCTCTTGATACTTCTGTTCAAGTTTGCTGAATATTTCTACCAGTTCAAATCTGCTTTTGAGGCCCTCTACTGAATTTATTTCACTTGTTATATTTTTCCAAAACAGGATTTCTATTTGGTTCTTTTATCATAATTTCTCTTTACTTTTATTCTCTATTTAGTGAAAGATTACCCTCAAATTTAGCTTTTAAGATATAGTTTCTTTTAGTTCTTTGAACATGCTTTTAAAAGCTAACAAAGTTTTTGCTTAATAAGTCAAACATCTGGGCTTCCTCCCAGACACTTTGTCTCTTTGCATGTCTTGTAAATTTTTGTTGAGACTAGACATTTAATATGATGTGGCAACTCTGAACAACAGAATCCCTTCCCTCCCCAGGGTTTGTTGTGTTTGCTATTTGTTAGTGAACTTCTTGGACTAAGTCTGCATTCTTTGCTGAGTGTGACCATTATATTCTGTTTTGTTAGCTTAGAAGTTAGCTAATGATTGGACAGAAATCTCCTTAAATGCCTTCAAACAATAACTCTCCTAGCATTGAAGAAGTGCTCTGTGAATGTGTTGGGATAGGCCTTCAACACTCCAACACGCAGTTTACAACTCTGCCCTAGCCTTCACTTCCTTCTTGCAGAGCCTCAAGTTCTGTCACAGGTGAGAATGGTGCTTTCTTCATTTTTCTCTTGGGCATGCATACAGCCTTGCGCATGTGGCCTTCTAGATTCCCAGGAATATGCTGGAGTTTTTCAAAGTCCTCTACAGATATGTCATTCCTCAGCTTTTCCTTTTCTTTTTTGGTCAGTGTCTTTTTAGCCCCAATTGTTATCACTGCCTCAGGCAGCTTCTATGGTAAACAACTTCAGCTGCTTTCCACAAACAGGCTGAAGACAGAGCTGTTTGCACACAGTGAGTCGAGTCAGGTTAAATTAAGACAAGCTCTGAGAATAGAGCTTTTCAGTGAGGTACCAGACAGGTCAAATAGTGACAGTTCTCTGGGGTGGGCTTTCTGGTTAGCTTCAAGTCCCCTCCAGTGTCAACTAGGCTGCTGGTTTCAACAGCTACCATAGTTGCAAGGCTACTTGTTTTCAAGGCTACCCTGGAACTAGGGAAAGATAGAGCAATATAAAATGTTACAAACCAACTTGCCCATTGCGGCTGGGTGCTGGAGAAACGAAAAAAGAATTGCCCAAGGTCAAATGATGACCTTGGCATCACCTGCCCAAGGCTAGTGATGCATGGAATTTAAATCCAGGCAGATTGCATTGGAATTTTGGAATTTAAATCCAGACTCTAAAGCAGGGTTCTTAAGCAGTATAACACATACATACATACACACACACACACACACACAGACACACACACACACAAGTTACAAAATATATTGTTACGGTTTCTGTTTAATAAGTGCTTTTTAGACTATTGGCAGCCTTTAGTTAATTTTTAGAGTTCTGACAAAGTTGATTTTGACAACTTTTAGTGTTCTCATTGCTTTTATGGAACATCAGATTTTCAGAGGTCCTTACTCCATTAAGTTCTCAAAGAAGCCATTTTTATAATTACAACAATGGAACACTAATTACTATTCCTTTCTAATAATCATGTTTCTAAAACTTAGAAAACCAAATATTTCTAACTAGAAATGTGATGGGAATTCAAAAGAGACACCTCTTCTCATCTGGCATTTTAATTATTTCTTGTTTAGTTGTCCAAGTCAGAATCCTAAGCCTCAATTTTCTTAAACGTACAAGTGAAATATTGTCTTCCCCAGCCTTAAGATTTAAAATGATAACGTAAAACTAATTACAAAGCTACAATAATCAAAACTGACTGGTACTGGCAAAAGAACAGTCATACAGACCAACGGAATATGACCTCAGAAATAAACCATGACATATAAGGTCAATTAATTTTCATCAATTGAAAATTAATTAATTAAGGCTGCCAGGACCATTCAATGGAGAAAGGGCAGTCTTTTCAACACATGTTGCTGGGGAAACTGGATATCCAAATGCAAACAAAGGTGAATCCTTACCTTTCGCCACATACAAAACTCAAAATGGATCAAAGATCTAAACTCTTGGAGGGAAATCTTCGTGATACTGGATTTGGCAATGCCTTCTTGGATATGACACCAAAAGAACAGGCAACAGAAAGAAAAACTAGACTTCATCAAAATTAAAAACTGGTACATCAAAGGACACTACTGAAAGAGTGAAAATGCAACCCACAGAATGGGAGAAAATACCTGTAAATCATGTATCTGATGACAGATTAATATGCAGAATATATCGAGAACTCCTACAACACACACAGAAAAACAACCCAATTAAAAATGGGCAAAAGACTTAAATAGACATTTCTCCACAGAAGATATATACAAATGGCTAATAAGTACATGAAAAGATGCTTAGCATCACAAGCCATTAGGGAAATGCAACCAAAACCACAATGAAATAACACTTCACATCCATCACGACAGCTATTAAAAACAAAAATAACAAGTGTTAGTTAGGATGTGGAGAAAGTGGAATCCTTCTACATTGCTGGAGGAATTGCAAAATGGTGCAGCCACTGTAGAAAAGTTTGCAGTTCCTCAAAAAATTAAATATAGAATTACCATGTGATTCAACAACTTCACTCCCAGGTATATACCCAAAAGAATTTAAAGCAGGGACTCACACAGATACTTGTACAAAAATGGTCATAGCAGCATTATTCACAACAGCAAAAAGTGTCCAGCAATCTAAGGGCCCATCAACAGATGAATGGATTAAAAAAATGTGGTATATTCATACAGCGGAATATTATTCAGCCATAATAAGGAATAAATTCTGATATATGCTACAACATGGATGAATCTTAAAACCATTATGCTATGAGAAATAAGACACAAAGGACAAATACTGTATGATTCCACATATATAAGGTGCCTAAAATAGTCAAAGTCAAAGAGAGAAAGTAGAACAGAGTTTACCAGGAGCTGGGGGTAGGAGTGGTAATGTGGAATTATCATTTAACAGGTACAGAGTTGCTGACTGGGATAATAGTTCTGTAAATAGATAGTGGTGATGGTTATACAACATTGTGAATGTATCTTAATGTCACTGAACTAATTGTAGGGTTAAAATGATAAATTAGGTTATATATATATTTTACCATAATAAATTTTTAAATGATAATGTATTATCCAAAGGTCCTATTTACTGAGCCTTTTGTTCCTCAGGTGAGACGGTGGTTATAGAAGTTACTTAAATAATAAATACTTTATGAAATGGCTGGTAGTTAATAGTAAATAGTACCCACCCTCCAGAACACACACACATACACATACATACACACACACGACACTACACATTCAATGCTCTTATCAAATACCTATAATTATATTTTTCAAAGGATTACACATCCAATAAATTCACTAATGATGCAAAGAATTTACATCCTCCCATACTGACAGATAAAAACACATACATTCTCTAAGCACAAAGCTTATATTCACAAATAACTTTTTGCCTAAAGACAAATTTCAATTAATAATCACAATGGGAATTTAGTTATTTAATGCAACCATTAACCTAATGTCACCAATAAAATCTAAGCAGTTATATCACAAAACCAGGGTTATATTCAGTGGACATGCATTAATAATCTATACAATTTAACATTATACCAGAAAAGGAACTGACTACAAAATTTCCCTTGATTTTTGGTGGTTTTCAAATTTCATGGCACAGATTCCCAAGGTAAAAACAGATTTTAAATATTTTCGATAAAATGGTAAAAAATTTAACAAGCCTTTTAATTTTCGTATTGGGGTGAAGATTTAAAACATCAAGCTGGCCCCAATCTGTCAAAAATGACAGGTAAATATTTACAATGACAACACAGGCTTTAGTTACAATGGTATTAGAGGATGACTCTCCCCTGGCAAAAACCTTTTATGGTTAATTCTCAATGCAAACATGTTTTTGTAAATACTGTGATAATATAAACTTGGAAACATACCTGGAATCAGGACAGGGACGAAAAATAAAACGCAAGTCAATCTTATTTCTGACCTGTAATCATAAAGCCTTTTGGCTCTAAACACCAAACACTGTCCTTCAATATAAAACTAAATTAAGAAGAGTAGAACAACTTTACCATGCTGGCTGACATTCTTCTACAGAATTATCTTTCACTACACATCAAGGCAGGGCTCAAGCTCCATTAACTTGCTTCTCTAGAAAGAGTATAATTAGCAGAGCACCAAAATTTATAAACTGATATGGCAACCCAAAATGCTAAACACACTTTTCAAACAGAAGCAAATTTTTCCCCATTGTTACTTCTATGTACCATGTTATTTTTGAAACTTATGTGGCTACCAGTAAGAAAAGAATCAGGGAAGCTTTGAACATATCTTGTACTTTTCATCAAGGCTAAAGTGCAAAATATCTCCATGTCTCTGGTATTTTAATAGGAAAAAACATAACACATAATAAAGGAACTGAGGTGACAGTAGAACTAATGCAAAAAAGACTTCTTTAAATATACACTTGAAGACTACATAAGACCAATTTAATTTTTCTTTCTTCAATGAAATCTGTGAATGAACCAAGTTCTCACAGAACTTGAGATCTTGTTTGGTTCTCTTTCCCAGGATCAGAAATTCCAAAATTAGAGAGAAAAAAATGGAAGAAAATAACATTGCATGACAATGGACACTAAGTTCATAAAGAACTTTTTTTAAAAAAATGAGATATTATGGAAGAAAACACCATGAAAATAATAATCCTATGAGAATTGTTTTTTACGCACAGTAAATTTGAGCCTTGGTCTTCATGAAGATACTACAGCTTATATAGAAAACTATAAATATACAAGACTCCAGGAAAAAAAGTCAAAATACATATTATTTAACATTCTGTAGGCCTAAAAAACTTCTGAGGGGAGGGGAAAGGACGGCCAACTGAATCTTCACTTAAGAATACAGAACTATGAAAAATTCCTGGGTCAAAAGCTCCAAGATGCTCCAAATGGAACCACACTTTGTGAAAACATACAACCCTAGATATAGTTTTAAAAGGAAAGAAAAAGTACTGAATAACTGCAGTCCCTTCCAAAAAAGGATATCTTAAATTAAGGGGAAAAGATTCTAATAGTGTAAACGAATCTGGCTCAGAAAGAAAACTGAACAACATATCCAATGTTCTGTCCATAAAAGTAATGACGGTACATCTTTAATATTAAAGAAATAGGCTATAAAAAAGTTCATTCTCAGAATTGGTTTTAGTAAAAGCTCATTTGTGCTCCTTTGTGGGTGCATAATAAAGTTCCATGGGTTTGTTCACCTTCCAGTATTTCTCACTGACCAATTCCAAAGAAAAAGAGCCATTTAACACCTAAAACAAAAACAAAAACAAAAACAAAAAAAAAAAAGAAAGAATTATGAAAACTGCTCAAAGCACAAAATTGTGAGATGGAACAAACAGAGAAGTCCATCTTAGCACAACAATGTAAAACAACTATACCCCAATTTTAAAAAAGTCCATCTTTAAAAAAAATCCTAAGATAAACTTGTCACTTACACTATTCATAAAAGAACAAAGGATATATCAAGTTAACTACCTGTTGCAATTTCTCCTCCTTCCAGAGTCTGTACCATTTTATTAGGCCCCACCCCACAACCTTCCACTCTCAGATGATCAATGTACTCCCAATTTCAACAGCCTATTATTTTAAATACTTACAGTGAACTGGCCACTGGCTGTTGCTATGTAAATGGTATACTGCTTCTCACTGGCTGTATCAAGGTTCATCTGGTTTGATTCTCCTTTGTTTCGAAGTTCTTCTAAAGCTAACCTCACAGCCAGATACTTGGATAAGTGATCAACAGTGGCATTACCTGAAGTCTTTATGTATCTGGAAAAATAAATCATTAAAACCTTACTTTCTAGATTAGTGATAAAACATACATAAATTATAAAACTAATACATTTCTAAGGGCTTCCCTGGTGGCGCAGTGGTTGAGAGTCCACCTGCTGATGCAGGGGACACGGGTTCTTGCCCCAGTCTAGAAAGATTCCACATGCCACAGAGTGGCTAGGTCCGTGAGCCATGGCCGCTGAGCCTGCGTGTCCGGAGCCTGTGCTCCGCAACAGGAGAGGCCATAACAGTGAGAGGCCCGCGTACCGCAAAAACAAAACAAAACAAAACTAAACTAATACATTTCTAAAAAGGTATATAAAATGTAAAATGTCTCAATTATTGACAAAATACCAGAAATTTATTCCTCTATTATCTAAAAATTTCTTATTGAAAAGGTACAGAAACGGTAAAAGTACAAGCTCACTATCTACCAGGCCATGAAAGCTCTACCTACCTTACCATCCATAAAATATGACACAGAATGACAAAAATCAAATAGAAATAACACTGTACCGAGAGGAAAAAAAAGAACATACCCCTCAATCCCAATGATCAGAAGTTTTGAGTCTACAGCAGCAAGAAGAAAACTAAGAATATGAGCAAATTTCTTCTTGTCTAAGAATTAATAAATTTTAGGTTTTTAAGACAAAGCACTGAAATGTTAATTGTTTTTTAAAGCATCATATACCATTTACTCACTCACTCAACAAATATTTGATGCTTATATGCACTCAAGGACAGGCTCTCTAGAGTTATATAGTGGTAAAGCAGCCATCCTGGCCAGCATGAATTTTAGAGCCTTCTGACACCCTAGCATCATTGTTAAGAAATTTAAATGATCCTTTCTCCTCCTCTACCTAGAAGGGTCATTCCTTTCAGATACTCAACTGTGGGTGGAAAGCACATGAGGAAAGACGAAAACAACAATTCAGGCAGCCAAAATATCCAACCAAACCCTGGCAATCAATGGGATGACAAATGTCACCCTTAATTCTTATCTAAAGTTGCCTTTGAACTCCTTAACATTCTAAATTCAGATAATCTGAAACTAACCCACACGCTTACCTTGTCTGTGCACTGTCATCTTTTTCCATAAGTGTGGGATGAGGCCTGAATACTAATTCAATTTCACTAGCACCATCCATTACTGGATCAATTGCCACTGTTGCATTGTTATTATCAAGCTCAAGCCCAGAATCATCAGATGTTTTGGTCCGTTTGTTACTAGGTCCTGCTTCCTGATTGCTATGTGTGGATGCATTACTACAGTGAGAACTGTCTCCATTGTCTTCTGCTCCACTACCATTTTCAATCTGTTGTTTCTTGCCTCGCTGTAATCTAGTTAAGGAAAACAAAACAAAAAACATGAAATCTTCATTTAGGCCTTTTCAATGCATCAATTTTGAAGTATGTTTACTGAATTTACTAAATTCTAAGTTCCCTGGTGGTCTAATGGTTAGGATTCCGGGCTTTTACTGCCATGGCCTGGGTTCAATCCCTGGTCGGGGAACTGAGATCCCGCAAGCCACGCAGCGTAGCCAAAAAAAAAAAAAACAAAAAAAACCCCAAAACTAAATTCTAAAAACATCTTGATAACTGAATTTGCTCCAAGTTGAATAATGTCATTTATTTCCCACATGTCCCTGAAAGGTCTAGGGAATGTCACTTATACACAGGCAAACATCTGAATAAATTAAACAAATGTTTATATTCCCTTAAAACTTTTCTTTATTGATTATAGGAATTATTGGCAAATATTTACATTTTGATGATTTCCTTTATTATGAGATTTTAAATCTAAAGAAAGGCATAATTCAGTTATGAAAAATTTACAGTTCTGAGGGAAGATATTTATGCCTTTTTAATTAGAATTTCTTAGGGAAACAGGATTTAAGAGTAATGGTAAGCACTACCTGCCCGCTGCTGACCTCACCCAAAGTCTGCTAATGCAATGCAAAATTATTCCAATGCAGAAGATGCGATGGTATCTAAATATGGAGCATAAACACAGAAGCAGCTCTCTAACAAGCTCAAATACTAAAAACCAGTAACTGGGCAAGGTACTTTGTGTATACATCTTATTTACCCATCAAAACAACTATCAAGGCAGTTAACGTTATTATCATTTTATAATTGAGAAAAACCAATGAAACTGAGGTCCAAGGTCCATGGTTATAAGCTAGTAAGCACCAGAACCAGAGGAAGAACTCGATACACATTCTTTCTACCATATGTATTGCCTCTCCAGCTGTATATACAAGAAAAAGGAGGGAATATGTGATGAAAAAGAAATATGAAAGAACGACATGCACTTCTAAGAAGTGTCATTACTACATTTTTATTGCCAGACCAAGGAAATAATAGCCCACTGCTTGGGAAAGATGCTCAAGAACTTTTTTTTTAAATTGAACTATAGTTGATTTACAATTCTGTGTTAGTTCTGGGTGTAAAGTAAGTTATATACACACATACATACATACATATGTATATAAAATTCTTTTTCAGATTCTTTTCCATTGTAGGTTATTACAAGATATTGAATATAGTTTCTTGTGCTATATACAGTAAATCCTTGTTGTTTATCTATTTCATATATAGTGATGCGTATCTGTTAAACCCATACTCCTCTACTTTATCCCTCCCCCTCCCCTTTTCCCCTTTGGTAAATATAAGTTTGTTTTCCATGTCCATGAGTCTGTTTTGTAAATAAGTTCATGTGTATTATTTTTTTGATTCCACATATAAGTGATATCATATATTTGTCTTTCTCTGACTTACTTCACTCAGTATGATAATCTCCACTTTTGCTATGAATGACAGTATTTCATTTTTTATGGCTAATATTTCAGAGAGAGAGAGAGAGAGAGAGAGAGAGTGTGTGTGTGTGTGTGTGTGTGTGTGTGTACGTACCACACCTTCTTTATCCATTCATCTGTTATGGACACTTGGGTTGCTTCCATGTCTTGACTAATGTAAACAGTGCTACAATTAACACTGGGATGCATGTATCTTTTCGAATTAGTTTTCACCTTTTCTGGATATATGCCCCGGAGTGGGACTGCCGGATCATATAGTAACTCTATTTTTAGTTTTTTAAGGAACCTCCATACTGTTCTCCACAGTGCTGCACCAATTTACATTTCCACCAACAGTGTAGGAGGCCTGGCTCCCTTTTCTCCACACCTTCTCCAGTATTTATTATTTGTAGACTTTTGATGATGGCCATTCAGATCAGAGTAAGGTGATACCTCCTTGTAGTTTTTATTTGCATTTCTCTAATAATCAGTGATGTTGAGCATCTTTTCATGTGCCTGCTGGCTACCTGTATGTCTTCTTTGGAGAAATGCCTATTTAGGTCTTCTGTCCATTTTTTGATTGGGTTGTTTGATTTTTGATACTTAGTTGTATGAGGTGTTTACATATTTTTGAAATTAAGCCCTTGTCAGTCTCATCATTTGCAACTATTTTCTCCCAGTCTGTACGCTGTCTTTTTGTTTTATGGTTTCCTTTGCTGTGCAAAAGCTTATAAGTTTGATTAGGTCTCATTTGTTTACTTTTGCTTTTATTTATTTTGCCTGGGGAGACTGATCTAAAAAAATACTGCTGCAATTTACATCAGAGAATGTTTTGCCTATACTCTCTTCTAGGAGTTTTATCGTGTCACGTCTTATATTTAAGTCTTTAAGACATTTTTAGTTTATTTTTGTGTATAGTATGAAGCCATGTTCTAACTTCATGGATTTACATGTGGCTGTCCAGCTTTCCCAACACCACTTGCTAAAGAAACTCTTTTCTCCATTGTATATTCTTGCCTTCTTTGTCAAAGATTAGTTGACCACAGGTTGTGTGGGTTTATTTCTGGGCTCTTTATTCTGTTCCACTGATCTGTATGTCTGTCTTTGCACCAGTACCATGCTGTTTTCGTAACTGTAGCTTTGTAGTCTTGTCGGAAGTCTGGGAGGGTTATGCCTCCAGCTTTGTTCTTTTACCTCAGGACTGCTTTGGCAATTCTAGGTCTTTTGTGGTTTCATATAAATTTTAGGATTATTTATTCTAGTTCTGTGAAAAATGCCATGGGTAATTTGACAGGGATAGCATTAAATGTGTAGACTGCTTTGAGTAGTATGCCCATTTTAACAATATTAATTCTTCCAATTCAAGAACATGGGATGTCTTTCCATTTCTTTGAATCATCTTCTATTTCCTTTATCAATTTTATAGTTCTCAGCATATAGGTCTTTTACTTCCTTGGTTAAATTTATTCCTAGGGTTTTTTTTTTTTGAAGCAATTTTAAACAGGATTGTTCTGTTTTGTTACTTTCTCTTTCTGATATTTCGTTGTTAGTGTAAAGAAATGTAACAGATTTCTGTATATTAATCTTGTATCCTGCTACTCTGCTGAATTCATTTATTAGTTCTAATAGTTTCTGTGTGGAGTCTTTACAGTTTTCTATAGAGTATTATGTCATTTGCATATAATGACAATTTTACCTCTTCCCCTCCTATTTGGATACCCTCCCTCCCTTTCTTTTTTGTTTTGACTGCTGTGGCTAGGACTTCCAATACCATGTTGAATAGAAGTGGTGCAAGTGAGCATCCTTGCTTAGGAAAGATGCTCAAGAACTCCCCCCCCCAAAAAAATAAAATACTGTTTATGAAATCTATACAGCATTTCAAAATTAAGAGGGGGTGACTAATATGTTAATTGACAAAACTATGATTCAAAAATATATGAACACTGGGACTTCCCCGGTGGCACACTGGTTAAGAATCTGCCTGACAATGCAGGGGACACAGGTTCAATCCCTAGTCCTAGAAGATCCCACATGCTGCAGAGCAACTAAGCCCATGTGCCACAACTACTGAGCCTGCGCTCTAGAGCCCGCAAACCACAACTACTGAGCCTGCACACCACAACTACTGAAGCCTGCACGCCTAGAGCCCCTGCTCCGCAACAATAGAAGCCACCGCAACAAGAGAAGCCACCACAATGAGAAGCACGCACACTGCAATGAAGAGTAGCCCCCGCTCACTGCAACTAGAGAAAGCCTGTGTGCAGCAACAAACACCCAACGCAGCCAAAAATAAATAAATTTATATAAAAAAAAAAGTGAACACATACAATGGATTAGTCTTAAAAAGGAAGGAAATTCTGCAGGTGCTACAACATGGATAAACTTTGAAGACATTAAGCCAGTCACAGAAAGACAAATACTGTATGATTCCACATATATGAGGTATTTAAAGTAATCAAAATCACAGAAACACAAAGTAGAATGGTGGTTACCAGGAGCTGAGGAGAGGAGGAAGAAATGAGGAACTGTCGCTTAATGGGTACAGAGTTTGTTTTATAAGATGAAAAGAGTTCTGGAAATTGATTGTACAACTGTGTGAATGCACTTACAATACTGCACTGTATATTTAAAAATGCTGAATATGGTAAATTTTGTTTTTTATCATAATTTTCTACTGTGATATGGAAAGACCAAAATAATGAAACAAACAAAAAACTCAACAGGGTTACTTGTCTAATGTATTTATTTTTACCTCACACTTCTTTCCAAAGAACAGAGCTAGATTAATGTAATTTCAGGCAGCATTCATAAAATAATGTTCAGATAATGGAGGTAGATCAATAACCTATCATGTCCTGCATTTATCAAATCATATCCATAACACTACATACTGTTCTAGAGGTAGCATTTCAAGAATTATACACCAACAAACTTGAATGTCATATGAGGAATAAAAGCAATTAGGAATGTAAATATTTAGCCTTTAGAGGAGCATATAAGAATGTATATTTATATGAAATTATTTGAGGACTAGTAGATAGAAGCAGAATCTGAAATAAATATAGAACCCAACATAAGTATTTTGACAAAGACATATCAAGACTGCTACACACAAAAGACTAATTTTAATTCAATATAAGGGAAGAACTTTAAAACTATATATATTCATACAAAACTATTTACTTTAAGCCAAACGTAGTTCTATGTACTGGTGTTATAAGAATCAGTAATACTCACACAGTCTCTACCCTCTTAGGGCTTATATTATTCTAGTACAGCAAATAACACACACATGTTCAGAGAATGATAAGTGCTATGAAGAAAAATGAGGCAGAGAGGGTAAGAAAGTATGGAGTCCTGTGGTGGAAGACGGGAACTTAGCAGACACCTGAAGAATGAGTGTGTGTGCCATGTGGACTATCTAGAAGAAGAGGGTTCCTGAAAGAGAGAACAGGAAGTATAAAGGCCCTGAGGCAGAAACAAGCTTGTTAAGTCTCAAAAACAGCCAAGAAGCTTTAATAAAGTTATTAACAAATGAAAGAAGCTTCTATCACATACTCCCACCACTAGAAATGTTCAAGCAAAATCAAAGGTCTATCTATAAAGGATTTTATGAAGGGGATTCTTTCTCCTGGTAAAAGACTAAAAGTTTACTCTTCAGAACCACTTCTGGAACTTTTAAAATACGAATGCCTGTACCCCAATCAAAGATTTTGATTTACTTAGTCTGGAGTGATGCCTTTGAGGCCCTAGGATTTAAAAGCTTTCCAAGTGATTCTGATATTCAGCCAAGGTGAAAGCCACTAGATTGGGATGTGGCTTTATTGGTGGCTGACTTTATTGCAATGTGGCTTTGGAAGATGCTGACTCTCCCTGAGGCCTAAACATATCAGGAGATGTCAGAGCAGAAAAGAGAATAGGGGTGAGGAAAGTGCTCAGATTATATAGGGTCTTGGAAGCTATCATTAAAGTCTTTTAACCTGAATGTGAATAGAAGCTATTAGAGGCTTCAAAGCAAAGGAGAACTATGACCTGACTTCCAATTTATCACTCTGGCTGCTGTGCTGAGCACAGACAATGTGGAAGTAAGCATGGAAAGTTGAAAGACCAATTGGGAGGCTATTTCAACACTTTCAAATGAAAGATGGTGGTTGCCTAGACCAATTTGGATATATTATGGAAAAAGCTAAAAATATATTTATCCACAAACTGGAATACGGACTGGGAAAAAAGAGAGAGGTGAAAGGTAACTCCAAAGTTTTTGGCTAAAGCAAGTAGGATGATGGAGTTGCCATCAACTAAAATGAGCAAGAATGAAGAGAAGTAGGGGATAAGAATTACAAGTTCAGTACTGAACATGTTAAGTTTGAAATAAGGAACAGCTAACGACATACAAAGGGAACCAGGAGAATATCGTCTCTTGAAAGCCAGCGGAAGGAAACCAGTCAAACAGAAAAGAGAAATTAACTGTATAAAATGCTGCTAAGTAAAATGAGATCTGAGAATCAGCAATTGGGTTTTGCAATGTGGAGGTCAATGGTAACTTCAACAAGGGTGATATGAGGCATTGGGATAAAGCCTGACTGGGGGAGTTCAAAATGGGACAGTAGAAGTATTGGATATAGTAAGCACAGACAACTCTTTTAAAGAGAAGAAATACAATGGTAAGTGGAGGAAGAAGTGGGTATAAGAGGGTATTTGTCTTGTCTTGTTTTTTTAAGACTCTAGTACTTTAAATGGAATACTGTATTAGGCCTAGAGACATATTTTATACCTTCAAGAAAAGGTAACCACACAGAACTACTATTTGTTACTGCATTTTATCTATCTCAAAATGGAGGGTGTTAATTCAGTATTTAATAGAGTGGAAAAATGGCCACCCTGCCTGGCCTTCTCTCCCATATACCTGTTCATGGCCTGTATCTTCAGTCCTTCCTCAATGCTGTGACTGAGTGCTTGCTGATTATTGTGCTTGTTGATCCTGGCTAATACTCTTTCTTGATGAGCTTCATACTCATCACGACTTGGATAAATTTTGCTGATGAGTGCATCAAAGTTTGGGTCTGGTCTTAGTGATCTTTTGGAAACTAGCTTTTTCCGACAGGTAGGGCATTCTTTATTGCTAAATAAAAAGAGAGAAAAGAAAATGTAAATAATGCCAGGATCTTTGGGCTAAAGACAAAAATAGCCAGCTTCCAGATAATTATCATCTTTATTCCAATAGCTTTACTAAGTCGCAGAAATTTAAACTGATTAACCTGACTTTCCTTGAATATCTGACTAGTGACTAAGCAAGATTTTTGAAACATGAGACTCTCCATACTACTTGCCAATAGAGAAAAAACTAAATACTTCCCCATGATAAATTATATATAACCATTTTAGAAATAAAAATCTATTCCTTCCTAAATTTCCTGTTTCTGATATCCATGCTATAAATGGAAAAACTATCCACTAATATATATTAATTTATATGTTATGAATTATTTTATTAAAATATTCATCAGGACATTATACTTAAGAAGTGAGAAAATCATGGTTTCATGCTTTGTAATTTCCTCAAAACAAAAACTCATCCTGAAAAGCTTCTAAAACTATATAAAATCAACTGTTTCAAAACAAAGATTCTCCAATAATTAAAACCTAGACTTTAGATAAATTTCCAATTCTCAAATGAACATTTATAGAAAATGTATTTCTCAAAACCCACAGAGCACTAGAACACTGTCCTTGTATAATTTAAGTACCTAGCATAATTCATTTTAACATACCCACTTCTGAGGGCTGTGATAATGCAGTCTGCACAAAAACGATGTAAACACTCTTTTGTAGTCATGGTGTTCTTCAACATATCCAAACAAATTGGGCACATTAATTCACTGTGTAGACTTCGAGGTGAAACCACAATTTCCAAGCCATCCGTTATTGCCTCCTGTAAAAAGCATCACTTTAAAATTAAATGCTACCTAATTAAAAAAAAATTATGGACAAGTTCAAACATAAGAATATAGAAAATGACAAAAATGAACATCTATATACCCATCACCCAGTCACCATCACTGTCAACTCACAACCAATCTTGTTTTAGCTATAATCTCCTCCAACTCCCCTCAGCCCCAGCACCAAAGCATTATATAAATGCCCTTATTTTAATGCTAAAGGTAACATATTATATATTTAAAAGATAACTAATGTTAAATCACCCTGGTATAGCAATAAAAAAAGCATTGAATACGGAATCAGATGGCTTAGGTTCTATTAGTTCTACAACTAGCTTTGTGACACTAAATAATTAGTTTTAACATTGTCTTCTTACCTGCAAAATGAGGAAGTTAAGCTAAATGAACCCTAAAACTTCTTCCATCTGCAAAACTGCACCATTTTGATAATAAACTATACATTTCACGCCATCCATTAAAAGATTTTAAAATTCAAATACAAGTATTCCCTATTTATACACAGCTTAACAGGATTTAATTTTAAAATCACCTTTTGAACCTTAAAAAGTCTTGATCCACAGAGCAGTTTTATACAAAGTGGTCAGGTTCTCAAGCTAACCTACAAACTGATTTAAACCACAGCACCTCCGAAGTGTAAAAAGTATTAGTATTTCTAATTGTCATGTCTAAAAATGTTTTCAGTGCGAAAATGCATTTGGAGTTCCAATGTAGAATTCAGGACAAACCTCCCAAATGCACAGATTAGTGACTCCTACTTTCTTTGCCACTACCACTACTCGCCCTTCCCACAAGGTGGCACTGAGAACAAAGATTATGTAGCTCTAAAGGCACCAATACAGGCTCCTATGGATTGAGGAAAAAGGTCTAGTATGTGGCCACTGAAAAGGAAGATGCAGGTAGAATAAGGGGCTTCCATATGTTACACTTCCTGTCTCCACTGGCTCTCCGTCGTACTTGTGTTTTCTCTATAGGGTCAAAGATTGATGACCCCACAAGGAAAGCCATCGAAACTATAGATATTGTCCATTATCAAGTATCCATTATGTTTCAACCTCTCTATATAAAGCACTTTCTGTATTTTACTTAGTTTAATATACACACAAACTTTTGATTTAGGAATTATAACCTCGATTTTATAAATCACACAGAGAGTACGATGATGACTTAGCTAGTAATCAAGTCTGGTCCCCTCTTCCTCTTTAGAATTTGCCTAGCAAAATCTGAACCCTGGATAAACCATCCATCCATATTTTCCATGCCTATACCTGTGCATCTGCATAGCACTGCAGGGGAAAAAAAGGGAGGAATCACACAACCAGACTGATATCACTAAAAACTCATTTTTCTTTTCACTGCACTATTTTACAACTTTTCTTCTATCTGCAGACCTACCACCTAAATGTTCAATAGATTAATTACCTTACCTCAAATTTCATTTAAAGAACTCTCTCGTTTTCTCTCTACCAAATCTTTATAAAGCATCTTCCTCTTTCTTCTTACAAGGAGAAAGTACACCTCTTCCTATCACATGTCCATTCCTTCCTACCTTCTCAAGTATATCCCTCTTTGGATTTCTATTTGATCTCAGACTTCAGCAATCTCTCCCTCTTCACTAAATCAGCCTAGATTAATATAGGGTTGCTGCATAGTGAAATGTGAATGATGAGCTTAGAGCTGTGTGTAGAGGAGGGTGGGGTGAGAGTGGTTCCATCTCTCATCTTATTAACAAAACAAAATTTAAATAACTTCCCGATTCTATGTTGCCCTCAAGTTTTCACTCCATTTCTCTGTTTCTCTGCACAGCCAAACTTCTCTGAAACATTACCTATTCATTTTCACCTCCCCCTCCCCTTTAACACAGCAAAACCTACTCAAGTGAATCTACTCTGGTCAAGGTCACCAAGTATATACAGCCAACTCTAGTGCTCACTTTTGTAATCTCCACCTTATTCATCCTCTCAGTAGTACTGAACACAGTAACTGCATCCTACTTGAAACACTTTGTCCTATGTTTTGATCCCCTCACTTCATCTTCCATTTTTCCTTACTTTTCTTTGGCCGTTCCTTCTCAGTCTCCTTTGCTGGCTCCTTTTCCATTACTTAATTTCTAAATCTTGAAGCTCCTCTGGATGAAGTTCTGGGCCTTCTGCTCATCTCTCTCTAGGTGATCTGGCATTCTCATGCTTAAAATGTACTGACAAGTCCTAAAACTTTATATTTAGTCCAGACCCCTAGGTAGCATCTCTACTTGTCTTATAGGCATTTCAAACTGAAAATGACTTCAGTTTTAAGCATGTTTATCTCCTTCAAACCTGTTCCTCTCCCAGTCTTCCCCATCTTCACCTTCTCAAAATAGTCTTCCCTGGTTCTCCCGTTATTATTTATTACAGCATTAAGGACCTTCCCTTTACATAACTTCTCATATGTGTAATTTACTTGTTTGATGTCCATAAACTCCCTGGGCTGGTGCCACATCTGTTTTATTCACCACTTTACCTATTGCCTAGCTTAGGACCTGGTACAGAATATGCACTCAAATTATTTGTTCAAGAAATGAAGTGTCAACCAAACATACATAAATTAGAACTGTATATAAATTTATTATTACTGTTATGTTCTTTCAAGTTTTCACTTTCTGAAACTATATCCCAGTTTATATGCCTCATATTTCCCCTAAGTTATCTTAATCTATATTACCTGAGGTGTTCGTTGTAATTCATATAAACTGAGTTCCCATGTTTTGCTTAATGGTTGAGTTCCGTTTGTCTGCACAGCCTGAGACATTGCTAGGAATAAAGAAGAGAGAAAACCAATTTTAGTATCTGAAAGGGAAGTAAATCTCAAAACTAATTTTTAGACATTGTAAATCCTGAGAGTAAAACCAACAGAAATTACACACTGGCTCCTCAAGAACGAAGAAGAAAAGCTCAAGAATCTTTCCATTTATAAATACAAGCTACTTGAGAGCAAGAAGTTATCACTGATCTCTGAATGCCTAACAGCTCGCACACAGAGAATGCTTAATTATTACTGATGTATAGGAAACTCTCTTCACCCAAAATAAGAAGTATCTTTCTGAAACTGGCAGTCATGGAACTTAGAACTGTCAGGAAAATCTCAGACTCTTCAGCATGGCCATCTAGTCCAACTTTTGCCAAAGACACAAAATCTACTTTAAAGCACTTTAAGCCACAGGTCATTCTGCCTCTACTTTCACAGCTCCACTCATGAAAAATCCCCTTTCTAATAAGTCAGCTTATCTCCTCCTAATGATGAGCCCAAAACTGCTTCCTATTCACCTTACAGCTGTCCTCTGGAGGCAAACTGACTAAGCCGAATAATTTTTCTACACAACAGTCTTTCAAATATTTGGACACTGTTATCATATTCCACCTGATTTTTCTTTACTTCTGGCTAAATGTCCTAGTTCCTCCTACTGCTCACCATGTGACACAATTTCAAGGTCTCCTCACCACTCTGACTTTCCTCTTGTTATGAATGAACAACGTACAGCCAACTTCTCTGCCTGTCTTTGAATAGGTGGATGAGATCTAGTATACATGTAAGGAAGATGGTCTTAGACAACTAACTCCTCTAGGGCAAAGGAAGAGGCTCCAATCATTCAAGTATTCAGTAAACATCTATTATTGGCCAAGCAGAATTGCTCTAGGTCCTTGCCTCAGAATTCAAAGCCCATAAACAAAGAAATGTGTGTAAACAGCTAAACTACAAACTGACAAGATCGAGTCTAAGCAACCATATGGAAAAAATGATATGGAATTACAGAGAAGGATCAGGAAATTTAAGGAGTCAGGGAAGGCTTAAATGGAGATTAAACAGCCTTAAAAAAAATACTACACTGGGATGGGAGTACAAAAGAAACAGGGTTCCAGGCAAAGTCGAGCAACATGTATGTAGGTATGAGTCTGGAAGCCACTGGAAGTTTTAAACAAGAGATGACATGATCAAATAGTTTCAAAGAAATTCAAGCAGTATGTAGAAGACAGAATAGAAAGCAACTAGCAGTAAAAAGAACAATGAGGAGGCTGTTAAAAAACCTCAGTGATATTAACTATCTAAACCAAAGCAGCAAAGCACAGACAGAGAGAATCAGACAGATCACTACGTGATACATACAACACTGGTCTAAGAGGGAAGGGTCAAATAAGATTTTAGGAAAGCAACCATCCTTTACTGAGATAGAACACAGAAGGAAGGTGTGGGTTAGAAGAGAAGTGGAGCTGCTACACACACTGAGTTCCAGTTATTTAATGGAGCACTGAGGGAGGTAGAGTCGTCTAGTAGATAGTGAGAAAGAAAAATATCACACTTGCCTAAAGACACAACTTGCACAATCACAGTATGGCATATATTCTACACTGGCACATAAACAATGAAGGACATGATCTATTTGTATCCAGGATGCTGAATTTCCCACTTTTAGCAGCTATCATTTAAAAATACCTGCTCTTAGACTTCCCTGGTGGCACAGTGGTTAAGAATCTGCCTGCCAATGCAGGGGACACGGGTTCGGGCCCTGGTCCGGGAAGATCATACATGCTGCCGAGCAACTAAGCCCGTGCGCCACAACTACTGAGCCTGCACTCTAGAGCCCGGGAGCCACAACTGCTGAGCCCATGCGCCACAACTACTGAAGCCCACGCGCGTAGAGCCCGTGTTCCACAACAAGAGAAGCCACCGCAATGAGAAGCCCGTGCACCGCAACAAAGACCCAACGCAGCCAAAAATAATTAATTTAAAAAAAAACCCTGCTCTCAAGAACCCACCCAATGAGCAATTAACTTACTTTGCTTTTATAAGTAAAAGCACTTCACTGAAATTTAACCTAAATTCTAGCCCCCTCTAAAATTCAATATACATTGTCTCTTCAAAACAGCTACATTTCCACATGAAGTTTCTCCCTTGTGCAAGCAAAAATTTGAAATATGTTCAAATTTTTCAAATTTGAGTGAGTCACGGCTTTTGTTTATAATTTTGAGGCTGTCCACTGAGTCTACCTTGAAGACTCATTTTGCTTATCAGAACCAGTGGACTCCCAAATAAGCAAACATTCCTTGAATCTTCTGTGCTTGAAATACAATTATCTTTCAGCTCCATCATGATTCCTGATCAGTGTCCCAACAGTAGCCTGAAATCTGAGCAATTTTTCACAGAGCTCTGGTCACTAATCTAGCTGAGTTTGTTACCCTATGATTAGTAGCCTGTGGTTCTTTGAGTATCTCCCTGAGTGCGGGAATCACAAATTGAAAGAATTTTGTGACAGAAAACTTCTCCTTCATGAAATACTGTCTTTTCTCTATCATTCAATCTTCAGAGGATCAAATGCTGGCACAGACTCTACTAATTCCTATCTAGTCAAACTGATGGATACAAGAGACCCAACAGACCAGTATCTGCTCTCTGGAGCAAAAAACTTTGCCATAAGCCTCTCTAAAAAGCCTTCATGAAGAGATTAACTAAAAGAGACATCACTTTGTTTAATGTAGGAGGACTTTCTCCTTCATTTCTGTACTCTGGGGTTAAAGGTTAACATTTCTGTACTCTAGGGGCTAAATCATGGTCGCTAGCCACCATTCATTCATTCATTCATTCATTCATTTATGGCTGCATTGGGTCTTCGTTACTGTGTGCGGGCTTTCTCTAGTTGTGACAAGTAGGGGCTACTCTTCATTGCAGTGCACAGGCTTCTCACTGCGGTGGCTTCTCTTGTCGCGGAGCACGGGCTCTAGGCATGCGGGCTTCAGTAGTTGTGGCACGTGGATTCAGCAGTTGTGGCTCACAGGCTCTAGAGTGCAGGCCCAGTAGCTATGGCACACAGGCTTCACTGCTCCACAGCATGTGGGATCTTCCCAGACGAGGGCTCGAATCCATGTCCCCTGCATTGACAGGCGGATTCTTAACCACTGCTCCACCAGGGAAGCCCCCCTAGCCACCATTTTATAAGCATCACTTGACCTTATTGTATGTAGTTTGTGTATTGATGTGGGTTTCTCTACATCTACGATACAAACTTCTCCTGACAGAACTCCTGCCCCTATATACACTCTTATTATAATCCTAGTTATTCTGCTTACCAGGCTAGATGGCACAATTTCTCCAAGGATGTTTATAATTACCTTAGCTATTATTGGTAATTTTGGACATGTCAAAGATAATACAACTAAAAGAAGCTCTAGAAAAGAAAGGGAAAAAAGTACCAAATACACAATGGGCAGTCTTTTTGACTGGTATGCTGAGGCCTCAAAATTAAACCCAAACTTCAAAGTAGCATCATCCCTTTAAAGTTCTCTAGCAAAGACCAAAGAAAATAAGCATTCAAACTGCCCTCCTTATGCATCCAACATTATCATGTTTTAGCATCACCACCTTTACCTATATTCCCTCTGTTCCCCTCTACTGCCACCCCTAGAATCCTAAGTGAAATATCCTTTCCTCAAGGTCTTCCCCCAAGAAAACAACCAATGACCCATACCCACTTAAGACTGCTACAATGGTAGGTAAACCAATGGAAACTAAGTTAAGGTACAGTTTAGGGCTAACAGTCACAATAAAAGACTTTCCAAAACCAAAAGGCAGACAGACTAATGGCTGCTACTGAATTTCATTCTATTAAGAAACTGTCCAGGAATCCCAGGCTTATATTAATGACTCCATTTACTTGTAGCCCCTCAGATGGATAAAAATAGTTGAAAAGTGGCTGGAAAAAAGAAAAAAAAAAAAACCTTGCAAAACGTTCAACAGGGACTAGAGAAAGCAAGAAAACCAGGGTGATAAATAAAGCCTTTTCTGGTGCCCTTCCTTTAAAACTTAGACTAAAATTCTAGGCTGCAAACAAGGAATGGACCGATAAATAGGAGACATAAGAAACTGGCTTCAAGGCGTTCAACCTGTATTGTGGGATAGACCCAAGAGGCAATGTAAAAAGAACCTGCCCCCTCTTTTTAATAGGCTAAAATCTAAAATACAGGATTTAAAAAAAAAGTGGAACAGAAAATTGCAAATTTGGATGATTTCCAACACAGAGCTGAAAGAAAATGTTAGAAGACCTTTAGAAAACTGACAAACTACAAACTAAAACAAATATATGATCCTTCAGATAAAAAAAAAAAAAAAATCAAAGATCCTTCAGCCTCTAAGTTTTAACGACCTATTCATAAAGACACTGGCAGATACAGCAATCAGAAAAATATCTGGAAGAGGCACTGCTCCATATTAGCAAATAAAGCGTGGTGGGTGTGTGTGCGTGCACGCACGTGTGTGTGTGTGTAAAGAACAATGGCCCCAAATCTACCGATGATGCTGCTCTGAAGTTGACTCTAGAATTCACTGAATTCAGAGTGAACTACCTTTAAATACAGCTCCCCTGTAGATACATGTACCACTATTTCTACCATAAATCCTACAATAGCATAATGAATTTATCGGAGAACTAAAACTACTAAGATAGGAGGAATTTCTAAGAATTCTAAATCCTAACCCATGTCTCAACACTGTTACCCTGGGGTCAACTATAAACAGAACACTCCTTTCATCTGTCTCTAGAAAGCTTCCCCAGCAAATTAATAGGAACTGTCAAATGAAATATTCTCCTAAATATATATATTTTTAAAGTCTTCTTTCTAGAGATGCCAGTTCTCCTGAACACAGCCAAATTATATCCGATTTGGATATTTGTATTCCGTGGCAACTAAGATTCAGGAAGTAATTCACAAGTTAGTTGTAGTTCCAGAACTTCCTGGTATCATCATTTGGAAAACTAGATCTACACGAGTTTTAAAAATTTTCCAGTCTTTCTGTTTGAATCTGTATTACAATCAATCATATGTTCCCTGGTAGTTAGAGTCTTAAATGCTACTGCATGGATGCCATCTTATCAGATAATACAGCAGGTAATCCTAGACTGCTATCTCAATTTTTAAGAATATGTCAGCAGTGTAAATCTGAACAATAGTGACCTCTACTGTGACCTGGCCAAGGAGGGTCAAAAGGTGATCTGAGAATGAAAAATTCCGTTTTTTGCCTCAAGACACAATCCACATATACAGAGGAAGCTGTAAATTCTACTCCAGCCTAAAGCACATTATCTACATGTATTTAGGAAGCTCAAGTTTCTACTTTTGGCAGTTACTGAACAGATAAGCTCTCTAGAATTAGTTCCTCTTTGCTTTAGGTCAATATATTTTTTCATTTAAATTTAACCTAAATTCTACCCTTCCCCCAAATCATATATAACCTTTCCTCTTCTTTGGTTTAGTGAGAAGCTGCATTTCTGTCTGCAGCTCACTCTTGCCCAAGCCAAGAATGTAAAAGACATTTAGCTTCTGTTTTTCGGATGGGAATAAATTGTGATTTTGATGACTGGTATTTGGGAGTCATCTATGCATATAGACAGAGCAACGAAAAAGGAAAGTTGAATAAGAATGGATGGCCTAGGTAATAATTATAATCTGAAAGGATGGAGAGTAGAGTTGAAGCCAGCAAAGAAGGGAAATTAGGTGTCAGACAAAGTAATCTTAGGGATTCTTTCCAGCAACAGGAATGTGCTTCCCAGTTGACTACTGCCTGAAGATCCCTGCAGCACAACGGAAGATCTAGGTCTACCTGTGGCCCAATACCCACCTAAATTATACTTCTGAATAAAAGATACCCCCAACAAAACAGAAATGTTTCTTGCACAAAGTAGGCACTCAAATTTGTGGAGAGAATGTTAGCATTATAGTTTGGACAAGATAACTTTAGTAGCACTGACAGAAACAGAAAATAGATCTTGAGGAAAGATCTAGTCACAGCTAAATTTTGAAAGCTCACGGCTTCAATAACCAAAGGGGAAACAGCAATAGGATATTCAGAATGCTCTTTTAGGGACCACAAATACCTGGCACTCATGCTGACTTTCCACATCTTCGCATATGGTAGATCACAAAGTCCTTTTGTGGAGGCTCAATGTGGTTTCAAAAGCTTTTTCAATACAACACCCTCAAGAAGTGACTATCCATAAAGCAAAGAGCAGAGCAGGCAAAAGAGACGAAAACTCCTATGCATTCTACACAAAAAGATTTAGTAAGCGTACCTTTTTTTAAACAAGAAAAAGGTTAGACTTTTATTTCCAGTTCTGCATGTAAGTTACCATTCAGTCCTAACAAGTAAAAAAGCTGAACAGACTGAAAAATCAACTACTCTTCTGGGATCCATAAGCAAGAGGAGGACACAAGGCAAATCACTGCCCCAAAATTGAAGAGACAGAATACAGGGAATCTCAACATATCTGAGCAGACTGAGGCACTGAAACCGCAGTAGGAAGCAGGGTCAGACAGGAAACTCTTGAACTATAACTGAAAAATGGTTGGAGGAAGCTCAGTGTGGACAAGTCTGAGAGTTAAAAACTCCAGGAGGACCCAGTCACAGGGAGGCCCCCACAATACTGTGAAATTTACCTCCAGCAGCCCAACCAGATTCCCACACTAATTATCAGAGAAAACTCCCCTCATGCTTCCAGCAGAGGAAGGGGAAAAGGAACCATTTCTAAATATGCCAGAGCATTCTAGTTCTTCGTAACAAGTCCTGCCCTCAGGGAAAATTAGTTAACCAGAACCTAACCTGCTGGGATATTACCAGAACCTAAGTGACCTGGAGAAGGGAAATACCCAACTCCAGTCCATTCTAGTCTTCCTGTCCCACCTAAAAGGGGTTAGAAAAAAACTAAGAACCACTAGTGAAGTTCACAGCCCAGAGACATAGGCTCTGAGACCAATTACAGGACTACAGAACCCTTGCCCTCCCCCTACACCTCACCACCACATTACTAAAGGCCTTTTTGCAGCAGTTCCTTTTACCCAGTACATCATGTCCGGCTCTAGAAAAAATTACTAGGCATACCAAAAGACAAAAACACAATTTGAGAGACAAAGCAAGCATCAGAACCAGATATGGCAGGGACACTGGAATTATCAGACCAGAAATTTAAAATAACTATGAATAATATGCTAAGGGCTCTAAAGGATAAAGACCACAGAAGAACAGATGGCCAATGTATGCAGAGATGGAAATCCTAAGAAAGAACTAAAAAGAAATGAGAGCTCAAAAACTCTGTAACAGCCATAAAGAATGCCTTTGATGGTCTTATTAGTAGCCTGCCTACCGCTAAAGAAAGTATCTCTGAGTCAGAGGATGTACCAGTAGAACCCTCAAAAACTGAAAAGCAAAAAGAACAAAGACTGACAAAAACAGAACAAAATATCCAAGGACTGTGGAATATCTACAAAAGATGTAACATACATGTAATGGGGATACTAGGAAGAGAAGAGAGAAAGGAACAGAAGAAATATTTGAAACAATAATGACTGAGAATTAATTTCCCCAAATTAATGTCAGATAATCAAACCACAAATCCGGGAAGCTCCAAGAATACCCTGCAGAATAAATGTCAAAAAAACAACACCTCAGCATATCATTTTCAAATTACAGATATTCAAAGACAATGAAAAGATCCTGAAGAAGCCAGAGGAAAAGGTTATACTTACTTGAGTAGAAAAAAAGGGATGCAAAGTACAAAGTATTTTCTGTACTTTGAACTTACTTGTATGCATTAGAGCTGCTTACATGTCTATCCCACTGACTTAAATAATTTGACACATCTTAATATTTTCTCCTACACCTAGAAATGAGCCTGCTTTTCAATAAAAGTTAAATAAATGAGGGAAGACATTTAGAAAGGAAAAAAAAATGAACCTTAAATAATACATAAATGGAAAGAATTTCCTAATGCTGATCTTTTATGATTTAACTAGGAATCTTCAAAGCGGGGTATGCATGTGTACTCCTGAGCTACACAAAAGGCTATAAGTCTTGGATACTTTGAAAGGAATTTAATTTCCAGATTATCAATTTTCCTGAAGTATTTTTACCAAAATTGATCTGCCCTGACAAAAGGCCTATGTATCTGGGTAGGTCCCTCTCCCTACCCCAATCCTTCCATAAGATTACATATCATTTACTCACTCATTCAAATACTGATTATCCATTGCACCCCATGCACTGTACAAGGTGCTAAGAATGATAGCAGTAAACACAAGTATGTACACAATAAAGTAAAAATTCTTAAGTTCTAAATAAGAGATACAAAAAAGGGCATTGGTTTAGATAATGAAGAAGAGAAAAGGAGCTATTAAAAACAGAGGATCAAGGAAGGACTTCAAAGGAACAGACATGTCGGAAAGGCAGAAAGGTCAGTGTGACAGGTAAGTAAATGGGAAAATACACAAGAAGAGGTTTTACAGAACTAAAGAAGGGGCCATGATGGTGATCTTCCCAAGAATCAAATGGGGTTAAGCTGAGGGGCAAAAGCCACACTGGAATGGGTTAAAAAGGAAAGCAAAATTGACACTATATGTTCTTTATAAATTAATAAAGTGAAAATACAACCTTATCAAAATGTATGGGATGTGTAATGAGAAAAATGTCCTTCAGAAATACTTATAACCTTCAATTTTTAAGTAATAAAACCATGGAGAGTGGAAAAAAATACGAACCAAGCATTAGAAATTAGAATATGAACCTAATTAAGTAAAAGGGAAAAATGATCATTATAAAAGCATAAATCAAACAGAAACAACTGCTTTAAAAAAAAAAAAAAATGGAGGGCTTCCCTGGTGGCGCAGTGGTTGAGAGTCCGCCTGCCGATGAAGGGGACACAGGTTCGGGAAGATCCCACATGCCGCAGAGCGGCTGGGCCCGTGAGCCATGGCCGCTGAACCTGCGCTCCGCAACGGGAGAGGCCACAACAGTGAGAGGCCCGCGTACCGCAAAAAAAAAAAAAAAAAAAAAAAAAAGGACTTGTTCATGAAAGCAAAATTTAGTAACCTGATACAGCTAATCCAATAGCTGAATTTCTGACATAATCAAAACGGGAAAAAACGTTAGAAAATGCACATACATAGATATAAAACATATTTTTAAATTAGATTATTAGGGAATGCTATATTCATCTTTACACACTTAAGAAATTCAACTATTCCTAATTAAAAGTCTTAGAAAGTTAGAAATAAATGGAAATATCCTTAACTTGATGAAAATACACCAGAAGCCCCAAAGTTAAAACTTTTGAAGATTCCTATTAAAAAGTCAGGAGCAAAACACGACTGCCCTACAACATTCTGCTGGAAGTCCTAAATTATGCCACCACAAAAAAAAAAAAAAAAAAGAGATACACACACACACACAGTGGAAGAAGAAATGACAAAATTATCAGCTGCAGATAATATCGCTACCTGGAACGTCCAGTAGCATCAAATGAAAAACTACTAGACCTAAAAAAAAAAAAAAAAAGGCAGTAACATGTTTGGCTTGAGGAGAGAAAACCAGGCCAAAAAGCCACAGGTTTCCTATAAACCAGGAATAACCACTTAGAAATGTACTTTTTAATAGCTCCCATTCACAACCATTCACAATGGCAACAAAAACTATGAAATATTTAGGAGTAAATTTCAAAAAATATTGACCAGACAAAACTCTACAACTTAACTCAAGGCCATTAAAGAAGACCTAAATTGGATAAACATATAAATCCAATGTAAGGCAATCCCAATCAAAATATCAACAGATAAAGTGATTCTAAGGTTCACTCAGAAGATGCACAAGAACACCCAGGATATTTTAAAAGAGAAAAATAATCAGTGAGGCTTACCTTACATCTAACAATAAAGCCTAATAAAAAGCAACACTATGGTCCGAAGAAAAGATGAATGAATTAATGCACAAAGATGAATGAAATAATGCACAAAACAGAGGGTTCAAAAGCATGTGAATTTATGTAATTTAGGATACTTTAAATCAGAGGGATAACAAAAAGTTTTAAGTTTTTTGAATTAAATCAGATGTACCTACACAGATAAATTAAAAAATTCTAGAAGGATTAAACATTTTTTAAAAACTATATGAAAGAGCTAGAAGACGGTAGAATGTCTTCATATGATTGGGATTAGGAAGGCAGCCTAAGCAAGATGCAATACCCAGAAGGCTTTAAAAATAGTTCACATTTCACCTCATAAAAGTTTTAAACTTATATACAAAAAACAACAAAAGATATAAGCACATTTAAAAATAAACAATTGACACGGAGAAAATATTTGCAACATACATAATAAACAAAGCCCAAAATCCATAATACACAACAAATCTTCCCCCAGGTCAATTTAAAAGACAACTCAATATAGGCAAAATGATAAATGGGTAATTAACAGAGGAATACAAGTGGCCAACAGAACTACACTGTGCTTAACTTCACTACAAATCACTAAATTGCAAATCAAGACAATGTTATCTACATATGCTCTATTTTTTGTCTGCAATACTGACAAAAATTAAGATGACTGATAATAGTGGGTGTTAAAAGGGTGTGCAGAAACAGGAATTCTCAAATCACTGGAAGTGTACAGTGGCATGGTTTTGGGGACAGAGCAATTTGGTATTTAAGGCATAACTGCGGTTTTTGGCATTAAGAATGTACTCTTTGAAATGGAAACTGGTTGAATCAAGCTATACACGACTGTTACAGAAATCCCTATGGAAATGCATTCCCTACTTTTCACTTTATTACCTTTCATCAACATACAATTAACTTACTGGTTGATGTCATTTTATCCACATTCTTTATAAGTCTAATAGTAGACACATCAGCTTTTAGAACTTTAGTACAATATGTATTTTAACACACGAAGGTAACCGTAAACTACAAAATAATCCCATTCATTTATCCTTCAAAAAATTTAATAAAATTAACTTGTGAATCAAAAGTCAGTATCTGAAAAATAGATGCCAATGAAAGAATACACCAAAAGAACTGTCTGCTCTTTGGCCAAATCAAAAAATAAGACTCACTGTACGGTACTGGTTGAACCATCACCACTCAGAGCAGCCTATATCTGTCAAAATTTTTTTTTTTTTTTTTGTCAAAATTTTTAATGCACCGAAGTTTTGACCTCATAATGGTTCTCTTAGGAAATCTACCTGACAAAAATTCTCATACAGGTATGCAATAAATATATATACATGAAGAGTCATCACAGCATTGTAATAGCAAAAAATCATGTACATATATATTTGTTTATCAATGGGAATATGGCCAATTAGAATATATCCATAGTACAAAATATTATGTAGCTATACACACTGACGTGGAATTCAACATATGTATACCTCATACATTAAGTTAAAAACAAAAGCAAGTTGTAGAGCAAAATGTATAATGTGATCGACCTCTTTTAAGCAATTAAAAAGGAAATCCAAATCCAAATTCCGTGTTTTAGCCACATTTGCCATCTTTATCAATCTTGGCAAACGCATTCTAATTTTAGAAACTTTTCAGTAGCCCATCCTTCTACCTGGAACAGAATGCTCTCTTCTTCCACTATATTCCCACAGCTAGCTCCTTCATGCATTCTAACAAAATTCTAACTTTGTCATTCTCTCAAGTCTTCCCTTGTTTGTTTTTCACCATTACACTTTTATAGCCTCTAAGCTCCTTGAAAGCAGGGTAGTTACCTATCTTATTCACCACAATATTCCCAGTACCTTGCAATATGCCTAGCGTATAATAGTTAATAAGTATTTGCTGAACAACTCAACAATGGTGATGACTACATAAAGAAAGGAGCTCAAATTAGGCAACCTTAACATTTCATATTTTCATGACTAAAAAAAAAAGTCAATTCAAATTAACATGAGAAAAGATAAAACAAAAAGGAAGATTTATCAGTTGGTCTATTTTCTATGCGCAGAGAAAATAGTTCTATGTTTCTGCATGGTGAGGGCTTTCTGAGCAAAGAAATCTGTCCTTCAAAGGACAAGCTTTGAAAACTTATAGATAAGAGATTCACCTCTCTAGGATATGTGTTTATATTTCAGGGTGGGACAGCTGTGAGACTATAGAGACATTCCAGGGGTTGTAAATTCTGAGACTTGTCTAATTTTCCCCCCAGAAGCATTCATTTAATAGTCCAAAGATTAAGAATCTAGGATCTTCCCCTTCCGTAACCAAAGAAAATTTGTTTTTATTTGGGAGCAAAGGTCTCTCTCCCTCTCTCAGAAGGAGAGGTGGGCAACTTGTATACAAGCGCCTAGAATCAAATTTTGGGGATTCATCACCTACTAAACGAACATCCCGTTCTCACTGCATCACTCTAGGGGTGAAGAACTGGGGCAAAAGGGAACTGATGTGGTTACTACTGTAAAATCTATCCTGGCCCCAGAAATTTTGTCTACTTTCAGGATAATATGAACAAATATAGATATCAAAATTTTATCATTCTAACAGAATTTGATTGGTAAAACATATCCTGTAATTCAGGCTTTAGGAAGAGTAACAAATTTTTTTAAATGAATATACAAATTATTTTGTCATTAATCCCCAACTTAGAAACTAAAATTTCCACTTTAAGTTTTTCCATTAAAAACATATCATACTTAAGTTACATGTCTAAACTATTGGAAAATCTGTATTTGTATACTAATTCAATTACATTATGGATTAGTCTTTTGAAGACTCATCTAGGGACTTAGACACTAATCATAACATCGTCTCACATAAATATTCTCTTAATAGTACCTAGCAAAGTAATGTAAAGGATCCCCAAAGTGCCATTTTTATCCCACCTCTCATCTGTAATCCTCAAATTGGCTGAGGGGAGTATTAAAAACCCGTAGTCTAGCCTATAGACGTTAGATGTGGCAAATAGCAGGTTTCACATGAAAAAACTAAGGACAATACTAATACAGATTCCATTAAACTCTTTGAGACCTCCAAGACCCTCAAATTCCTTGACTGGGCCATGCATTTGCTCCGAAGATCATTCTCTGGCTCCCCTAGAAGGAAAAACAGATCCACTAAACCATAAATTCTTCAAGCATAGAGTCAGAGAACTTCATATTTTAGGGATATCCTTGTTATAGTACAACAAATGAGACAACTAGAAAGCAGAGTGTTTTTGGAACTGGATCAACCTGAGTTTGCATGCTAACGCTGGCTGTTACTGGCTATAGATCCACAAGCATCTCAGTCTCTCAATGCTTTTTTTTTTTTAATCTGCAAAATGACAAAACTTTTCAGTGTCATTGGTAAAGCTGAATGAGATGTTCATATAAAATGTCTGGCGTTTTATAAATGATAACCCATAAAACTGAAGATATAATTTCCTTTATTTCAATAAATAGGAATTATTATTTCTCAGGCCCCCAATATGTAAAAGACTAGGGGAAAAAATGACTTAGCTACCCCCTAACTTATTAAAAATAAAAATTTTTACATAAAACCCCTTTCAAAAATAATAATTTTATTATTTTAGAAAGGAACTCAAGAATGCTTGATCATGTGCCTCATGTGATTAAAAAAAAAAAAAAATCAATCAACAGGCTTATTTGTTCCCAAGACTACTTATTTAAGGCCTTTTCTATAACAAACAGAAGTTGCCAGAAAGGGCAGATATCTTTGTCAGTTGTTTACTGCTAGTCACCTGTATGTAACTGAATACTAAGAGTAGTTCCTGGAAGCTTAAGGGAAAAAAAGAAGTATTAGATAGAGACATTTCTGGCTCAAATCCCATTAGAAACTTATGAATTCTTTATAAAAAGGGCACTAGGTGACATAAAGAAGGACATCTTGAACCACAGCTTTGAAGAACATTTAGAGGCATTCAAATGGATGTTTCTTGAATTATCCTTCTCTTTCCCCAAACACAAATATAATCGAGAAGATTAATACAGGCCAGGTACACTGCTGTCTGATCATTAAGGATACGGGGCTAAAGTGTAGAGAATCTATACGGTCTTTACACTTTGGTCAGACTCCTAATAAACCAACGTGTCAAGTCTAAAGACTCCCTGACACATGCTGGGTCATAAAAAACTCATAACTCCATTCTCAATAAAAGCCTCAAGTGTACATTTTCTGTAGTACAGGTGAAAGAAGAATTCTTATCAAACAGCAGATACACAGGCAAAAGGGCTGACACTGTGTTGTAAAGTTTTAGGACTCTAAATTGTACTCTCACCAGAGTGTAGCTATTCAAAGTAGCCACCAGGGAGATTCCAGAATGAATAAAAACACTCTTCCCCAAAAAAGAGCTTTAAATGTAACTTATTTTGAGCTAAAACCTCAAAGTTCTGCGCCTAAAAATGTTTACCAGTTGCTTTAATCATAAAAATTACCTGGTCTATCCAGAGTATTTGAAATAGAACTATAGTCTAACGTGCTTGAGCTATAAATATACCCCCACAAAAGAACAAAGAGTTAACAAAGAGTTAAGGTATATGAAGTTACTTATAGAAATGTCCATTCATACTTTGAAGAAAGATTGATGTATTAGTTTCCTGCAACTGCTGAAATAAATTACCACAAGTTTTGTGGTTTAAAACAATAGAAAATTCTCTCGCTCAGTCCTGGAGGCCAAAAATCCTAAATCAATATCACTGGGCCAAAATCAAGGTGCTGGCAGGGCTGTGCATCCTCCAGAGATCTTATGGGAGAATCTGTTCCTTGTCTCTTCCAGATTGGAGTAACTGCTGGCATTCTTTGACTTGTGGCCACAACACGCCAATCTTTGCCTCTGTGGTCACATTGCCTCCTCCTCTCCTGCATGTAAACTCTCTCTGCCTCTCACTTACAAGAACAAATGTAATAACATTTAGAGCTCACCCAGATAATCCAGGGTAATCTCTTTATATCAAAATCTTTAACTTAATGACATCTGCAAAGACCCCCACCCCCAAATAAAGTAACAACACAGATTCCCGGGATTCGGATGTGGATATCTTTGGAGGGTCCATTTTTCAGCCTACCACAACTGCCAAAAGTAAAAGTAACTATATAACTAACTCCTCACAGTCAATACTTCTGTCTTTATCCTGTATATGATTTGTTTCCTTAATTTGTTTTTTAAACTGTGAACCATGTATCAGAAAATACACTTTAAAATTTCTTAGATTACCCCATTTTCCTATAAAGCATTTTTCTTCATTTGTTTGAGATTTATTTCTCTACTATGAAACAAAAACTAAGAAACTCTTTTTTTGTAACAAGAAATTTATCTTTTTCTTCCATAGTTATTGCCATCTCTGAACATAAAGTAAATAAAGGTCACATCAAATTAACTCTCCCAACCTTTAGCATTTTTCTTTTCCTCTTGCATTACATTATACAACATGTGAATGAGCAAACGATTTGTTCCTTAATTAAAACACTGCTTGCTCACAGGATACAGGTGTTAGAAATTTATTCAAGGCTAGGCAAACCAGGGTGCAATAATTCTGAGTAAGCAATCCAACTGCCATCATAACATTGCCTGCAATAGGCATCACCTCATAAAAGCCACTCACAGCAGTTTAATCTAAAGCTACAGCTGTAAGACAGACACTAATTTCTGTAAGTTTCTAGAAACACAAAGAAAGTGTTCTTTATTGGAAAAGTTGTCATTGTACTAAACATCTGGAATAAAACGCTAAATTACTTTTGGTAACCCAATAGCTTTATTTTAAAAGGTAATATAATCACTTCCTAATTGGATTATATCTTTCCACGCTGTGGAACACAAAGCAGGAACCTTTCAAAGGTGATTTACCATATCTTCATTATCCAGTCTTAATTAAGTTTCTGAGTACTACTGGTAACAGACAATGTTTTCTGGTCTCTATATAAAATTAAGTTATAGTTACAGGAAAAATAAATGTTTTAAGATTTTTTTAAAGCATTTAAAATGCAGATCTAGATAATTTAGTGTGATCTGTGCCCTCCTATAATACTTCTCATCACTATCTCATCTTCTCAAACACTACTCCTTCACTTTCCCCACCCCCACAGATACTTTCTTTCTTTCTTTTTTTTTTTTTTTTGCGGTACGCGGGCCTCTCACTGCTGTGGCCTCTCCCGTTGCGGAGCACAGGCTCCGGACGCACAGGCTCAGCGGCTATGGCTCACGGGCCCAGCCGCTCCGCAGCACAAACCCGCGTCCCCTGCATCGGCAGGCAGACTCTCAACCACTGCGCCACCAGGGAAGGCCCCACAGATACTTTAATGGCCCAATTCAGTCTCTCCCCAAGACTTCAGAAAGCACCTATCAAGGGCTATTAACAGCCAACACCAGTTATATCAGCAGCAGCCTGGTTTCCCTTCTGTCCCTCTGCCTACCCATATGAAACACTAACAGACTGATCCATAATGAAAAACAGTTGAGTTCAAAAGTTTAGGAAACATTTGAGAGCTACCACAGCACATGATGGAAATGAGACCCTCCATGAGTTTACTGGCTAGTGGGCCCTGAACACATTTTCAACACAGTCTGATAAATGCTACAAGAGCACAAAGAAACCTGGAGAAAGACATTCCTCCTTGGAGGAGGAGAGTTGACAGTTAAGTGGAAGTTAACCAACTGAGGAAAGGAAAGCAGTCCTGAAGGACCAACATAAAGCAAAGGCACAACTCAGCATGGTGTTTGTGAAACTCCAAGTAGTTCACCATTAAATTGGTGATAAGAGGGAGAAAGGGAGTGGCACAGAGTGAGGCTGAAGAATTAAACTGCGGGTGAGACCAGGGAGGCCCAATATGACATGCAAAGGTGTCACGAGAAATTCACAGTGCAATGACAAGATCAGATTTGCATTTAGGACAAAAAGACCAACTCTGGCAACAGTGGAAGATGAGGGAGGCATACTAGTTAAAGGCTAGTATCCAAATAAGAAATGCCTAGAATGGGGCTGGTAATAATAAGGACTTAGGAGGGACAGAGCTGAAAAATACTGAGAAGGTAAAATACATGGGATATAGGAAATAAGAAAAGAGGAGAGTAGAGCCACAAGCTTGTGGGTTTTTTAAGATGTTGACGCTAAGAAAGTGAGATAAAACAGGAAATGGTATTTTCACCACTTCTACTCAAAGTATTTTTGGAAGTTCTAGCCAGATCAATTAGGCAAGAAAAGAAATAAAGGCATCCAAATTAGAAAGGAAGTAAAAGTATCTGTTAACAGATGCCATGATCTTATACTTTGTTAAAGTATCTGTTAACAAATGCCATGATCTTAACAGATGCCTAAAGATTCCACCAAAAGAATGTTCAAAACTGAACTGATCAATGAATTCAACAGTTGCAGAGGGGGGAAAAAAAAAATCAACACAAAAATCAGCTGACCCTCCATATACTAACAATGAACAGTCTGAAAAAGAAATCAATAAAACAATTCCATTTACAAAAGCATCAAAAAGAATAATACTTAGGAATAAATTTAACCAAAGAGAAAAAAGATTTGTACACTGAAAATTACAAAACACTGCTAAAAGAAATTAAAGACATAAATAAATGGTAAGATATCCCATCCCTTGTTCATAGATCAGAAGACTTAATATTGTTAAGATGACAATACTACCCAAAGCAATCTACAGATTTGGTACAATCCCTAACAAAAACTCAACAATATTTTTTGCAGAAAAAAATAAATTCCCTCTAAAATTCATATAGAATCTCAATGGACCCCAAATAGCCAAAATAATCTTGAAAAAGAACAAGTTGGAGGACTCATACTTCCTAATCTCAAAACTTGCTACAAAGCTACAATATTCAAAATAATTTGGTGCTGGCACAAAAGCAGACATACAGACCAACAAATGGAATCGAACAGAAAGCCCAGAAGTAAATCCTCATGTATTATGGTCAATTACATTGACAAGGGTGCCAAGATCATTCAATGGGGAAAGATCAGTCTTGTCAACAAAAGTTACTGGGAAAAAATGGCTATCTACCCGCAAAAGAATGAAGTTAGACCCCTACCTTATCCCACATAAAAAAACTAACTCAAAATGGATAAAAGATCTAAATGTAAGAGCTAAAACTATAAATCTCTTAGAAGAAAACACAGGGGAAATTCTTCATGACACTGAATTCGGCAATGGTTTTTTGGATATGACACAAAAAGCATAGGCAACAGAAGCAAAAACTGATAAATAGGACTCTATTAAAATTAAAAACGTTTGCACATCAAAGAATGTTAGATCCCCCCCACCCCCCAATGAGGTCAAAAAGTACCTAAGTACATGACTGGAAAAATAGGGGACAGAAATCAGGTACTGGCAGTTTTTACATTTTCATTTGTGTGTGAATTTTTAATATAAATGAGAGGACATAAAGCATTAATGCAAGTCAAAATGTCTCAGCAGTTCAACTTTATAACAATTATAAATAAACCTGTTAAATTTTTCTGGACAATGCCAGCATTTGGATTCTTTTAAAACGAGTAAATTTCTTACTGACTGCAACTAAATGGTGTTTGTAGCATTTTTATCATATAGTAGATTCCATTCATTCACTATGCTTTTCTGAGTTGTCCTATATGCAAGTACATGTTTTTAATGTTGTCTGTCTTCTGTGCTCTTCCTGTAAGTTTGCTATTAAAATACATTAAACTATTAAATAAATAAATAAAACATTATACTAAGTAAAATAAGCCAAACACAAAGGAATGAAGATTGCGATTCCACTATATGAAGTACCTAGAATGGTCAAATTCATAGAAAGTAGAATAGTGGTTACTAGGGGCTGGGGGTGGGGGTGGATTGGTAATGAGTAGTTACAGTGTAGGATGATGAAAAAGTTCTGGAAATAAATAGTAGTAATAGTTACATTAACAGTGTTAATGTACTTAATGCTACTTCATACTATGCTTAATAATGATTAAAAATGGTAAATTTTACATAGTATATATTTTACAGCAATAAAAAAATATTTTAAATGTTTTTTAAACAGGAAATGGTATGCATCTTCTAGGAAGGGATGAGAAGGTGAATTCAGTTCTGGACTTGTTGCACATAAGGTACATGCAAGGTCATCCAGAAGAATAAACCCATCTGAAGAAAGAAAGGTTCTGGTGGGAAATTTCAGCTTATATTAGCCAAAACTATAAGAGAAAGGAACTGCGCAGTGTAAAAAGAAAAAGTGGAGTAAGGGTCAAAGGAAATTCTAGGCTTGTTAACTGAACTCACAGGTGTAGGAACAGAAGTAGTTAAAATTATCCCACCATATATCAATCTTTATGGATTATCTGCAGCTGGTTCGAAAACAACTCATCAGCAATAGGAAGAAACCTACTGGTGAACCTCAACCCTGCTATAAACTACTCTTTGGAGATACTACAAATATCAAAGTATAAAATCCTACCAGGGTTGAAATAAAGTATGTACCTATTTTGTACCATTCTGTGAAGAATATATGATAGCTATTATTGATTTTATAATAGAAACAAGAATGCCTAGCCTATCCAACCCACATTTCTAACAATAAAAGAAAAACTGCAGATTGTTTCTGAGGGGCAATAAACATTAATCATAACTTACCATAAAAAGGCTAATTTCCTTTGGGCTGCAATATGATATCAATTTAAAATACAATAAAATATTCCATTAGTAAATTTTTAGCGGCTTCTGAATTAGGTCTCCAACTGTGGCAGGCTGAATAATGGCCAGAATTTGTGAACATGTTACCACACGTGGCAAAAAGGACTCTGCCAATGTGATTAAATCAACAATCTTGATATGGGGAGTTTATGGATTATCTGGATTTGGCCCAGTGTAATCACAAGGGTCCTTAAAAGAGAGAAGGCAATGTGATGGAGGCAGAGGTATAGGTCAAAGAAAGAAATGTGAAGATGCTATAGTGCTGGCTTGACGATGCAGGAAGAATTCATGAGCCAAAAGGGTGTAGGCAGCCTCTAGAAGCTAAAAAAGAAAAGGATATGAATTCTCCCCTAGAGCCTCCAGAAGGAACACAGCCCCGTCAACACCTTGATTTTAATTCCCCAAGACCCACTGTGGACTTCTGGCTGTCAGAACTGTAAGATAACAAACTTGTGTCATTTTTAAGCCACTATGTTGTGGTAGTTTGTCATAGCAGCAATAGGAAACTAACGTACCAGCTGAACCCAAATTGTAAGCGAAAGTCAAAGGCAGGGTGGGACAAGGTGGAAAAAATATGAACTTCAGCTTACTTGCCCAATAAAGTCTTATCTTCTGCCAGAAGAAAATTAATGTATTCACAGGAAAAACAACCTTAATCTAGAGATGTAGTTCTCAAATTTGGCTGCATACAGGAATCACCTGGAGAGCTCTGATACAATTCTGATACCAAGGTCCCACTTCAGAGCAACTGAATCATTATTTCTGGGGCTCTTGGTATGGTTAGAAAGTCAACCGGATGGTTTTTATGTATAGCCAGGGTTGAGAACTGTTCTAGCTAAAGATTAGTTTTAAGTGACCTTAGGAAACTCCTGGCATTTCCAAATGATACTATAAGTTCCTGAAATTGTTCCCCAATAAAGATGTGGTTTACCATTCATTCATTCATTCATTTATTAGTTTAATGTATGTTTTGTTGACTTTACATTTGACAGAAAATTATATTAGATAAGATGTTGCCTAGGCAAATTCCTAAAAGTGTAATTACTGGATCAAAAAGCAGGTAACTTTTTTTATTCAGACAAATACTGCTAAATTGCTAGACCAATGTACCCTTTTACCAATTAAGAATTAGCAACACTGTTAAAAAGCCTGCCGAATCTGATCGGTGGGAAATGATATTTCATTGTTGTTTTAATTTGCAAGGCTTCAACCATGAGTGAAGCTGAGTATCTTTTCAGAGCTTTGTTGGCCATTTTTGGGGGGGTCTGTCAATTACTTATTCATATCCATTTCTATTAGTTTTTTAAAAAATTAATTTGTAAGAACTTTTTCTGTTAAGGAAATTGACCTTTTGCTTGTCATGACTGTTAAATATTTTCCCCCAGTTTGCTGTCTTTTGCCTTTGGCTTCTTTAGGCCATAGATTTTATTTTTTATATATTTTTAATGTATTTATCTTTTCCTCTATGGCTTGTTTGGAAAGCTAATTCATACTCTAAAATTGTACACAATATCCACCATCCACCCATAATTTATTCTAATACTTTCAGAATTTCATTTTTTACAAAGGTTGGGACCTGTTCCCCTCCACAGAACCCCCCCCCCAACATCACTGGCAATTGTCCCAACATCATTTATTGTTTAGTTCATCTATTCTCCACTGATGAAGTTATCATGCTATCTTTTAACTCATTATAAAGATGGGAAAAGAGGGGGGAAAAGTATATATGTGAGTATATATACATATTTGCTTATATAATATGTGTGTGTGTGTGTGTGTGTGTGTACATGAAAAGAGTACAAGCTTAACACACGAACTTCTTACATGGTCAACGATTATGTGCTGCCTAATTCAAATATAAAGAGTTTACAAATTCCTATAAGGTTACGGAAAATGTACTAAGCATTAGGCACACTGTCTCCTTTCCCTTCCCCAAAACAACACAACTGTCACCAGGCTGACTTCCTCAAAAGCAGTGAGGAATAAAGGCCCCCTGCAGTTTTTTTCCCCAGTGGTTGTACTCAGCCTTGCAAAATATTTGTTGCCACTAGGTGGAGACAATTTGATAATAGGAAGATCGGTTACTGAAACAGGAATAGGCACAAATCTTCTACAAATATACTTAAATAGTAACGAAGGTCTGCTTCCAAATTCTTGGGTGAACTAAGGCTAGTCACTTTAACTGAGAATCTAGTTTCCCTATTTGTTAAGTTTAAGAATTTACATTAAGTAATATCAAGAGCCCCCTTAGCTCTCATATTTTGTGGATCAAAAAGCTTGCTTAAGGGCTTCCCTGGTGGCGCAGTGGTTGAGAGTCCACCTACCGATGCAGTGGACACAGGTTCGTGCCCCGGTCCGGGAAGATCCCACATGCTCCGGAGCGGCTGGGCCCATGAGCCATGACCGCTGAGCCTGCGCGTCCAGAACCTGTGCTCCGCAACGGGAGAGACTGCCAACGGTGAAAGGCCCGCGTACCGCAAAAAAAAAAAAAAAGCTTGCTTAAATATCCTTAATAGTACAAAGCCTAACACAGTCGTGTCCTCTTGAGCTAAGAAGGTATTCTACCTTTAGCAACTTGAACACTTCAACCAACCTCGACCAGTCGTTTCCTCCACTCTTTTCTTTTCAAAGCAGGTCAAAAAGAGGCGTATTGTGCATTAAAGTTCACACGTCTAGCATTCCAAGTCATATACAAAGCTTTCTGCACTTTTTTCCTTGTCTTAAAGAAAAGAGCTGATACCATAGCTCTCCACATTCATCTGGTATGCTTGCATACATATTTTAAACAGTGAGCTAGCTATACATTTTCCTCTGAACTGGTATCTTTGTGCTAGAGGCTGTACGCGTGGCGGGTTTTGTTTGCTTTTTCCTCCTGTTATTTTTTTCTTCTTTGCTCCATTTGGTCAGAACCTCCCATTTTTGTTGATTTCCTGAATTCTTAGTTGTCTGTCCCTCTGACAAGACAGTCCTTAACAGTGGCACTTTACCTCCTGGTTCTCATCTGCCAGTCTGGATTCTGTAACTCTTCTAACATGTATCAACCTCTGCTTGCCTACGGGGTTCCCAGTCAACTGCTTCAACCAATTATTTGAATCTAGCGACCTACTGCCAAACTACTGACTCACTAGTACTATAGTTTAGACCTCAAACTCTAGCATAATCTAGGTCCTCAGCCCTGAACATGCACCAGCTCTATACCACAAACTAACCACATTCTTAGAGAGAGATTAATTTTCATTCTCCCCATGCTACAAGACCAAGAGACACAAAGGACATTGATAATTTGCTGAGCAGAGCAGAAAAATTCTGAGTTCCTAAGTAGAGCAAGAGGGAGTACCAACTTCACTTCACATCCGTACCCAGATTACAGGAAACTGTAAACAGGGGAGCATACTGATGTGTGTAACCAGCTTACTACTGACTGTGGACTGTTGCTCTATGCCATCAGCATACATGGTTGGCTCCCAATAAAAACCTGCAGATTTAACGGCAGAAACAGATTTGTATTTCTATTTTTGAGAGAGAGATATGAAACACAAGTAAAGCATAAAACAAAGCTTAAAGATTTACATATGCTTATCATTAATGGCAAAGCTAAAAAGAGAATTCTAGTAACTAACGACTTTTAGTCCAAAACCCAACATGTCAGAATAGATGTTAACAACTTTTTTTTTGGCTGCACTGCACAGCATATGGGATCTTAGTTCCCCGACCAGGGATCCAACCCACGCCCCCTGCTTTGGAAGCTCAGCATCTTAACCACTGGACCGCCAGGGAAGTCTGATGTTAACAACTTTTGAAAAGTGGTATACCAAGGTTGTCATCCTTTCTTGGGAAGAGAAATGCCTATCAAGTGCAGATTCCTGTCAGAAGCAGCAGAAGTGCTGATGAACACACATTAGCTTTAGCAAGTAACAATGTACAAAGTAACAGCAACATTCCCTGTGTCACAGAAAATATACCAACAGGGTCTAAATTTCTGACAAGGGCAGAAAAGAAAAAATAAGATTGAGAAAGATAACAAAGTTGAAGGCTGATGCCTCCACATTCTCCCAACAGCAACTGGAATAACCCTTTCAGAAAACAGCTAGGCAATCCATTTCCAGAGATACAAAACATTCATATTCTTGCACCCAGTAATACCAGTCCCAGAAAATAATGCTATTAATAATAACAGGTAACATCTACAGAGTATTTACCACTTTATATGAAATCTTGCTTAATTCTAACAACCCTATGAAATATGTACTATTACTGCCCACATTTAATAAATAAGGAAATCAAGCCAAAATATAAATAACTGAATAAACAAACAAGCAAGCAACTTGTTTAAAGGTCTCACAGGGTCAGAGGAAAGACTCAAACTCAGGTCTATCTGACTAAGAAAGCCATGCCTTTAACTACCACGCCAATTATTATTATTACTACTACTACAATAATAATGCCATCAGCATGGAGACATCTGCTGCAACATCAACATCGGGAAATTTCTTCAATCATTAAAAATAACAATTATTAATACCATATGCAATAAGTAGTAATACGTGTAAGGTAAAGAGATGAGAGAGGCCACTAACTTGCATTTGTGCTACAATCATAGCTATGTAAAAGTTCTATTTTAGAAGATAACACGGAGTTGCTGGAGTTTGTAGAGGGGGTTTCCCTCTATTTTTCAACTCCCATTACTATTATTACCAAAATACAACAAGCACAGATTTTAACAGTTTTAAAACAATAGATAAGATTGGAGAAGTAAAGAATGTGTTTCTGGTGTCCCTTTACTTAGGGTAGATTTTCTTTTGCAGAAAAGCAACTGTTATGGAAAACAGTAGCAGCCAGACAGGGATTCAGGAGACCTCAATTCTCATTTTGGGCTCTTGATACAATTTCAAAAGGTAAACTGATTTCTCTTCTGCCCCTATCTCCTGGTTTCTGCAACTTGCATCAAAAAAAGTTTAAAACTGGCAAAAAGCAGCTCCTGCAGTTTCAAAGGCCGGGGTCTTAGATGAAGAAAAAAGAAACCAGAAACTTTAAGGATAGAAAGATGTTTTATAGCTCTAATAAATATAAAGATTAGCATAACCTCTAGATTCATAAAAGCAGCAAAAATCTGGCATAGCTCATATATACTAGAAATCAACATGACTGAGCAAGTCGATATATACCTCTTATCCTCTTTATCTGTAAAATGAGCATGTTTTAGGTGATATATATGTGTGCGTGTGTGTGTGTGTGTGTATACATATATTTTTAATGTCCATTACGGCAGAGTTCCTGGTTAGCAATTTAAAAAGATATTCAAATATGTATACATTAAAAATATATAGACATATGTATATGTCTATTAGGGCAAAGTTACTTATTAGCAATTAGACTTTGAAAATCTTAATGTGAGTTCTTCAAACAACCAATGTTAAAAAAAGAAAACCATAATAATACTACAGTAAAGAAGAATTTAAGTAGCGAAAGCAGCAAAACCCTTTCTCTCCTAAGGAAAACTGATTCAATATTATTGAACAATAAACGGAAAGGAAAACTAACAGTAATTTGATACAACAGACACTGTTTTACTGTTTTCAGGCACTTTTTAAATATAGTTTTCCCTCTACCTCCACTTTTTAAACAAAATCCTGTAAGTCCATGGCCCTTAACTTTTCTGAGTCTATATGCCCCTTGAGAAACTGATGAAAGCTAGGAACTCTCATCTCTGGGGGGTGGGGTGCAGAATACAAAAGAACACACAAGCAAAATTCCAGACTACTCATGGATCCTTAAGAGATCCTTGGACTGAAGGTCAAAAACACTTGCTACACACTGTCTAAAAAAGAATTCCAAATCTTAAACAGGGAAACGGAGGCTACCTTCTCTAACTGCTTCTCAGTTTTCTTCAGCTGTACTGCACAACAAGCCACTGCCATCAAAGACAGGTTTATTTTAAGCAAAAATAAACGAATGGGACCCAATCAAACTTACAAATTCTTGTACAGGAAAAGAAACCATAAACAAAACTAAAAGACAACCTATGGAATGGAAGAAAATATTTGCAAATGATGCAACTGACAAGGGCTTAATTTCAAAAATATATAAACAGCTCATACAACTCAACAACAAAAAAACAACTCAATCGAAAAATGGGCAGAAGACCTAACTCCAAAGAAGACATACAGATGGCCAACAGGCACATGAAAAGATGCTCAACATGGCTATTAGAGAAATGCAAATCAAAACGACAGTGAGACACTACCTCACACCAGTCAGAATGGCCATCATAAAGTCTACAAATAACAAATGCTGGAGAGGATATGGAGAAAAAGGAACCCTCCTACACACTGTTGGTGGGAATGTAAGCTGGTACAGCTACTATGGAGAACAGTATGGAGGTTCGTCAAAAAACTAAAAATATAGAGTTGCCATATGATCCAGCAATCCCACTCCTGGGCACATATCCAGACAAAACTATAATTCGAAAAGATACATGCACCCCAATGTTCACAGCAGCATTATTTACAATAGCCAAAACATGGAAGCAAGCTAAGTGTCTATAACAGATAAATGGGTAAAGAAGATGTGGTATATATATACAGTGGAGTACTACTCAGAGATAAAAAAAAGAATGAAATAATGCCATTTGCAGCAACATGGATAGACCTAGAGACTATCATACGAAGTAAAGTCAGAAAGACAAATACCATATGATATCACTTAAATGTGGAATCTAAAATGTGACACAACTGAACCTAGCTATCAAACAGAAACAGACTCACAGACGTAGAGAACAGACTTGTGGTTGCCAAGGGGGAGGGGAGTGAGGGAGGGAAGGATAGGGAGTTGGGGTTAGCAGATGGAAACTAGTATATATAGAATGGATAAATAACAAGGTCCTACTAACTATATTCAATGTCCTGTGATAAACCATAATGGAAAAGAATATAAAAAAGAACGTATGTATACATATAACTGAATCACTTTGCTGTACAGCAAAAATTAACACAACATTGTATATCAACTATACTTCAATTAAAAAGACACAGGTTTATTCTTGCAAAGATGGAGACAATAGGTACTACTTGTTAATTACTTCCATCTGGTTGCCACAATGAATGTTGTACTTCCCTACCATCAACATAAAGCTAAAAGGAACCTTAGGATCCAAACACAAGGAAGTGTATAAATACACTATGGTACATCCACCTGAAATATTATGTAATCATCAAAAATGTTACCAAATTGGTTATGGCATAGAAAATGTTAGTGTTATCTAAAGTTAGATTTTAAAATAAACATAAATTTAAGTCTATATACAAAAGACAGTTAAAACTATGTTTCAAACAAAACAAAAGCCAAAGGCTAAAATTTATTTCCAAAGGGAAATACATCAAAATTTAAGAGCAATTAAAACTGAGTATTGAAAGCATGATTTTTTCCATTTCTTAAATTTTCCAGTAAAAAAATTTTAATTAATAAAGTGACAATTGAAAGTTATTATATTTCATTAAAAAGACAACTTAATTCATGGATTTTTTTTCCCATTCTTAGCTCTTAATTACTTTTCAAAGGACTAAGCACTATTTTGCACATAGGGATTAAAACTAAAAACAATCCATTTAAGAAGTGAATGACAGCTTCTTGACTCTGTAAAACTGTTTTTTTCTCACTGGCACAACCATATTGTCTTAATTCTCCTAAATCAATTATTCCAGTATCCTTGACTCAAAGGCTTCAGAATGAAGTAAACTGGAATTGACAATCATGTTATTTAAATTATACAAAACTGTAACATTAAATTTTCAAGTTATAGAGACTTCTCAGGAAAAAAAAATATTTCAGGACACTAAACTGATAAATTATGACTAGTTAACTCAAACTGGTAAATGAGACCCACATCTGAATACAAACATAACTGATCATAATAACATTAAGAATGGAGAAATTTAGTCTTAATATTTTAGACAAAATTCAACTATCAATATTTGAGAGCCTTTAACATGCTTCCATTATTTTACAATCACAAGAGGAAACATTCCTAGAGAACAGTACCTCACAAAAATAAAAAAGCATCTTTCCACTAATTCTATGAGGCATGCTTTCTTCACAAATATGTCAGTTAAAAATTTTAAGATCGACACTGAAGATAGCGGAGTAGAAGGACGTGCTCTCACTGCGAGAGCACCAGAATCACAACTAACTGAACAATCACTGACAGGAAGACACTGGAACTCACCAAAAAGATACCCCACATCCAAAGACAAAGGAGAAGCCACAATGACATGGTAGGAGGGGGGCAATCACAATAAAATCAAATCCCGTAACTGCTGGGTGGGTGACTCACAAACTGGAGAACACTTATACCACAGAAGTCCACCCACCGGAGTGAAGGTTCTGAGCCCCACGTCAGGCTCCCTAACCTGGAGGTCCGGCAACGGGAGTAGGAACTCCTAGAGAATCAGATTCGAAGGCTAGCGGGATTGGATAGCAGGACATTGACAGGACTGGGGGAAACAGAGACTCCACTCGTGGAGGGCACACACAAAGTAGTGTGCGTATCGGGACCCAGGGGAAGGAGCAGTGACCCCACAGGAGACTGAACCAGACCTACCTGCTAGTGTTGGAGGGTCTCCTGCAGAGGTGGGGGGTGGCTGTGTCTCACCATGAGAACAAGGTCACTGGCAGCAGAAGTTCTGGGAAGTACTCCATGGTGTGAGCCCTCCCAGAGTCCGCATTAGACCCACCAAAGAGCTGGGTAAGCTCCAGTGTTGGGTCGCCTCAGGCCAAACAACCAAAAGGGAGGGAACCCAGCCCCACCCATAAGCAAACAAGAGGATTAAAGTTTTACTGAGCTCTGCCCACCAGAGCAAAACACAGCTCTACCCACCACCAGTCCTCCCATCAGGAAGCTCGCACAAGCCTCTTAGGTACCCTCAGCCACCAGAGAGCAGACAGCAGAAGCAAGAATTACAATCCTGCAGCCTGTGGAACAAAAACCACATTCACAGAAATACAGGCAAGATGAAAAGGCAGAGGGCTATGTACAAGATAAAGAAACAAGATAAAATGCCAGAAAACCAACTAAATGATGTGGAAATAGGCAACCTTCCAGGAAAAGAATTCAGAATAATGATAGTGAAGATGATCGAAGACTTCAGAAAAAGAATGGAGGCAAAGATCGCGAGAAATGTTTAACAAAGACCTAGAAGAATTAAAGAACAAACAGTGAGAAAAATTAAAGAACAAACATACAATAACGGAAATGAAATATACACTAGAAGGAATAAATAGCAGAACAACTGAGGAAGAAGAACGGATAAGTGACCTGGATGACAGACTGGTGGAATTCACTGCCACGGAACAGAATGAAGAAAAAACAATGCAAAGAAATGAAAACAGCCTAAGAGATCTCTGCGACAACATTAAACACAACAACATTCTCATTACAGGGGTCCCAGAAGCAAAGAGAGAGAGAAAGAACCTGAGAAAATATTTGAAAAGATTATAGTTGAAAATTTCCCTAACATTGAAAAGGAAACAGCCACCAAGTCCAAGAAGCACAAGAGTCCCAGGCAGGATAAACCCAAAGAGAAACATGCCAAGACACATAATAATCAAATTGGCAAAAATTAAAGACAAAGATAAATTACTGAAAGCAATAGGGAAAACAACAAATAACATACAAGAGAACTCCCATAATGTTAACAGCTGATTTCTCAGCAGAAACTCTACAAGCCAGAAGGGAGTGGCATGACATATTTAAAGTGATGAAAGGGAAGAACCTACAACCAAGATTACTCTAACTGGCAAGGATTTCATTCAGATTCCATGGAGAAATCAAAAGCTTTACAGACAAGCAAAAGCTAACAGAATTCAGCACCACTAAACCAGCTCTACTACAAATGCTTGTAGAGCATTTGGAACTTCTCTAAGTAGGAAACACAAGAGAAAAAAAGGACCTACAAAAACAAACACAAAACAATTAAGAAAATGTTCATAGGAACATACATATCGATAATTACCTTAAATGTGAATGGATTAAATGCTCCAACCAAAAAACACAGGCTTGCTGAATGGATACAAAAACAAGACCCATATATATGCTGTCTACAAGAGACCCACTTCAGACCTAGGACTGAAAGTGAGCGGATGGAAAAAGATATTCCATGTAAATGGAAATCAAAAGAAAGCTGGAGTAGCAATACTCATATCAGATAAAATAGACTTTAAAATAAAGAATGTTACAAGAGACAAGGAAGGACACTACATAATAACCAAGGGATCAATCCAAGAAGAAGATATAACAATTATAAATATATATGCACCAAACATAGGGGCACCTCAATACATAAGGCAACTGCTAACAGCTATGAAAGAGGAAATTGACAGTAACACAATAGTGGAGAACTTTAACACCTCACTTACACCAATGGACAGATCATCCAAAATGAAAATAAATAAGGAAACAAAAGCTTTAAATGATACAACAGACCAGATAGATTTAATTGATATTTATAGGACATTCCATCCAAAAACAGCAGATTACACTTGCTTCTCAGGTGCGCACGCAACATTCTCCAGGATAGATCACATCTTGGGTCACAAATCAAGCCTCAGTAAATTTAAGAAAACTGAAATTGTATCAAGCATCTTTTCTGACCACAACACTATGAGATTAGAAATCCACTACACGGAATAAAACGTAAAAAACACAAACACACGGAGGCTAAACAATACATAACTAAATAACCAAGAGATGACTGAAGAAATCAAAGAGGAAATCAAAAAACACCTAGAGACAAATGACAATGAAAACATGACGATTCAAAACCCATGGGATGCAGCAAAAGCAGTTCCAAGAGGGAAGTTTATAGCTATACAAGCCTACCTCAAGAAACAAAAAAAATCTCAAATAAACAAACTAACCTTACACCTAACGGAACTAGAGAAAGAAGAACAAACAAAACCCAAAGTTAGCAGAAGGAAAGAAATCATAAAGATCAGAGCAGAAATAAATGAAATAGAAACAAAGAAAAGAACAGCAAAGATCAGTAAAACTAAAAGCTGGTTCATCGAGAAGATAAACAAAATTGATAAACCACTGCCAGACTCATCAAGAAAAAGAGGGAGAGAACTCAAATCAATAAAATTAAAAATGAAAAAGGAGAAGTTATAACAGACACCGCAGAAATACAAAGCATCCTAAGAGACTACTACAAGCAACTCTATGCCAATAAGATGGACAACCTGGAAGAAACAGAAAATACGAACAGATCAATCACAAGTAATGAAATTGAAACTGTGATTTAAAATGTTCCAACAGGGGCTTCCCTGGTGGCGCAGTGGTTGAGAGTCTGCCTGCCAATGCAGGGGACATGGGTTCGTGCCCCGGTCTGGGAGGATCCCACATACCGCAGAGCAGCTGGCCCCGTAAGCCATGGCCGCTGAGCCTGCGCGTCCGGAGCCTGTGCTCCGCAACGGGAGAGGCCACAGCAGTGAGAGGCCCACGTACCGCAAAAAAAACAAAAACAAATGTTCCAACAGGTCTTCCCTGGTGGTGCAGTGGTTGAGAGTCCGCCTGCCGATGCAGGGGACACGGGTTCGTGCCCCGGTCCAGGAAGATCCCACATGCTGCGGAGCGGCTGGGCCCGTGAGCCATGGCCGCTGAGCCTGTGCGTCCGGAGCCTGTGCTCCACAACAGGAGAGGCCACAACAGTGAGAGGCCCGTGTACCGCTAAAAAAAAAAAAAAATGTTCCAACAAACAAAAGTCCAGGACCAGATGGCTTCACAGTCTATCAAACATTTAAGAAGAGCTAATACCCATCCTTCTCAAACTCTTCCAAAAAACTGCAGAGGAAGAAACAATCCCAAACTCATTCTATGAGGCCACCATCACCCTGATACCAAAACCAGACAAAGATACAACAAAAAAAGAAAATTACAGACCAATATCACTCATGAATATACATGCAAAAATCCTTAACAAAATACCAGCAAACAGAATCCAACAATACATTAAAAGGATCATACACCATGATTAAATGGGATTTATCCCAGAGATGCAAGGATTCTTCAAAATACGCAAATCGATTTAATACACCATGTAAACAAGCTGAAGAATAAAAAACATATGATCATCTCAATAGATGCAGAAAAAGCTTTTGTCAAAATTCAACACCCATCTATGATAACTCTCCAGAAAGTGGGCATAGAGGGAACCTACCTCAACATAATAAAGGCCATATACAACAAACCCACAGTAAACATCATTCTCAATGGTGAAAAACTGAAAGCATTTCCTCTAAGATCAGGAAAAAGACAAGGATGTCCACTCTTGTCACTATTATTCAACAGAGTTTTGGAAGTCCTAGCCACTGCAATCAGAGAAGAAAAAGAAATAAAAGGAATACAAATTGGAAAAGATAAAGTAGAACTGTCACTGTTTGCACATGGCATGATACTATACACAGAGAATCCTAAAGATGCCACCAGAAAACTACTAGAGCTAATCAATGAATTTGGTAAAGTTGCAGGATACAAAAGTAATGCACACAAATCTCTTGCATTCCTATACACTAATGATGAAAAATCTGAAAGAGAAATTAAGGAAACACTCCCATTTACCACTGCAACAAAAAGAATAAAATACTTAGGGGAGAATAAGGGAGAATAAAGTACCTACCTAGGGAGACAAAAGACCTGTATGCAGAAAACTGTAAGACACTGATGAAAGAAATTAAAGATGATACAAACAGATGGAGAGACATACCATGTTCTTGGACTAGAAAAATCAATATTGCAAAAATGACTATACTACCCAAAGCAATTTAGACTCAATGCAATCCCTATCGAATTACCAATGGCATTTTTTTACGGAACTAGAACAAAAAATCTTAAAATTTGTATGGAGACACAAAGGACCCCGAATAGTCAAAGCAGTCTTGAGGGAAAAAATGGAGCTGGAGGAATCAGATGCCCTGACTTCAGACTATACTACAAAGCTACAGTAATCAAGACAATACGGTACTGGCACAAAAACAGAAATAAAGATCAATGGAACAGGATAGAAAGCCCAGAGATAAACCCACGCACATATGGTCAACTAATCTATGACAAACGAGGCAAGGATATACAATGGAGAAAAGATAGCCTCTTCAATAAGTGGTGCTGGGAAAACTGGACAGCTACATGTAAAAGAATGAAATCAGAACACTCCCTAACACCATACACACAAAAAAAACCCAAAATGGATTAGAGACCTAAATGTAAGACTGGACACTATAAAACTCTTAGAGGAAAACATAGGAAGAACACTCTTTGACATAAATCACAGCAAGATCTCTTTTGATCCACCTCCTAGGGTAACGCAATTAAAAACAAAAATAAACAAATGGGACCTAATGAAACTTAAAAGCTTTTGCAAAGCAAAGGAAACTACAAACAAGACGAAAAGACAACCCTCAAAATGGGAGAAAATATTCACAAACGAATAAACGGACAAAGGATTAATCTCCAAAATATATAAACAGCTCATGCAGCTCAATATTAAAAAACAAACAACCCAATCAAAAAATGGGCAGAAGACCTAAGTAGACATTTCTCCAAAGAAGACATACAGATGGCCAAGAAGCACATGAAAAGCTGCTCATCACTAATTGTTAGAGAAATGCAAATCAAAACTACAATGAAGTATCACCTCACAGCAGTTAGAATGGGCATCGTCAGAAAATCTACAAACAACAAATGCTGAAGAGGGTATGGAGAAAAGGGAACCCTCTTGCACTGTTGGTGGGAATGTAAATTGATACAGCCACTATGGAGAACAGCATGGAGCTTCCTTAAAAAATTAAAAATAAAATTACCATAGGACCCAGCAATCCCACTACTGGGCATATACCCAGAGAAAACCATAATTCAAAAAGACATATGCAGGGCTTCCCTGGTGGCGCAGTGGTTGAGAGTCCGCCTGCCGATGCAGGGGACGCGGGTTCGTGCCCCGGTCCGGGAGGATCCCACATGCCGCGGAGCGGCTGGGCCTGTGAGCCATGGCCGCTGGGCCTGCGCGTCCGGAGCCTGTGCTCCGCAACGGGAGAGGCCGCAAAAGTGAGAGGCCCGCGTACCGAGAAAAAAAAAAAAAAAAAAAAGACATATGCACTCCAATGTTCACTGCAGCACTATTTACAATAGCCAGGTCAGGGAAGCAACCTAAATGTCCGTCAACAGACGAACGGATAAAGAAGATGTGGTACGTATATACAATGGAATATTAGTCAGCCATAAAAAGGAATGAAATTGGGTCATTTGTGGAGATGTGGATGGATCTAGAGACTGTCATACACAGTGAAGTTAAGTCAGAAAGAGAAAAACAAATACTGTATATTAACGCATATATGTGGAACCTAGAAAAATGGTACAGATGAACCGGTTTGCAGGGCAGAAATGGAGACACAGATGTAGAGAACAAATGTATGGACACCAAGTGGGAAAAGTGGCGGGGCATGATGGTGGTGGTGGTGGTGTGAGGAACTGGGAGATTGGGATTGACATATATACACTAATATCTATAAAATGGATAACTAATAAGAACCTGCTATATAAAAAAATAAAATAAAATTCAAAAAAAATTGTTCATATTTACCCACAAAGAAACAAAAAAAACTTTTAAGATCAAGGATAAGAAATTAAATTCATTAGAACTAAACAACATAAAAAGAAACTAAATTGAGTTATTTGCAATGAGGTGGATGGACCTAGAGACTGTCGTACAGAGTGAGGTCAGAAAGAGAAAAACAAATACCATATGCTAACACATATATATGGAATCTTAAAAAAAAAAATGTGTCTGAAGAACGTAGGGGCAAGACAGCAATAAAGTCACAGACCTAGAGAAGGGACTTGAGGACACGGGGAGGGGAAGAGTAAGCTGGGACGAAGTGAGAGAGTGGCATGGACATTTACACACTACAAAGGTAAAACAGATAGCTAGTGGGACGCAGCTGCACAGCACAGGGAGATCAGCTCTGAGCTTTGTGTCCACCTGGCGGGGGGGGGGGAATAGGGAAGGTGGGAGGGAAGCGCAAGAGGGAGGAGATATGAGGATATAAGTGTATGTATAGCTGATTCACTTTGTTATACAGCAGAAACTAACACACCACTGTAAAGCAATTATTCTCCAATAAAGGTGTTAATAAAAAAAAAACTAAACAACAGGTATAATTTCTAATCTTGCTAAGTGTCTTTTTAAAAGCACAGAGAGGGACTTCCCTGGTGGTGCAGCGGTTAAGACTCCAAGCTCCCAATGCAGAGGGCCCAGGTTTGCTCCCTGTTCAGAGAACTAGATCCCACATGCACGCAGCAACTAAGGGTTCACATGCCACAACTAAAGCGCCCGCGTGCCGCAACTAAGACCTGACGTAACCAAAAAAATAAAAGCACGGAGATTTTCTGTAATTGATATTATAAAACAACATAAATAAAACAAAACCAAAATAGGTAATTTCCAGTCAAAATAGTAACAGCATCTATTTCTTCTACTCCCTTAGGCCCTTATCATTTAAACAATCTGCAAAGTGGTAGTTCTGTGCCTAAGTGTATAAATTTGGGGTATTGTCTCATGACATAAGAATATTTAGCCCTGGTGAAAGGAAAGTAATGAAGCACATCAACCTTAACAGACAATTATTTAAGGAGATTGGGAATACTACACTATTGACCAGACTTGGGAAAAGTAGGGTTATAGGACATCTACAACTCCTCCCACACTCCATTTCACCCTAAAAATCTTCTTTTAAATATGGAGACTCAAAAACTTGAAAGTAGACACACAACTATGCCGCAGATCAATCTCTGTCTTTCTCTCTTTCAAGATCCATGCCACAGATCAATCTGTCCCTCTCTCTTTCTTCAAATACACCCTCTTGCATTTACAATGCTCTTTACATTACCTCTTAAACCTTTACAAATAACATGGAAGGTCAACGAGAGTGCTATTTTTTATTATTATTATAGAAAAGAAAACAGAAAGGCCAAGAATCTTGCTAGTAGTGGAACCAGACCTAGAAACCAAGCCTCCTGCCTTCAATTCTGTAGCTCCTTCTACTATACACAACACTACCCCTTCTGTAATACAGGAAAGCCTACAAAACATTTGGCTGGATTCCAAGACAGCCGTCCCAGACTGAATTAGACTCTATACAGACAGCTGTCCCAGACTGAATTAGACTCTATACAGACAGCCGTCCCAGACTGAATTAGACTCTATACAGTAAATAGTGTAAATAGTGAGGATTTAATGCAATTACTGGCATGGAGGCATACATCTTTTTATAAGTGAAAAATCAGTTGGTTTTAAGTTAAATCAACATAGTCTGTGTATGGTGGGGGAAACACGCAGAATACTCTTCTAAAAAAGAAGTCGAAATGAAGTATGCAGATTTGCACATTTTACAATAGCTAATAGAGGTAGTGTAATCAACACAGTGAGTAGAAAAAAGAAAACAGTAGACAGCTAAAAAGAACAATGTAAATAGAAACTGCATGATGTTTTTATTTTTAAGAAATAAAAGGAGGGGCTTCTTTTCTTCCTCCCCCCACCCCAAAATAATTTGAGATTTTAGAACATTAGGCTCTAAAATGAGAAGTAGAAGAGGATTTTATTTAGCCATCAAACAAAATCCCTGCCAAAACTGCTGGATCTGGAATACAACACATCAGAAATCCAAAGTCCTATTTGTAGATCAGTTACTTGTACTATATAGTTTATATTAACTAATTATTTAAATCTTTCAATTCTCATATCTATAAGATCGTAACACTCTAGCCAAACTATTTTCTAGTGACCTTGGAAGGAGGAAACAATGTCTACAAAGGTAATGAGCAATACTTTAATTCCCATTATCCACTGCAAAAATGAATATTCCTCAAACATCTTCTATGTGTGAAATACTAAGGCTAGGCTATAAGTACAGAGAAAATGATGGTCTTTATAATCGAGAAAAATAAAGCACAGAGAAATGCTTAACTAATGACAATAACTGCATGATAAATCTGAGGCATCTCAGAGAAACAGCTTTCATAGGACAGTAGTCAAACAGAATGAAATTGGATTTGATCAAGATACCAAATAAAAACAGTAGTCATTAGGTTTAGCTGGGAAGAGAAGAGGCAAGTAGGCTGCTATGTCCTTTGGGTTCCCAAAGCATATCACTTATCTGTTACTGCATTTAACACACTGTATGGTAGTTTGTCATCTCTGCTTATTCAATTGAATAAGAGACCCTATTCGCTTCATTTTTCTATCCCTAATCCCTAGCAGAAGGTCTGGCACACAGAACATAATCAATATATGTTTTCTGAACAGGCAAGGTAAGGACAGGATTCCCTATTTAAATTATTTGAATCTATACTACTTGTGCAGGTAATTTACTCCCTGTTTCTCAACTCCAAAACCACCACTCTAGACTGCTCTGTGGTGCTTAGGCTGAGACTGTGCAACTGTATTTCACCAACTCTTCTGCCAGGGGGCTCCCTGTTAGGCTTTGCCAATGGACGTAATGAATGGAGATGGGAAAGCAGGAAGATGGGTGAGGGGACTTCCTTCCAGTTACTGGCAGCAGCAATTGGTTCCAGCCTCCAGCTTCTTTCAGTATCCCCCAGAACTAATCAGCAGCTCAACAAGGCTGACCTCAAAAGTTCAGAACCAGGCCAGTAGAACCTCTTCTCTGAGCTCTTTAACTGATTACTATAACGTTCTCTTTTTGCTCTTAACACTCATCTAACCATCTCCCTATATTAAATCCCCTCTGTTCAAATTCCTATTGAAGTTTGTTTTCTCTGTTGGACACTAATACATTGTTAATCACAGTGATTCTAGCTGCTCTCCTCTGAGATACCTTGCTTCTTTACTGAAGGGAAAAGCAAAGGAACACTGGAGTTATAGGTAAAATATATTTTAGGGAAAAAAAACCACCAAACCCTTTAAATTAATGTCTATTAAATTGCAACAAAAAAATCATTTAACTTTTGTGATTTAAACTATCCAGCTTGCAAAGGAAAAAAAAGAGAGGAAACGAGAAACATTTAAACAGTTCAGGCTATTCCAAGCACACACCCCCACATCCTCTCACTAGAGCACATGTATCCTAGAGAAAATGTGAGATAGTGGAGCTGGTCTGCTGTTCCTCAGTGGTCTCAGTTCCCACAAGCCTCTCCTGGTATGAGCATGATGCCACGCTGAATGTGATTCTTATATTTAAAGACTTTTTTCTTTTTGCTGTGTTCAACACAGCCCATACTGCAGGCTGACTACTTCATCTAGTGTTCAACAAAAGAAACAACAATCTATTCCAACACTAAAGCTGAACTGAACTTATTGGTATGTTTTCCTATCCTAAGGGATTTTCAAGCATAATTTCTTACTACATGTGTTTTTCATTTTACGCACTGACGTTTAGAATCCAACTTCTTCATAAACGATAACTACACGCTACAGCATAGGAACAAAAAGAAATCCCTCTTGCAGAAGAGCCCCAAATCAACACAACTGTTGAAAACAAACGACCAAAATGCTTTGTTCAAATGTTATGGTTTGTTACTTCATTTAATAAAATGCCCTCATTAGACAATTTAATCTGAGGTTAATAGCAAAAATAATTTTTCGGGCTTCCCTGGTGGCGCAGTGGTTGGGAGTCCGCCTGCCGATGCAGGGGACACGGATTCGTGCCCTGGTCCGGGAAGATCCCACCTGCCGCGGAGCGGCTGGGCTCGTGAGCCATGGCCGCTGAGCCTGCGCGTCCGGAGCCTGTGCTCCGCAACGGGAGAGGCCACAACAGTGAGAGGCCCGCGTACCGCAAAAAAAATAATAATAATTTTTCATTATTGTACTTAATAAATTGATTTTTAAAAATTATGACAAAATGGCAGATACGTAGAGAGAAGGAAAATTCAAGCAATGAGAATCTTTCTCAGAATTCTTAGTAACGTATGTATATAGTTCCTGAGCATCCAAGAAAAGGTATCACTAGCCCGAGACATATTAGTCCACTTCGGCTGCCTAACATCCATAAGACAAAAGAGAAGTGAAAAAAATTTTAAAGTTGAAAGTCCATGCCAGTTCCACTGGGGTTCCTCCACAAAGCATAGAAGTGGAGAGGGGGCCACCTACTCCCTTAGCATAATTCGGGGACTCATCACCTAGCTCCTGCCCATGGACATACTAACACCAGCTGCTACTTAACTGCCAAAAGTCCCATTACCACAGTCAATATATCCATGTAAAATCAACCAAGCTATACACCTTACAAGAGACACCAGAGGACCCGTCTGACACATTAGGTAGACAAAGTAAAAGTCTGGGGGGAGGGGGAGACGGTGGGGAATAGACAGGATATCTGGATCTACAGAGAATGGACAGGGTAAATTTTACTGTACCTTTGTACCCAAATTATATGGGGATCTACTCACTTAAATGCAAATAAACATTCAATAAGTTACTATAATAACTTATTGATATCTTGAAAGATTCCAAAGAAATGAAAAACATCAGGAAATTAAATAACTAATGTCTGACGACAATGTCTGTCTTCCACACCATGCGTAACAAACATTAATTAAAAATCAAGTGTAGATCTGTATGCCCTCAGACTGTACATAATCTCACAGTATTTTTCCCTTTTTAAAAACTGCAAACTGTGATACATTGTCTAGTTTCCCCAGATTTAACAAATGAGTCGATACAAAGGTGTGAGGTGCTTTAAGTCACACCAGAAATGCTGCCGTAATTTTAATAAAGTGCATTTTAATGTTAACTCACTTTTCTTGCTAGAAGGAATTATGCTTCTCTGCTAATGTATAGAAAAGAAACTGTCACTGAAACATCTGGTTATATATTATTCATTAGACATATATCACCTTTACTCCAAAGACTGCATAATATAAACACAAATCAGGAATAAATCAAATTAAAGAGACAGACCTGACACCACATGCTGCAGGTCAGTAATAGACAAATGAAATTCCAAAGATGTTTGCTGACCTGCTCCATATTTCTATCCACACAAACCTGGGAGCTAGCAGTCTGAGTGTTCCACACAGGCAGAGGAAAAAACTCAAAATTCGCAGTCTGTTGAATGTCTGCACTGCCTACAGTATATTAATGGTTCTAATTTAAAATCTTTCTATGCAGCACATTTGAGGACCATCAGCATATTTTTCTAATACTCAAGCGGACTAGCCTACTCAGGCAGTTTTCCTTCATAAATTCTCCATTTCACTCTCACAACTACTATAATTTACCTCAAATGTGTATTCCACAACGGTACCTGAAGGAAATTATCTCCAGTCCTTAGAAAAAGTAAGGGGCCATATTTGCTGTGTTAGCCTTGGAAAATGGAGTCTTATATAACTACCCATTATTTTACTAAAAATCACATTAAATGTACAAACAAGATTTTAAAAGATACCTGTTGATTGTGACAAGTAGAAATTTTAGGGGAAAAAAGGAATAACCAAGAGTCATATTGCTGCCATTTAAATGCTTTATAAGTCAAAGGATGAAACACTCACTTTAAAACCAAGCTCTAACACCAATCTAAGTTATTAAAATACTCAACAACTACACTCTAATGCAAGTGAGGAAAGTAGATTATCTGCCAATTACACTAAGTATTCCAGCTGATCATCTTGGAACTACCAAAAGTAGGCTGTGTGATGCAAATCACACACACATTAGTTTTAAACATAATTCTCAGTCTAAAACAATGAAACCATGTCTCAATTTTTTTACTTTTTAAAAGAAGTAAACCATATTACTACAATACCGAATGCAAAGCTACCCTTTTCACAGCAAAAAGTATCTTTACACACCTTCGAGAAACCTGACATTTTCAAACCATTTTACCACGTAAAGGTACACATTCTCTAAAACTTCTAACAGCCAGGCAATAGATACCCCAAAAAGATTCAAGGAGATAAACCTATAATTGGTCTTAGGGGCCAAATAATCGGAATGAACCTCAAAGTTTTAGAGACCAATTTTTACTAACAGTATCTCTGGGAGCATGGATGCAACGTCTGTAGGAGGGAAATGATCCTGACAACCAGGACGAGGGCTCCCCGGCGACAGTCGGTACCAAAGACCTCAGCGTACACGACTGGGTTCAAAACGCGAAGCTTCCATCAGAAACAAACCAAGACACCCCCTCCCCCCACGACTCCTCCGAGGCAACCTCGAGGTTTCAGAAAGCAGCAACAGATACTCCCGAGCAAGCAAGCGGCAGTCCAGGAATGTTTTAACCAGGAGGGGTCTCCCCGCAGCCTACAGAGAACCCCGACGCCGAGGAGCGCCTCTACACTCGAACCCTGACTCCAGCACCCCGGGGGGAAGCGGGCTATTTGCACAAAGCGCCCCTACCTCACCCTCCACAGTGCGGACACACACACCCGGCTGCGAGGGGGAAGCCCGGGGAGGAAAACCCTGCATTCCACGCGGTTCGCCCCCGGAGAGCGGACGTGGAGAGGTTGGGGTCCCCGCCCCGGGAGGCGAGGGGGCCGCACCGCAGCCCCGGCCTCCGCGCAGAGGAGCGAGCGGTTCGCACGAAGGAAGGAATCCCCGAGATTCGCCCACGGGGTCCTCCCCAAGCCGGACTCCCCACCCCCGCCAAGACCCTCGAAGAAACGGGAACAATGAGAAGCCGCCTCCCCCGCCATCCCCGCCCCGAGAGCGGCCGGGGGTGGCGGCGCCATCTCTCCTCACACCCCCGCGAACACACACCCCCCCCCGGCCCCGGGGCGGCCGTCAGCCTCCCGCAGCCACGCCGAGCTAACGCGCGGCCGAGCCCGCCGCTTCCGCGCCCCTCGCCTACCCGCCCGCCCCGCTCACCGGCTCCTGCTCCAGTCCGTGGCTGCGCTAGCCGCGGCCGGAGCGAGACTCAGGTACAGGGTGCCGCGGCTGCCGGCGCCGCCGCACAATATGGCGAGCCTCGGCTTCCGCAATGGAGCTCGGGAAATACAACAGGGGCCGCTCAATATTCATGAGAGACCGAGGGGAAGCCGGCTCGGCCGGCGCAGCGGAGAGGGCGGGAAGGAGCGAGTGGGCGAGGGGGCGGAGGCGCGGGACGGGGACGTGCACTGCGCCAGGAGGCCCGTGGCGCAAGGGGAGGGGGCGCCGCCGCGTGCTGCCAGGAGGACCCGAGCCACCGCCCCGCCCCGGGCTGTCCGGCCCCGCCCCCCGGCGCCCTCCGCGGGGCAACGGAGCCCCCGGCCAATGCCCGGATGACGACTGCGCAACTTCGTACTCGGCGTTCTCTCTCCTTGAGGTCTCCTGACCCTACCTGTGACCCCCGTTAAGCCTCCCTGGCCGGCTGCTGGGGATCGGGTTCGGACTCTTGCTCTCGCCTGTGACTCCCTAAAACACAACCAGTTAGTCTACCAAAGAGTATATAAAATGTGTATAAATTAAGCTACAAACTGAAGTAACGAAAGAGTTCCGTGAACTCAAGATATACTATTGGTGAGATGACCTGTTCTCTGGAAAAGGTAACCAACGCTACCAGATAGTTAATGTGAAGGCACTTGTGGCACGAAGGAATGGACTGCACTAGGGATTGGGCGAACTGGGTTTATAGCTTCCAATGTGTCTCTTAACTATGTGACTTAACTAAATTATATAATAGCTCTGGACTTTACTTTCCTCGTTTGCAAAATGAGAGGATTGTGTTGAATGATTCTTAGGTCCTTTCCAGCTTTTGAATTCTGTAAAACTCTCTACAAGCAATGCCAAATAAATGGTATGAATTTACATAAGATTTTGGAAAAGCAAAGGAACCGTTCCAGCTGGTGTGTTCAGGGGAGATTTCCTGAGGAGCTCGGAGTCGAGTAGGACTGTGAGTGTTAGCTTTGGATAGGTAGAAAGAAAGAAGACAGGCATTAAAATATTAAACACAACACACTGTGTGCCCTACCTAACAATCCATTAAGGTAAACAAGAGCAAAGACAGTGACTTCAAAACTGTCACTAACTATCTAAAGCTTTAAATAAGAAATGACAATTCTCAGATTCTACCAGCCCTTCAAGGTTAAGGTCTTTTTCCAATGTGGAAAAAAAAATAATAATAATTAGGAATGCTTCTGCTTCTACAAGGTCCACTTTCTAGAGACAGGGCAGTTGCAGAAGCATCTCCCTTCTTTGTTCACAACTGCACATGTTCAATTAATGCTGCTCATAATTCAGAACGTTTTGCTTTAGTCAAAATGCTTATGAAAATAATGTGTGGTTAGTTTAAGAAATTCAATTGATGTTGAGGAAAGTGATCATCTGTAAAAAACATAGGAACTTTATGGATAAAAGTTAAATATGGTACTTTAAAAAAATTCACAGGACAATTGATGGAAAACTTATGGGATATCTGGATTAAATGTGATTAAAAAGCTAGACCTCAGGCTAGCATCCTTAATATGAAAGACACTACTGACAAATTAATGGAACTCATTATCTATTTTATCTCTTACTCAGAAACTTGGACTGAGTATTATGGGCCTTCTCTGACTACCTTAATCAGGAAAGGCTGTGTTATGGTATAGTAACAAATCTCCGTGCCTTAACACAACAGAAGTTTATTGCTTGCTCATGCTTCATGTGAATCAGACTCATTCTATTTCAGTCACTCCAGGACTGACAGAGGGCTCCAGATTGACAGAGGGCTCACCATCTTGTAGCTGTATCACCCAGAACACAGCGACTGAGTCTCTGTGGCAGAGGAAGAAAGTGAGTAAAGAATCCCTTTGAACTTTTCACAGCCTTAGCTTGGGAAGGAAACAGATCGCTGATCACATGTCATTGGCCAAAACTAGTTACATAGCCTTCTCCATCTGCAAGGGGACTGAGTCCTTGAGCTGAGGCTGAACCGAGTTCAGAAGAAGTGGTGATATTTGTGGCCAATACTGACGTCAATCACCCTGACCCCACCAGTCAGCTTCTAGATATTATGAAAAAAACTCTAAGAAGTTTTATTTCATAACACTAGCTCTTTTGAGTGGCTTCAAGAAAGGTATGCTTTCAAAACATAAACTCTCTGTACTTGTTAAGAGTTGATTATCATATAAATAGAATGGTCTTTCCATTTTTCTTCCCCTTTGTTTTGATTGTGTATTAAATCAATGTCAAGTCCATAGTCAGCCTGTCAATAGTGATTTGACATATCCAGGCTATATTCTTTTTGCTAATTTTTCGACCTGGCATGAGGGATACCACCCTGAAAAACATTTTCTACTAACACCCTGCTCGTTTGTTAAATGTACTAATTGGAAGTGATAACTATATTTTAAGCAGGAAGACATTAAATTAATACTGTATAATACTAGATGAACTCTAGTTAGAAAGTTTTTTTTCCCTCAAAACTTCAGAAGTAGTACCCTGTTAATCACATGGTGAATTGGGTAGATATCTCTGATCACAAAAATCATCTCTTTACTGGCTTTCTGCCATGGTAATGCTACAAAATTAGATTAGTTCAGCTCAGTCGACTTTTACTGAGCATCTACTATGTGCTAACACTTTGCCGAGTGCTTGGAATAAAGATATTAATGTAACTAGGGCACAAGTTCCTTAAGAGCAGAAATCTTGTTCACCAGCGTATACCTAGCACAATGCTTGGCCTGTAATAGATGCTCCTTAAATAGGCGTTAAAAGAATGAAAGACTGGGAGTCTTTGATCCCAGTGTGTATATGAAATAGAATAGTTCATATGAGCTTGGTTTGCCTCACTTTACCACTTAAAAGCAGACATTCCTATCAAGATTGCATTTAGTTCCCCAGAGGCTTTCTCTGTTTAGGCAGTGTGTCTCAAATGGAAATTCACGCCTGCCTATTCTATATCCACTCCATGGATTTCTTTTCAGCTGTGCTCCAAATATCTAATTGTTATCTGAGATGAAAATTGCAGGCCACCAATAGTTTGTTAATAACAAGCTATGTATATATCACAGTTTACAGAACACTTTTATATCCATTATTTCACTGACTCTTCAGAACAGTTCTCCAAGGTATTATTCCTACTTCACAGAGGAGGGAAATGTGAGTTCTGTGATTAACTAACTCTCCCAAACATTGAGTTCATAAGTGGCAGAGCTGAGGCTCAAACCTAGGTAATCTGACTCCAAGTCCAGGATACATTCCATTATGCCACACGTGCCTTCCCACTCTGTGCTGCATACACAACTCCAGCATTTTTCTTCTTTCTAATGGGTAAGCAGTCTGAGGCAAACATCTCCAGAGCTTCCTCTCAACACTAGTATTTATTCCAGTCCTCAATGTGGTCTACTTTCAAGAAGCCAGAGATAATGCTAAATATAATAGTATATGAACCTGATCTGTTGACAAAAAACCATCAGGTTTTGTTTTTGTTTTCTTAGAAAAGTTACTTTAAAAAAACAAAACAAAATTAAAACTAAAAGGTAGGTTAAAAGACTGGAATATCTTGGGATTTAATCACTATATATAAAAATATATAAATATAAATATATATATATATATATATATACTGTCAAAATATATCTTCTACCAGAATCTTTATTTGCCATCTTTTAGATGTGTTGTGCTTTCTTTGAAAGGGTCAAATTAAGTAGAAACATTGTAGAAAGGCCTAAAGAGACCTATAATTCAAGGTGGCTTCAGGAAGCAGGCAACTCAAGATTTACTACCTCTTCAGCTGAAAAAATATAGCTCTACCACAAGCTTTAGTGAAGTTTTTTTAATTTGTATTTCAACATAGTGCATTTCTTTTTGTGACACTTCCCTTTTGGTGTTTTAGTTCATTGTTCCTTTTTATATTCCTAAGACAACCAAAATAATTGGTGCTACTCTTAACTCTTCAGCTTAAACAGATTAAATGAGATGGGCTGGTAGAGCTTTTGGGGAGAACTAAACAATACTGCTATTTCCCTTCTATGGAGACTTGGAATGGTATTTTATATGTCCCAGATGTGGCCACATTCTGCCTAACATCTGTTAGTGCCTTTTAGTAAAATAATGAACTAGGATGTGTTTGAAAAAAGGCAAAAGAATAAAAGTTTTCATTCTGATGCGGCACAAATAGCCAACTGTTTCTTTGTAGTTAATAATGGAGGATATTATTGTGATATCCAACTTGATATATAAAATAAAGTATGATTTAATAATTAACTGGCTTTAGTTTTCTAATGTGAAGTAAGTTTATTCTATTCAAAGAAACTTTGCAGGGTTTTTCCTTTTAAAATGTTTACTGCAAGAGATGAGAACTGTGCCTTGGCATTGATCTAGGAACACCAAGAATAATCCTGGAAACTAGCAAGGAATAGATAATTAAGATCAAAACTTAGAACTAAAATGGAAATTTCTCTGGAAAAGAAGGCTGGAAGATCCCAGGGGAAAGTACAGATGAAGAGTGCGAAATATTTAAATCAAGTTACAGCTTGCTCAAACTGCCCTTGTGGACAATTTAATTTTTCCCACTTAAAACAAGCATGGAAGAATAGTTTTTGTGGGTGAGAGAGTGGAGGGTAAAGACATCTCTTATCTAACACATTTCTTGGAAATGTTTTTCAGTAAAGAATTTAAAAGAACTGCCAGATCCCAACCATACAAAGAAAATTTTGTTTTATTTTAGACTACATCAAGATGTAGAAAACCCTGCAGTATCCATTAGCCTTTAATACTCCACAAAAGTAAACCATTGAAATATACATTGAATAACATACTGAAGTAGGTTACAATTCAGGTAAATCTGAAAACCATTCTGGTCAACCTAGAATACCAAGGTTTTATGTGTTACATCCAGGAAGAGATTTTTTCCTAAGGATTTTAGTCTGTAGAAAATTTTTTGTTTTATATTTTTTAAAAAATTTATTGAAGTATAGTTGACTTACAATAGTATATTATTTTCAGGTATACAACATGGTATTTCAATATTTTTATAGACTACACACCACAAATATTATACAATATTATAAAGTATTGACTATCTTCCCTGTGCTGTACATTACATCTCTGTGTCATATTTATTTTATAACTGCTAGTTTGTACCGCTTAAGCCTTTCACCTGTTTTGCCCCTCCCCTGCCCCCTCCCCTCTGGAAACCACTAGTTTGTTCTGTGAGTCTGTTTCTGTTTTGTTATATTTGTTCGTTTGTTTCATTTTTTAGATTCCACGTAAAGGAAAACGTACAGTATTTGTCTTTCTCTGTCTGAGTTATTTCACTAAGTATAACACCTTCCAGGTCCATCCATGTTGTCCCAAATGGCAAGATTTCATTCTTTTTTATGGCTAATATTCCATTGTATATATTGTTACATCATTTTTAAATAAACACATTTCATAAGTCATGCTTATAAGATCAGAATTGACTGTGGTTCCTTAAGAATTATGAGTTCTGACACAGATGGAGTAAGATAAGATACAGGTAGCTGCAAATAAATCTTCTTGTCATAGTATCCTGTTAGGTATATACGGGTGGCCTAACTCACCTGGTTGTGTCCCTCTCCAATACTCACTCATCCTCTGATCTAATCAGCTTTTCTAGAACAGTATTGATATTCAGAGTTAGTGGATTTCCAATTCCTTGACTTCTTGACTCATACATCCTTAGCTCCAGTTTCACTTTTGGACTTCATCACATTAGCTGCCCTGTTTTGACTGTCCCTCTCCTAAAATTCAAAAGACTTCTCTGGGCCTGAGCTCAACACAGCTGTCCTTTCTTCTACATGATCCAGTTCTTAGCTATTTGCCAACCTATTCATTTCCTGACTTGGCTCTTTAATTAGGCTTGGCCATATTTTCATCTAAGCCGTTAGCTTGTGGCTTCACACATAGTGAATGCAAATTACATTACAAGAAGATGTCACAAATATAACCTGTAGACACCATGTCATTCATGGTATAGAAAAAGAGCCATCTCTGTCAACAAACAGAAAATACAGACCTCTTCAGTGGAAAAGAACAGAGAAGCAATGAGGTTGCTATCTTTAGAAATGAATACTCCAGGAATGATCTTGGGTCAGGAGAGCCCATGTTAGGAATGTCATGTGATGTTATTGCAGCTACCCGAAGAAAAATTGTGACCAACAGGAAAGTTTGTTATTGGGGGACTTTCAGGTAGAACTGCATTTGGATGTTGATTTTAAAGTCTTGTCAAAACACAGTAACATTTCATACCAAGAGCAGAAGTTTAAAATGCTATATATTAATCCTAAATTCCAATTGGGACTCAAAGTTTGACTAGTTCTCATACCACATTTAGTGTCTTTTCTCCCCAATTCACTTGCTTAGATTAGCAGTGTGCAAATATGTCCCCCCTCCTCCCAGAGTGAAAGTAGCAGGAGGGCAAAATGTCATTACTCATCTTTCAACACCAGTCATTATTCAGCACCTGAAACAAGGTTTTATATATTTTATGTAGATATAGATGTAGATATTGAATATATATGTGTATATATGTATATATATATACATATATGTGTCTGCCTTGCTCCTAAGATACATTTGGTATACCTTTAATTAATGATAACTACAGTTTTGTAAAAGCAGTCAATAAAAATACTTTATATATTTTACAAAAAGTATCTAACTTGATCATTACCATAACATTTAGAGAAATGCAAATTTGAATAGATATAATTTTCTACCTACCATGTTCAGGCAATTATAATACTCACTGTTGGTCAATGTTTATGAACACAGATATTGCACACTTTGTTGATGTTCATGAAAAATGACACAACCTCTTAAAAAGGCAATTTGGTCATTATCTCTCAAAATTTTAAATGTGTATATTTTTAGCCTAAGAAATCCAATTCCAGGAATATATCCTACAGAAGTACTCACACAGTGTACAAAGAAATATATACATGATCGTTTAATTTTTGCATTGATTGTGTTTGTAAAAAGCTTAATATAACCTACATTTTTGGCTAAACAAATTTTGGTAAATCCATACAGTAATATATCATATACCCATTAAAAATGAGACAGAGCTACAAGTACTGACGTAGAGAGGTATCAAAGGTATATTATCAAATAAAATAGTTCTCAGCAATATGTTCCATATATCCCATTTTTGTAATACAGAAATATTTTTTAAATATACACCAAACTGTTAGGAGGGATTGAGTATATTTAAGGAGAGGAGGACTTTAGAGGACTTTCAGTTTCTAAATTGTTTACTTTCTGTATTGTTTGAATGTTTCACAATGGAATAAAACATTGTGTTTTATCACAACAGTAATAAAGGTACAATTACATGCTTATCTGTTAAAAATGAGTGAAAATTTCAGCACATATCTACCTATTATTAACTGAAGGACTGAGGTAAAGAAAACAATTGTTCTAGATCAGGCATCATCAACAAAACAAATAAGAAAACTAGAACTTGGGAATTCTTGACTTTCTAAGAGATCTGGTAGTGTAGTGGGCTTGAAACTCAGGAATTCAAATGGCTTGTCACTAGACCTCAGTCTCTATTCCCCTAAACATTCCTAACCCTACTTGATAAGAATTTAAGCTAAACAGGGACCAACCAATGCTTATAGAGCCCTCAAAAAGAGTTCTAGGACCGATATAATTATTTTGGGATTCCCTTCTCCTCCTACTAATTTATATCCCACAGTCTCTAAGGCAAATGTTAGGTGTCGTTTGCTATTTAGACTCCTTAGTTCTCCCTCAAGAAATTCCTCCTGATTTAGCATGTGATTGCAGGAAGCAAGTACAAATTGTAGGCTGAGAATCAAATATTTGAATTTTCCATCTTATACATCTCTATTCCAGGGAACTTTTTCCCCAGATTCTTTGAGATCACCATATAGTAAAAAGCTTGGGCAGTATATTAGGGTGGGTTCAGGAGACTTGACCTCCCTCCAACTATGGCTCAAATGACCTGAGGGGTCACAGCAAAAAGTGCTATCCACTGAAGTTGGGGAAGAGTGGGGATGGGGTTGTGCAGAAATAGAGGGACTCAGGGACTGACTGGAAAGTACAGGTGGTTTTTCCAAAGTGGCCGAATGCCCAGAGCTGGAGCCAGAATACAATACACAGGCAAGGAGAAAGTCCCGGAAAGCAGGGCTTAGGATAATTTTAAGGGGGTGCAAGGCACCCAACCTGAAAGCTGAATCAGAGGGTCTGAGGCGAAGAACATCAGGAGTAGCTATCTCTCTGTCTCTTTCAGTTGAGAAGACGAGAGGTGAGGTGAGGAATAAGGGAAACGTACAGCATGGCTTATGTGAGCTGAGGCTGCAAATGGACTCCCTGACCCTATGTCCTCAAGTTGCAGGTGGGCCAAATCTGAAGACAAAGGCAAAACAGAGAATTACTGAGTGAGGGTCATGAGAAGCAGAGGGGCAGATAGGAAAATTAGTGATGATGCCCCGAAGTTGGAAGAAGCTCCTGATATAGATGAGAAGAATCAGAGTGCGTGTTGAAAAGAGCCAGGGACAATGAGAGCTGAACATGTGATGACTGGTTTTCTCTTGGTTCTTCTAATCTCTCTGACCCTCTCTAGCTCAGTCTCTTTTGTGGCTTCTCATCATTACCCCAAACTCTAAGTTTTGGAATGTCCCAGGGTTTAGTCTTAGGACCTTATGTCCTCTTAATTTATATCCCTTCCCTTGGTGATCCTATTCAGCCTATCCTATGGCTCTAAGTACTACCCATATTGACAACTCCCCATTTTCTCCAAACTATGAACTTCTGTAAGTTTCTGGAAACTTGAGGACCTCTCCAAACTTATGTCCAACTCCCTATTCAGTCTCTCCACTTGGATGTCCAATGGGCATCTCAAACATAAAATGCCTAAACTGGACTTCATCTTTGAAATGTGAACAAAGAAAAATGTGATTGATAACTGTCCTTTTATTTGTAGCTGTAATGTCTATATTGCTCTACTGGACCCAGTTAAAAGAAATTCTTCTAATTACTTAAAACCATTTAAATAACTCAAATTTAAAATGAATGTTTCAAGTATATTCACATACATGTTCATTTATACATTCCCTTAGCAAGAGTCGACAAATAACCAGAGTCAGTAATTCAGAGACATAAGACATAGATAGACCCTATCCTCAAAGAACCCAGCATCTAGTAGGGGAAACAGACACATACTAAATGTGGTGAGGCCAATAAGAGAAAGGCCACAGAAATAATTCTCCCTCGACCGCCATTATTAATTACACACTATGGAACAGCATTTTCTCTCATAAGACTCCACTCTTGGCAATATCGGCTTTAATCCTAGAAGTTGGAAGAGGTGTAGGCAGAGTCACAGCTGTGCTAATATCCAACAACCTCATAAACTTTGTATGTGTTAGGTACCGTGCTAAGTATTTTATAAGCATCATCTCATTTAATCTTTACAACAAACCTATGCGGAAGTTACTACCATCATAACTACCATTTTATGGATTAGAAAATGGAAGTTTAGGGAGTTCCCTGATGGCCTAGTGGTTAGGATTCTGGGCTTTCACTGCCATTGCCCAGGTTCAGTCCCTGGTCAGGGAACTGAGATACCACAAGTCACACGGCATGGCCAAAGAAAAAAAAAGAAAAGAAAATAGAGGTTTAAAGCATTTCAGTACTTGCCTAAGGCACCTCAAGCAATAGGGTGTGCAAATTCATGTCCTTAACCATTATTTTAAACTGCCCTCTCACAACTGGTGGTCCTGCTTTAGTTAATAAAAATGGGGATACATTTTTTTGGATATTTGTACTAAAATAAGAGAATAAACGTATGAATAATCGAAATAGTGAATATCCATTACACTTTAGTAATAATCCCCAATTACTAAACATAACTGGATAAAAAGGACTATAGCATAGGAAGTTGTGAAATGGTGGTTCAGTTTTTCAAAGCTCATAGAGACACAGCAAGGATTGATCATTTCAAGTTTCCCACTGATTGCCTTTGGAGACAAGTTCTGAGTTCTAAAGCACATTCTGTGTGAGCTAAGAATGGAAAAATCATCAGACTTGCAAAGGCTAAAAGAATAGAAGCCAAAGTCTATAGGAATACAGTCTTCCAAATTTATTATCTGTTATGCATTGATTTATCACATGTGGCGGGAATTTAAAACAGATGTGTGTTTTGTGGAGGAGACTATCCCATGACAGGGGAGAGGAATGTGACCTCAACTTGAAAGTAAAGAATCAGAACTCGTACATGGTTCAGAAGTTTCCTTTTATGCTAGTCATATAATGAAATAAAAGTTCTCCAATCATCTTTTCAAATTAACTGGGACTTCATTTCTTAATCTGGAACTTGTTGAAACTTCTGGCTTTTGAAATGCAGTTATTTTCATTGAAATGCAATTATATTTGAAAAATATTTCAAAGATCTAAGATTTTCTGAGTAACTTTTACTTAATCTAAAGCAAAATATCCTCGGAAAATACAGCTTTGATATGTAAATATTTACACATCCCTATTTTCTCTGTTCTCATCTGTAATTTCAGACATCACATTTCAATAGCTAGAATTCAATAACACATCTTTGTCTGACATCTGCTTTTTTTTTAACTGAAGCTATAAAGAAGTCTGTTCTTTTCAGATCACATTTAAGTACCAAAAGTAATTTCATTTTAAAGATTATATCTAAGGAAAAAAAAGATTCTTTTCTACATTAGCCTAACATATCTACCTACAGTTATATAAACTTCGTATTTTTCAATACTTCGAAATTATTCGTAGAGATTTCTCATAATAAGTGTTTTAGTTTGGAAACAGTCTTGAGACAAAAAATGCACAATATAGAATAACTTTGTAGTCATTCGTCTAGTTTTGAGGGAAAATTATCTTAAAAATCATTAGTTAAGCAAAAATGCTTTTCTCAAAAGTACCTGTGATTTAGCTTTCAGTTTATTTTTACTATCCATTTATATGATCAGATAAAATTTTAAAAATAATTCATCAATTTAGACAGTTTCTATCACAGGAGAAAAACTCAAGACAACTGATCATACTGTGGAGACGTCCACATGTGCACACATGCATGTATATTGAACACCAAAGAGAGTTAATTTGCTCAAAGCTAGAGTGATCATTGACAGTCTAAGAAAAGCAGAGAAGGAAGGTCCCTCTCCCTGTAAGAAGTTATTGAAGGAAACTAGACACATGCCTGGAAGAAGCTACCTGAATTTCTCATTGCATGTCTATAAACTGCCAAAACGATTTGTTCATTTGTTTAACTTTCCTCAAACATGTATTGAGTACTCATTGTGTTCTGGACATTCTTCTAGGCATGAGGGGGAAAGAAAATGAAAAAGATGTATAAATGATATGTCTTGCTTAACAAGCTTAAGGTTTCTTAAGGAGGTAAAAGTGACATGCAGTGAAATGCAATACCTGGTAAGTGTACAACTGGGTGAGCTTTAACAAATGTAACCGTGTAACCAACACCCCAATCAAGATATAAGACACTTTCATCACCCCTAGAAAGTTCCTTTATGTCCTCCTTCAGTCAATCTCCCTTCCCAAATAGGCAGTCATGTTCTGATTTCTATCACTATGGATTAGTGTGTCTGCTCTTGAAGTCACATAAATGGAATTATACAATACATATTCTTTTGTGTCTGATTCTTTTACTCTGTCCAATGTTTTAGAGATTCATCCATATTGTTATATTAGTAGTTCATTCCATTTTATTACTGAGTAATATTCCTGTGTATAAATATGCAACATTTTTTCAAAAATCCATAACCTTGTTGATGGACATTTGTGTTTGTTTCCAGTTTTTGGAGTTAAGCTGCTATTAATATTCTTGGTCAAGTTTTTGTGAATTTATATTTTCCTTCTCTTGGATAAACACCTAGGATTGGAACTGCTGGGTCATTAAGTGGGTGTATAATTTTATAAGCTCCCAAACAGTTGTCCAAAAAAGCTGTACCATTTTATACTCCCATGAGCAGTGTATGAGAGTTCCACTTGTACCATACACTTGCCAACAACTGATGTTGCCAATCTTTAATTTTAGCCATTTTAGTGGGTGTGAAGTAGAATTTCAATGTAGTTTGAATTAATATTTCCCCAATGACTAATGATGTTAAGTATCTTTTCACGAGCTTATTGACCACTTGTATGTCTACTTCTGTAAAATGTCTGTTCAAGTCTTTTGCCTATTTTTAATTGGGTTTTTAAATCCTTTTATTTTTTATTTGTAGGAGTCCTTTATAATGGTATAATGATATAAGTTCTTTATCAGGTATATGTATAAGAATATTCTCTCTCAGTTTTTTAATAGACTTTATTTTTTAGAACAGTTTTAGATTAACAGCAAAACTGAGCAGAAGGTGTAGAGAATTCCCATATACCTCATGCCCCTACACCTCCTCCCTCACTATCAACATTCTGCACCCAAAGTCCATGGTTTACATTAGGATTTTCTCTTGATGTTGTACATTCATTGGATTTGGACATACATCCACCATTATAGTATCATAAAGAGTAGTTTCATACGGAGTAGTTTTAATGCCCTAAAATTCCTGTATACTCTGCCTATTCATCTCTCTCTTCCCTGAACCCCTGACAACCACTGATCTATCTACTGTCTTTGTAGTTTTGCCTCTTCCGGAATAGTTGGAATCATACAGTATGTAGCCTTTTCAGATTGGTTTCTTTCACTTAGAAATATGCATTTAAGATTCCTCCATGTCTTTTCATAGCTTGATAGCTCATATTAATATTTCAGGGTCTGGATGTACCAGTTTATTTATCCATTCACCTACTGCAAGATATCTTGCTTGCTTCCAAGTTTTGGCAATTATTAATAAAGCTGCTATAAACATCCACATACAGGTTTTTGTGTGGACATAACTTTTCAACTCATTTGGGTGAATACCAAGGAGCACAATTGTTGGATCATATGATAAGAGTATGTTTAGTTTCGTAAGAAACTGCCAAACTCTTTTCCAAAATGGCTGCATCATTTCGCATTCCCACCAACAGTGAGAGTTCCTGTTGCTCCACATCCTCACCAGCATTCGGTTGTTAGTATTTTGTATTTGGGCCATTCTAATAGGTATATAGTGGTATCTCATTGTTGTTGTTAATTTGTAATTGCTTAATGACACATACTATTGATCATCTTTTTCATATGCTTATTTGCCATCTGTATATCTTCTTGAATGAGGTGTCTGTTTAGGTTTTTGCCCATTATTTAATTAGATTGTTCTAATTAAAGAATTTGGTATATATACACATTGTGAATAGATTGACACTATCAAGCTAATTAACGTATCTGTCACTGCACATAGTTTCTATTTTTTGTGTGTGTGGTAAGAATCCTTAAAATCAACTGTCTTAAAAATATGGACTGCTTCTCGAATTTGCATGTCATCCTTGTGCAAAAGCCATGCTAGTCTTCTCTGTATCATTCCAATTTTAGTATACAAGCCGCTGAAATGAGTACTCAAGATTTATTTTTTCCACACATTTTTTCCAGTTGTTCCAACACTATTTGTTTAAAAGGCTTTCCTATCCCATTGAATTGACTTGGCACCTTTGTACTGATAAATATTCAATTAACCGTGTATGTGTGGGTCTATTTTTTATTTCACTGTTCTGCTTTACACACACACACACACACACACACACACACACACACATTTTATTTTATGACTGTGTTGTATAATCCAGGCTGGATTCATTATTATATTTTTATTATAATTTACATATTATATTTATTATAATTATATTCATTTTAAAATTCTATTTTAAAAAACTAAAACAAAAACATTTTCATGGCTTCCTAAAAGTGTTGTGGGCCCTAGGCACTGTACACTGTGATTAAGGATAATTGGCTGTGGTAGGGATAAAGCTAGCTTCTGCACCCGTAGCCATGTCAGAGACTAGGCACAGGGGCCTATGAAATTTCTCTGTGAGCGCAGGCTGGGCTTGTAGCCCCCGAGAGCAGCAATTATCTAGTAACCTGTGATAGGTTACTTTTAATACAGTATTTTCATTTTGTTATCCCTGACCCTTCAGTAAAGTCTTTTAAATATTATGATCCTGCCTTAGTTGGTCTATGGGGAATTAAGGAAAATATCTTTATCAGTCAGCGTTCTTGGTTGTAAGCAACAGAAGCTGACTTTAGCTGACGGAGTGGGAAAGGATTTTTATTAAAAGGTATGAAGTAGTTTACAGAATGGTTGGAATATTTGGAACATTAAACTCAAGGCTAAGCTTTTAGGAAGAATGCCCAAAACCACATTCCATGAGCAGGTCTAATGAGGAAAATGTTGCCACCACCAGGCACTAGAAGTTACAATTTACCCCATTGCAATTTTGTGCCAGGAAAGCAGTTGTACTCTTACTGCTATAGTCATTAGCCCCAATGTATTATTTGTGCCAAGAATTCAATCTTGCAGCCCCTGTACTGCTAGCACAGAGTGAGAGACTGAATGTTTCATTAATAATTATGTAAAAACACTTTGCCGCATATAAGACCAACCAAAATGTCTGAAAAGCAGAAAGTCAGGAGAATAGGGGATTCTCAATTTCTCAAGAAACCAAAAATACCACGTAATATATATACTCAAGGAGCTCACAGTTTCTGAAGGAGAGAAACATATGCACAACTACTAGTAAAGCCATTCTCCTCTTTAATATTAGTGAAATGCTGTGGGAGCAGAGAAGAGAAGACAATTTCAAACAAGGAGAATTTGAGTCTTAGATCTTGAAGAATAAGCAGGATTTTGGTAAGCAGAGAATGAAACATTCCTGGATAAAGGGAACCAAGTGGGCAGATAAGCAGAGTTCAATTGCACGGTGTATTTGAGGAACTGTAAGTGGTCTACTGTGGGTGGTGGAGAGGCTGCGGTGAGGTGTGAGGCTGAAGAGGTTGATGACTATTATGTCGTGTGAGCCTTACTTAAATATGAGCTCCGGAGTTCAAATTTTACTCTGGAAAGCCCATTGGAAGTTTTTGAAAACAGGAAGTAATATGGTACTCAACTTCATCACTGTGCTTGAGGTGGATTAATTATCCTAGGTTAGAGGAACAGTAAGAGACGCTGGGGAAGTGATACAAGAGTTAGATGGACTTTGGACTAGCTTACTCCAAGGTGTTTTCTGACTATAAGACTTGATCATTGGAGAGAAAAAGACAATTGGCAGAGATAGCAAATACTGGCCAAAGTACTTCAGGAATAAGGTTATGAGAACCTGGACCTGGTGGTAATAGAGGGCGTCGAAAAGAATACACACATTTGAGAGACATATTTGAGAAAGAAAACCTGTGTTAGTGTCAGACTGAATGTGAGAAGTGAGAGAAAGGAGTCCAAAAATTCCACAGGGTGCTTGAGAACAGAATACTCAGAGTCAATGTTCAGGAAGAGCTATGACCCTGAAGTCGGTGGATTTGCTTGGATGCTTCTGAAAAGAAAAACTCTTGAGCTCTATTGTATTAAAACAGCTTTGTTTTTTAAAACTAGTGGAGAAAGCTTTAGCCCACCAGGAAGCTTGTCCTTCCCCAACAGATGGAGTTACAAAGCTTGAACTTGGTCTGGGGCAACTCTGTTCCATAGCAACTAAACCTAGCAAGACACGTAGCCATGAATTAGAATGGGATCCGGAATGTAACCCTTAAGTCCTGGTGTTTTGCTTTGTTCCCTCTGAAGATTCTATTCTAGATATGTTAATTCTGTTCTATCATTCCTACTGCCCCCTTTGCCCTTACAATTCCCAATCCTCTCTTTTTATAAGGCTACCGGCTACCACTTTTCAGGTCTTGCACCTGGGAGAATACTAGTACCCATAAGGGAAGGTCAGAGAGGGTGTTCATTTGTGAAAAGGATAAAGAATTTTATTTCAGATGAGTTGAGTGTGAACTAAAGGCAAGAAATCTAGGTGCAAATTTCCAGCAGTAGATAGAAAACACAGATCTGAGCTCAAAAAAGAAATTGGAAATAGAGGTACAGATTGCAAAGTCCTGGTCAAAAGCTGAGAGTTAAAGTTGCTGAAGATTCCAATGGAAAGTGGTTATAGAGAGAGTCAGAGGGCTCTGCTGTGAAACTTGGAGCTTGGTCACCTCTATGCAGTGTAGGGAGGAAAAAAGAGTGAAAGGATCCAAGAACAAAAGAGGCAGTGAAGACAGATGAGAGAAAATCCAGGAGACTGTAGCCTCATGAAAGCAAGGGAAACAGTTTCCAAAAAAAGAGGATCACAGTCCATATTGGTTAAAGTTTTTTAAGTTTAAGAGGTTTGCCAATAACAGGGAGGCCAAAAGAAAGACAAAAAAAAATACAGAATTCAATTAGGCAGAGAGGAGATTCTTACCAAGTCACAGTAACATCTAAGGTTGTAAAATATGTTGCTTGTTTAAAAGGAAAAAAGGGTCTGTCTGAGGGCATATGCTCTGTTGGGATCTTCAGCAACTCTAACTCTCAGTTTCTGACTAGGACTTTCCAATCTGTATTTCTTTTTCTAACTTCCTTTCTGATTTCATTCTGTGTTTGATATCTATTTACTAGGTTGGAAGAAAGTGGGCAGGCAGGAGAATGACCATCACTGAAAGAAAGGGCTCAGGAAAGAGCCCTAACTTCATAATCTCTGATAGACCTCAATCTATGGCATTTTTGTGCCCCAAATTTTAGGCCAAGTAGGATGGAAAATCTGCTACCTTTGGTTGGATAAGTGATTCTGTAACCCTGGGAATATATAGAAAATTATGATATAGCTCAGAAGTATTGAATTCCCATTTTTGTAGTAGTTTAGGGCTATGTTTTATAATATTGTGATAATCCATATGTGTTTGTTGATTATTTAAATGTTTAGATAAATCATGCTGTTGATTCTGTCAGATATTTGAAGTATTTGAAGATTATATAAAATTGGAAAACATAGTTTAAAATATTTTAGGGGAATTTAACTTTTTTAAACATAATTAGCTGAATATTAGCCTAATAACAAGTAAAAGTGACCTTTTATACTTTAAATTATTCGATTTATAAATAGAATATGTTGAACTTAAAAATGAGGTTTAACTCTTAAAAAACATAGGGTAAAATATTTATAACATTGGATTTGGCAATGATTTTGTAGATAGGACACCAGAAGCACAGGCAACAAAAGAAAAAATAGATAAACTAGACTTCATCAAAAGTTTAAAACTTTTGTGCATCAAAGGACACTATCAAGAAAGTGAAAAGGAAAATCACCATGAGATACCACCTCACACCTGTCAGAATGGCTATTATCAAAAAGAACATAAATAACAAATGTTGGCAAGGATGTGGAGAAAAGGGAACCCTCATACACTCTTAGTGGGAATGTAAATTGGTGCAGTCACTGTGGAAAACTATACGGAGGTTTCTCAAAAAACTAAAAATAGAACTACCACATGACCCAGTAATTCCACTTCTGGGTATATATCCGAAAAAAACAAAAAAATCCCACTAATTCGAAAGGATACATGCACCCCAATGTTCATGGCAGCATTATTTACAATTGCCAAGACATGGAAGCAATCTAAGTGTCCATCAACAGATAAATGGATAAAGAAGATGTGGTCTATACATACACAACAGAATACTACTCAGCCATAGAAAAGAATGAAATTTTGCCACTTGAAGCAACATGGATGGACTTGGAAGGCATTATGCTAAGTGAAATAAGTCAGACAGAGAAAGACAATTACTGCATTATATCACTTATATGTGGAAACTAAAAACTACAAGAAACTAGTGAGTATAACAAAAAAGAAGCAGACTCATAGGTATAGAAAACAAACTAGTGGATATCAGTGGGGAGAGGAGAGGAGGGGGGCAACATAGGGGTAGGGAAATAAGAGGTACAAACTATTAGGGGTAAAATAAGCTACAAGGATATATTGTACAATACAGGGAATATAGCCAGTATTTTGTAATAACTATAAATGGAGTATAACCTTTAAAAATTGTGAATCACTATATTGTACACCTGTAACATATAATACTGTACAGCAACTATACTTCAATCAAAAAAGAAAGTGAAAATAATCTATAGAATTAGAGAAAATATTTGCAAATCATGTATCTGTTAAGAGATTAATATCTAGACTATGTTAAGAACTCCTACAACTCAACAGTGACAACAAAAACCCAATTAGAAAGTATAAAGATGTTTTAGGAGTGGAAAGGACTTGAATAGACATTTATCCAAAGAAGATATACACATGGCCAACAGGCACATTAAAAGATACTCAACATCACTGCTCATTAGGAAAATACAAATTAAAACCACAATGAGATACCACTTTAACCGATTATGACATCGTTTATCAAAAAGTGAGAAATACCATTTGTCATTGGGAATGTGGAGAACTTGCAATCCTTATGCATTGCTGGTGGAAATGTAAAATGGTGCAGCTCTGTGGAAAACAGTTTAACAGGTCCTCAGAAGGTTGAACATAGAATTAACTATGATCCAGGGATTCCACACCTAGGTATATACCCTCAAAGAATTGAAAGCAGGGACTCAAACAGATACTTATACAACAGTGTTCACAGATGTATTATTCACAATAGCCAAAAGGTAGAAACAACCTAAATGTCCATCAACAGATGAATGGAAAAACAAATGTGGTATATATACACAATGGAATATTATTCAGCCCTAAAAAGGAACTAAATTGTGATAAATGCTACAACATGGAGGAACCTTGAAAATATCATGCTAAGTAAAATAAGCCAAGCACAAAAGGACAAATACTTATATGAGGCACCTAGAATAGTTAAATTCATAGAGACGGAAAGTAGAATGGAGCTTACCAGCAGGGATAGAGTGGAGCAGGCATACTTGTTTAATGGGTACAGAGATTCTGCTTGAGATGATGAAAAAGTTCTGGAAGTGCATAGTGGCAGTGGTGGTTATACAATATCATGAAAGTACTAATGCCACTGAATTCTACACTTGAAAATGATTGAATGGTAACTTTTTTTTTTTTTTTTGAATGGTAACTTTTATGTTGCATGTATTTTACCACAATAAAAGATAAAATTACATTTTAAAAACCCCAGGGTTTTAAGATTTACAACTTTAACAAATGGAATCCTGATTTTAATACAAGTAATTGTAGATGGGTATCCCTTTCCAAATCAATCTTCCCTGGACAGTGATAATTATCAATTGACAGAACCGTGAACAGGGTCCAGGAGCAATTTGACTTCAGGAGTCAAGAGATTAGTTTAAGTTGTCTGAAGCGGGCAGAAGGCAGAAATCGGAGGCCAAAGAGAATATCGGTGGTGAGGAAATTGAAAGTATTTGATTTTAAACAGAGGAAATAGCCTATACTTAGAAGAAACATTTAGGTCAAGTGACAATGGTGTTTTAATTTAGAAAAGACTGCTGCCTATCTGAAGAGACAGAATGGGAAGAGATTGTAGATGGTGGAAATCAGGGTAAATGAAGTGAGGAGGATGGGGAGGACACAGGAAAGCAGTGGACATTGGAAGGAGGAGCACTTATTCATCTAAGATGTGAAGGAAAAGAAAAAATGTAAGGATGTGTTAGAGATGCAAAGGAAGAAAAGCCAAAGAGATCATTTACCAATAACTTTGATCTCTATACAGCAAGAGGTTGGAGTTTAAATTATCTCTGCATAATGAGGAGTTGCTAGAATGTAAGACTTTGCATGGCCTGTTTCCTCTGTCCTGAAAGCTTTTCCCCATCAAATGGCTCATTCCTCATCTTCTCAGTGAGCCCAACCCTCACACCATGTCTAAAATCTTCACCTGCTCCCTGCAGTCCCGAACTCCATTACTCTCTCCTTTTTCTTTTTTTCCATAGCTCTTCTCACTTTTAAACATTCTATGTATTTACTTACTGTATTTGTTTTCTCTTACCTATGACTCCCACTAGAATGTAAGGCCATTTGGACGGGGGTTTTTTGGGTCTCTTGTTTACTTAAAATGATGCAAGGTGCTCAATAAATATTTATTTATTTATATTATTATTTTTAAAATATATATTTATTATTATTTTTTTGGCTGCATTGGGTCTTCGTTGCTGCACACGGGCCTTCTCTAGTTGCAGCAAGCAGGGGCCACTCTTCGCTGTGCCGCTCAGGCTTCTCATTGCGGTGGCTTCTCTTGTTGCAGAGCACGGGCTCTAGGTGCGCGGGCTTCAGTAGTTGTGGCATGAGGGCTCAGTAGTTGTGGCTCGCGGGCTCTAGAGAGCAGGCTCAGTAGTTGTGGCGCACAGGCTTAGTTGCTCCATGTGGGATCTTCCCGGACCTGGGCTTAAACCCGTGTCCCCTGCATTGGCAGGCAGATTCTTAACCACTGTGCCACCAGGGAAGCCCAATAAATATTTTTTGAATGAATAAATAGAAAGGTTGATGTTGAATGGGGGCAGGAAAAAAAGGAGAGACAGTTTTTAGAAAAGTCATAGTTGAAAGCAGGACTGATATTCAGTTGTTTCAAACCATACAGCTGTACTGTTTGTTTAAAGTATTGACATGCTTTCATATCAGCTGGTAAATATCTGCTGCTCCTGCAACCTCACTTCTCTCCCAAGTTGCCTCAATCAGCAACTAAAAGGTAAATACAGGGACTTCCCTGGTGGCACAGTGGTTAAAAATCCATCTGCCAATGCAGGGGACATGGGTTCGAGCCCTGGTCCAGGAAGATCCCACATGTGGCGGAGCAACTAAACCTGTGCTCCACAACTACTGAGCCCGTGTGCCATAACTACTGAAGGCTGCATGCCACAACTACTGAAGCCTGCGTGCCTAGAGCCCGTGCTCCGCAACAAGAGAAGCTGCCACAATGAGAAGCCCATGCACCGCAACGAAGAGTAGCCCCCGCTCGCCGCAACTAAAGACTGCACACAGCATCGAAGACACAGTGCAGCCAAAATAAAAATAAATTTTTTTAAAAGGAGGTAAATACAGGGTGCAGCTGGGATTCTCTCTCAGACCTTGCTGTATCAGTTCAAGGATGGTGCCTCTGCTGTAGTAGTTAAAATTTTTGAATATTATCCCCAATAAAGACAGTGCTAAGGAATCAGTAAGAGATGACCCAAAAGACTCCTGGGCAGCAGTATGGGCTCTGTGGAGGTGACAAGTGTGAAGTTAGAGAAAGCAACATCAACAAAGTTCACTGACTTTTTCCAGCAACATTTGTCAGCTTGGGGACCAGCATGCAGAAAGCGGCAACAGAGATAATCCAGGAAGGTCAGATGCAGTCAGAAGAGTACAGGGGCTAGAGACTTAAGGTGCTAGGAGGAAGCTTCTTTGGCATGGTTGATAACGGAATCCAGCTTAAGGGTTACATGTTCTTAGGAGACTAACAGGTTAGACAACTTGGGAGGGCTCTGGTATTGAGAGAATCCAGAATGGGGGTCACCCTACCATCCAACTAATCTGAGCTTTGGGGCTAAAAGGGCAGAGAGATAGTGTCTACTTCAACGATTTTTTTTTCCTGCTGTAACAGATCTGAGGAACTTGTCATTTCAATATTATATTGAGACAGAACCTCTTTATCGTGGGTTGTCTTGAACATTATAGGAAATAGCATAATCATATGATATGGTGCCTGCCCTCAAGATGTTTATCATCTAGTGGGAGAGAAGAGATTGATATTCTTCAAACAACGTATGTCACTTGTAAGATTGTGTATTATAGATTATAAATATGATTTGAGTTAAAATTCTGTGAAACCAATGTAAAAACAGTGGGTAGTAGACAGCATCTAGTAATCATCCAATGTTCTCCTGGACTCCATCACCAGTATATACTATGGTTTCAGATTCCCTAGAGAATTCTGCCTGCCAGTGAAAGTGCTGCCTTGAAATTGTGTTGTAAAGTGTTCAGACCCATTTCAAATGTAATGCATGTTATCATTGCTGTGATTAGCACCCATACAAGCTCCTGACCACCACCATGCCCATTCCAAATTTCCTCTTTGGAAAGAGCAGCCCTGGTAATAATTATTGCTTGGCCAGTAACCATTTCTGTACCTTTCCTTTCACTTTTGGCTTGTTGTTTGTTTGAATATTATTAGCAATCTGTAAAACATATCCTGCTTTAATTTCTACTCTTGAATCATGCCATAATCTGTGTGACTTTAATTTAACTAGTGCCTGCTTTTCAGTCTAGATACATGCTTGCCTTGCAATAATAGATGATACCATCTCTACATAGGAATATGCTTATTAAAGCTCTCATTGAAAGTACCATATTTTTGTGAGAAACTATGTAGCAATAGCCCTGCTTGTATTTGGGTGGGATGGAGGGAACGATATAGTTCTTCCTTAGCTTTTTATAATTAGAGATATTTGTGTGAAAATAGAATCTCTGTTGCCTGAGTATTGCTTAGCTCCTGCTGGTCAGTTCTCACTCACAGGCATCTTCCTTTGTGGTGTAATAGTCAGTTGCTGTGGAGATGATTATCCTGTCATGGAGAAAAGAGACTTATGAATTTAAATGAAGAATGAGCAGCAGGAGCAAAAGAACTCTGCCAAAAGCCAGGATTTCATCCAATTTAGTTTTCTCTTGCCTTTTAAATATATATCATAAAGTTGGATGTATCAACTTAAATACTACAGTTTCAGGATTAATTAAGAATAATGACAGAAGAAAATTTAAAAGAAAAGCAAAATATAATGCTGACATTCTATAGGAAACAAGAAGGGGCTCAATTTAAAGAAAACTCAGCAATAATAAACAGATACTATTGGACCATACCACCATGGTTTAGATGAACAAACTATTTGGACAGCTCTACTGCAGCATCAAAAACAACTTGTGATGAGTTGTTGAGATAACTTAAGCATGCAACAAGTAGGAAATAGAATGTAGAGTTAGAAGAAAACAGACTTTATAGCAAGAAGAGCTGGATTGAATATCACTTAGAAATCACTGATTCTAGGCGGGCCAGTTGACCTTCTCTGAACTTCATAAATTTCATCAACTATGAAATTGGGATAAGTTTGTAGAGTTATTTTCTGGGCTGTTCAACTTGTATGGACTCATATGGCCATACCAGCTGTGTACAGCCCATGTCTGTTCTGATTGTTCGTTACGTTCATTCTGATATGTCAGTGCCCATTCTGTACTAGTTATTAAATACTCTGAATATTATCTATGTTAGTCGGGACAGGATAGGCTATGCTGAAGTTACAAATTGTGAAATCTTAGCTGTTTAACACAAACAAATTATATTTTTTGCTTTCATAGATTCCTATGTGGATGTGACAGCTGTGCTCCCTCTTGTGACTAATAGCTTCCAATCCAGGAATGTTATAGCAGGAGAGGTATGGAGGACCTCCATATCGGCTTTTAACTTCCTTGGCCTTTAGAGACATACGTTATTTCTACTCAGTCCATTGCCCAGAACTAGTCACATGGCCCTAACCTATCTGCAAGGGAGTCTGGGAAATGCAGAGGAGGTTATAGAGTCATTGTTGAGCACTGTCTTCGCCACATCACCCCTTGTTTTGTGAGGATTAGATGAGATGATGTATATTTACAATTGTACCTGATGAGGCAGGTCAGATCACAAAGGCTGATTCAGGTTTAAAGCTTGGTTTGAATGACGAGTTGGTTGAGATCATTTTCATTTTCACCTGTAACCAGCAAAGAAGCAGAAGAAAGGATACATGCGAAATTGATCAAGAATACAGGGTAGTGCATGTTGAACCTGCCTTGTTCCTTATGGAAGCATGTCTCACATTCAGCTCATGTCTCAGCAGCCCATGTAGGGGAGGAATTTGTGAGTTCAAAGGAGCCCAGAACAGAGGGTTGCTGCCTTTCCACTATTTTAGGCTGCGCTGGATCATGGTAGTATGATGAATGATGGGAGAAGTCAACATGTAAAGACCCACTCTGTTAGCATAAAGGGATTTCTTGCTGAGTCAGTTACCTATTACATAATTTATTCCTTATTGCATCTTTGGGGCTGCATTAATTAGAATTTCCTGAGTTCCTACTTTATGTCTGTGGTAGAATTACACTGGGTGCTATGGGGGATGTTAAAGAAAAAGAAATCCTAGTCTTTTCTCATAAGGAATTTATAATCTAGGAGATTAAGTCACTAACAGTAAAGAAGTCAACTCAATAAAGGGCAAAAATATACTGTGAAAGAAAGACAATTTAAAAATAGGGCAACATAAGACTCAAAGATATAGAGAACAAACTAGTGGTTACCAGTGGGGAGAGGGAAGAGGAGAGGAGCAATATAGGAATAGGGTATTTTGAAAAAGGGTTATTATGAGATTATATGAAATCATGTGTGTGAAACTTTTGAAGATTGGAAAGCACTGTAGAATTTAAAGAACATTTCATTCAATAAAATTAAAAAAAATAAAAATAAAAGTAGGGCAGCATATAAGATTGATTTAGAGATACAAATGACAAAAAAGTAAATGAAAGGAGAGAATAATTACTAGGAAAGTTAGTAGAAGTCAGGCAGCATTAATTCTCTGTGGACAGTTAAAGAACATTTCAGTTTAGTTTCAGGTACCAAAGCCAAGAAGTGCAAAGAATTTCAGATCATATTTAATAACACGACTGGTCTCGGAGGCAGAAGAAATTTCAACCCAGTTGCTATGGACTAGGTTACACCAGGAATAGCCTGGATGTTGTGGGAATGTATTATACACAAGATATACCCTGGGGCTTCCCAGAAATCCCTAGGAATACTGGAGAGACAGAGCTGAGGTCTTGCAGTTACCCAGAGAGGGGCTGATGAGAAAAAAATGTTGGACATTAATACAGTAATACCAATAGGTTACAGGTATATTTGGATTATATTACAATTGCAATTGTTATCTGCATATAGTTCAAATCTTAATATTGTATTGTAAGCATTTTCCCATATTCTGAAATATTACTTTATTGTATTATAAGCATTTTCCCATATTCTGAAATATTACTCTAAATATCATTTGTAATGGACAGAAAATAATATTTCTCAAGTGTTAGATAATGTGCTAAATGTTTAGAAGCATACATTCTTTCTTTTTTTTAATTAAAAAAATTTTTTTTTATTTTTGGCTGTGTTGGGTCTTTGTTGCTGTGCACACTTTTCTCTAGTTGTGGCGAGCGGGGGCTACTCTTCTTTGCGGTGCACGGGCTTCTCATTGAGTGGCTTCTCTTGTTGCAGAGCACGGGCTCTAGGCACGCAGGCTTCAGTAGTTGTGGCACTTGGGCTCAGGTAGTTGTGGCTTGCAGGCTTTAGAGCGAAGGGTCAGTAGTTGTGGCGCCCGGGCTCAGTTGCTCCACGGCATATGGGATCTTCCCAGATCAGGGCTCAAACCCGTGTCCCCTGCATTGGCAGGCGGATTCTTAACCACTGAGCCACCAGGGAAGCCCACATATGTTCCTTCATTTAATTTTTATATCTATATGAAGTAGGTATAATTATCAACACTTTGTAGATGAAAAATATGAGGCTAGAAAATATTAAAGTCACACAGCAAGTAAGGATCAAACCTTAGTTTGTCTGATTTGGAAACCTCTCCTCTAACTAGCATATTATACTGCCTTTCCTACTGTATGTTATCATGTCGATGTGCCATCAGTGAATAAAATAAAATCCTGGGCTTCCCTGGTGGCGCAGTGGTTGAGAGTCCGCCTGCCGATGCAGGGGACACGGGTTCGTGCCCCGGTCCGGGAAGATCCCACATGCCGCGGAGTGGCTAGACCCGTGAGCCATGGCCGCTGAGCCTGCGCGTCCGGAGCCTGTGCTCTGCAACGGGAGAGGCCACAACAGTGAGAAGCCCGCGTACCGTAAAAAAATAAAAATAAAAAAAATCCTTATTGTTGCATTTAAGTTGCTTCAAATTTTTTTAATATCAATAATTTATGGTGAATATCCTTACACATAATCTTGTGTACATAAGATTTACATACATCCTTACACCTGAATCTCTTTAACAGTGAATATTTCTGTAGGACAAACTCCTTAAAGAGGAAATACTTTTCATCAAAACAGTTTAAACATTTGAAAGTTTTTGATAACATAATAAAATTTTCCAACTGAAAAGTTTTATCAACTATACTTTCACCTATAATGTATAAAAGTTACTGTTTCCCTGAAATCTTCACCCAATGGGGACTGTATCTTTAGAATTTTTGGTCGATCTAACAGCAAAACCTCAAGAACTCGGAGTCCCCAATAATTGGCTAGATCTGTGGTCTTCTAGAAGCCCTAGGTGTTCCTCATTTGGTATTAGTATTTAATGTAATAACAAATGATGCAGTAATTAATTATAACCCATTTGCATATTTAACGTTAGCCCCTCTTGAACCACAAAAACGAATTTATATTAAGAATTTCATGTTAAGTTCCTGAAATTTATTTAATTCAAGTCAGCAGCATTGCTCAGCCAAAGACAATTACTCGTCCATCAGGAGACTTTTGACTAATCCATATCTGAAATTCCTTCTATAAAGGAGAGAAAAAAAAAAAGCACTATTCTTTTTTTTCTTCCAGTTTTGTTGAGATATAATTGACCTATATAGGTTTAAAGTGTACAGCATAATAATCTGACTTACATACATCATAAAATGATTACCACAATAAGTTTAGCGAATATCCAACATCTCATATAAATACAAAATTAAAGAAATAGAAAAATTTTTTTCCTTGTGATGAGAACTCAGGATTTACTCTCAACTTTCATATAGAACATACAGCAGTGTTCATTATATTGATCTGGTTGTACGTTACATCCCTAGTACTTAGTCATAGCTGGAAGTTTGTACCATTTGACTGCTTTCATCCAATTTCCCCTCCTTCCACCCCCCCACCTCTGGTTACCACAAATCTGATCTCTTTTCCTGTGTTTGTTTGTTTCTTTGTTCGTTATTAAAGTATAATTGACCTACAACACTATGTTAATTCCTCTTGAACCACTACTATATTATACAACATAGTGATTCAATATTCTATACATTTCAAAATGATCACCATGATACATCTAATTACCATCTGTCCTAAAAAGATATTATGTAATTATTGACTGTATTCCGAACACTGTACATTTCATACCATGACTCATTTATTTTGCAACTGGAAGTTTGTACCTTTTAACCTCCCTCATGTATTTCTCTCCTCTCCCCAATGCCCTCTCCCATCTGGCAACCACCTATTTGTACCTATGACTCTGTTTCTCTTTTGTTATGTCTGTTCATTTGTTTTGTTTTTTAGATTCCACATATAACTGAAATCATATGGTACTTGTCTTTGTCTGACTTCTAGGTCCATCCATGTTGTCTCAAATGGCAAAATTTCATTCTTTTTTTCTGGCTGAGTAATATTCCATCGCATATGTGTATACCACATCTTCTTTATCCATTCATCTATTGATGGGCACGTGGGTTGCTTCCATATCTTGGCTGTTGTAAAAAAATGCTGTGGTGAACGTAAGGATGCATATATCTTTTCAAATTAGTGTTTTCATTTTCTTTGGATAAAAACCTAGGAGTGGAATTGCTAGATTGTATGGTAGTTCTGTTTTTAATTTTTTGAGGAACTTCCATATTGTTTTCCATAGTGGCTGCACCAATTTACACTCCCACCAGCGATGCACAAAGGTTCCTTTTTTTCCACATCCTTGCCAACACTTGTTATTTGTTATCTATTTGATAATAGCCATTCTAACAGGTATCAGGGAGTATCTCACTGTGGTTTGATTTCCATTTCCCTGATGAGTAGTAATGTTGAGCATCTTTTCATGTGCTTGTTGGCCATTTGTGTGTCTTCTTTTGGAAAAATGTATATTCATATCCTCTGCCTACTTTTTTTAAAGCAATAAAATACCACTTTATTTTTTTAAAATTTTATTGAAATACAGCTGATTTACAACGTTGTGTTAGTTTCAGGTGTACAGCAAAGTGAGTCAGTTATACATATATCTACTCTTCTTTAGATTCTTTTCCCATATAGCCCTGCCTACTTTTTAATTGGGTTGTTTGTTTTCCTGCTTTTGAGTTGTATGATTCTTTCTATATTTTGGATATTAATCCCTTATTGGATATAGTATTTGCAAATATCTTCTCGCATTCAGTAGACAGCCTTTCCATTTTGTTGATAGTTTCCTTTGCTGTGCAAAAGCTTTTTAGTTTGTTGTAGTCCCATTTGTTTATTTTTGTTTTTGTTTACCTTGCCTGAGAAGACATATCCCCCAAAATATTACTAAGACCCATGTCAAAGATTGTACTGCCTATTTTTTATTCTAGGAGTTTTATAGTTTCCGGTCTTACATTTAAATCTTTAATTCATTTGAATTTATTTTTGTGCATGGTGTGAGAGTAGTCCACTTTAAATTTTTTGCACTTAGCTGTCCAGTTTTCCCAACACCATTTATTGAAGAGGCTGTTTTTTCCCATTGTATATTCTTGCCTCCTTTGTTGTAGATTGCCCATATAGGTGTGGGTACATTTCCGGGCTCTCTATTCTGTTCCACTTATCTCTGTGTCTGTTTTAGTGCCAATACCATACTGTTTTGGTGACTAGCTTTGTGTTATAGTTTGAAATAAGGGAGCGTGATACCTCCAGCTTTATACTCCTTTCTCAAGATTGTTTTGGCTATTCAGATCTTTTGTGTTTCCATACAAATTTTAGATTTATTTGTTCTAGTCCTGTGAAAAGTGTCATTTGTATTTTGATAGATTTTGCATTGAATCTGTAGATTGCTTTGGTAATATGGTCTTTTTAACAATATTCTTCCAATCCATGAGCATGGTAAATCTTTCCATCCATTTGTTTTGTCTTCCGTTTCTTTAATCAGTGCCTTATAGTTTTTAGAGTACAGGTCTTTTACCTCCTTAGTTAGATTTGTTTCTAGGTATTTTATTCTTTTTGATGAGACTGAAAATGGGATTTTATTTTCAATGTAAACTAACTCTCTTATTTAAAATTCTTTTTTTCCCCAGTTTCATTGAGAAATAATTGACATATATCACTGTATAAGTCTACAGTGTACAGCAGGATGGTTTTATTTACATATATTATGAAATAATTACCACAATAGGTTCAGCTAACACCCATCTTCTCATATAGATACAATAAACAGGGAAGAAAGGAAAAAACCTTTCTCCTTTTGACGACAATTCATAGGATTTACTCTCTTCACAACTTTCCTACATAACATACAGCAGTGTTACCTATAGTCGTCATGTTTTACATTACATCCCTAGTACTTATTTATCTTTATTTTTTTAACATCTTTGTTGGAGTATAATTGCTTTACATTGTTGTGTTAGCTGCTGCTGTATAACAAACTGAATCAGCTATACGTATACATATATCCCCATATCCCCTCCCTCTTGAGTCTCCCTCCCACCCTCCCTATCCCATCCTCCAGGTGGTCACAGAGCACCGAGCTGATCTCCCTGTGCTATGCGGCTGCTTCCCACTAGCTATCTATTTTACATTTGGTAGTGTATATATGTTCATGCCACTCTCTCACTTCGTCCCAGCTTACCCTTCCCTTACCTTATGTCCTCATGTCCATTCTCTACATTTGCGTCTTTATTCCTGTCCTGCCCCTAGGTTCTTCAGAACCTTTTTTTTTTTTTAGATTCCATATATATGTGTTAGCATATGGTATTTGTTTTTCTCTGTCTGACTTAATTCACTCTGTATGACAGACTCTAGGTCACTACTATGTGTGACCTAGAGTCCACCTAGGACTCACTACACCACCTGACTACAAATAACTCAATTTCGTTTCTTTTTATGGCTGAGTAATATTACATTGTATAAAAGTGCCACATCTTCTTTATTCATCTGTCAGTGGACACTTAGGCTGCTTCCATGTCCTGGGCTAATGTAAATAGTGCCATGATGAACATGGTGTTACACGACTCTTTTTGAATTATGGTTTTCTCAGGGTATATGCCCAGTAGTGGGATTGCTGGGTCATATGGTAATTCTATTTTTAGTTTTTTAAGGAACCTCCATACTGTTCTCCATAGTGGCTGTACCAATTTACATTCCCACCAACAGTGCAAGAGGGTTCCCTTTTCTCCACACCCTCTCCAGCATTTATTGTTTGTAGACTTTTTGATGATGGCCACTCTGACTGGTGTGAGGTGATACCTCATTGTAGTTTTGATTTGCATTTCTCTAATGATTAGTGACATTGAGCATCCTTTCATGTGTTTGTTGGCAATCTGTATATCTTCTTGGGAGAAATGTCTATTTAGGTCTTCTGCCCATTTTTGGATTGAGTTGTTTGTTTTTTTGATATTGAGCTCCATGTGCTGCTTGTATATTTTGGAGATTAATCCTTTGTCTGTTGATTCATTTGCACATATTTTCTCCCATTCTGAGGGTTGTAGTGACAGCTTTACTTCTTCTTTTCTGATTTGGATTCCTTTAATTTCTTTTTTTTTCTGTGATTGTTGTGGTTAAAACTTCCAAAACTATGTTGAATAATAGTGTTGAGTGGGGGCAACCTTGTCTTGTTCCTGATCTTACTGGAAATGGTTTAAGTTTTTAACCACTGAGAACAGTGTTGGCTGCGGGTTTGTCATATATGGCCTTTATTATGTTGAGGTAAGTTCCCTCTATGCCTACTTTCTGGAAGGTTTTTATCATAAATGGGTATTGAATTTTGTCAGAAGATTTTTCTGCATCTATTGAGATGATCGTATGGTTTTTCTCCTTCAGTTTGTTAATATGGATTATCACATTGATTGATTTGCATATACTGAAGAATCCTTGCATTCCTGGAATAAACCCCACTTGATCATGGTGTATGATCCTTTTAATGTGCTGTTGAATTCTGTTTGCTAGTATTTTGTTGAGGATTTTTGCATTGGTGTTCGTCAGTGATATTGGCCTGTAGTTTTCTTTCTTTGTGACATCCTTGTCTGGTTTTGGTATCAGGGTGATGGTGGCCTTGTAGAATGAGTTTGGGAGTGTTCTTCCCTGTGCTATATTTTGGAAGAGTTTGAGAAGGATAGGTATTACCTCTTCTCTAAATTTTTGATAGAATTCAACTGTGAAGCCATCTGGTCCTGGACTTTTGTTTGTTGGAAGATTTTTAATCACAGTTTCAATTTCAGTTTAAATTGAATCACAGTTCAATTCAGACCAATCACATTGGTCTGTTTATATTTTCTATTTCTTCCTGGTTCAGTCTCAGAAAGTTGTGCTTTTCTAAGAATTTGTCCAGTTCTTCCAGTTGTCCATTTTTTTTTTTTTTTTGTGGTACGCGGACCCCTCACTGCTGTGGCCTCTCCTGTTGCGGAGCACAGGCTCCGGACGCGCAGGCTCAGCGGCCATGGCTCACGGGCCCAGCCGCTCCGCGGCATGTGGGATCTTCCCAGACCGGGGCACGAATCCGTGTCCCCTGCATCAGCAGGCCGACTCTCAACCACTGCGCCACCAGGGAAGCCCCCAGTTGTCCATTTTATTGGCATATAGTTGCTTGTAGTAATCTCTCATGATCCTTTGTATTTCTGCAGCATCAGTTGTTACTTCTCCTTTTTCATTTCTAATTCTATTGATTTGAATCTTCTCCCTTTTTTTCTTGATGAATCTGGCAAATGGTTTATGAATTTTGTTTACCTTCTCAAAGAACCAGCTTTTTGTTTCATAGATCTTTGCTATCGTTTCCTTCATTTCTTTTTCATTTACTTCTGAACTTATCTTTATGATTTCTTTCCTTCTACTAACTTTGGGGTATTTTTGTTCTTCTTTCTCTAATTGCTTTAGGTGTAAGTTTAGATTGTTCATTTGAGATGTTTCTTGTTTCTTGAGGTAGGATTGTATTGCTATAAAATTACCTCTTAAAACTGCTTTTGCTGCATTCCATAGGTTTTGGGTCGTTATGCTTTCACTGTCATTTGTTTCTCGGTATTTTTTGATTTCCTCTTTGATTTCTTCAGTGATCTCTTGGTTATTGACTAGGGTATTGTTTAGCCTTCATGTGTTTGTATTTTTTACAGATTTTTTCCTGTAATTGCTATCTAGTCTAATAGCGTTGTTGTCGGAAAAGATACTTGATATGATTTAAATTTTCTTAAATTTACCAAGGCTTGATTTGTGACCCAAGATGTGATCTATCCTGGAGAATGTTCAATGAACACTTGAGAAGAAAGTGTATTCTGCTGTTTTTGGATGGAATGTCCTAGAAATATCAATTAAGTCCATCTTGTTTAATGTATCATTTAAAGCTTGTGTTTCCTTATTTATTTTCATTTGGGATGATCTGTACATTGGTGTAAGTGAGGTGTTAAAGTCCCCCACTATGATTGTGTTACTGTTGATTTCCCCTTTTATGGCTGTTAGCATTTGCCTTATGTATTGAGGTGCTCCTATGTTGGGTGCATAAATATTTACAATTGTTATATCTCCTTCTTGGATTGATCCCTTGATCATTATGTAGAGTCCTTCTTTGTCTCTTGTAATAGTCTTTATTTTAAAATCTATTTTGTCTGATATGAGAATTGCTACTCCAGCTTTCTTTTCATTTACATTTGCATGGAATACCTTTTCCATTCCCTTACTTTCAGTCTGTATGTGTCCCTAGTTCTGAAGTGGGTCTCGTGTAGACAACATATATACGGGTCTTGTTTTTGTATCCATTCAGCCAGTCTATGTCTTTTGGTTGGAGCACTTAATCCATTTACATTTAAGGTAGTCATCGATATGTATGTTCTTATTACCATTTTCTTAATTGTTTTGGGTTTGTTACTGTAGTTCTTTTGTTTCTCTTGTGTTTCCTACCTAGAGAAGTTCCTTTAGCATTTGTTGTAAAGCTGGTTTGGTGATGCTGAATTCTCTTAGCTTTTGCTTGTCTATAAAGGTTTTAATTTCTCCATTGAATCTGAATGAGATCCTTGCTGGATAGAGTAATCTTCATTGTAGGTTTTTCCCTTTCATCACTTTAAATATGTCCTGCCACTCCCTTCTGACTTGCAGAGTTTCTGCTAAAATATCAGCTGTTAACCTTATGGGGATTCCCTTGTATGTTATTTGTTGTTTTGCCCTTGCTCCTTTTCATATTTTTTCTTTGTGTTTAATTTTTTTTTTTTTTTTGTGGTACGCGGCCTCTCACTGTTGTAGCCTCTCCCGTTGCGGAGCACAGGCTCCGGACGCGCAGGCTCAGTGGCCATGGCTCACGGGCCTAGCTGCTCCGTGGCATTTGGGATCCTCCTGGACCGGGGCAGGAACCTGTGTCCCCTGCATCGGCAGGCGGACTCTCAACCACTGCACCACCAGGGAAGCCCTGTGTTTAATTTTTGATAGTTTGATTAATATGTGTCTTGGCATGTTTCTCCTTGGATTTATCCTGTATGGGACTCTCTGCACTTCCTGGACTTGATTATTTCCTTTCCCATATTAGGGAAGTTTTCAACTATAATCTCTCCACATATTTTCTCAGTCCCTTTCTTTTTCTCTTCTTCTTCTAGGACCCCTGTAATTCGAATGTTGGTGCGTTTTATGTTGTCTCAGAGGTCTCTGAGACTGTCCTCAATTCTTTTCATCCTTTTTTCTTTTTTCTGTTCTGCAGTAGTTTTTTCCAATATTTTATCTTCAGGGTCGCTTATCCTTTCTTCTGCCGCAGTTATTCTGCTATTGATTCCTTCTTGAGAATTTTTAATTTCATATATTGTGTTGTTCATCATTGTTTGTTTGCTCTCTAATTCCTCTAGGTCCTTAGTCAGTGTTTCTTGTATTTTCTCCATTCTATTTCCAAGATTTTGGACCATCTTTACTATCATTAGTCTGAATTCTTTTTCAGGTAGACTGCCTATTTCCTCTTCATTTGTTTGGTCTGGTGGGTTTTTACTTTGCTCCTTCATCTGCTGTGTATTTCTCTATCTTCTCATTTTGCTTAGCCTACTGTGTTTGGGGTCTCCTTTTCGCAGGCTGCAGGTTCGTAGTTCCCATTGTTTTTGGTGTCTGCCCCCAGTGGGTAAGGTTGGTTCAGTGGATTGTGTAGGCTTCCTGGTGGAGGGGACTGGTGCCTGTGTTCTCGTGGATGAGGCTGGATCCTGTCTTTCTGGTGGGCGGAACCACATCTGGTGGTGTGTTTTGGGGTGTTTGTGAACTTATTATGATTTTAGGCAGCCTCTCTTCTAATGGGTGTGGTTGTGTTCCTGTCTTGCTAGTTGTTTGACATAGGGTGTCCATCACTGTAGCTTTCTGGTCGTTGAGTGGAGCTGAGTCTTAGCATTAAGACAGAGATCTCTGGGAAAGCTCTTGCTGATTGATATTACTTGGGGCTGGGAGTTCTCTGGTGGACCAATGTCCTGAACTCCACTCTCTCACCTAAGAGGCTCAGGCCTGACACCCGGCCAGAGCACCAGGACCCTGTCAGCCACATGGCTCAGAAGAAAAGGGAGAAAAAAGAAAGAAAGAAAGAAAGAAAGAAGAAAAATAAATAAATAAAATAAAGTTATTAAAATAAAAAAATTGTTAAATTATTAGAAATAAAAAATTAAAATGTAATAAAAAAAGAAAGAAAGAAGAGAGCAACGTAACCAAAAAACAAATCCACGAATGATAACAAGTTCCAAAAAGTATCCTTAAAAAAAAAAAAAAAAAAAGGACAGACAGAACCCTAGGACAAATAGTAAAAGCAAGGGTATACAGACAAAATCACACAAAGAAGCATACACACACACACTCAGAAAAAGAGAAAAAGGAAAAAAAAAATATATATATATATAAAAGGAAGAGAGCAATCAAATCAATAAACAAATCTACCAATGATTATAAGCTCTAAATAGTAAACTAAGATAAACATAAAACCAGAAACTAGTTAGATGCAGAAAGCAAACCCCAAGTGTACAGTTGCTCACAAAGTCCACTGCCTCAATTTTGAGATGATTTCTTGTCTATTCAGGTATTCCAGAGATGCAGGGTACATCAAGTTAATTGTGGAGATTTAATCCGCTGCTCCTGAGGCTGCTGGGAGAGATTTCCCTTTCTCTTCTCTGTTTGCACAGTGCCTGGGGTTCAGCTTCGGATTTGGCCCCACCTCTGCGCGTAGGTCACCTGAGGGTGTCTGTTCCCCACCCAGACAGGATGGGGTTAAAGTAGCAGCTGATTAGGGCACTCTGGCTCACTCAGGCCGGGGGTGGGAGGGGTACAGAATGTGGGGTGAGCCTGCGGCAGCAGAGGCCAGCATGACATTGCAACAGCCTGAGCCGCAGCATGTGTTCTCCCAGGGAAGTTGTCCCTGGATCACGGGACCCTGGCAGTGGCAGGCTGCACAGGCTCCCGGGAGGGGAGGTGTGGATAATGACCTGTGCTTGCACACAGGCTTCTTGGTGGCTGCAGCAGCAGACTTAGTGTTTCATGCCCGTCTCTGAGGTCCGCGCTGATAGCCGTGGCTCACGCCTGTCTCTGGCACTCGTTTAAGCAGTGCTCTGAATCCCCTCTCCTCGAGCACCCAGAAACAATGGTCTCTTGCCTCTTCGGCAGTTCCAGACTTTTTCCCAGACTCCCTCACGGCTAGCTGTGGCACACTAGCCCCCTTCAAGCTGTGTTCATGCAGCCAACCCCAGTCCTCTCCCTGGGATCTGACCTCTGAAGCCCGAGCCTCAGCCCCCAGCCCCCACCCGCCCCAGCTGGTGAGCAGACAAGCCTCTCAGGCTGGTGAGTGCAGGTCGGCACCGATCCTCTGTGCGGGAATCTCTCCGCTTTGCCCTGTGCACCTCTGTTGCTGTGCTGTCCTCCGTGGCACCAAAGCTTCCCCCCGATCCCCACCGTCTCTGCCAGTGAAGGGGCTTCCTAGTGCATGGAAAGTTTTCTTTCTTCACAGCTCCTTCCCAGAGGTGCAGGTCCCGTCCCTATTCTTTTGTCTCTGTTTTTCTTTTTTCTTTTGCCTTCCCACGTACATGGGGAATTTCTTGCTTTTTGGGAAGTCTGAGGTCTTCTGCCAGTGTTCAGTAGGTGTTCTGTAGGAGTTATTCCACATATAGATGTATTGTTGATGTATTTGTGAGGAAGAAGGTGATCTCCACGTCTTACTCCTCTGCCATCTTGAAGGTCCTCTCCTTATTTACCTTATGAATGGGAGTTTGTACCTTTTGACCACCTTCCTCCAATCTCCCCTCCCCCACACTCTGTCTCTGTTAACCACAAGTTTGATCTCTTTTTCTATGAGCTTGCTTTTTTGTGTCTTATTTTAAATTCCACATATAAGTGACATCATATAGTATTTTTCTTTCTCTGAGTTATTTCACTTAACATACGGCACTCAAGGTGTAAATGGGATTGTTTTAATTTCGCCTTCTGATAGTTCATTGTTAGTGTATAGAAATACAAGAGACTTCTATATATTAACTTTGTATCTTGCAACTTTACTGAATTCATTAATAAGATCTAGTAGGTTTTGGTGGTGTCTTTAGGAGTTTCTGCAGAGAGTATCATGTCATCTGCAAACAGTGACAGTTTTACATTTTCTTTTTCAATTTGGATTTATTTTATTTCTTTTTCTTTTCTGATTGCTTTGACTAGGACTTCCATACTATGTTGCATAAGTGTGGTGAGAGTGGGCATCCTTGTTTTGTTCCTGATCTTGGAGGAAATGCTTCCAGCTTTTCACTATTGAGTATGATGTTAGCTGTGGGCTTGTCATATACGGCCTTTATTATATTGAGGTATGTTTCCTCCATACTCACTTTGTTGAGAATTTTTATTATAAGTGGATGCTGAATTTTGTTAAAAGCTTTTTCTGCATCTATTGAGATGATCATATGTTTTTTATTGTTCAATTTGTTGATGTGTTGTACCACATTGATTTGTGGATATTGAACCATCCTTGCATCCCTGAGATAAATCCCACTTGATCATGATGTATGATTCTTTGTTTTTAATGTTTTAAAATTAGATTTAAGTAACGTAATGATACGTTTATTCATGGTATACACCATTTAAAAGAAATAAATAATTTGGTTATGTTCCTGAATTTTCATGAGGTGAAATTCCATCACAGTCCTTGAGTAACTGAAACTCAGTGATTTTTAGAGCCATCCAATTATAGGAATTCAGTGCAATCATTTTTCTAATAAAGTTAGTTTTCACTTACATGTGTCTGTCATTTCCTGTTGATATTAGGATTTATTTAAATTAAATTAATTTATTTTTTATACAGAAGTTTCTTATTAGTTATCTATTTTATACATAGTAGGGTATATATGTTAATCCCAATCTCCCAGTACATCCCACCCCCCCCACACACACACACACTTTCCCCCTTTGGTGTCCATGTTTGTTCTGTACATCTGTGTACCTATTTCTGCCTTGCAAACCAGCTCATCTGTACCATTTTTCTAGATTCCTCATGTATGTGTTAATATACGATATTTGTTTTTCCCTTTCTGGCTTGCTTCACTCTGTATGACAGTCTCTATGTCCATCCACATCTCTACAAATGACCCAATTTTGTTCCTTTTTATGGATGAGTAATATTCCATTGTATATATGTACCACATCTTCTTTATCCATTCATCTGTCGATGGGCATTTAAGTTGCTTCCATGACCTGGCTATTGTAAATAGTGCTTCAATGAGCATTGGGGTGCATGTGTCTTTTTGAATTACAGTTTTCTCTGGGTATATGCCCAGTAGTGGGATTGCTGGGTCCTATGGTAATTCTTAGTTTTTTAAGGAACCTCCATAGTGGCTGTATCAATTTAAATTCCCACCAACAGTACAAGAGGGTTCCCTTTTCTCCACACCCTCTCCAGCATTTGCTGTTTGTAGATTTTCTGATGATGCCCATTCTAACCGGTGTGAGGTGATACCTCATTGTAGTCTTGATTTGCATTTCTCTAATAAATAGTGATGCTGAGCAGCTTTTCATGTGCCTCTTGGCCATCTGTATGTCTTCTTTGAGAGATGTATATTTAGGACTTCTGCCCATTTTTTGATTGGATTGTTTGTTTCTTTAATATTGAGCTGCATGAGCTGTTTATATATTTTAGAGATTAATCCTTTGTCTGTTGATTCATTTGCAAATATTTTCTCCCATTCTGTGGGTTGTCTTTTTGTCTTGTTTATAGTTTCCTTTGCTGTGCAAAAGCTTTGAAGTTTCATTAGGTCCCATTTGTTTATTTTTGTTTTTATTTCCATTACTCTAGGAGGTGGATCAAAAGAGATCTTGCTATGATTTATGTCAAAGAGTGTTCTTCCTATGTTTTCGTCTAAGAGTTTTATAGTGTCTGGTCTTACATTTATCTTTTTAATCCATTTTGAGTTTATTTTTGTGTATGGTGTTAGGAAGTGTTCTAATTTCATTTTTTACATGTAGCTGTCCAGTTTTTGCAGCACCACTTATTGAAGACACTGTCTTTTCTCCATTGTATGTCCTTGCCTCCTTTGTCATAGATTAGTTGACCATAGTTGTGTGGGTTTATCTCTGGGTTTTCTATCCTCTTCCATTAATCTGTATTTCTGTTTCTGTGCCAGTACCATATTGTCCTGGCTACTGTAGCTTTGTAGTATAGTCTGAAGTCAGGGAGTCTGGTTCCTCCAGCTCCATTTTTTTTCCCTCAAAGTTGCTTTGTCTATTTGGGGTCTTTTGTGTCTCCATACAAATGTTAAGATTTTTTGCTCTAGTACTGTACAAAATGCCATTGGTAGTTTGATAGGAATCGCATTGAATCTGTAGATTGCTTTGGGTAGTATAGTCATTTTTACAATATTGATTCTTCCAATCCAAGAACATGGTATATCTCTCCATCTGTTTGTGTCATCTTTGATTTCTTTCATTAGTGTCTTATAGTTTTCTGAGTACAGGGCTTTTACCTCCTTAGGTAGGTTTATTCCTAGGTATTTAATTATTTTTGTTGCAGTGGTGAATGGGATTGTTTCCTTAATTTCTCCTTCTGATCTTTCATTATTAGTGTATAGGAATGTGAGAGATTTCAGTGCATTAATTTTGTATCCTGCAACTTTACCACATTTGATTAGCTCTGGTAGTTTTCTGGTGGCATCTTTAGGATTCTCTATGTATAGTGTCATGTCATCTGCAAACAGTGACATTTTTACTTCTTCTTTTCCAATTTATATTCCTTTTATTTTTTTTTTTTCTTCTCTGATTGACATGGCTAGGACTTCCAAAACTCTCTTGAATCATAGTGGTGACAGTGGACATCCTTGTCTTGTTCCTGATCTTAGGAAATCCTTTTAGTTTTTCACCATTGAGAATGATGTTTGCTGTGAGTTTGTCATATATGGCCTTTCTTATGTTGAGGTAGGTTCCCTCTATGCCCACTTTTTGGAGAGTTATATCATAAATGGGGGTTGAATTTTGTCAAAATCTTTTTCTGCATCTATTGAGATGATCATAAGTTTTTTTTTTTTTTTTTTTTTGTGGTACACGGGCCTCCCACTGTTGTGGCCTCTCCCGTTGTGGAGCACAGGTTCCAGACGCGCAGGCTTAGTGGCCACGGCTCACAGGCCCAGCTGGTCCACAGCATGTGGGATCTTCCAGGACCGGGGCATGAACCCATGTCTCCTGCATCAGCAGGCAGACTCTCAACCACTGTGCCACCAGGGAAGCCTGATCATATGGTTTTTATTCTTCAGTTTGTGAATATGGTGTATCACATTGATTGATTTGTGTATATTGAAGAATCCTTGCATCCCTGGGATAAATCCCACTTGATCATTGTGTATGATCCTTTTAATGTGCTGTTGGATTCTGTTTGCTAGTATTTTGCTGAGGATTGTTGCATCTATATTCATCAGTGATATTGGTCTGTAATTTTCTTGTTTTGTAGTATCTTTGTCTGGTTTTGGTATCAGGGTGATGGTGGCCTCATCGAATGAGTTTGGGAGTGTTCCTTCCTCTGCAATTTTTTGGAAGAGCTTGAGAAGGTTGGGTGTTAGCTCTTCTCTCTTTTTTTTTTTTAGCTCTTCTCTTAATGTTTGATAGAATTCACCTGTGAAGCCATCTGGTCCTAGACTTTTGTTCGTTGAAAGATTTTTAATCACAGTTTCAATTTCATTACTTGAGATTGGTCTGTTCATATTTTCTGTTTCTTTCTGTTTCAGTCTTGGAAGGTTATATCTTTCTAAGAATTTGTCCATTTCTCCCAGGTTGTCCATTTTATTGGCATAGAGTTGCTTGTAGTCGTCTCTTAGGATGCTCTGTATTTCTGTGGTGTCCATTGTAACTTCTCCTTTTTCATTTCTAATTTTATTGATTTGAGTCCTCTCCCTCTTTTTCTTGATGAGTGTGGCTAAAGGTTTCTCAATTTTGTTTACCTTCTCAAAGAATCAGCTTTTAGTTTTATTGATCTTTGCTATTGTTTTCTTTGTTTCTATTTCATTTATTTCTGCTCTGATCTTCATGATTTCTTTCCTTTTACTAACTTTGGGTTTTGTTTGTTCTTTTTTCTCTAGTTCCTTTAGGTGTAAGGTTAGATTGTTTATTTGAGATTTTTTTTTGTTTTTTGAGGTAGGCTTGTATTGCTATAAACTTCCCTCTGAGAACTGCTTTTGCTGCATCCCATAGGTTTTGGATCATCATGTTTTCATTGACTTTTTTCTCTAGGCATTTTTTTATTTCCTCTTTAATTTCTTCAGTGATCTCTTGGTTATTTAGTAACATAGTGTTTAGCCTCTATGTGTTTGTGCTTTTTATGGTTTTTTCCCTGTAATTGATTTCTAATCTCATACTGTTGTGGTCAGAAAAGATGCTTGATATGATTTCAGTTTTCTTAAATTTACTGAGGCTTGATTTGTGACCCAAGATGGGCTCTATCCTGGAGAATGTTCCATGAGCACTTGAGAGGTAAGTGTTTTCTGTTGTTTTTGGATGGAATGTCCTATAAATATCAATAAAATCTGTCTGGTCTATTGTGTCCTTTAAAGCTTGTGTTTTTTTGTTAATTTTCTGTCTGGATGATCTGCCCATTGGTGTAAGTGAGGTGTTAAGTCCCCACTATCATTGTGTTACTCTCAATTTCCTGTGTTATAACTGTTAGCAGTTGCCTTCTGTATTGAGGTGCTCCTATGTTGGGTGCATATATATATATAAAATTGTTATATGTTCTTCTTGGATTGATCCCTTGATCATTATGTAATGTCCTTCCTTGTCTCTTGTAACATTTTTTATTTTAAAGTCTATTTTATCTGATATGAGTATTGCTATTCCAGCTTTCTTTTGATTTCCATTTGCATGGAATATCTTTTTCCATCCCCTCACTTTCAGTCTGTATGTGTCCCTAGGTCTGAAGCGGGTCTCTTGCAAATAGCATATATATGGGTCTTGTTTTTGTATCCATTCAGCAAGCCTGTGTCTTTTGGTTGGAGCATTTCATCCATTCACATTTAAGGTAGTTATTGATATGTATGTTCCTATTACCATTTTCTTAATTGTTTTGGGTTTGTTTTTGTAGCTCCTTTTCTTCCCTTGTGTTTCCCACTTACAGAACTTCCTTTAGCATTAGTTGTATAGCTGCTTTCGTGGTTCTGAATTCTCTTAGCTTTTGCTTGTCTGTAAAGCTTTTGATTTCTCCATCGAATCTGAATGAGATCCTTGCTGGGTAGAGTAATCTTCATTGTAGGTTCTTCCCTTTCGTCACTTTAAATATATTGTGCCACTCCCTTCTGGCTTGTAGAGTTTCTGCTGAGAAATCAGCTGTTAACCTTATGGGTGTTCCCTTGTATGTTATTTACTGTTTTTCCCTTGTTGCTTTTAATAATTTTTCTTTGTCTTTAATTTTTGTCAGTTGGATTACTATGTGTCTTGGCATGTTTCTCCTTGGATTTATCCTGCCTGGGACTCTCTGCACTTCCTGAACTTGGGTGGCTATTTCCTTTCCCATGTTAGGGAAGTTTTCAACTATAATCTCTTCAAATATTTTCTTGGGTCCTTTCTCTCTCTCTTCTTCTGGGACCCTTATAATGGGAATGTTGGTGCATTTAATGTTGTCCCAGAGGTCTCTTAGGCTGTCTTCATATCTTTTCATTCTTTTTTCTTTATTCTGTTCCACAGCAGTGAATTCCACCAATCTGTCTTCCAGGTCACTTATCTGTTCTACTTCCTCAATTATTCTGCTATTTATTCCTTCTAGGGTATTTTTCATTTCAGTTATTGTATTGTTCACCCCTGTTTGTTTGTTCTTTAATTCTTCTAGGTCTTCATTAAACATTTCTTACATCTTCTCGATCTTTGCCTCCATTCTTTTTCCGAGATCCTGATCATCTTCACTATCATTATTCTGTATTCTTTTTCTGGAAGGTTGCCTATCTCCACTTCATTTAGTTGTTTTTCTGATGTTTTATCTTGTTCCTTCATCTGGTACATAGTCCTCTGCCATTTCATTTTGTCTATTTTTCTGTGAATATGGTTTTCATTCCACAGGCTGCAGAATTGTAGTTCTTCTTGCTTCTGCTGTCTGCCCTCTGGTGGATGAGGCTATCTAAGAGGTTTGTGCAAGCTTCCTGATGGGAGGGACTGGTCGTGGGTAGAGCTGGATGTTGCTCTGGTGGGCAGAGCTCACTAAAACTTTAATCCAATTATGTGCTGATGGGTGGGGCTGGATTCCTTCCCTGTTGGCTCTTTGGCCTGAGGTGACCCAGCAGTGCAGCCTAATGGCTCTTTGTTGGGACTAACAGCAGACTCTGGGAGGGCTTATGCCAAGGAGTTCTTCCTAGAACTTCTGCTGCCAGTGTCCCTGCCCCTTGGTGAGCCACAGCCACCCCCCGCCTCAGTAGGAAACCCTCCAACACTAGCAAGCAGGTCTGGTTCAGTCTCCCATGGGGTCACCGCTCCCTGAGTCCTCATGTGCACACCTCCCTGTGTGCACCCTCCAGAGTGGAGCCTCCACGTCCCCAGTCCTGTCAAACTCCTGCAGTCAAATCTTGCCAGCCTTCAAAGTCTGACTCTCTAGGAATTCCTCCTCCCATTGACAGACACCCCGGTTGGGAAGCCTGATGTGGGGCTCAGAACCTTCACTCCAGTCGGTGGACTTCTGTGGTATAAGTGTTCTCCAGTTGTGAGTCACCCACCTGCTTTTTGATGGGACTTGCCTTCATTGTGATTGCACCCCTCCCACTGTCCCACTGCAGCTTCTCCTTTGTCCTTGGATGTGGGGCATCTTTTCCGGTAAGTTCTGGTGTCTTCCTGTCGATGATTGTTCAGCAGCTAATTTGTGATTCCGGCGCTCTCGCAAGAGAGAGTGAGCACACGTCCTTCTACTCCACCATCTTGAACCAATTTCGTATAATTCTTTTTTTTTTTTGCGGTACGTGGGCCTCTCACTGTTGTGGCCTCTCCCATTGCGGAGCACAGGCTCCGGACGCGCAGGCTCAGCGGCCATGGCTCACGGGCCCAGCCGCTCCGCAGCATGTGGGATCTTCCCGGTCCCCATGTCCCCTGTATTGGCAGGTGGACTCTCAACCACTGCGCCACCAGGGAAGCCCTCGTATGATTCTTTTAATGTATTTTTTTCTTTTCGTGTATTGTTGAATTCAGTTTGCTAATATTTCATTGTTGATTTTTGCATCTATGATCATCAATGATATGAGCCTTTTATTTTCTTTTTTGTGATACATTTGTCTGCTTTTGGTATCAGGGTTATTCTGGCCTCATAGAATGAGTTTGGAAGCATACCTATCTCTCCAGAAAGCACTATTCTTTAACTTCTTTGTAAACATGAAGTCATCGGGGACTCTTGTGTTTGTGGTCCTGAATATGTGCTTATGTGTGTATGGGCAGGAGCAGAAGATAGGTGACCTATTGTAAAATATGAATGACATTTAGGAAAAGGAAGGAGTGATGATGAAAAGTGACATTTTTCTAGACTCACAGACATAGAAACCAGACTTATGGTTACCAAAGGGGAAAGGGAATAGGGAGGGATAAATTAGGAATTTGGGATTAATAGATACACACTATTATATACAAAATAAACAAGGACTTACAGTACAGCACAGGAAACTATACTCAGTATCTTATAAAAACCTATAATGGAAAAGAATCTGAAAAAGAATACATATATATTACCTACATATATATATAACTGAATCACTTTGCTGTATACCTGAAAAATTGCAAATTCACTATACTTCCAAAAAGTGACATTTTTCCTAATAATAATTATTAAGAAATAAAATTTTAAAAATATTTTGTATATTTCTGTATGTTTTAGGAGAAATAAAAACTTGCCAGGATTTTTTAAAGTAATGTCTAGAAAATAGGTGTAGCTCATCAGCTAAAACACAAATAAGTTTATTATGTGAAAAGCAATTTAAATGTTTCTTGGAGGTATTAAAATTACTTAAAACAAGTGGCTCATTTTTTGTAAATAGTGCAATGCTACCTTAATTGTATCTGTTCAACAGACTGAGGCACAGTATCTACAGTGGAGCTAACTGAATTCCTAATTTTGAATAAAAATATCCATAGTGCAAATGCGTGTAGAATGTGAAAAGTAGCACATGACAAAATTTTATTGTATTAAGGGCATAGGCGTTTGAGTCAGAAAAAAATACTGAATTTATATCAAGTTCTGTCATGTCTTAGCTATTTAATTTGAGGGCAAGGGGTAGTTGCTTAACCTCCTTCACTGTCATTTCCTAAATTATAAAATCGGTATGCTTATACTCACCTGCCACCAGATTGTAAAACTTAAAAAAAGAGAATATGCATCTAAAATGACTAGACATAATAGATAGCTAATAAGTGTTACCTTTATCATTCAGCATGTTCTTGGTAGATAGAGTAGCCATTCCAGACTCATCATTATTTGCTTACTTATAACAAGTTGTCATTCTCACTGAGCGTTCTACTAGGTGTGAAGTAAACAATCTGTAGTTTGTGGTTTTCAGCTAATAGTTATCCAAGCCAGTCTCCAGAGATGAAAAATGAAAATGGAGACTAAAGGTCCATGGGCAATAGAATAAAAAGTAACTCTTGGAGAATTTTGAGGAAATGGATTCTTTCAAGGCTGACATTTATTTAAAAATGAGAAATAGCATTAGATACGTGTAGGGAATTTTGTACTTTGGGCGGACATATGTTAGTGCTAAAGCCTTTTATGTATTACATTTAATAGACTCATAATGTGTTAAATAGCTACATGATTTTTATTTTTATGTATTTTATGCAGCAAAATAAATAGCTATTTAAGTGCTTTTTGATGTGTGAAGTAATGGACTTTTTAATTGCCACTAGTAAGTGTCTTTAATTTAGTGAAATTTCTCCCCTGTGTGTTGATGGTTTTGCTTCTCTGATAAGGCAGAGAATACTTACTTGCTTCTTGGTACCTATAGGTATTACAATCATCTTTTATCAGCATGGTGATAAGGGATTCAATAATGATATGCAAATAGGTAAATATGAAGATTTATATGAATTGTATCAAGGTAAAAAATTCTCTTTATAAGTGGCACTGGAATTTATCTTAGGGAGGGAATTGTCTTACTTTAGGAAATACTTCAGTCAACTTCTTGGGGTGGAAGGTGAGAATCTCAGCAGTCAGCGGGAGACACGGGAACAAAAGAGGTAGCAGACTGCTTGGTACAAGAAAGGAATGGTGTCCAAGAAGCTAGGAGAAGAGGAGGTGAGGAAGGAAAGAGGATGGCTGAACAATACAGCAAGAAGGTAAAGGGCTCTGTAAAAGGATCTATGATATTCTATTTTAAGCATTTACTTTTCTGTGATGTAAATTACCTCTTTCTCCCTCATGTTTCAGTAAAACTGGCTGTTCACACTAATTACTTGTAGAAGTTTTGTTTTGTTTTTAAGGAAATTAGGGAGAGGTATTGGGTTTTGCAACAGGATCCACGTGGTATGTGAAAAAGAAATGGCACATGTGGGACAGTGAGACCTTCCTTTACCTAAATTAACCCAGCAGAAGCAAAAATGAAAGAAAAACTTTGTACTGAACACTTGTTAAAAACAGCAAGACCGATTTTATTTAGTACCACTGCAGTAGAGGAGAGACCTCAGTATATCCTGAGCTCAACTCCAGCAAAACAAAAGGTGGGAGGCTTTTTAAATGCTGGAATGTGTGAAAGAAAAAGTACTGGACGACATCAGTGGGGAAGGTTTAGTCAATATGATGAGGTCATCAGTTTGCTAAGTGATGCTTATTGAACTTAGGCTCCTACCCTCCAGAAACTGGGAGACAGGGGTTGTATCTTTCCTGATGACTACATTTCAAAGAGATGGCTCCCAGGTACATGAGAAACACATTCTTGAGTGTAGAAGATAGGTCTCAAAGAGACAGAGAAAGAAGTTATGATTGCAAGTTTTTTTTAAGTAAATGCTCTAAGAAAAAGGAGGTCAGGGCCCTATAGTCAAGTGTTGGCTGGAACAAATAGTAAATTCTTTTGGCAGCGTCGAGCTTTATTAGGCAGGAACTTAAGGGGGCTGGGGCCATCGTCCTAGGGACATAAACTCTAACTCAGAAACTATGCTAGCGTTTCTTCAAGTTTTTTGGTGAAGGGGACGGGGGTGGATGAAATTGTACTAAAAGTTGCAGTTCTTACAGGCCTTGTTGAGAAGAGGACTCAGTGGTGCTTAACTAAAGTTTGGTCAAATTTTATCAGAGCCAGGTAACGACATGAATATGATCTCCCTAGAAATTTTCAGGAATCTTGAGGAAGATATGGGACTTTCTTTCTTTTCTTTTTCTTTTTTTTTTTTTTTTAATTTATTTTTGGCTGCATTGGTCTTCTTCATTGCTGCGCCTGGGCTTTCTCTAGTTGTTGCAAGCAGAGGCTACTCTTTGTTGCGGTGCATGGGCTTCTCATTGTGGTGGCTTCTCTTCTTGTTGCGGAGCACGGGCTCTACGTGAGCAGGCTTCACTAGTTGTAGCACACAGGCTCAGTAGTTGCAACATGAGGGCCTTAGAGCACGTAGACTTCAGTAGTTGTGGCGCACGGGCTTAGTTGCTCTGTGGCATGTGGAATCCTCCCAGACTAGGGATTGAACCCGCATCTCCTGCACTGGCAGGCAGATTCTTAACCACTGCGCCACCAGGGAAGTCAGATATGGGATTTTCTAATAGTGCAGTGAATATTTGAGCTGATCCAATCCATATTTCAATGGACAGGATGATCCCAACTGACATATCCTGTGCATGTAAAGTATTCCTGGTTTTGGTTACGTTTATAGGTAATACACTGCAACATATTTGAAGAGTTATTGGAAGAAATAATCCTCTTAAATTAGTATGCTTACATAATTAAATTTTATTTGTCTTAATTCTCTGTAATATTTTATGAATTTGTCCATTTCATCTAAACTTTCAAATTTTTGGCATAAGTTGTTTATAATATTATCTTATTAATTTTTTATATTTCAAATTCACAAGTGGCCTTTATTTCACAAAGTTTATATCCTCTCAAATAGCTTTTATACAACTTTTGCTGTATGATGCTATTTTAATGGAAAATAGACAAATACACAAATTATGTTCTTTAAGCTATTTCTTCTACTTTGAGGAAATGGAAATGTAAGAAAGTATTAGTTCCCAAGCCTGGATCAGTAAATTTATATTGCCTGAACTTGGATTTTCACATTAGATTGGGTATACATTACACCAAGGGGAGCTTCTGAATTATCTGTTGCCTTGCTCTGGTAGAGTGATTTTGCATGTCTTTGTGTGTACCTTTTCCCCAGCCCTTTACTAAATCAATAAGCCATTCCCTGAAAACCAGAGCTGATATTAATGAGGTCTATTATCATGAGGAAGGATGGAAAAATAAAGAATCCAAGCAAGAATTTTAGGAAATAAGGTAAAAAAGAGGGAAATTTCTACATGAGACCTAAATAGTTCTAATAGTTTGGAGAGCTGAATACACAATTTCTTTTAGGGGAAAACCAAGTATTTTGTTTGGCAAAATACTTAAAAAAAAATCTTGATTGAGATATGTACAGTTTGCTAGGGATACCATAACAAAATACCACTGACTGAGTGGCTTAAACAACAGAAATTTATTTTCTCACAGTTCTGGAGGCTGGAAGTCCAAGACCAAGGTGTCAGCAGGTTTGGTGTTTTTTGTTTGTTTGTTTGTTTTTTTCCTGAGGCCTTTCTTCTTATTTTGCAGATGGCTAGCTTCTCACTGTTTTCTCACATGGTCTTTTTCTGTGCACATGCATCCCTGGTGCATCCAAATTTCCTCTTCTTATAAGAATAGCAGTCAGATTGTACTAGGGCCCATCCTAATGACCTCATTTAACTTAATCACTTATTTAAAGGCCCTGTCTTCATATCTAGTCACATTCTGAGGTGCTGGGGGCTAGGGCTTCAATATATGAATTTTGGAGAGATATAACACAGCTCATATGTAATTTCCATACCATAAAATTTATCCATTTAAAGCATGTAATTCAACATTTTTAGTATATTCACAGAATTGTGCAATCATACCACAATCTTAAGTTTAGAACATTTTCATCACACCCCAAAGATTCTCTGTAACATTAGCAGTCACTCCTCATTGACTACCACCACCCCTCTACCCCACTTCTAGGCAACCACAAATCTACTTCCTTCTTATAGATTTGTCTATTCTGGATTTTTCATGTAAATGGAATCGTATAATGTGTTGTCTTTTGTGATAGGCTTCTGTCACCCAGTGTAACATTTTAGTGGTTCATCCAGGTTTAGAAAGAATCAACACTTCATTCCTTTTTATTGAAAAATAATATTCCATTGTATGGATGTACCACGTGTAGACATACGGTTTCATTTATCTTGGATACCTATGAGAAGAATTGCTGGACCATATGGTAACTCTATGTCTAACATACTGAGGAACTGCCAGAGTGTTTTCCAAAGTGACTGTACCATTTTACATTCCCACAAGCAATAAACAAGGGTTCCCATTTCTCCAAATCCTCGCCAACACTTGTTATTGTCTATTGTTTTTTATTATAGCCATCTTACTGGGTGTGAATTGTATGCCACTGTGGTTTTGATATCCATTTCCCTACTGACTAATGATGTTGAGCATCCCTTGATGTTCATTAGTCATTTGCATACTTTTCTTGAGAAATGTCTATTCAAATCTTTATTAACTTTCTAATGTCTGTAGTAACTATAATTTTGTCCCCCTTTTCATCCTGATATGATTATTTGTTCTTTCTTTTCTTAATTCATATCAATAGAATTTTATCAATTTTTAATTTTTTCAAGGAAACATCTGGCTTTGTTGATACTCTCTACTATATTTTTATTTTGGAGTTCCTTTTTTTTTTGTTACTTTATTATTTTCTTCCTTCTCCTTCTTTGGGTTTATTTTGCTATAATTTTTTCCAACATCTTGAGAAGTCTGCTTAGCTCATACATTTTCAGCAATTTAAATTTTATAATTTTTGCAATTAAATCTGTAAATTTTCTTTTGGATACTTAGAAGCATCCTCTAAGTTTTGATTCATGACATTTTAAAAATTCCACATTTATTTCTTTTTTGATCCATGGGTTATTTAGAAGTATATTTCTTAATTTCTAGTTATCATTTTTAAATTATTGATTTCTAGCACAGCCATATATGATTTCAGTCCTTTGAAATTTGTCATGACTTGCTTATGGCTCAGTATATGGAGAATTTTTGTAAAGGTTTCTTGTGTCCTAGAAAATAACTTGTTGTCTATAGTTGTTTGAGCCAGTGTTCTATATATGTCTGTTATGTTTGTTACTGTTATTTACATCTTCTATAGTCTTCTATAATTCTTTGGCTTCGTTATTCAGCAAAATTGATAGATTTATGGATTCAGAAGCCCAGTGAGCATATTCACTATATGACAAAATTGCATTATTTGAGATAGATGCTATATAATGAGAAACTCAATTTCTCAACCAATAATTTAATAATTTGAGTGAGGGAATATTTATAATGTTCATCTGTAAGAATTAAAAGCATTCAGAATACCTTTTCCGGGGGGTCAGAAGTTGTACTGTTATCTTTTAAGCCTTGGGGGCAAAAATATTAACACGGGGGCAATCAGGAATGATACATAGGTGCCCCAACTATCTGGCATAAATATTTGGAGAACATGGTCCTGTACATTCTGATTCCTTTTGATCCAATTACTTATTTCTTTTGAATTCACTGTGTCTCTCCAGTCTTAGCACTTCTAAATGAAGCTGACCTGGTCACACAAAGTTTATGTTAATAGAACTTAGCCTCTGATGTTAGCTTCTGAGTATTTCACCATTGCATCTGCATATTCCTCTTCCTCTTTCACCTGGGCTGAGCGTGCCTTTCAGCTCCTCTGTCTAACTTTGCTCAGTGACCTGTTTTTTGATGTGCTTCTCTGGCTCATGCTCTTCACCCTCCTTCAGACAGTAACTGTAGGTCACAGCCCCCTCCCCACCCCTTACCCCCTCCACCCAGGGCCTGTGGAACTGTTCAGGCAGAACTACTTCCACCAGGGCTTCCCATCAGAAGAGGGGAATATTGTGTTGGGTTCAGTCATCCGTCCAAATACACTCTGCTATCTGGTTCTCAGATGAAGATTTGCCCAGCAACCTCCAGCTCCCAGATGCCTGTCTGCTCTACCACAGAGTTCTTAACTAACGGATCATGGTTTCTGCACTCAGCTTTCAGTTCTGGCCTCCCAGTTGATTATCTCCTTCCTTTCTCCCTCTGGCAAGCCCCAGCGTGTGAGCCTTAATAACAGTCCTAGTACACCCATAATATCTATTCTCCCTTTTTCAATTTCCTGAGTTTAGAACGGCACAATATATAAAAAGGAATGATAAAACATGGATGAAACTTGAAGACACTAAGCTAAGTGAAATAAGCCAGACACAAAAGAATGATTCCACTTACATGTGGTACCTAGAGTAGTCCAATTTATAGAGACAGAAAGTAGATTAGAAGTTACCAGCGCTTGGGTTAGGGGCAATGGAGAATTATTGCTTCACGGTTACCGGGTTTCTGTTTGGAGTAATGAAAAAGTTTCAGAAATAAATAGTGCTAATGGTTGTACAACATGGTGGATGTAATTAATGCCACTGAATTGTGCACTTATCATTGGTTAAAACGATATGTTTCATGTCATGTATAATTTGTCACAATAAAACAAAAGGCACAATAATATCTCCTTGACCTTCTTCAGCGTTCTCCAGGGCTGCCCTCTTTGGGTCTGCCTCTTAAATATTAGGATTCAGCAGTTTTGTTCCTTGGTTCTCTCCTTTTATTGTCCTGCCCTCTTCCTCTGGGGAATCTCATTCAATTTGCTAATGAGGACTGAACTTAAATTTTCAGCCTAAACTCTCTCCCAAGTGGCAGACCCAGGTTACTGCGATTACTTGAAATCTCCACTTGGGTATTCCACTAGCTCTTCAATCTCATCATTCCCCCACTCAACTCATCCTCTTCCTCCCGGAGCAGTTTATCCTTCTGTCTGTTTTTAGCCTTCTGTTTTCTACAGCCACGGTTTCCCAAACCAGACATTCAGGCATTTCTCCCCTTTTCCCACCTCCAGTCTCTCACTAAGCCCTATTTTTCTCATTTTACCTTGTGCAATGTCCCACCACGTACCCTACAGCAAGGCTAGGCTGCTAGCCTGGCCCTAAACTGAATTCTGTGCTTTGGAAATCTCCTGCCTGGACTATTTTAGAATGACTTTCCTTGCTTTGATCTCTTTTCTCTTCACCCTCAAATTCTCTGCCCCTTCTACTTCAAGACCTGAGTGAAAGTTCTCCTTCTCTCGAAGGCTGTTATCTTCTCTTTGCAATCCCCTTCTCTCTAGCACAATCATCTTTCTGTCCTTCTTGCTGGGAAAAGTGTTCTCTCAAATCAGTGTAAATGAAATAATTTTTAAAGCATGTTGCAATTCATCGCAATTGCTTGTTTACTTGTCTGACAGTCTCCTCCACTAGACTCTAATCTTTTTAGAGGTGGGGATTGTGTCCACCTCCCAGCCAGCACCCTGGTCCATGGTAGGTACTCCTTAAAGAGCTACAGTGTCTGCCTCTATAAACTTGAGAGAACTAGACATTTTTTCAACACTTGAGATTCAAACACTTTTCAGAAGAGTCAATCCATTTTATGTTTTATTCTCTCTTTGTTGTTAGATATTGCTAAGTGACTATCACCTAACCGCTCAGGGCCTTGTTGTAATTGTACTTCCCTCCAGTTTTTCTATGGCTGCTCCAGATGCTTTCCTGATAGTTCTTATTTCATATTTTAGTGGTTTTAAACTTAGGAAAGTTTAAAAGTTTAGGGGCACATCTAAATATGGATATTGCAACACAACCTGGATACAACCTAAGGATTGAAAAAAAATCCTAAGGGATCCCTAAAATTAGTGCTTCAGGGTGTTTAAAGTTGCATCACTTTTTCATTGTCTGATTTAATGATGACCTTAGCACTTTATCAAAGCAATAAATCATGTGTTTTAAAAATTAAAATGACCTGCAATTAATTTTATTTTTTTTAAATCTTGGGTCTTTTTGTACTATAATTAGAGACTGTAGGATTCCAAAGCAGATTTGGAGTTAATGTTTCTGAATAAATGCTACCAAAAGAGAGACACAGACTCCTAATTACTTCAGTCTTCTTAATACTAGTTTATTTTTGATCTGTTGCAAATAGCATAGCTTCTGTATCAGTCACGGTTCTCCAGAGAAACACGACTAATATATTTCAGAACTAATACATATGTATATTTATATAATGTTTGTGTGAGCAGGGCAGCTTCATTTAGAGTTGCTGAGACTGGAGAGACAACAAGAGTGAATCCAAGAGAAATAAGTAATTGAAGCAAAGGGAGTCAGGATGTACAGGACCAAGATCCCCCAGTATTTGTGCCAGATAGTTGGGGCACCCGACTGTAATTTCTGATTGCCCCTAAAGAGTGCTCTGGGACCCAGTTTCAGTGTGGGCAGGGGTTCCCCCACACATCTTGGACACCAGCAGTGTGTCCTACAATTCAACTTAATTCTGACACTATCTACCTGGAGATAGAATGAGATTCCACAGGTTAAGGGCTCAGTCTGACAAGACTGTCCCCATCCGCCACTTCAGATGCAGATGTCAAGCCCAGGTTGTTACTTGTACTTCTGAATAACTCGTTAAAAATTAAAGGCTCCCTCTATTCCCTCTTTGGATTCAATTAGTTTGCCAGTGTCTCACAGAAACATTTTACTTACTAGATCATGGGTGTATTATAAAAGGATGTAAGTCAGGAGCAGCCAGGTGGAAGGCATGTGGTAAGGGCACAAAGCTTCCATGTCCTCTGAGCACCATTCTCCCAGCACCTCCAAGCTCTCTGAATCCTATTTGTTTTTTTATGGAGGCTTCATTACCTAGGCATGACTGATTAAATCGTTGGCCATTGGCAATTGATTCAACCTCCAGCCCCTCTCCCCTCCCAGAGGTCAGAGGGATGGGATTCAAAGTTTCAACCCTCTAATCACAGAGCTGGCTTCCCTGGCAACCAGTTCCCCGCCCCCTGCCCCTCCCCCTCCTTTGGTTACCTAGGGCTTTCCAAAAGTCACTCATTAACATAAAAAAGACACCTTTATCATTCTCACTCTTAGGAAATTCCAAGGGTTTTAGGAGCTCTGTGCCAGAAATGGGGATGAAGACCAAAAATATATTTCTTATTATAAGTCACGTCACAGCCCCCATATTAATATTTTTACCCCCAAAGCTTAAAAAATATCAGTGCAACTTCTGATCAAAAGAGAAAGTATTTAGGGAATTCCCTGGCGGTCCAATGGTTAGGACTCGCCACTGTCACTGCCGGGCCGGGCTCAATCCCTGGTCGGGGAACTAAGATCCCACAAGCCTCCAGGTGCGGCTAAAAACAAACAAACAAAATTTTTGAATGCTTTTAATTCTTACAGCTGAGTATTTTGAATGCTCTTCTCCCAAATTATTTTATATATAAATATATATATACATAAATATGTAAATAAATATAAAGAGATTCATTTTAAGGAATTGATTGTGGGGGCAGGTAAGTCTAAAATTCACAGGGCAGGGGCTTCCCTGGTGGCACAGTGGTTAAGAATCTCCCTGCCAATGCAGGGTACACGGGTTCGAGCCCTGGGCCAGGAGGATCCCACATGCCGCGGAACAACTAAGCCCGTGCGCCACAACTATTGAGCCTGCGCTCTAGAGCCCACGAGCCACAACTACTGAGACCGCATGCCACAACTACTGAAGCCCGTGCGCCTAGAGCCCGTGCTCCGCAACAAGAGAAGTCACCGCAATGAGAAGCCCGTGCACCGCAACAAAGAGTAGCCCCTGCTCGCCGCAACTAAGAGAAAAGCTCGCGTGCAGCAACGAGACCCAATGTAGCCAAAAATAAATAAATAAATAAATAAATGTATTTTTAAAAAAAATTCACAGGGCAGGCCAGCAGGCTGGTAACACCGAACAGACTTCTATGTCACAGTCTTGAGGCAGAATTCCTTCCTTTCCAGAAATCCTCAATTTTTGCTGTTAAGGCTTTCAATTGAATGAGGCCCACTCACATCATTGAGGGTAATCTCCTTTACTTAAGTCTACTGATGTTAATCACGTTTGCAGAATAACTTCACAGCAGTATTTAGACTGTTTGACCAAACAACTGGATACCATAGCCTAGCCAAATTGATCCATAAAATTTAACCATCACAGCTACCCTAGTAGTTATATTCATTATCATAGGATGACAAAAAGCTATAGTATAATCATTCATTGTGTCTCTAATTTCACCCACAAAACAGCTGGATAGAAAGTCAAAGAGAAATCTACCAAGGTAGTCCTAGTGGAACTTTGGACTACTTTGTTACGATTACCCTTTGAGCAGCTACCTTAGAGCTGTATAATGTTTTCATTTAAAAAGGTATTGCTGTATTATTTTTATCTTACCCTACAATTTGGCTTCCAAGTTAGAACATTTGCTTGAGAAAGATAGTTGATTTTGAATTTAGGTAGGCAGAGTTCAGGGTATTGAGCTATAGATGGAATGTATTAGGATTTGCTAATTTCCATGGTTGAATAGTTTGTATACTTCCTTTAGATAACCCCTTCCTTATCTACAAAATAGGAATAACATTTACCTCGTATTATTGTTGAGAAGTTTAAACAATGTATTGAAGTGTCTAGTACAGTGCCCCATACACAGTCGGTGCTCCATAATTGTTTTCTTCACTCGTCCTACAATAGTTCTCATAACTGCCACCAGGGAGGACCTCTGAGCAACAGCTCCTTGAGCTCATGCACTAGCTAAGAAGATGAAACCTCTTTCTTTGTTGCTGAACTTTCCATGAACCCTCAGCATCTCATTCTCTTTCTTTTGACTCTGCAAGACTGCAGAAGTAGAAAGAAGGTTACTTTCCCTCCATTTTCTCTCATGCACGCATGTATGCATTCATTCATTTGTCCATTCACTCAACAAACCTTTACTGAATGCCTTCATGCTCCAGGCATCATGACAGATACTGGGGATACAACACTGATCACTTACTGTGGTCTTTGTTCTTCAGGGGCTCACAGAAGATGATGGGGTGACCAGGATTGCTGACACAAAAAAACAGAGAGGACAGAAAGAGGTAGGTTTAGGGTCTACTGATAGTTTCATATTTAATTGTGGAAAGGATAATGATGTCGCCTGTAAGCATCCAGTAAATAATATTTTATAGCTTCAGAAAAATACCATATACTAAAAGAAAAAGAAAACAATAGATGATGAAAAAATATCTTAATAACAAAATATTTGTCAGTTATTAGTGTTGGCATTTATATTATCCATCCATTATGTTCTATTTGTTAAATGGACCGGTTTAAATTACTTAAGTATCACTTAGAATAACAAAATTAAGACTTAGGAGAACAACTTTTGCTTTAAAATTTCTGCTGCTTTGATAATCACAGCAAATTAGGAATGGTGCCAGCTAACCTTTGGTGTGGCCTTATGATGGGTTTAGCATTGTGCTAAGCAGTGCAAGCATTCTGTCCTTCAGTCCTCAAAATGACTTTATGATCCCCATCTTGGGAAACGGGAAAGCTAAGGCACAGAGAGTTTGAGTAGCTTACTTAAGGTCGCTGGTAGGATCAGAGTTTGAACCCTGAAAGCCTGACTCCAGAACCCTTTGAACTACCATCTTATAGGAATTTTTTTTTAACTGTCCTAAAATACTGAGACATCACTATGAGCATGCATGTAGTCACATTTTATTTTATTTAAAAACGTAGGCAATGCTCTTATGTGGTTCAGAATTTTAAAGGTATAAAAGGATATGCAGTAAAAAAGCTTGCTCCAAACCTCATCTGCCAACTACTTACTCCCCCTTCTCACAGGCAACCAATAAACCAGGCATGTATTAATTTTCCCCTCTTTTTACACAAATGGTAGGCTACTATGTGACCCATTTCATATCTTTCTTTTTTTTAAAAAATGTATTTATTTATTATTTATTTGGCTGTGCCAGGTCTTAGCTGCGGCACTTAGGATCTTCCTTGCGGCATGAGGGATCTTTAGTTGCAGCATGCGAACTCTTAGTTGCGACATGTGAGTTCTATGGCATCCCTGTAGTTCCCTGACTAAGGATCGAACCCGGGCCCCCTGCATTGGGAGCACGGAGTCTTAGCCACTGGACCACCAGGGAAGTACCTCATATCTTTATTTTCCCCCTTAAAAATGTATTCTAGAGGGACTTCCCTTCCCTGGTGGCCCAATGGTTGGGAATCCATCTGCCAATGTAGGAAACACCGGTTCGAGCCCTGGTCCGGGAGGATCCCACATGCCACGGAGCAACTGGGCCTGTGCGCCACGGCTGCTGAGCCTGTGCTCTAGAGCCTTCGAGCCACAACTACTGAAGCCCGTGCGCCTGGAACCCGTGCTCCGCAACGGTAGAGGCTGCCGCAATGAGAAGCCCGCATGCTGCGACAAAGAGTAGCCCCCCTCACTGCAGCTAGAGAAAGCCTGCGCACAGCAACGAAGACCCAATGCAGCCAAAAATAAATAAATGAATAAATAAATAAATTTATATTAAAAAAATGTATCCTAGAGATCTTTCTATATTTTTACATAAAGTGCTTTCTCTTTCTCTTTTAACGTTTGCCTAGTTTTCTATGGAATGAATGTCCCATAATTTATTTTATCTGTCTGCTATTAATGGACATTTAAGTTTTTTCCAAACATTTGTTTTAACAAAAATAATTTTGTATTTCTCAAATCATGAGTATTTAATAACAGAGATTTAGTTTGTCTAATCTGCACAGAGTCTTTAAATTTATTTTTTAAATATATAATACATTTTTATGCTTTAAAATCCAATATGTATAAGAAAATATTGTAAAAGGTCTTTTTCCCCTTCCTGTCTGTCTCCAACATTTCTGCCATAGGCAGTCTACGTTATTAGTTTCTTGTATATTCTTCCAGATAGGTATATGCAAGCAAGTATGTACATATATTTCTCCCTCTTTTTATACAAATGGTAGCATACTATACATACTGTATCTTGTGGTTTTTTTTTAATTTAACACTAAATCATGAAGATCTTTCCATACCAGAATTTAAAGGAAAATTTCATTCTTTTTTTATTCCCAGCTACAATAGTGTTCAATTTTACAATTGCTCCAAAATTTATTTAACTGGCTCCTTGTTGGACCTTTACCTGGTCTTCAAATCTTTTGTTTTTACTAATAATACTACAAAGAATAACCTTATCAAATGTAATTTTACAAGTGTACATTCTGTATGTCTGCATCTTTATTCCTCTCCTGTCCCTAGTTTCATCAGAACCATTTTTTTTTTGTTTTTTTAGATTTGACTTGTAATTTTTTTAAATGAAGAATTTAAAATATTTATGTGGACATTAATCTTTCCTTGTATGGACTCTAGATTTTTGGGGGGCGGCGGCATTATATTGATAATTAAATCGACATCTTTAAAACAAATCAGAAATCTAAGAAACTTTATAGTAAAATAAAAAAGAACCCAATGAACCTAGAGCCATATTCTTATATAAGGTATATATAGTGTGTACATGTTCTGTACATGTTGTTTACTCTCTTTTTTGTTCACATAAACATTGCAACATATCTTGAAGTATCATGGCTTATTGAATCATTATTACATCCATGTGGAGCCTCTAGATTTTGTGTTATGCTTGGAAAGGCTTTTCCTAATCCAGGATTATAGAAGAATTCCCTCATAGTTTTGTCCAGTACCTTTAAAATTATATTTTAATTTATCTGGAATCGATTTTGTATAAAGTTTGAGCTTTATTTTATTTTTTTCCAGATGGCTACCAGTTGTCCCAATAAAATACTATATCAGTTAAAATGCTTTCAGCTGTGATTGTAACCAGCGGAAAAACAGCTTAAGCAGTTGGTACATTTACCAAGTCACACAACAAGAAATCTGGGGTAGGGTTGTTCCAGAGTTGGTGAATTCAGTGGTTCAACAATGATTTCATGGACCCAGATTCCTTCCACATTTTCAGTGCGTTGACTTCATTCCTTTATTCAAACTGAAAATTGAGGGCTTTGTCTCTTCTACATTGTCCTCAAAACAAGGTTAGTTCTATAAGAATTCCATTTATGTTGATAATGATGCTTTTGTAGCACTGAGCATATTATTATCAGATTTGCAGAATATCTTTCACATTGCAAATTAATTGAAGTAGGAATCACATCTATCAAAAGTTTCAGCTATTGTGTCCAATACAAGAAATATGACATTGTCATTCTAATGGCTATGTATGTGACTTCCCTCTGGAGTGGGATTTGACAAAATTGGATACAACTTTGATGGAATTGGCCAAGAACTGCCTCAGCTCCTTACCAAATCCTGCAGCTCACGTGCCTCTGAACTTAGGCATCTGTTTTTCCCTTGAGTTACAGTGAAAGAAGCATCCCTGCTCCAGCCAAGGCCAAAGGCCAATGCTTCCACATGGCTGTGTATCTTCAGTTCTTCCCTTGCTCTCATTTATCATCAAATTCTTTCTCTCTACTGCACTGTTTCCATTAGCAGTCTAACATGTCTCTTGGTGCTCCAGTCTCCTGCAATCACCACTCCATTTCTCTTCCCCACTCCACAGAAAAATTTCTGAAAGCCAAGTTTAACTTGCTACCTTTTTGTCCTTGCCTCCCATTCCACCTCAACACACTTCAGTCAGGCTTTCATTACTCCATTCTCCCATCCCCACATTGATAAGAGACAGTTCCTATTAAGGCTGCCAGTGTAGATGTCCATGCAGTCGAACTCTTCTGATTTTCTTATGACTAGCCTGGTAGCTTTCTCAGCACCTTTTCTGGCTGCAGACCTCTAGCAATGCTCCAGGCTCTCTACCTGCACTCTCTCCTACAGCCACGCTTTAAATATCATCTATTTATGGATGACTTCCAAATCCACACCTCTTCTCCTCTATCCTGAGGTCTAGACTTATTTATCTAATTACCTTTTGGCATTTCCACTTAAGTGTTTAATAAAAATGTCAAACATAACATGTCTAAAGCAGAACCAATTTTTTTCCCTTCCTCCCAATTTATTCTTCCCAGAGTCTTCCCCATCACAGTAAATGGCATCTTCATTTGCCCAACTGCCCACATGCAATTATCAGCAAGTCCTATAGGTACTTAACAAAATATGTCTTTAGTCTGGCTACTGCTCTCCCTTCTCCACTGCTACATCCTAGTAGCCTGGATTACTAGGATAGTCTAATCAGTCTCCAGCTTCCTCTCTTTTTCACCTTGGTCCATTCTCCATACAGCAGCCTCAGTGATTTTTCTAAAATGAAAATTAAGTTATATGACTTCCCTCCTCAAAACTTTTTAAATGGTGTCTCATCACCCTCTGTGATAAAACTCCTTTTCCTGATACCCAGGGTTCTACAGTGTGTGGTATTTGCCCACCTAACCTCATTTTATCCCCTCTTCATTCCAGCTGAAGCACTATGGCTATTTTTCTTTCCATCAAGCACACCAAGCTTGTTCCCATTTCAGGACATTTGCACTTGCACTTGGAATATTCTTCCTCTTACATTTGTGTGGATATGTCCTCATCATTCAGGGCTCAGCTCACATGAAAGTTCTTAGAGTCCTGTGCTGAGTAATCTACTAAATCACTTGTGTCTTTCCCCACCCTCTGTCATTCTCCACCACAATATTCTATTTTAGTATTTTCAAAGCATGATTTATCAGGAACTGATATCTTATTTATTTATTGACATGTTAATCATCATTCTCCACTGGAATATAAATTATTTTGAAGGCAGAGACTTGGGCTATCTTATGCTCTGCTATATTCCCGTTACTGGAAACAGTTCCAAATGTTTATCAAGTAGTGGGTACTCGGTAAATGTTTGTTAACTGATTTATTACCCCATCTTTGTTCTGGGCAGTCACTTTACCTCTTCTGATCTCAGTTCCTTCAATATTAAGATGAGGAAGCTTGAAGAAAAGGATACCTGAAATTCCTTCTGGCTCAGTCTGCAATGACTATGTCTTAAAACCTACAGTAATTACAGGAAAAATCTTGTTGCATCAAAGATTTGTATCTACTGAAGAACATTCTTTTTTTTTTTTTTTTTTTTTTGCGATATGCGGGCCTCTCACTGTTGTGGCCTCTCCCGTTGTGGAGCACAGGCTCTGGACGCACAGGCTCAGCGGCCATGGCTCACGGGCCCAGCCGCTCCATGGCATGTGGGATCTTCCCAGACCGGGGCACGAACACGTGTCCCCTGCATTGGCAGGCGGACTCTCAACCACTGCGCCACCAGGGAAGCCCAGAACATTCTTTTTTTAAAATTAAAAAAAATTTATTTTGGCTGCTCCTGGTCTTAGTTGTGGCATGCAGGGTCTTAGTTGTGGCATGCGGGATCTTCGTTGTGGCATGTGGACTTCTTAGTTGTGGCATGCGAACTTTTAGTTACAGCATGCATGTGGGATCTAGTTCCCCGACCAGGGATCTAACCCAGGCCCCCTGCATTGGGAACGCAGAGTCTTACCCACTGGACTACCAGGGAAGTCCCATGAAGAGCATTCATTTATTCATTCATTCATTCATTCAACAAGCTTCTTCTGAGTGCTGACCATAGCCTGGTACTGTTCTAGGCACTGGAGGCCAAGTCATCGCCATCAAGATTATAGCGCATCAGTCTCAACAAACAGAAAACCTAGAAGGTTAATGCTATCCTTGTTCTCCAGCTGATTTTCTACTGATACTTCACTTTCACAACAGTTTTCTCAATTTTGCTTAGTTTATCTACACTGGGCTCCCTTTAAGTTAAAGTTATTATCACTATTACCATAGTTAATTTCCAAGAATTCTAGGATAAAGTGACATAATTTATGTGGCTATAACTTTAATAACACCATGTAAAACATAGGCATTAAGGCTGCAGATTTTCTGCCAATCTGATTTAGTTTTTTTTTTCTTTTTTTTTGATTTAGTTTTAATCCAAACGCTGCCATGCTTCCAAATTTAATTGCAGCTTGACTTAAACTAAAATTTTGAATTTTATGAATCTAATTTTTTAAAAAAGAGATTAATAAGGAACAAAATTTGTATATATTCAGGTCAAGATGTGCAGAGGACTGCTAATTCTCTTGCCAAAATTTGAGCCAGCTGGTTTTAAATTTGAATTAGAATGAGTGTATATGTAGAGCCAATCATTAATCAAATGTCTAGAATGAAAATAAATCACTTTCAAAACTGTAGAGAATGAAAAATGATTAAGAAAAGAAAAGCAAATTGTTATACATTGTGCTAACTGCCATTTGTCAGCACAGGCTACAAATCACTCATAGAAAGCAATGTCTACTTACATTTGCTTTAATCAATTATATAAAGAGGTATAGTATAGCTATATAATGTTTTAATATTGCATACAAGCACTATATTTAAAGCACTATATATTGGTCAAAATGTTTTTGGTTGGGAAGGAAGACAGAAATCCAATTCAGGGGAATACTTATTGTTTCATGTAACTGGGAAAGCCAGAACTCAACTAATGTAATGTCATCAGAGAATTCTTCTCTTTCAATCAGGGGCTCTCCTGGTGAACTAATGTTCACTAGCAGCTCAGGATTCATATTCTACCAGTTTATCAACCCAAGTGGAAAGAACCGGTTCTTTTTCAATAGCTACAATAGAGAAATCCTGGGCAATATTCTGACTGGCCCAGTTTGGAAACAAACTAACAAAATGTGCTTCAAAGGTCCTCACACTCCTAGATTACTCTTTTTCTCCTTCAAAACTGTTATTCTTGCAGTGAGCTGATCTTAGCTAAATTTTAGGAGAATGTAATCTGATTAAATTGATTCACCTTAAGGTATTTAAAATGATAGCTTTATCATTTGCAACTTATCAGTAAATGAACTGATAATTGGTACAATGTCAGAATAAGAAAAGGACTTAAGGCAGTGTGGATAAAGACAGTTTTAATCAGGTTCACTAAACCATGCCAATATAGAAGGATACATTCTTTCATACACAAGGCATAGAAATCTGGACATCTCTGCCCTTCTCCTCACACTATTTGTGAGTGCAAATATTTGGCGGTGTATTGGGAAGATGCTGTGAGAGTGGTCTGTCCTTGGTTCAGGCAATAAGAGATACATGGTAGAGAACAGAAAAGAAATAATAAAACTAAGTCAGCTTGTATTTTTTTTATCATCATGTACAGAAATTCTAAACAATATCAGTGATATAATATCCATCCCCACCTTGATGGACCAGTCCCACTGTTCCTGCATCCCCCTGGGGTTCCTTGCCAATACTTCCTCCCATCTCCCCATTCAAGCATGCCAGAATAGAAGTCAGAGCCCTGGCATATTACTTTTCACAACTATTGATACATGACTAGGGGAATTAATGTATTGGTGACTTGCATTGTAAAGAAAAGAGTGAACTGAGACTGCAAGAGGAAAAATTCAAGAGACAGTCCTTTACAAAATGGATTATAATTCATGTGTTATAAGCAGTAAGTATAATCTTGAAATATAAAATAATTGAATTAGCCCCTCAAATAAATTCGACAGGAAAAGTCTATTCTGGAAGAACAATTCATTTGTCAGCTGAGCAAAAGAAGCTTATAAGGAACAGCTGAATAATGCCAAATGTCTGTTAAACTAATTTAAAGGCAAGCATATGAATTTGATTTGGATCAGTGTCTGTCTTCCTTGCCATGTAGCCCTGGCCCGGGAGGGAGTATCATTGCTGGTCCAGCAGGTGGCACTCTTTTCTTTGTGCACTAGTACTAAACTAACAACTAACTTGTCCAAGTACAAGGTAGTTTAGAGTCCTGCCTTCAGAAGAACCCTATAATCTGTTTATCTATGGCAATAATATGGTTATAGATTTCACAAGGGCAACTATGCTGGTCTGGTCTTCGTCAAATTTTTTTCTTAAATCAAAGACTTGTTTTATTATGGTACACGGACTGGGACTGATGTGAGAGGGTGGATGTAGTGGGCAACCACTGCCCTGATTAGCATCAGATGTCCATCCCGATGGCCATGAATGTGCCAAAGGTGCCGCCGCTCTGCATCATGGTTTTCCTGACACCGCCCATCAGACCCCGACCCCGTATTCCGATCCTGAGACAGGAAAAGATGCTGAAGAGCGCCGCCGCCGCCATGTCCGCGGTGCAAACCATCACAAAACCCATCTTCACGAGGTGGAAGCAGCTTGGCTGGAACTGTGCGTAGGGACTCAAGGCCACCAGCATCTCGCTTGTGGCCTTGGCCACTTTTGGTCTTTGTCAGATTTGAAGATTGGTCCATACACATCTAACTACCCCATTGGGTCTAGAGTTTGTCATCTTTAGTTTTAAGCCTTTATCGGTTTCTACGCTATGTCTAAGGTCTTGCACAATGCTGGAGGTCTACATAAAATTGTGATGATTCATATTTGAAAAGCAGGTTGAGCAAAAGTAATGTTTCTCAATTAAAACAAAATATTTTTCTAATAAAAATTCCACACATTCTTGGAGCTTCTGAAACTTCCCCTCAAGAATCATTGATGAGAAGTTGGATTCCATCTTCTACATATTCTTTCTAGAAAAGATTTTATCCAGTTAATTTTCTACAGTTTGTATTACAAAAACAGGTTTTTGTGTCTTTCAAATATACAATTAAAACATAATGGGCACATTTTTTTCCCTTTCAAAATTGATCCTAATGTCCTGCCTCCTGGAGAGTGTGATTGCTGGTCACAAATTAAAGGTACTATAATAAGCACAAGAATAAAAAGAACTAACATTGATATATTAATAAAAGCAATTAATAACCAAACAGTAAAACACCTTTTCATTTATTACCTCTTACTACCATGCTAGCGTCATTTAGAGAGTGCTAAATATGTGCTAGACATATTCATATGTAATAAGTTCATTACATATATGATATCATTTAATTTTCAGATACCCAGTTTGAAGAAAAGAAATATAAAGCTTACAAACTTTATTTCCCCAAGTCATGTGGCAAGTCAGTATCAGAATGAGGATTTCTAAAGCTTTTACCCCTAAAAAAGACAGAACATATTAGAGTATTGCAACAATCTTGTTAGTAAGTGAAGGAGCTTCATTTAAAAAAAAAACAAAAATGGTTCATAAAATGACTTTCAATAGTTAACCCTATTTTGTACAACAACCTATAACAGATATTAAGATTAGGCCTTCTTTAGAAGTTGTACAAAGAGGAGAGGGGAAGAGAGTGTTAAGTAAAGATGGGAGAGGGTCAGAGACAAATTAAATTGATTTTAGAATTTGCTTATGTTTAGCACAATCTTCAAAGAAGATTATTCAATAAAGAACATAAGGAAATATGTTTTAATAAGCCTAATGTGTTTAATTTGCCGTGTGTGTTAAACAGGTAAATGTCTTTAATATATATAAAGCTCTTACAAATCAATAAGAATAAGAAATCAATAGGAAAATGGAAAAGTATAACAATAGCCAATTCAGAAAGGAACACATATGGCCAGAAAATCCATGGGAAAACTAATTAACCTTCTTGTTAAGAATTTCAAAATTAAACAATAGAACGTTATACCAATTTCAACTCCCCAAATTGCCAAATATTAAAAGGAATAATGAAAATAATAATAATAAATAATAAAAGACATGCCAAAGTCCAATGTGATTGAGGAGTAGGGAAATAGGTATGCATCCATTGCTAGTAGATAGGTGAATTAATTTACATTTATACAATGAACTATCATGGACCTATATCTAAATATTTAGATGGAAATATTCCAGATGAAAAATTATGATACAGATTACAGAATACATATAGAACATCATTTCATTTTGATAAATAATTATAAATAAATGTATATATAGTTATAAATTATAATTGCATATACATTTGTATGTAAATTTGTAGGAATCTACATCAAACTGGTAATTGGGGTTATCTAAAGATATTGATGTCGGGATTTGGGTGAATTTTCCAGGTTTTTTCTTTTTGTTTATCAGTGTCTAATTTTTCTATAGTAAAACCTGGTTACTTATGTAAATAAACAAAAGCAAGATTCAAAATAAAAGAAGCAGTATCGTGGTTAAGAGGATGAACTCTGGAGTCAGGTAAGCCCAGGTGATGGGTGACCTCGATAAATTCCTTAAACTTCTTAATCTTGGTTTCCTTACCTGTAAAATGGTGATAATAATAGTGCCTACCTCAGTGGGTTTTTGTGAAGATTAAATTAGACAGCTGATGTGACCTACTGTTTGTGCTTACCAGTCAATCAAATAATTACAGAGCTTATACTCGGATATTACAGGGCAGTACAAGGTACTTGGGGAAATGCACAGTTTGAGATTGTCCCTGCTCTGCAGGCAGTTAAATTCCCAAATAGACAGATGTCACTAACTCAAATGAGAACATGGCAAACAAGGGGTTCAAAGTTCTATGACATGCAAGGGAATCCCAAAACACAGTCACATTTTCAATGTGCTAAATGTCTATTAAACTAATTTGTTCCTTCAAAAAAAGGTAATTTAAATGGGCGAATTATATTTCAATTAAGATGTTAAAAAAAGGTAATCATTTTAGTATGTGAAACTTACCTGAAAGAAATGGTCTCAAGAGTATTTTAAGACCCAAAACACTGATGTGATACAAAAACTAACATTGTAAAGGAAATTTTCTAAACTAGCTGATTTGAATCATATGAAGTTGAATCTGGTTCATAAAGTTATTGAACTGCTTGGAGACTCATTTTAGTGTGTGATTAATAAAATGATTCCCACATAGGATTTGCAAATATTAAATACTATCACTAAAATAATGAATTCCTTAATTTTTCCTGTAAACCGATTGGGGAAAAAGAGCTTTATTCGGGGAAAAAAGGGAGCAGAAGTTCTTGCTTAATGTAACATCAGTGATTTTCAAGGTCCAATTAAAATACACTTTCTCTAGAAAATTGCCTCTTTGACCACTCTGTCCTTCTGATAATAACAATCCTAGTTTCCATTTACTGAACACTTATTATGTTCCTCGGAATATGTTAAGTGCTTCACAGACCCAATCAAATTTAATTTTGACTATACTATGAGGTAAGTGTTATTAGCTCCATTTAACAGATAAGGAGACTAAGACAGGTAAGTTAAGAAACTTGACCAGGTCACATGGCTATTAAGTAATCTATTAGGTTAGGATTCCAAGCTGGAACTGTCTGGTTACAAAGCTTGTTAATAACTACACCATACAAAGTCCTTCCTTGTACTTTGTTCATTCTGTGAATGCTACAAATGAGCAAAGAATGATAGATCAGTATAATCAGCCTTTTCTCAGTGTATTCCCAAATAAGAGCTAAAGAGCTAAGACAAGCTAAAACTATACTCTGGCAGGAGATCCAAACTAGTTTTATTTAATAACAATAACAGTATTCTGAGGCATAATTATAGCAATTTATATAATGAAAGGAATTACTACTCTGAGAAAATATACTTAATAGAGCCAACTAGAATATTGAGAAAAGAGTTGAGCATTGAATTGTTTAAATCATTGAATAGTTATCTGGAAATACTCTTTATTCACTGAGATCACAGCTTTCATTGACTGCAGATTCTTACATTTTATATTTCACGCATTCACTTATTCAGTAGCCGTCCACTGAGCACCTACTATGTGCTAGGTGTTGTTCTAGGCTTTTAAGATATATCAGAGAACATAAAATCCCTGTCCTTAAAGAAAAAAAAATAATAAAAAAGAAAACAAATAATTTTTTAAAAATCCCAAGAAACAACAGTATCAACAAAGACAATCCCTGACCTCATGGAGTTTCCATCTCAGTGGGGAGAGACAGACAATGAAATATATGTCAGATGATGCTAGGTGATATGAATAGAAATAAGAAAGGGTAAGAGGCAGAGAGATGAAGGCTGGTGTTTAAATAGGGGGTTAAGAAAAGCCTCTCAGAGGTGTTAGCATTTAAGTAGAGCTATGAATGAAGTGAAAGAGTTGGAGAGTAAGCCATGTGAATTACCTGAGGGAAGAGAAATCTAGGTGAAGAAAGAGCATGTGCAAAAAAGGCCCTGAGCTTGGTGAGTCCTAGAAGAGGCAAAAAGGCCAGTAGGGCTGGAATAGAGAGAGCAAGGGGGAGGGAGAGGGTGTGGTAGATGAGGGCAGAGAGGAAGTCCCGCCGAGTGTCTGTGACAGACTTTGTGTTTTTTTCTCTGAAGGAGGGAGACCAGTTAGGAGGCTATTGTAATCATCCAGGTGAGAAATGATGGGGTTGATAGCAGTGGAGGGGATGAGAAATGGTTGGATATTGGATGTATTCTGAAAGTAGATTTGAAAGGATTTACTGATGGATTGGAACATAAGGTGTGAGAGACTGGGTGTGAGGTATGAGAAATCTTTGTGCTAAAACGCTAGATAATTAACCTTGGAGGGAAAAGCCTTCAAAGTCCTCCACAGGCCTGGTTCTTGTGTGAACAGACCATTTGACCTTGGAGGTTAAGTCAACAGGAATCACTAAAATCTGACTGCTAAGAATAGGAAGAAATAAGTGGTGACCCTTCTACCAAGCTGGTTCTTGTTTGGGAGAAGCTGCCAAGCTAAACAGTGGTTGTGGGAAAAGAACAAGTGCACTTTCTAATGAACTATTTCTAGTTTGCGGAGGGGAGGAACCGAACCTAAAGATGTTAAGAGCAGAGTCTGATCAAGGCCCAGCCTTCGGTTCTCCCTAGCTTTTTCCATTTCCCTCTTTTTTTCCCTTCATCCCCCACTCCCTCCTTGGTCCAACTTCTTGGCTGCAGGAAGGGACAGTTTACCACTGGTTCTCAAACGTCAACAGGCATCAGAATTACGTGGAGTGCCTGTGAAAACAGATTGCTGGGCTCCACTCCCAGAGTTTCTAATTGGGGCGCCCTGTGTGTGTGTGTGTGTGTGTGTGTGTGTGTGTGTGTGTGTATGCGCGTGCGTGTGTGTAGAGCGGTAGAGAGGAAAGGTGCCGAGATTTTGCGTTTCTAACAAGTTCTTAGGTTATGCTTGAGAAGAACTGTTGCTTCCGTACCGGAGAGGAGGGCGTGCAAAGCAAGGAGCTCTGGAACTCCACCTCGTGAAATGTGAGGGGGAAGGTTCCAGCTCACAGAGGTTTCCAGTCACTAGGGAAATTGTCCTCTTACCCCAAGGTGAAAATAAGAAGCCAGAGAAGAGAAGAAGCGGGAAGTAGTCCTTCCAGACCAGACATCCCCTCGGAGCTTCCCAGTGAAACGAAGGCGGGAAGACAGCCCCGGGCCAGCCCACAGATCCTCAGAGGGCGCGGACCCGTAGGAGGCGCCCGAGAAGGCCGCGCCTCTTGGAGGAAGTTTGCCCTTTAATTGCAGAGCTCAGATCTCCGTCTCATCAACTTCCAGGAGCGGGCAGCGGGCGCCGACGGGAGTGTCAGTCCCTCCCGCCCAGGGACTGGGTCGGGCAGCCGCGGCGTTCAGCGTTCTCCCGCACCGTCGCCATGGGCGGCTCGGCCTCCAGTCAGTTGGACGAGGGCAAGTGCGCCTACATCCGAGGTACGCCCGCCGGGGGCTTCCCGGGAGCGCGACGCCCGTCCGCCCGGAGCCTTGCGCCAGGCTGGGCCCCCGGGCACTGGCCCCAGAGGGGGCGACCCGACCGGCGTCCGCAGCGCCCCTGTCCGCCACGACCCGCTTTCCACCGGCGTGCGCGGGGATGACAGGGGCGCACGGGACGCTCAGCCAGGGTTCCCGCAACCGGACGGCAGCTCGGCCTGCGCGCCCTGGCCCGGGTGGGGTGCGGGGCAGCCAGGGCGAAGGGGCTGAGGATGCTTAGGGAAGCGCCGCCGGGCGGTTGGGAGACGCAGGTGAAGGTTGTGGAGAGGAGGACCACCCAGCTGCCTCCACTCGGGCCGCTTCGTTGTCTGTTCTGCACATCCCGCCCCCCGCCCAGCAACACCTCGCCGTCCTGTACTTGGCATTGGACTCAGTTCTGAGCTCTTTCTGAACTTGCCGCAGAGAGAACAGTGGGGATGTCCCCTCGCTTCTAGAGATTCCCCTGGGGATTCCCGGCATATAAGGCAGAATTTCCCTGGCCTGGTTTTGTAAGACGCAGCGTCGGCCACAGCTTTACTTGAGCTTCATAGTGTTACTTGTGGGATGATTTCATCAGAGGCAGAAAGGACAATGTCATCAGGCCCCCAGGTTGTGCGGTTCCCTTCTCTTCCCGGAGGTGAGAGGTTGGGGAAAACCGAAAGAGGAACACTGGCATATTGGGTAACAGTTGCTAAAATTGTTTATGGGGAGAAACTCATTCGAGAGCCTTTCTGGAATATAGTGATACAGTAAAGAGTGTGAGGCAGAAGAAAACAAAACCCAAACTGAGCTGCAACTGCAGGAAATCATGATTCTTTATCTCCTGGGTGTAACTGGCCTCTTTCTCTTCCCTCCCCCGCAAACCTTGCCGACAACCACTACCTAACAGTTGGTTATCTTGTGAATTTAGTTTTTCTGGCTTTAGAAATACCTGCTAAACTAGGTATTATACTCTAGGTTTTACCCTAATTCTGCAAAAAAAAGGTCTTTCTGGTACCTCTTTCTGGCCCCTGAACCATTTCCTAAGAGGAAAGCATTTATTTAGTGTCTTTATTCCAAATTTGCTTTCAGTCACAACATTTAAAACCATTTAAAAAGGATATCAAATTAGGGCACTTGAGAGCAATTTAACTGATTTTCCAGACTTCTGCTCTGGTGCTTTGAGAGGTAGAAGATCATCAACAACCCCTACTGTCAGGGAATAAAACTTGGTCAAGTATCCCTTTGCTGTTGTTTATTTAAAATGGGGAAAAGATGGATGATTTGTTTATATGAGAAAAAGAGCTAAACCAAGTCTGCCTTAATCTTACAAATTTGGCTACATGCTTGTTATTTACACCAATGGTTAGGGGACTGAAAGAACAATGTACTAGAACGTTGTGAGAAGGGGCTTGCATTTAATTATTAGCAAAATATGTTTATGGCATTTATTTTATAAAACTTGGTTTCACTGAAAAGCATAGAAACATCAAGTTGCAGCATGGCCTCTACGGTAATCAGTGGAAGTCCCGCAATGTGAGGGGGTTAACTTGCTTGAAGAAGACTTCATGGTTATCATGGATGTTGCTGCAGACGCAAGCATTGTACTCATGTGATAAGAAAATGTGTTACCTTTTTCATTCTGAAATTAAATTATGACATACAAAAATATGAGCTAGCTAGTACACAGGAAGGACTTGTAATAAATGTATTCTGAATGCATAAAACTATAAGCAGATTGTGTGACAGTCATTATATCCTCTAGTCTTGTTCAGTTATATCTCCTCATTATTTGTTTGGGAGGGCACTTTCAAGGTATGTAGGGGTGGAGGGAAGAGAAGAGTTAAAGTTAGAATACCTCCAGAGAAAATGAGAAGTTGCCTCATTTGAGAATACTAGTCTTGCCAAAAAGAGAAAAGAGCACTGGAAAAATGCATGGTGTTGTGAATTGTTAGTGCATGAGCAAAAGAAGTTCATGAGGCTGTGATTTCCTGATGGTTTTGAAGCCCCAGATCCCTGAAAAAAACCATAACCCTGTCTTCACTGCTTTGCCCATCCGTTAGCCCACAAATATTCTCAAGCTTTGATTTAATTGTGAGCAGAACAATTGAAAGTATGACAGTAAAGTTTAAGCACGATTTTATAACCTTTCTCATAAAGTAGCCGCCAGTGAAATATTATAGATTTGAAATCTCCTGTAGCTGAGAAAATAACTTTCTTTCAAGCTTTATAAACTTTGCCAACATGGAGAATAACTAGTCAATACATTTGGAGTGAATTTTGCTAACTTAATCTTGTACGTGTTATGAGCAGCTGTATTGCTAGTAGGCTAATGATTCTGTATCAGCACTTACTTTTGGCCAAATCATTTAATAGCTGCCACTTGGTTTGTGTGCCTCAAAACTTTGTATTATTAGTGATCTTTGTCCCATGGATATTTTGAAAGTACATTATTTCTTAAGATTTGGTAAATCTCTAGGTAAAGGGGCACCAGAAGTGTTAAAGGAGTTACTTCATTTCTAAAGATGTTAGTTTTGAAAATTAGTACCGCGCTCATGTTTCTTAACAAAAGAATACATTTTGGGGATGTGTCTAGAAGTCTTTCAGTAACTTCCCTTGATGAGATGTTGCTATTAATAAACAATACTAAGACCAGCTTGTAATCACATGGGTAGTGTCATCTGTTAGCCGTCAGGAATGCTTTTAGCAGTGACCTAAAAGGATCTTGCTTTAATGAGAAAGAAAGCTCATAAAATCCAGGCATCAGTGGTCAATTTAGGGCACTTTTCTCTTTTCCTGCCCTGTGTTTTTTTCCTTTTAAACTTTTGGTATGCCTAAAAGTGAACTACAGCGTCAAAAAACACAGCGTTTTCCTGTTAAAGCAATAATTTTATTTCCTTTAAAAAATTACCATTGAATTGTTGATGAATCAAAAGAAAACAAACTTGAAAACTCTCTCACATATGTCCTGTGGAGGGTCGGAAAAGTACTGGAAAATCAATGCTGCGGCTGAGAACTGAGGGATACTTGGGTTCTTGGGGTGGGCTGGGGGATGCTGGAGGACACCTCTAGGCCTGGTAGCAGCAAATAGCAGTCAAGAAAACTGTTCTTCTCCTAGACTGACTATCACATTGTCAGCCACACCTCACCTGTAAACCGGCTTCCTCTGAAATACTCATCAGTGATCTGATGCTTATAAAGGAAGAAATGAGTTTCAGCTTAAAAACAACATGTATTCCTCTCAGAGGAATTTTCTCATATTTATACCATAAGGGTTAACTTAGGTGGCTGTATGTGAAATTTATGCTGATGATAGTGTCTGGAGTAAAGTCTCCCTAGACCAGGTGAATGGAAGATAGGGAGTTTGCAGTCTCCTCACCCTAGATGTGTAGTTATTAGTCCACACATTTGCTTGTTCTTCAGCTGTGATTTGTTGGTAGGAGATGGGCAAAAGAACTGGTCTGATGTAATCTCAGAGTTCAATTTATCTCTAGTAAAAGTACAGTTGACCCTTGAACAATATGGGGGTTAGGGGTGCTGACCCTCTGTACTGTCGAAAATCTGTGTATACTTATAGTAGGCCCTCCGTAACTGCGGTTCCTTGCTGTCCACGGATCCACATCCACGGATTCAACCAACTGTGGATCATGTAGTGCTGTAGTATTTACTATTGACAAAAAGTAAGTGGACCCACGGAGTTCAAACCCATATGTTGTTCAAGGGTCAACTGTATATTGTAATGGAACTTTAGGATACAGAGTGTGGTAGACACTATAAGATGCCAACCCAGCATCGTTTCCCCATTCCTCTTTCATAACAGAGCCCCAGTTTTGTTAGGGCAGCCCTCTGTTTCAGAGAGGCTAGCCCCACTTATGGCTTCTGAGAGATGGGTGCTAGTTGGTCCATGCCTATCATGGTGGTGTGTTCTTGTCAGTGATTGCAGTTGACCCTTGAACAACATGGATTTGAACTGCATGGGTCCACTTATATGCAGGGTTTTTTCAATAGTAAATTCTGCAGTACTATATGATCCCCAGTTGGTTGAATCTGGGCATGTGGAGCCACAGATATGGAGGAACTGCAGTTATTGAGGAACGCATATATGGAGGGCCAACTGTGCAGAGGGGGGGCGCCTCTCACACCCATCTCCCCGCTGATGTTCAAGGGTCAGCTGTATACAAGGCATGGGATTGTGATGAAATCTGGCCACTGAAGCTTTTTTTTTGGCTGTGTTGGGTCTTCATTGCTGCGTGTGGGCTTTTTTCTAGTTGCGTTGTGGTGCGTGGGCTTCTCATTGTGGTGGCTTCTCTTGTTGTGAGCACGGGCTCTAGGCGTGCGGGCTTCAGTAGTTGTGGCACGCGGGCTTAGTTGCTCTGCGGCATGTGGGATCTTCCCGGACCAGGGATCGAGCCAGTGTCCCCTGCATTGGCAGGTGGATTCTTAACCACTGCGCCAACAGGGAAGTCCCTGTCCATTGAAGCTTGAAGGGAACTTTGCTGGCTGCTTCTAAGAAAACTTTCTTCCCTTTTCAAAAGGAGACAAAGGGAAGAGATGTATTCTCTCCTTTTGGATTTTGTTGCGTCTGAAATGTGATGCCTGGAACTGCTGTTTTTATCTTGATGAGCAGGAGGGGCACTAGCTTAAGACATAGGCAACACCTGGAGCAGTGCCAGGCTGAGGCAGTCTCAGAGAGGAGAAGCTGGAGCCCAGCAAACCTCACTGATTGCCTGCCCTACTCTTGAGTACATCTTGTTATGATAGATACTAAGTCCTCTTTGAGCTGGGCTGGTAGAGACTGCTAGTTATCCCCTAATATAATTCTCTCTTGCTTTTTAAAATAATAGAACTTCCAAATGTTAGCTGGCCACACGAACTCCTAGAATAAAGATATTTCCCAGTCTCCTTTGCAACTAGATAGGGTCATGTAACTGAGTTTTGGCTAATGGGATGTAGGTAGAAGTGCTGTATGCAGTCCCCAGAAAGTGACCTTAAAGGGAAAGGGTGTGCCTTTCTTTGTCCTGTCCTCCATACTGCTGGCTAGATTGCGAAAGTGACTGGAGCAGCCATCTTGGACGATGGCTTGTCCTTTAAGAAGGAATTCATGCAAAGTGGAATAAGTGGACAAAGGAGCCTAGGTTCCTGAGGACTTCATGTAGTAGAACTTACATACCAGCTTTGGACTACTTACCTCTGGACCATAATAAGGGAGAAATAAACTTCTATCTTACTTAAGCCAGTGTTATCTGTGCTATTACTGTTATCCACAGTCAAACTTATCCTAACTAATATAATTTTCTTCTGTTATTTATGGCCCAAAGCATTCTAGCCAGTACACTAAGTGCTGCCTTATTAGGTCCCCCTCAAGAAAAATTAATCCAAAGAAAGTAGGAAGTGGGTAAGAATTATCCCATTAGTGTTTGTCTCAGTTCCTAATTTGTAGAAATAAATGGGTTCTCCTAAGAAGTGAGGAATTGCAGTGCCTCAGGTGGGAAGAGCAGGGACGGGAGAAAAGAAGAAGGAGAGGGCCCTGTGTAAATAATGCACAAAGATATATTGATCCCATTATGTTTTAATTTAAGAAATGACAGTCTACTAGTGCAGCTGGCAGGAGTTTTGCATTAGGAAAGCTATTGCAGATTAGGAATTTCTGGTGGCAATTATTACTTTCTACTACCTTTAGTCTTTGCGAATGGAAATCAAGACTTTGGGAATTCAATGTGAATTGAGGTTCTTAGATTCATCAAAAATAAAGACCCTAGGCTGAGACAAATCAATATTTTCTCCCGTGCTTTTGGAAGAAAGAGTGATCTTCCCTCTTTGGTCCCAATTCATGTTCAGATGAACGCATAGAGTCAGATGCTAAATCAAGATCTGGTTTTGATGAAACACTTTTTTTTTTGCGTATGGACGTTGGCTACAAGAGGATCACTTCATCACGGGTGCTTTAGTAATAGTAACTCCTAGAATGACAATAGTGATTTTTATTTAGTTTTGCTGTGGACTACTGAGCTGATTATGGTTTTACTCTGTTGTTCTCTGGAAAGATCTGAACTGGGTTCCCAGGTAAAAAGTGCAACAGGAGGAGCAGGATTTGTGACAGTAGTTTCTAATTTAATTAAAATAAATGTACTGTGAAAGTTTTACAAAATATGCAATGTGCATTATGACAGTGAATTTTAATCTCCTAATCAGAAATTTTAATATTTTTGATCAGTGAAGCTAACTAACACCATTTTAAGGAAAAAGGTACATACAGCAGTTTGCCTTGTGAAATGAAAAATGAAGTCAGAGGTGAGGATAATAATGAAAAGGAAGACAAAAGAATAAAAAAGCACAATTCATCTGCCACAGTCTGTTAAAAGCACTTTAGTAAAACATATGACATGAGGGCTGAAATTCTAACAGTTCCAAACTAAAACACACACACACACACACACACACACACACACACACAATCCCAAATGCAATACAGATTTTCTCCTGTGAAACTGGAAAATTCATTTTAAAAAGAGACTAGCAAGTTGCTGCCAATAAGAAATTGCAGGCCAGCTTATAAAAGTACCTCTTTTTTTTTTTTTTTTTTGGTACTACATGTTTTTTCTCACAGGAGAGAAGAAAAGATTTAGATATATGAAAGAAATTAATTCAGTTTTGCAAATTGCAAGGTCTAAGACCCAAAGAAGTTTATACTTCTATGCTTGATGTTGTTTGGATATTGCTGTAGATAGGATCAGAATAAATCAATAGTTTTTTTACTAGGAGGCTTGAAGTGCTTTTTAAAAAGTCCATAGTCTGAAGGAATTTTGGAAAAAGAGTAAAAGTTTCTATGCCAAACCATGTGGATTTTTTTTTCTTTTATTTAAAAATAAAACATAGGCTTCAAAACCATGCAAAACAAATGCATAGCTTAGTGCATCATTACAAGGCAAATGTCCTGTAGCCACCACCCAGGTCAAGAAATGGAAGGAACTTTACTAGCCATCCCAGAAGCCTCCATGTACCCCATCCCAATCTTAGACCCCTTTGTCTCTCCAAAAAAAACTACCCCTGAAGATACTGGCTCCTAAAAGAACTCTTTATTTCCTCGCAGTTCTGCTATCTGCCTCGGATTCCACTGGGTGATTCTACTTATTTCCTAGTAGTCAGTCCTGTGAGTCCATTCAGCTGGCAGATTGGCTGGTGGCTGGTCTGAACTTGGGTAAGCTGTCTCTCCAGGTGGACTTTCTACATGGTCTTTCCAGTAGGGTCCTGAACTTTTAAAATGCTAAGTCAGGGTTTGCAAGAATGCAAAAGCTTCTAGACGCTGCCAGAGCTTCTTATGGCTTAGCCTTAGGACAGCACAGTATTACTCTGCCACATTCTATTGGTTAAAGCAAGTCTCAGGGCCAGTTCAGATGCAAGAGGAGAGGACTCCACAAAGTCATGAATACTATGAGCTGTGTTTCGTTAGGGGCTGCCAGTGTAACAGATGACCACATTACTCATCCTAGATTTTATAGTAATGACTTTCTTATACTTCCTATAGTTTTATCACCCAACAATGCATTTTTAAACACTATAGTTTAGTCTTGCCCATTATAAAGATATCTTTTTAAGTTTCTTTTAAACTACAGGTTTCCCTTACGTCTCTGACTTTTACTTGCAAATGATCTGTTGACAGATCTGGGCTCTTGGACATGTAGGGTTTTCCACAGTCTGGAATTTTTTCATGGTGCCGTTCCATGCATTTCTCCTGTACTTTCTACAAATCGACAGAGATAGTGAGATGTGATCAGACTGAGGATTCATACTTTTGTCAAGGCTACAGGTGGTGCTGTGTTCTTCATTTGGAGGCACCTAACATTTGGTTGTCTCTTTTTGTGATGTTAGCGGTTATTGATGCTCATTGCCAGGATACATTAATTCACTGGGATTGAAGAATGGTGATATTCTAATTATGTCACTTTGTTTTCACTTATTAGCTGGAATAGTTTTATAGAGTGATACTTTCCTTATTTACTATTTGGTTGCCTCATACGATAGTTCATATAGGAAAGGCAGGATAAAAACTTTACCCTTTCATTTTATTTACCAGTTTTCAAGATAATTTGTTGGTTTCCTGTCATCCCCTGAAGGTGATCAATTAACTTAAAAAATATCATTGTAAACTTATGCATTCCGTTGTAATTCTTATCCTTGTTGAAGCCCAAATTTCCCATCATTGGCAATGAAAGCCTCTTCAAGTTGGCTCCTGAGTCCTTTTGAAATTACCCTAATAGTATTTGTTAGCTTCCTTGCCTTCCAGTAAGTCAAGATGTTCTTGGTTCATCACATTTATTTCCTATTCCATACTTGGAATAAGCAAAATCTATAAGAATCCCTGGTTTCTTTTAGTGGAAAATGGTATTCAAGAAGACAGTTTGGGCCTAGAGAGGCTCATTGCTATGACTGGGTTGGCCGTTGTTTCTGGACCTTTTTAGTGGACAGAACTGTGAAAAAAAAGGTATATCTCCTACATTATATTTTTATCTCCTTTTTCTTGGTTCTCAAAGGCACAATAGATGGTAGAATTAAATATCCTCAAATTGTTATCTATGTTATCCCACTTAATATATACAACTATTTCAGAGAATAATGTGAATACTACCACCATCAATTATGATTGTAGAAAAATGTTGAACAAGCTGATTTAAGAATTAGTAACAAAATTTTTGTATATGCTATCCCAATTCTCCCCCAATTTTATTTTATGATTTTACTATGTCAGGGCATATAACCATTATATTATATTCTTTTTTTCTCATTTAATCTTTGTTTTCCAAGTAAGTATTACTGAAGACATCAGTCCTTATGTTGATGTCTCATTGGTGTTTGAAGCTCATTATCTAGTAGATTTCTCAAGTAGAGCTCATGGGAACGTAAAGAAACATGAAGGTAGGACTAATTTAGTGGCTCAGCGATATCATCAAAGGTCAGCTTATTTCTGTCTTTCTACTCTCTGTGGGCTAGCTCTCCTATGGTTGAAAGATGACTAGAGTAGCAAAAGATATCACGTTCTTCAGTAAAGCAATGTCCCAGAGGTCGAGAAGAGGACTGTCTATTCTGTGAGTCTCTTTATAAGAACAAACCTTCTCCAGATGCCTTACAAGCAGACTTGCCTTTATATCCCACTGATCAGAACAGGGTCACACATTCCTTCCTAAGTTATTACTGGCAAGAGTATGGAATTATCATGATTTGGTTAGACTAATCCAGATTCACCCCTGCCTGGGGCTGGGCCCTATCCTCACTGAAGCACATGGCTATAGGGACACCTGAACAAAATAAGGCTCACTTGGCAAGGAAGAAGCATGAATGGCTATTAAATGGTGAGTAAGCAACATTACGAGTTTTGATAAATGTTACGAACGGAGTAAAAAGGGTATTGAGACAGAAAACTGATGGTAATGATAGAGCATGGAGATGAGATATACTTAAGATATAGTGCTCAGGAGGATGGGGAAGAATATTTGGAGTAGAGAGAACAGTGTATAGAAAGGGAAGAGGAGAAGGAACCTGAAGGAATTGAAGAAAGGGTGGTATGGGTGGAATGTAGTGAGCACGAGGGAAAGGTTTTTGATGGAGGGGATTCCTCATAGCACTTATTACTAACAGACATAAAATATATTTATTTGTCAGTTTTTTATTGCCTGCCTATCAGCACTTTCACCTCCACGAAAGCAGGGTCTTTGTATTGAGAGATCAGTGTCTGGTATATGGTTTGTTACCAATAAATATTTGCTTAATAAATGAATGAAAGGAGAAAAAAAATTAACTATAGTGAATATCCTAAAAAATGAGAGAAGTATTGAGTTTGGAAAACAAGTTCAGGATGCAATGAAGAAATGACAATAATAGAATAAGAGATATCTCTTGGAAATTAAAAATCTAATGATCAAGAAATTTAAAAATCCAATCGTTGCTCTGGAAAACAAACTTGAGAAAATCTTGGAGAGAATAGAACAAAAACATCTAAATATGGAAAATAGAAGAGGCAATAATAAAAAAAATCCAAGGGTCAATCCAAAAATTTCAATATCTGACTCACAGAAGTCCTAGGAAATAGAGAACAAAGAAAATGAAGAGGAGGGCTTCCCTGGTGGCGCAGTGGTTGGGAGTCCGCCTGCCAATGCAGGGGACACGGGTTCATGCCCCGGTCCGGGAAGATCGCACATGCCGCGGAGCGGCTGGGCCCGTGAGCCATGGCCACTGAGCCTGCGCGTCTGGAGCCTATGCTCCGCAACGGGAGAGGCCACAACAGTGAGAGGCCCGCGTACCGCAAAAAAAAAAAAAAAAAGAAAAGAAAATCAAGAGGAGAAAATTAGCAAAAAAATAATACAAGACCATTTTCTAGAATAGAAGATCATGTGTATCTGGTTTTATAGAGTCAATTCCTGGCACTCATCCAGGGCTGGGAATAGTTTACATTCCCATCATCCAAAACAGAAAGACCTTAAAACAACAACAACAACAACAAAATGAAACAGAAAGACCTTCTATTACATAGGGCATTGTAGTAGTGAACAGAAATTAGCACTAGACGTTAACACTGGTCTGGACCTGTCTAATAAAAAATGTAAAAAGCAAACCTCAAAAGGATCAGACTGATCCTAAGTAACTTAATTGCATGCCTGAACAAAGTCCAACATTCTTTATAGGAATACAATAAAATATACGTTCAACAATGTAAAATTCAAAATACCCAGAATCTGATCTAAGATTACCAGGCAAATGAAGAAGCAGGAAAATATTCATAACTCAAAGGAAAAAAATCCATCAATAGAATGGATTTAGGAATTACAGACATGATGAAATTAGCAGACAAGGATGTTAAGACAGTTTTTATAAATATGGTCCATTCCCTAAAGTAGAGGAATTTAAATTGTACTATTTAAATTTAAAGCAGATAATTTTAGAGCATAACTAAGACCTGTGCATATCAACTGGGATGTCAATTCTTAACTAAAAATGATAACTTCTGGTCTGAGGAATGATAATAATAATAACAACATTAAACACTAATATTTATTGAGTGCCTACTATGTTCCAGGCAAGCAAATTTCTCAAAGGATAACCAATGGAATATCAAATGTTCTTCCAGAAATTACAAATCTTGTCCACATAGCTTTTTCTTGTCCACATAAGTCCTTTCTGATGGAAAGGAGCATCAGCTTAATAAGATTTGAACAGTCACTTATTAACTTTAAATGAGATAAGCCAGTAATTTATCCCTTGAAACGTTTACTAAACCCTTGATTCCATATCTTAACCCCAAATGATTTGACTATTTTTTGAAGTGAATATTTTTAGTGGATGAGATTATAAATAGCTTAATCCAGAAAGTAAAATTTGTCTAAATGTTAGCAAAACATAGTAGGGAATTTACAAATAGGTGAAAGCAGGCATAGTAGGTCACTTTAAATTAACTCTAATAAAATTGTGCCTTTAAACAACTTCATTGTAAAAGAAAATATATTTGGGAAGTAAGGCACAAAAGACTCATAAATGGAGCTTTCAAATTTGAAAAATAGGCTTGATAATCTCCTGAGGACTTGCTGAATCTGAATCTGGATTCTCTGAAGATTTTGGATCTGTCAACTGGCAGCGTTCAGTTTCTCATATGTAAAATGGGGACAGCAGTAATGCCCAGTGAAATAAAGGAAGGTCAGAAATGAAGGTCATATAATTCTGGAATTTCCCAATCCTACTATTATGATAATCAATTTTTTTTTTTACTATCAGGAACAGCATGAGGCTTTCCCAGAGTAAATAATTGGCTTTCAGACACTGCTGAATAATACCTATCTCCCACATTTGTTCTGTAGACTAATTGATGTTTCAGAGTGTTTAAACACAATGCCTCTACAGAAGCAATGGCATTATAATTTGTTGGGACACTCTAGTATTGTAATTAGTACTAATTAGATTCTTTTCAACAGCTTGTTGAATGTACAAATTACTGCATCTAGGGTATTCTGCTTTATTTATTCATCATGAAAAAGTCAGATATGATGATTTAAATAGGAGCCTTTAAACAACTATTCTCAAGATTCTGCACACACCTCTCCCCTCCAACCAGGGGAGGGTAATAGCAAGACGCCCTTCTAGGAAATGTCATAGGGAGAGTAGTCCCAGTGATGTCCCAGGAGTCAACTCACGCTGGCTGGGCATCCTTCCTAATTCAGAGTTCAGTGACATCATATTGGTAGTTTAAAATCAGCCATGGGGGGGCTTTCCTGGTGGCGCAGTGGTTAAGAATCTGCCTGCCAATGCAGGGAACACGGGTTTGAGCCCTGGTCCAGGAAGAGCCCACATGCCGTGGAGCAGCTAAGCCCATGCACCACAACTACTGAAGCCCGTGTGCCTAGAGCCCGTGCTCTGCAACAAGAGAAGCCCCTGCAATGAGAAGCCTGCGCACCGCAACAAAGAATAGCCCCCGCTCGCCGCAACTAGAGGAAGCCTGCGCGCAGCAATGAACACCCAAGCAGCCAAAACTAAATAAATAAATAATCCATGGGGGGGGGTCCTTTTCTTTTTTTTTTGAGACCCAGTTTACCAGCTTGTAACTGCCAGTGCCTGTCTCTTCAGTGTATGGAATCTGGTCACAGTTGTAACCAGTTGGCATTGGCCTGAAGCCACATTTCAGTTGTACATTAGAGTGGGCTAACTGCTGAAACTAACATTCCTCAGATCTCCATGGCTTGACATGATAATGATTTATTTCTCACTCATTACACAACCCAGTGTGATTTGGTGTGGGATAGAGAAGGGGGTTGGGGTCATTCAAGGACCCAGAGTCTTTCCCTCTAGTGCATTGTGCCATGGAGCCTTTGGTAGTCTGGTGAAACCTAGGGACCCCTTCTCAGAATAATAGTTTTAAATTTAAAAAAGTACACAGGCTTACAAAAGAAACCAATTTTATTGAAATACAGATATCGAAATACATTAAAAATCTGTGACATAATAATATATGTGCTTCTTTATTAATGCAGTCAATGACAAGGTCTCGTGGTGGGTCTAATAACTGCTGTCACTTTAATGAAGTGCTATTGTATGATATTCAGTTAATGAAATGTGCTAAGAAGACATCTGTGATCTCTGTTGAGGATGAGGTCACAAGTACTGTTAAATTCTACTGTGGTTTGCTTACATTCATAATTGAAGGAAATGCTGAATTTGAGTTGAAAGTTAATAAAAATAAAGTTGTTATTTACCCTCATTCAATTTTTGGACTCCCTGAATTCTATCTGAAGATTCCATAAACATCCATAGACCCCAGATTAGAAACCCCTGATCTGGTGGCTCCATTATTCTTATGGCCACATAGATCTTAATGGAACACCTGCATATGTCTAGATAAGAGAAGAGGGACAGTGGTGAATTAGGTGCAAACATTTTATCAGGCCTGGAGGTGGCATACATCATTTCTGTCTAACCCTTGAATTTCCACATGACACAGCTTCCTTCTGTATCTTTCCATTTGGCAATTACCATCAAAAGTCCAATCCCTTTGTTGATCACATCTTCCCTTGCATCTCTTCAATATGTTGACCCTAACATTTTAATGAATAGCTTTTCTACTTTAAATGTAATTTCACTTTGAAGATAAGCTATATCTTTATCTTTAGGTAAGAAAAGCTCAAGCCCTCTAAACTTGACTATTGAGTACTTGAGATATGGCTAGTCCAAATAAAGATATGATGCAAGTACAAAATACACATCAGGTTTTGAAGACTTAGTACAAAGGAAAGAATGTAAAATATCTTAGTAATATTATTTAATAGCAATTACATATTGAAGTGATACTATTTTGGTCCTTCTGGGTTAAATACATATATAAATAAAATACATTAAATATAAAGTAAAATTAATCCAATCCATTTAAAAATTTTAACCTGCTACTAGAAAACTTCAGATTACATTTGAGACTCATGTTTATGGCTCACATAATTCTTTTAGGCTCCTACTCTTGAATAAAGATTCACAGAACTGCAAGGGACCTTAGAGATAAACATCTAACCCAATCACTTTATTGTGATCTGAGAGCCTGAGTTGCTCCTATCTGCATAGCTAGTAATGGCAGATGTGGGACTGGAACTCAGGTCCCCTCACTTCTGGGACAGAGCTCTTTTCATAGTCCATGGTATTTCAGTCAAACCAAACCAAACCAAAAATCTCTAACTTTAAGTTTCCAGTCCATACCAGAATATACTCTAATTCATAGTTATACATAAAATCCTGAAAATGGCAAGTTTCTTCTTTCAATCTGATGTCTTGTTCAGCCCCAGGTTTAAAACTTAAGTACAGCTTCCTCTTGCTACTGAAGAATTGCAGGCACAGGTGGGCAGACAGACTGGCTTGTACTTGACTTCCTCCCTCATGATCCCGTATAAAAGAAGCCCTGAGATCATTCTTCCTCCCGTATTTCCCTCTGTTGAATGTTTAAGCTCGTAAAGAAATGCTACACTATTCTCATCTCTTCTGGATTTTGTCTTAAAGGAATGGAAACATTTGGAACCCTAGTACTTAACATGATCACCCCTTTCTTCCAGCCAGGAGGGAGCACAGTGGAGAGCAATTAAAAGAACTAAATGGTGGGCTTCATTTTCTTTTCTCCCATTTTCTCTTCTTGGCTCCCACTGTGGATTCTATAGCCAGATTTGAGAGGATGTCTTAAGTCTTTGCTGACCTTTTTGTTCCAGAGTATTCCTTCCCCCGGGTTTTTTCCTTCCTCCAGCTCCTTCTCCCTCTATGATGCACCAATTTTCATAGGATCACATTTGGGCCATTGTGTATTTAAATAATATTTAAGATAAGAGTTTAGACCAAAAAACCCTTACCTTAAATGATGCATTGCCAGTAAATCATTTTTTCCCCTTTTAGGAATTTAAGAAAATATAAGTGCTTCTTGAATCATATAATTTGCTGTTGCAATTGAAATAAATAGTTCCCTTACTCAGCACCCTTTGGAAAGTATTATGTGTCACCTAGACTCTGGGATGTCTCTAAACTTGCATTTCTCAGTATTTTCAGTGGTCCCTAGAATTGTAAGTTCTAGAAGAGCCATAAAGAATGCCTCTTGCCCCATGACAACCTGGTGACCCACTTACCAACATGTTTCATGTCTTGGCACTTCCTCTCTTCAGTATTGTTCTGTAGCACTTTCATGAGAAACTCTTGAGGCATACCATAACTACTTTGCTTATTTCAGATCATCACAGTTATTGACGTCAACGAATGTCTGAGAAAGAGAGCACAAACTCTTAGTGTCTCTGTACGGTTTTTATGAAAATATTTGACGTCTTGAGATGTGTTGAGAGCCAAACTCATTGTTTCTCTAGAGATATTTTTTCAACTTTGCATTGTGAATTAAAAGGAGAAATGATATATTTTGCAAATGAGTGTAAGACGTTTAAGTTTAATAAAAATTTTCAAAATGGTATTTATAATATGTATCTGTTCCATTTTTCAGGAAAGTGGACAAAATAAAATGAACTTACAGAGCAGATAAATCCTTATAAAACTTTCATCAGACATGTTACCTCTGCAGCTTTTGTGATTCAACAGAACATTGGCTCTGCAGGCAGACTACTAGTTCAGGTTCTGGCCCATCACTTTCTAGCTGTGCAAGCTTTTAAAGTTACCTAACCTCCTCTGACCTTCGTTTCTTCAATGGTAAAATGGGGATCATAGTACTGCCCCAGATGGAGGCTGTAAGGATTCACTGCACTGATCCTTGCAAAATACTTAACACTCTTAGGGACTTAGACTCTCAACTCTTAGCTGTTTTATCATTTACAATAGTTTATCTTATTTATTCTAAAACCAAAGTAAAAGGTTTTAAATAAACTGTACAGCATATAAAGTTTTTTCCCTTAAAATCCTTAGTCAGCCAGTTAGAACCAGAACTGAACCGATGCCCATTTTCTATAATTCATGGAGTTGAGACTACGGCATGTGCCATACTCAGTAGAAAGCATGGACTTTAGGGACAAGTGCATGACACTTGGTGCAGAAGAACTTGTTTGAGTCCTGGTTCTAACACTTACCATGTGACTTTGGGCTTGTCTTTAGGCCTCAGTTTTCCTATTAGTGAAACAAGTCATATTATTGAGTAAGTCTCACTAAAGAATCTTACTTAGGATGAACTTATAAAATGGCATGGAACAGACCTATTTCTTCTGGTGAGGCATTCACTGTGTATCTTTCCTTTTAGTCATCAAAGAGAATGTGCCCTGTTTCATGAACTGAGATGAACAAAACACACTAAACTGCTCTTGAGGGACTTTATCATGGAGGTATGGGTGGGGAAAAATAAACAAATAATAAGATGATATGTGGTAATGAGTATTTTGAAGAAACATAAGAACAGAGAAGAGGAGGGTGTGATGAGGGCTGCTACTTCAGAGAAGGGGCCAGGGAAGCCCTCTCTGACATTTGAATGAAGTGCTAGAGTGGGATACAGGAATATCTGGGGGAGATACATCCTGGGCAGAGGGAAAAGCAAGTTCGAAAGCTTTGAATTTGGAAGGGAGCTTATCCTGCCTTAGGAACAGCAGGGAAGCCAGTGTGGTTAGAGAGGAATGAGCAATGAGTGCTAATGGAAGATGGAGGGCAGGGGGTAGGTGGGGCAACATCACAGAGGGACTTGCAGGCTACTGTAAGGACTTGGGCTTTTACTCTGAATGAGAAGAGACACCATGGGGAGTTTTGAGCAGAAGGATGAAATAATCTGATTTCTCTGACTCCTGTGTAGAGAACAGACTGTAAGAGGGAAAAGGGAGAAAGCTGGAGGTTAGTTAGGAAGCTAGATCTGTGATCCAGGTTAGGGAAGGCTTGGACTAGGGGGTAGCTGGAGGTAGTGAGTAGTAGTTGCGTTATAAATACATTTTGAAGGTAGACCTGCTAGGATTTGCTGATGAGGTCTGTGGTATAGGAGGAAAAAAAAAAGTGGCTTCAAGGACACCTCCAAGATTTCTGACCTGAGCAATATAAAGAATGGAGTTGCAACTTACTGAAACAGGGAAGACTGAGGGAAACACATTTGAGAGTGAAGAGTTCATTTTTGGACATGCTACGTTTGAGATCCAAGTGGAGAGATCAGATAGACAATGAATGTCTCCTCTAATAATAAATGTTGTTTTGTTTGTTTGTTTTAAGATTTTTATTGGAGTATAGTTGATTTACAATGTTCTGTCAGTTTCAGGTGTACAGCAAAGTGAATCAGTTATACATATGCATATATCCACTCTTTTTTAGATTCTTTTCCCATATAGGTCATTACAGAGTACTGAGTAGGGTTCCCTGCGCTCTACAGTAGGTCCTTATTAGTTACCTATTTTATATATAGTAGTGTGTATATGTCAATCCCAATCTCCTAATTTATCCCTCCCCCGCCTTAACCTCCTGGTAACCATAAGTTTGTTTTCTACGTCTGTGACTCTGTTTCTGTTTTGTAAGCCTTTAATTACCTGCCAGGCACTATGTTAAGAACTTATACACATTATCTCATTTGAATCCTCACAATAACTTTCTGAGCAGGTACTATTATCATGCTTATTTTGCAGATGGTAAGACTGAGGCCCAGAGAGATTATGTCTGTGGTTAAGGTCACATGTGTGTTATTTAGTGGATGGAATTCCCTCTGAAGCCAAGGCCCTGCTCTTAACAGTGTCACTGTATTGCCATGACAGGAAGAGGCTGGGCTTCAGAATAACCTAATTGAGTTCCTGCTCCCAAAAGGAGTTTGCTGTAAGGCTTGATATCAGTTGCCTCATCCTCTTTTTGTCTTAATTCTCATGGATACCTTGAAGGTTGTTGAATTCCAGTCAGAAATATCATTTATTATTTAAGAGCAGAAAGATGCTGATGATACATATATTTATAATATATTTTACTTCCGAGATTACAAATAATTTTAGTGCCAAATTCTATAATTTCAGAAGAGCAGTAAGAACTGTCATCTAATGAAATTATTGCTTTCAAAGGAAATAAGCTTGGATGCTGATTTATGTTCATTATTGTCCTCTTTTACTGCTGAACTAGGAATTTGGTCATGAATTTTCCTTTCTAGCATATCCTAATCTGAAACCAGCTTCTTATTTGTGATGCTGCTGAGCAAGTGAAATTTTTCCATCTATATATCATGATAGCCTTTAGATGAACAAGCAGAAGTGTAATCATGATGTTCTCATTTCCATAAGCATCTCCCTGACAGGTCATCAGATATCTTTATTGTTCTCGGGTACATTTCGTGAGCTGCTGAAGGCATACATAATCATCTCTAGTAATTCATCTTCTTACCTAGGTTAATGGCCCCTAGTATATATCAGGAGAATGATGGAGCGAAAAGGCAGTGTGTCCATGGCCTGCCTTCTTAAGAATGTGGAGTAAATTACAGTGGGGAATAAATTACATTACTCTTTCTTATTATTCAGTTATCTTTTGCAAATTTCGTCTTACGAGGCTAAACAGTGCTGGATGACCTGAAAAAAAAATTGTGCACCTTTTCACCAACAGGCTCAGATTCCTTGTTCAGCATCAAGCTAATAGGTGGTCAATCATGAGACCATCAACTTCTAAATTAATGAAGATTCCTCTTCACTGGTAACCTTGATCACTCCCCTATAACCCTTGATTTTAAAAAACTATTTTGGAGATAAAGCAGATATAAAAATCATTCTCTTGGGGACTTACCTAGTGGCGCAGTGGTTAAGAATCTGCCTGCCAATGCAGGGGACACGGGTTCGAGCCCTGGTGCAGGAAGATCCCACATGCCGCAGAGCAACTAAGCCCGTGCACCACAACTACTGAGCCTGCGCTCTAGAGCCTGCGAGCCACAACTACTGAGTCCGTGTGCCACGACTACTGAAGCCCGTGCGCCTAGAGCCCATGCTCTGCAACAAGAGAAGCCACCGCAATGAGAAGCCCACGCACCGCAACAAAGAGTAGCCCCCACTCTCTGCAACTAGAGACAGCCTGCGCACAGCAACGAAGACCCAATGCAGCCAAAAATAAAACTAAACTGCAAAAAAAAAATCATTGTCTTGATTGAGTTGTTTTAAATAAACACTCCATTGAATTATCTCTTTATTGCTTCTTTTTTGGCCTCCACTCAATAATGATGATGGCAGTAGTGATGGTGATGGTTGCTGTCTGCCTGGTGGTGCTAGAGCCGTATATGTGGCTGGTCTGTGTCAGAGCAGGGACCCAAACTCAGTTATACATAATTTCCTACAAATATTATCATCCCCAATTTCCAGATTACGAACTGAGACTTAAATTCTAACTTGTGATTTTACACTTGAATAGGTGCAATTCGTGCCCCTTAGCATCATCCTAGTTCAGTTTTCATAGTTACTCTGAAGGACAGCATTATCACAAAATTAATCACTGCTTCATTTTGAGAGAGAAATGCAGTGTGCCATCTCTGTGGATCGTATTTCGCATGCAAGTCTGTCTACTGCTACTCCACATTATGCCACAAACAATTCTCTTATCACCAAATGTTCTTCTAAAGCATGTTTTATTGGCTGTGGATGATATCAGCTTCTGTAAATTATATCCTGTAATTTATTTAACCATTCTCCTCTGTGGGACATGTCATTTTCATATTTTTATTATTAAAAATAAATTTTTAGTGAGCATCCTAATGCATTAATATTTATGTGCATCTCTGATTATTCTCTTAGAAGTGCTTCTTGGGTGTCAAAGAGTGTGAAAAAATTTTAAATTATAGCTTTAAAACAAAAGGCATAATAGATGCACAATGTATCACCCACACTGAATTTCTGGCAGTAAGTAATCCGAGCTCTTGGGAGGAGAAATTTTACTTATGCATTTTCCTACCCCCTTTGTATTCCATGGTATCTGTCCTCAAAACTTATTTATTGAATGAAATGAATAAATAATTGCATTGAACTGGAGTTAACTGAATCTCCAGACCTTTTTCAGACAGAAATGTATCTGAATCTAAGCACCTTTCTAAGGACCGTGTATACCTAAGTATCTCTTGAAAAAAAATTCCATAGGCATATTTAATAGTGATTATTGTATTTGGCAATTCTTATTTTTAAGGATATTTTCTTCTTGCTGCATATTCTTGAATATCTTGATGGTACTTATCCAGGAGTAGGTTGAATAACCAAATAATCGGAGAGCTCTTTTTCCATCCCCATTATTTTTCCACTTCACCATTATTTGGGGGCATCACTGTATATGTCCCATAGTTTAAGGAGATTATGGTAAAGGAATAAACATCACCTGCTTACCCCTTTGGAAGGGAATTTAAAAGTTATTAAAGGTCATCTTATGCTTGAATGCCCTTATAAGGCTGCGAGGAGCTTTCAATACCTCCAGTAACAGGAAACTCATTATCTCCTAAAGCCAATCTATGCGTATTTGGATTATTATTTTGTTAGTGAATTGTGCTGGAACTGAATTCTTCCTAGTTTCCACCCTCTGCCTCTTGGCTCACACTTAGCTCCTGGATCAGGCCCTCTGCCACCTCCTTTGCCCAGCCCCAGCCAGTTCTCCCTGGTCTTTGGCCTTTGGTCAGCAGTCAGGCTCCTGTGTATATAAGAAGGGATATATTATAGCACAAAGAAATATATTCATTATTTTTTTTAAATAAGTTTATTTATTTATTTTTGGCTGTGTTGGGTCTTTGTTGCTGCGTGCGAGCTTCCTCTAGTTGCGGTGAGAGGGGGTTACTCTTCGTTGCGGTGCATGGGCTTCTCGTTGTGGTGGCTTCTCGTTGCGGAGCACAGGCTCTAGGCACACGGGCTTCAGTAGTTGTGGCACATGGGCTCAGTAGTTGTGGCTCGTGGGATGTAGAGTGCAGGATCAGTAGTTGTGGCACACACTTAGTTGCTCCACAGCATGTGGGATCTTCCCAGACCAGGGCTCTAACCCGTGTCCCTGGCATTGGCAGGCGGATTCTTAACCACTGCGCCACCAGGGAAGTCCTATTCATTATTATTATTATTATTTTTTTTTTCGGTACGCGGGCCTCTCACTGTTGTGGCCTCTCCCGTTGCGGAGCACAGGCTCCAGACGCGCAGGCTCAGCGGCCATGGCTCATGGGCCCAGCCGCTCCGCGGCATGTCGGATCTTCCTGGACCGGGGCACGAACCTGCGTCCCCTGCATCGGCAGGTGGACTCTCAACCACTGTGCCACCAGGGAAGCCCTATTCATTATTTTTTAATAACTTTAAATGGACTATAATATATAAAAATATTGAATCACTATGTTGTACACCTGAAACATATAATATTGTAAATCGACTATACTTTGATAAAAAAAACAAAAAGAAGGGAGCTCTCAATCTGTAAGAACCTAGGATTCAAACCCAGGTCTGTGTGGTCAAAGCCAGACATCTTTTATTTTTTTATTTTGGTAAAGTATACATAATACAGTATTTATCATTGTAAACATTTGTAAGTGTACAATTCAGTGGCATTAAGTACATTCACAATGTTGTGTAACTATCACCCCTATCTACATACCCAAAACTTTTTCATCATTCCCAATGCAAACTCTGTGCCCATTAAATAATAACCTTTATTCTACTTTCTGTCTATGAATTGCCCATTCTAGGTACCTCACTGAAGTGGAATAATACAGTATTTGTCCTTCTGTATCTAAAGCCAGACCTCTTTTTACTACAGCACCTAACTTCATAGCATCATTTGCTATTACTAATGCATTTTGCCTGTATAAACTTTCTTAAACTCATTTAATTCCGAGAGCTGCCGCATTTTTACAAAGATCTCAAAAGTTTTGACTGCATGTCAGTTGCTCCAATAGAAAGCAGGGCAGGAGAAACAATGCATTTCTTTTGTCTTGGACTCTAAACTCATCTTTAGGCAATTTCTCCTTTCTGTTGTACCAGATTCCCTTTTATAAAAATATGAAGAACGGAGAGAATGAGCCCCCCTCCCCCATAGCAGTCATTCTGGTTTTGGTCCTGCTTTTTAAAAGAAGTGCTTCTATTATTTCCCTAATAAATTTGATAGTTGCTTTTAGTTTGCAACAGATACTATTTATGATCTATTTTTTAATTTTGAAATTTCAAACTATCCCATTAATATTGACTCTATTAGCTTTGTTTTAAAATTAAGCTCAAAGTCCTGTAGATTGCAAAGTCTGCATTCATGCTTTCTCCTTTCATTTTTTGAGAATCAGATCTACATTTATCCATTCAACTCTTCCAGCACCTCTACTGGTCTGCAACAGTTTAACAATCTTTTTTTGTTTGTTTGTTTTTGTTTTTGTTTGTTTTTGTTTTTGGCTGCACCACTTAGCATGCAGGATCTTCATCGAACCCATGCCCCCTGCAGTGGAAGGACAGAATCTTAACCACTGGACCGCCAGGGAAGTTCCAACAGTTTAGCAATCTTAATTGTGAATTTTCTCAGTACACTGGATTGTAGTTATTTTATAGTGTTCCACTGCTCACTTTAAATCTCTTTAACAATCCTGGGCTTTCTTTTTCTCTTACCATATTTAGTCTACTATTTTAAGTCCCAAAATCATTCTTCTTGGAAGAGAAGACTAGGACAAAAATAATAGTGGAGCAGTTGTTTCTCTTTGTTATTCCAGCAACATCACGGCCTTGGTGCCAGACGTTGGGCTTATCTCTTCCTGATATTCCTTTTGTTCCTAACATAACTAAAAGAACCCTTTTTGTTGTTCTTATAAATTATAGGTCTCAATCTATCTATTTTCTTATCCTAGGCTGTCTAAATCAGAGGTCATGATAGAACTATGTAGGAACTCCCATCATTTCCCTTGGTGGAATCACTATCTGTGATTGTATAGACAGAATTACAGACTATGTGGGCACGTAGGTGCCACTCAACCCTCTTTCAGGGTCTCTTGCCCCAAAGTCTTGGTTCTGTTTCTTTTGAAGTCTGCCTTACAGAAGTCCAGGTTTTATCATCATATTTTCAACCACCCTCTACCTGGCTATCAAGAATGCCTTTTATATGTTGCTGTTGGAATGGAGTGGAACTATTATCAGAAACAGTTAAAATAGAAAATTGTAACAAGATACATGTACTTTGAATATTGTATTTTAACTTAAAATATATTAATGAAACAAATATATTCATTCCCCAATCTTTGACATAGGGCAGAAGTTTTTTTTTGTATCATCAGTAATTTTTTATCATCTATAATTTCTGTATCATTTATAATTTTTATAATCTTCAATTTTGAGTTCCTTTGAGTTGGGTAAGATCTTGTAAAGAAATCTGATCACAAAATCCATCTAGGTCCATTTTTTGTGGTTTTTAGGTTTTCAAACAATGTTTACTGTTGAATTGCTTTACATCTAATTTAACAACAATTCTCATTAGAACTCTATCAAAACTTTCCCAAACATTTAACTTAGTTAACAACAATTATTTTCTTTTTGTACTAATATTTAGTCAGTTTGTGTAATATTTAATTTAAATTACTTGTCCACAATAGCCAGTACAACTGGCATGAATAGGTTTGGAAGGAAACACAACAGATGTTTGATAAGCACACAGCTTGGCAGGTGAAGTGGAGGTACTAGAGGGTTGTCTGTCAAACCTGAGCCCTGGGATTCTCTGAATCAGCAAGTGTGTTTTATGAAGAGAGTGAAAAGCCTTGGGTGAGTGAAGGATGGTTAAGAGGGCTTTACATGTGATACAATGGCCTCATTGCCTTCACCCAACTTTCTTTATTTTACTTCACTAGCCGATATCTTGGTTGTTTAGAATAAGATTCAAGTAGCAATTCCCCTGGTTACTGCTTCTCTTTATAGAAAAATAAAGTTGCTTGCTATCCAGTACAGGCAGTAACTTGTCAGACATTCTGTTTTCAGTTTAGAGTCTCCAATCAAATGTTTGGGTAGTTGAAGTTTCCCATCACAACTCTTTTTTACCTCTGTGCCAGCACTGTAAACTAAATTAGGAACACATCATCAATTTCTTCCATTTGGCCAGATAGTCTGTTAATATGGATTTCATCAACAAGATGATATCTTTTCCTCTCATTTAATCCTCATTCAAATGCTTTTTCATCACCCTTACCGCCTAGGTTCATGGATTTTCACACAGATGATAAGTGATATTTCTTTAGCACCCTTCCTTACAGATATTTCTTTGGAATGCTACCAACTCCTAGTAATTATTATGAGATTGTATTTACCATCTTACTCTCCAATTCCCATGCTCTGTTCTGGTCCCATACAACAACTATGAGACCCCTAAGAGTGTCATTTTGGGAACTTTTCCCTATTGTTTTCTTATAGCAGTCTCATGGCTCCTCCTGAACTAGTCTTCATTTTCCCATGGCAAGACTGCAGACATTTCTGGCAACTGGTTTCATGATTTTGCATGAATATTGCTTTCTTTTTTTCTTCCATATTCAATTTAAAGACCACCTAATAGTCTCCAAGACTTTCTTCCATGTCCTCATGAGAGGTACTCCAGCCCTACCCAAAGTCTATCATTGTACTACATAAAGTCATCAAACAGAAAATGACATCCTGTTTGCTAAACACCTCTTCCTAGTAAGTTCACTTCCTTAATATTCTCACTTTTCCAAAGTCCTAACCATTGAAAGGAAGATGTGTGAGAATCCCACTTGTACTCTTGGGTCTTTTAGTCTCCAGCCTGGGACTTCTTAGATGACGATGATGTTCCCTCTGTCTTCAAGCATTCATTCCCATGAAGATCCAAGGACTGAATCCTGGGTTAATGGGGCTTAGTATGTTTCAGTAGACTATTATATTCCAGAACTAGTCACCAGAAAGATGGACGGCAAGCAAGATTGACTTTATCTTGTCTGCACAGAGCCTTTAATACCCCCAACAAAGAGTGATAATCATCACCCACCCTTTTCCTCCCAGGGCGGGTAGCAGGTTTCTTTATTCTAGTGCTTGGGTATCTTCTGGATGTGACTCGGTGCTGCACATACACAAAGACAGAAATCAGCAGTGGCTGTAGAGGTAACTATATAGAAGTTGCTACACAATGTGATAGAGATAAATGTAGTAAATGTTTTTTCCATATTTCTTTTTGGAATTTCATCCTACCCTCCCTACCTTCCTTTTTGTGGTAAGTTTCAAATGCTGAGCTTTCTTTTTTTCATTTGGAGCATAATCTTCCACAGTGAACTGTACTCTTTTGTATCACCTGCATTGTTTAACATAGTGTGCTAGATAATTTAGCGCTTAATAAAGATTTTTTAAGTTAATTAATTCATAAAGAGCCCACTAACTATATGAGCAAAGATTTTGGAATCCACTTTTGAACAGTAATTTGCAGTTGCTGGGTTATTGGTTTTGACTTGCTACATTGCATTTTCTTAGCAGGTGGCAAATATTCAAACCTCAAGATATGTGGTCAACTTCTAAACAGTATGGATGTTTTTTTCTGTGTCATTCAGCAGTAACATTTGCTAGCTTCATTAACAAACTTCAGCTACAACCTTTCTGTTTCCATTAAGAAAATAGAATTTTCTCTCTAAGAAATGGCTGTGATGCATTGGTATTATATTCAAGTTGCAGTGGTCTGGGGCCTACATTAATTCCAGAGAGTCACCATTTTAAATATTGAATTTAAGTCTGAGCTAAAATATTAATAAAATTTAGATGTAATCTCCTCTTTTCCTTTTCTCTTTCAGGACAAGCCCATTATTTTTCCATTTGTTGGCCAATGCAGGCTTCCCACAGAACTCATTCTGGTCTAATTTTGTAACTGAGAATATTAGTGATGCTAGCTTCAGAAGGATTCTTCTCAGACATCTAAATCAAAATGTCTTGACTTGGAGCCAGAGAATTTAAAGTGGCATAACTTTGTGTCTATATACCTTTTTCTGGTATCCAAAACTTTCAGCATACTGTTAAATGGGCCTGTGACCCAAAAGGCTTAACCATTTTTCTAGACATGTTAGATTACAACAAAAAGTATCACTTTCTCTCGAAAATAAACGAAACAGCTCACATTCTCATTGATGTTCTTATCTTCACGTTTCTTTTTCTTGTTTTGGGTTGAGGATTTTTCTAAAACATCACTGATTTTCAAGTCACATGGAGGTGCCTTCTCATATTTGATGTGACACATCACGGGGGCTGGCTGTTTTGTTAGTGCACAGAGTTACAGAGCTTGAGTATGAGAGACTGTTCCCACCAGTCATTACCTTGGTTCTACATGTGGACAGTTAGTCAAGCATATCCCTGGAGAGCATCCAGGAGAAATGTGATTCTTTTAAAAATGGCACTTTTAAACATATTTTTACTGCACATATGTCTGAGATTAAAGTTTACCCATTAAATTTACTTGTAAAGATTTCTTCCAAGAGGTGATAAAATTCAAGGCTCCTGTCTATTTCCTCCTGTGCTACAGATTTTCTCTAAAGCTGAGTGTTGTTGTATTTTATAACCTGCAAAATGCATCTCCTTTTTAAAGCTGAAAACAGCCAAATGGACTTTAAAAAGCGTAACTTTAATGCACACAGGAAGTGCAAAGATACAGTGGTTACTATGTTCTCTTTCTGATAGTTTACTGTTGTATTTCTTGGCCTACCCAGCTTTCATTATGAACTCTATAGGCTCCCTGAGAAATTATTCTACAGATCAATAATTTTTGTGTATTTGAATCAATGATAACTCAGGGACCTCAGGAGACTTTAAATTGTACCAGTTAATTTGTTTTTGTAAACTTCAGGCCTTGTATGTACTATGCATTGTCTTAATATAGTTTCTGTTATTGGGCTGCGAGCTGTGGGAAGTTGAGTCAAGATTGGTCCTCTATTTTAACATCCTTGTATTTCAGCTGTCTTTGTATCCTTCCCTATTAAAAATTTAAGTTAAAAACTTCAAAAGTTCCCCCTTCTCCTGAGAACTATGAACATCCTTCTTATCAGAGACTCACACGCCCTCTGCACTTCCCTGTTTGAGCAACCGACCCCATAAACCTAGCTGTAACCTCAAACACTTTAATTACAGACTTGGCTATCATCACTTACACTATTGTACACCTTTTTAGGTCCTAGAGACACAATTCATGGTGAGACTAATATCTTTACACAACCTCTTTCTTAAATAGAATTGGGAAGACAAGATCTGAATTAGGAGTGAGGAGGTCGGAGAGCTGCAAAATGAATGGCTGAAGATTTGCTACAAATTAGGGCAAATATAGTCTCCTTCATCTCCCAGCAGCAGACCTTAAGCCAAATTATAGATGCATCTCTGAGAATGTTGCAGGAACATGACAACAGACACAAATCTATGATATCATTTAGCATGGGACATAGGGAAGCACTTCTAATTGGTTTTAAGTAACCACAGTAAAGTAACTAGTATTGTAAGATATATGTATTATGTCCCCACCCCATCTGAATTCAGGAGGTCCATGGAATCTCTCCCAGATTCTTTAAATGAAAGTGTTGACATTTTATAGGTTTAACTTTCATAATCTAGAACAAGACTTGTTGGCATTGAGAGGGAAAGGAATGCCGAAGAGCTTCAGTGGGCTTTAGTTTACTTGCCTCAATATCTTCTCTCCTTTAAATTCTCCTTTTTCCTTTTCCTTCTTCTGTTTGCCAAATCCCAGAGGGTATGGTTCTAAGTGATGTCCAGAGTCAACAAAATATTTATCACATTTTCCATAATGTGAACCAGGAAATAATTGGGACACAGAAAGGGTAGACTGAAGGGGGTGCAGTGCCTTTTCAGTTGTATCTATGTAGGCAGCCAGGAGATGTAGGAAGTAACCCATTCGACGCGTCTCAAGCAGAGTAAGTGTCAAAATGTTGATGATTTCACTTATTTTCCGGTCAGAAATAGAAAGAGCCTTCTCACATTTTTACAAAGATTATCTATTTTGTCTGTCAGAATGCAGAATGTGCCTGAGCATTTTTACTCACAGAACTAATGGGGACAAGTTAAAAAAATATTGTACAAGTATTTTGCTTAACTTTCTTGCCAAATGCCTGCTGTAATAGTAAGTTAATATGAACCGTATTACTGTCACATGGTCTTAGGACAGTAGGACAATAGTAGTCCTCTTGCTTGCCCTCTACTAAAATAAATTAGGGTATACCAAATTTATACTAATTAGGATCCTGTATACCTATCACTGTGCTTTCATCAGAAAAGCATTTTAAAGCAATACATTATAAATTGTTTTCTTTCCCATATTTTTAAGCTTCTTGCTGCTTAAAAGTGGTATGGGGGTAGTCTGTGGTATTACGCGATTTGAGGAACTTTCAAAGTTCCAAGTCACTCCCAGGTCTGCAAAAGTAAATTTGCTTCCTTGCTACCATTCACAATTGCTGATATCTTCAAAACCAGGTGTCCTACAGTGAATGTGGGAATTCTTGTTTAGTCTCTGAGGTCCAGCTACAGTTCTGTTGGGCCAGCACCAGAAAGAGCTGTTCTAGTAAAATCCAGGGGCTTTGGCTTCTGTGCTCTCTTGTCATAATGGTCTCTGAATGGCCACTTACCCACACTGTCCTTTTTCAGGGCAAGAGGAGTCTCCTTTTAATCTCAAGTTAGCCTAGGACCTGACCTCCTCATCCATTCCCTCTTCCTCTCTGTCCGGAGCCTTTCCCTCCTCCCTGGTTTCTTCTTCTGATCTTGGAAACCGACTAAAGTCTTTCCTATCTCACACACACCATAATCACCACCTCCACCTTCCCCACCAGGAAATCCTTCCTTTGACCTTTTGCGTTGTTATCGCTTGAGCTGCCATCACATAGCTCTCTTTTCCTTCACCACCAACCTTTTTTCAAGAGTAGAATTTTGTATTCATTGCTTGCTCTCACTCTCACTTCTTATCACCCTATATTCCTCTTCCCACCTTCCCTTGTCTACTAAAACTACTACTTTCATATTATCAGTGACCTCTATTCATGAAATCCATTTTTTTTTGCCTTCCTTTTCCTGTTCCCCACTGTTGAGATAATTGCTTTCATTTGAATCTCTTTTTCCACTTGGTTTCCATGAGCAAGGCTGTCCTATGGTTTTCCTCTTTCCCTAGTCAGTTCCCTTCTTGCACCATCCCTGTTTTTTCTTTCTTCTCCAAACTGGAAAATGTGAGATTATTCTAGGCTCTATTCTCTCTTTTTCTTTCTGTCTTTGTATTCCACCTTTTGATATCACTACTGTGTACATAACTCAAATCTACACATCAATGTAGATGATTTTCTTTTGAGTGCTAATTCTGAATCACTATCTACTTATTTGATATTTTCTCCTCAAGATCTTCTCGAGACGCTCCCAGAATCAGGTATTGGTCACTGAAAATTTTAATTTATTCAGCGTTTTCCAAGTGCTGTGCAAGAGTCTGGAACTACAAAGACAAATAGGATATATCCCTACCCATCAGAGGTTTACAATCTAGTGTCAGAGACAGTTTGAAGTATGTGATAAAGCACTTATTGAGCATTGACCTTTGTAGGTTTGGTGCTAAGCCCTTGACATAACTTACCCCGTGTAATCCTAACCGATAACATAGGTATCTCCATTTCATACATGAGGAAATCAAAGCACAGAAAGATTGAGTAATTTGCCCAAAGTCCTTTGAATGTCAAGTGGCAAAAGTGAGGGACTTAAAATCAGGCAGTCATTCTCAAATAATACCTTATACATGCATTTAAACTGTGTTTGGAGGGGCCTTGTGAGTTAAAAAGGAAACTTTAAATTCTGCCTAAAATTGTCAGAGAAGGCTTCCTAGAGGAAGTAACATTTGAAATGAGATCAGCAGAAGGAGAAAGGAAGGAAGGAAGGCATTTTAGCCAAAGTAGCCTCAGTGGGAAGGAACAAGCTCTATTGGAGGAACTGAAAGAATAGGGGAGAAACCTTGGGCTTATTACCTTCTGCCTTTTTGTTTCTGTGATTCTCTCTGCCTGAGAGTTTTTCTCTCTTCGTCTCTGCCTTCAGTTATTTGCCCTGAAAGTGTAACTCTCCTTTGAACTCTCAGAGCCTTGTTTACGGCACTTACGTGGTGCCCGGTGCATTCTGCCTTGTACAGAACATGCTGTATCTCACCTCTACCTTGGCACCAAATTGTGTTCTTCTATATAATTCTGTGGCTTCTTGTGGGGTTGCATGTAATAGCAACCCAATACACATTTACTGAATACTGAGTGAATGTTAATCAGGGCAAGAAAAGTAAAATTACTGGGAAAGCAAAAATAATCCATAATCCTTGCCAGATGTAATGGTAATCAGTTTAGTTCAGGAGTAAATTAGCCAGTGGATGTTTGATAATGTAACCTACAATGTAACTTGATTTAGCTGCTGAAGCTAACTTTTTTTTTTTTTTTTTTTTTTATTTATTATGTTAGCTGTTTGCTGTATTTGGTTACAAGTGAGGTGTTTACTTTTTTTTTTTTAATATTTATTTATTTATTTATGGCTGTGTTGGGTCTTCGTTTCTGTGTGAGGGCTTTTTCCAGTTGTGGCAAGCGGGGGCCACTCTTCATCGCGGTGCGCGGGCCTCTCACTATTGCAGCCTCTCTTGTTGCGGAGCACAGGCTCCAGATGCGCAGGCTCAGTAGCTGTGGCTCACGGGCCCAGTTGCTCCGCGGCATGTGGGATCTTCCCAGACCAGGCTCGAACCCGTGTCCCCTGCATTGGCAGGCAGATTCTCAACCACTGTGCCACCAGGGAAGCCCTGAAGCTAACTTTTAAAGTTACAGTTTATCTGCCGTCCATGGGATGTTGGTCATGATTACTAGGGTGAACTCTAAAATTCTACCTTTAATATTGTATTTACATTTGGTATCTACAGCCTCTCAGCACTCTATAATTCCCATTAGTGAAGAGAATGCTTTAACTTAAGAATTCCATCAGATGAACCAGTTTGCAGGGCAGAAATTGAGACACAGATGTAGAGAACAAACATATGGACACCAAGCAGGGAAAGCGGCAGGGGTGGTGGTGGTGGTGTGATGAATTGGGCGATTGAGATTGACATGTATACACTGATGTGTATAAAATGGATGACTAATAAGAAAAAAGAAAAGAAAATAATTCCATCAGAATAATTAATTTCTGAAAAGAAAGCTTAATGGGATTTAAAAATACATTTATAGTGGCTTCATGCTGTCACAACAACCACTTGAAAGCTGGAAAGTATGTTCAACATATTTTTGTATTTACATCTCAGTTTGAATTTCTTCTTTGATTCAAAAAGAAAGATTTCGTTTGATTTTACTAGAAAGAAAACATAGAAAAACACAGATATGCAGATGTCACTTGAGAATCTTGGAGCCATCCTGATCTCCTTACTCTCTGTTACCTGTCACGGACAATCCCCCACTAAATAGTAAATTCTACCTCCAAAGCGTCTCTAATATTCCGCCTCTCTTATCCTCTTCCATGTCACTGCCCAACTTCAAGCCTTTATGAACTTTTGCCAGGATTATTACACCAAATTGTAACTGATCTTCCCAACTCTCATTTTTGTGTGTTCCCCAAACCATCCTTGACACGTCTGCATAAATCTGAGCATGTCACTTCCCCCTTAGAAGGTCTCCAGTGGCCCTTTGTAAACCTCATGACTGACTCCTGCCCGCCTCTCCAGCCTCACCTTGTAACCTTCTTTCTAATTACCTTGAGATTTTAGTCTTTGCCTGAACTGGCCCGACAAACCAGTTGAGTTTCAGTTTAAGCCTTACGTCTCTGTCAAGCTTCCCCAATTCCCTCAGGCCACTTAGATGCTCCTTGCACCTTGCCTTATATATATTATACTATTTAGTTCTCATGATAGTTGTTTAAAGTGAGTAGTCTTTGTTTCCATCTTACAGGTAAGAAAAGTGAGGCTCAAAGAGCTTAAATAATTTGCCTAAGGTCCCAGAGTAAGGCAGTAAGTGGTAAGCTGGGATTTGAATCCAGTTCTTTCTGTTTCAAGAACCTGAGCTCTTTCTGCAATGTGTTGCTCCATTGCTGTAGCTTCCCCTGGTACCTGTATTTACTTTCATTCTGGCATTCATCACGTTTACTGTGTTGGCAATTCTCCATATCTGCTACATTCACTGGGGACACCAGCCCGCCTTTCATCTTTGTATCTGCAAGGATTAGCACAGTGTCTGGATCATGGTAGGAAGTTAAGAATATTTACTGAGGTAATGAATGAAACAAACAACATGCAAACCATATATAAATTTTAACTATCTGTGAAGGAAAATATAACTTGATCTCTTCTGTATGGTGGTATGGGGAAGCAGAAGAAGGGGAAAACTAATGAGGGCCATTTTCTAGAGTAGAAGTGTTATTGGAGGACAACAGAAGGGTTGTGCAATCTCCAGAACCATCTCAAGATGGATTTAAAAATCAGCTGCTAAAAGAAGTCAGGGATGAATACCTAGATAATTTTGTTAGATTTTTTGAATGTTTATACTGCCTAACATGCTTCCTTAGATGAACTTATAATTAATTCTTACAAAGAAATATGCAAGGAACAAAGGGGCATAGGAGAAATAGAAACAGGATGGAGTCTTGTAGTGTGGCTTCATATGAGACCATCAGTTTCTTTATTTGAAAATATTTTTATGTTAACAGTGAGAGTGACTTTTGTTAACATGGTGTAGTAGACTGAAGAATGTCCCTCAGAGAAGATATCAGGGCCTGACTCCTGAAATCTGTAATGTTAAATTATTTAAAATAAGGGTCTTTGCAGATGTGATTAATTATCTTGAGATGAGGTGATTAAATGCAATCACATGTATCCTTATAAGAGAAAGGCAGAGGGAGATTAGACACACACACACACATACACATGCACACGAAGGCAATGTGGAGACTGAGGCAGAGTTTTGAGTGATGCAGCCACAAGCCAAGGAATGCTGGCAGCTACCATAAGCTGGTAGAGGCAAGGAACAAATTCTCCCCTAGAGCCTCTGGAGGGAGTGTGACTCTGCCAGAGGGAGGGGAGCCTGCTGCATCTTGATTTTGTCCCAATGCTACCGATTTTAGACTTCTGGCCTCTAGAACTATGAGAGAATGAGTTTCTGTTATTTTAAGCAAAGAATAAGTTTCTGTTATTTTAAGTTCATAGTAATTTTTTACAGCAGCCATAGGAAATTAGTATACACTGGGAAGCAGCAATCTGGGAGTGTGATAAACATGAAATTCCATAAATAGAGAGCTCCTTTTTTTTTTTTTTGGTCACACCACATGGCATGTGGGATCTTAATTCCCCAATCAGGGATTGAAACCACACTCCCTGCAGTGGAAGCACGGAGCCTTAGCCACTGGACCACCAGGGAAGTCCCAACAGAGAGCTCCTTTGGATGGCTCTCCATCCCACTTCCCTTGGAAAGTGTTATACTTTCACTTTCCAGGAGATCAAAAACGGAAAGTGTCTGCCTCCAGAACTATACTGCTGGACTTTGTGAGCTCTCCAGTAGTTCTTTTCTGTCTCGTGATCCTCTGATCCCAGTATCCATCACAGTTCAGGCAAGGCATATATGCATTCCTTCTGGGTACATATGGCTTTCACTGCCTGGTGATGGAATGTGGGAGCACAGCTATATTTAGATGAGGTCAGTTATAAGTGGGCAAGCTCATGTTACTTAGTTTAGCATAAGTGTAAACCTTTAGACTCAACTTTCTCATTTTTGTGTCTATCATAAGAATAGTTTTGATTAGATAGCAGTTATGGTCCCTTCCAGCTCTAAAATCCTGTCAGCCTCTCCCTAGTCTACATTTGCTTTCAACCATGAACCTGTAGCTCTTTCTCACTGTGTAACTGCTTCTACCTCCTGACTCAAGTTGAGCTCTTGGAGTAACTTAAGATGTCTCTCAGCTACTTAAGTTCCTAGAGAAGGAGGATTGTTTTTCTTTCTGGGTCTCAAATCCTAGTCAAAGCTTAAAAAACCCTTAGCTCTTGACTAATTTGGTGTCCCTGGATTCAGACTTTGACATTTATTCAACTAGCCTTTCTTTGGTCCCCAGGATCTACATTTTACTCAGCATCTGTGAACACAGCTTGATGAAGCCAGTCTGAATTCTCACAAACTTTCTTCTCTTGTTCACATTTCTTTCTTTTAATACTTTTTCTAGTATGTTACTTACTTTAGACCTTCCAGTCTTAATCAGGTCAACATATTTTCCCTTTTGTGAACCAGTGATTTTCCCACATACACTCTGAGATTCTTCACAACCCTCATCTTTCCTCTCATTCCAACTTCTGATAAGGATTTGGTACGTCCCCACTTCTCACAATGTCAAGGAGATCAGTTGGCCTAAGACCCTCATCTTTGCATCATTATGAACCATCATTGGCATTCACCAGAATACCTGGGACACAATTTTCCTTGTAAACAGATATTGAGCACCTACTATAAGTCAGATATTTCATATAGGGTCAAGTTACACATTAGAATGAGTAAGATTCAATTCTTGTTTTAAGATGTCATTGTAATAGAGAAAGTAAGATGACTATGCAAATAATGAGATCAAGTGAATGCTGCTGAAATATTGATGGAAATAGCGCCAGATACAAAAGTCAGTAGAATCTGCTTCTGGTCCCTAATAGGACACTTGCCATGAATGTGAATTTATGAGCATCCGTTTTTTTCATATGACCAGTGGGTCTGTGGTAACTCTATTTAGTTAGGCTGTTATATGGATTAAATGATGTAAATGCATGTGCAAGTGCCCAGTATTATCTCTGGTATAGAATAGGAGATCAGTAAGAGATTGTTAAATTGAAATAATACTAGAGAAGAGGAGTTAAAGGAAGAAGAGATCACAGGTGGTTGAGTGGATCCAAAAGGGCTCTGTGGATGAGGTAGCATTTAATATAAGTCAGACCAGTGGCTCCTCAGGACAGGAACCTTCCAAATTACTTTTTTTTAAATCCTTAGTGTGCTACACTTAGACTGTGCTTAATATATATTGAATGAATGGATTTTGAAGGATGGGTAGGATTTCTGGAGGGTTGAGTTGGACTTGAAGAAAGGGCATTCTAGACAGAGGGCACAGCATGGACATGGGAAGGTGCAAGTCTTGTTGGCAGAACAATGGTCTAGTTTGATGGGAGTGTAGGGAAGTAGCAGAAGTAAGAGTAAAATGCAAGCTGGGAATTTATATGGGTATTTAAAGGGTTTCCAGTGTTAGAGAGGGAAGTTTGTACTTAATTCAGTCTGGTTACTTTTTAATTTCAATGTCTTCAGTCAAATTTGGGGGGAGGGATTTTTTTTTTTTGTCATGCTTTCTGGGTTATTGAAAGTTTACCATTATAATGATCATCTGTTGTGTTTCTATTTTTTGTTGGCAGGGTTGTAGGTAGTCCTTAGTAGGGATAAAGGGAAAATTTTTCTATATGCCAAAGAAAACAGATATAAAGAGACTGGTACTAAAAAGGAATAGGGAGGCAGTTAAGTTTTTCTTTGATTATGCCCAGACTTTGTCTTTCTTAAATCCTGTGCTAAACATTAATAACTTTCAAGCTTTTAGAAAATCATAAATTCAAGTCAAAGAAGCCAAACATACAAAAGGGAAGAATTCATCATGTTTGGTTGAATTGGCACTCTGCTTAGAACCACCAATAAGGGAATCAAATATATTTGAACCTATGATTTTCCATGTATTCTAGATTGTTTCAAGGAATAATGCAATACAGTTTATAGCTTTAGCCATCTGTGTCCATAACTTATTTCATAATTAGATATTATGTTTCAAATATTAGTATCTCCCAGAGGGGTAATACTAATGTGCAGGAACAGCTGGGAGTGTATTGAGGTACCTGAAGAAGGGGAGAACCACGGAGAGGGTACTGAAGCCAAATCTAACTATAGTATCTCAGTGCTTCGTGTATGATCTCAATTGTGAGTGCACAACTATTTTATGAAAAAAAAGTGCTGCCAATTATGTTTAACGATCATCCTGCACTATACATGATTTGGCCGTATTGGATTATCATTGCTTGGACATTTCTTGCATCTCTTCTGAGATATTTGGCATTTCCACCTGCTCTCAGTTGTATTGCTTGGCATTAGGTGGACAGTCCTTTGCCTGTATCATTGTAACAACATGCAACTCAAATTCCTCTACTGACTGTTTAAATCTCATTTAAAAATTGATTGTTGCTTCACAACAAAATAAGGAATTATGGTCATTTCTCCAAAGGTAAATATTTGTTCCATTAACTTAAAATTTATCCTGCAACTCCATTTCCATGCCTATTTGTACAATGATTTTTTGTTTTGATGTCAAATCAGTATAATCTTTTAAAGACATATAAAAATGCCAATTAAATTTAATGCTAACTATAAACAAAGCTCAGTTAAAGTGACAGCAGTGTGAACAGCTATGACCAAGTTTGTGTACATGCAATCGTGCCATGATAGCAACTTCGTGGAAGGCAATTATAAGTCCCCATTGATTATAAAACACAGTCCCAATTTAGAGATGTTAAAATATGAAGAAACTGTGCATTTTAGGAGCAATGAAATACACTTACTTTAAAACGTGCCAGGGACCTATCTACCTCTTACTGAAGTATTGCCTCTACCACTAAAGACTAAGTTAGTTGAGCCACATCCCTTTGTGGTTCTGGTTTCTTGAAATGTACTAACACGTGTCCTAAAACCATAATGTAAATCTGTGACTGCAGTCATCTTACCAAAGGCTCTTCCAGGAGGGAGGCCAAAGCACTGAGCATCCGTACTCCTGAGCTCTCCTTCCCAAGTTGGTGGTTGTATGTTCACGTAGAGTCATCATAGGCACATTTGCCCTTACTCCCTTCCACCCATAATATGCACTTGTTAGGAGTTATTTAATGGATGATTTTGTGCTTCTGTCTGACTTACTTCTTGTCTGAATTACTTCTTGATGATTCCTTATTTACGAAAGCATATCTTTTCATATACACACAGGAAAGCGTGTGTTGAAATCATATAATTTGCTCTTCTTGGGTCAGTTTCATTCTTATTATTCTGAGCATGCTCATTTCAGGCCATCTCTGTACTAAGGAGTGTGCCCCACAGGTAGATATGTGGGAAATCTGCCAAAAGAAATCAGACTGTCAGTCTCCCTGTCTTCCAGGCTGAAGGTTGATAGATACATGTGTTTTAGCAGCCTTCACTTTGAATTGAGATTTCAAACTTTCCTCTCAGTAGTCTACCTGGAGTTTAATCTCCGAAGACTTTTATTTCATTGCTGATTATTTGAAAGATGAATAGGTTTGAGTTTTACCCTATCCATTTTTCTCCAGTCTCTTACTGATAAAATAGTCGCTGAGTAGGAAGTTGTGAAAGAGGATAAAGAAAAGCCCAGTAAACCGGATAGTCCTGTAAAGTCTGTGAGAGACAATGTGTAAGGAAAACACAGTAGTGGCTTTGGTTTCTGGCAGCCAAGGTCACTGAAGCATGAAGAGGACACTGCAGCTTGGAGCTGGATATACTGATCCTTTGGATGTTCCCTTGGGGTGGAGGGGTTCTTGATTCCTGTTTTTGATCTTATGCCTATTACTATCTCTGGAGGGTTGCTTGTGCTGTAACCTGCTGGGTGTGGTATTATGGCTGGTTAAGTGATGACATGTGATAATGTTTAAAGCACCAAGCATAATGTTCAGTAAAAGTTAGACAAATCTTATTCCTATTCACATTTCATGACAATCTAATCCATCCAGTACACTTTAACATTTTTGACTAAGCATTAATGGAGCTGATACAATTAGCCAGCATTGGCTTTTTTTGTATTAAGAAAAACCCCCAAATGTAAATTTAAGTGTAAAATCTGTTTGGTGGAGAAAAAGACATACTTTCAGAAGGAAATTCTTAAATCAGTGAGATTTCTTAAAAACTAAATGAGTGCTTTAAAACTTAATATTTCTTCTTCTTTTTGAAAAGAAATCTTCTAGTAAGTTGTTATTTAGAAAAAATAAGTGGCATAGACGTTCTTTTCAAACTTTTAGAAACCATTCTTACTAAATCTCAGAAAGTCAAAGGAAAATACTGTTTGGAATCATTTAAAATTATGATTTTAGAGTACTACAACATTTAAATGGGACTAAATGTTATTATTTGTTAGATGGATAGCCTGAATTTTTTTTTATTTGAGTCTTTGGGGACGATAAAAATATTTTACATCGTGATCATGTGATAGTTGTACGATTATAAACATTTGTCAAAACTCATTGAATTGTACTCTTAAAATTGGTAGCTTTTTTTTTAAAACATCTTTTTTTTTTTTTTTTTTTGCGGTACGCGGGCCTCTCACTGTTGCGGTCTCTCCTGTTGCGGAGCACAGGCTCCGGACGCGCAGGCTCAGCGGCCATGGCTCATGGGCCCAGCCGTTCCGCGGCATGTGGGATCTTCCTGGGCCGGGACACGAACCCGTGTCCCCTGCATCGGCAGGCGGACTCTCAACCACTGCGCCACCAGGGAAGACCTAAACATCTTTATTGGAGTATAATTGCTTTACAATGTTGTGTTCATTTCTGCTGTATAGCAAAGTGAATCAGCTATATGTATACATATATCCCCATATCCTCTCCCTCTTGCGTCTCCCTCCCACCCTCCCTAACCCACCCCTCTCGGTGGTCACAAAGCATAAAATTGGTAACTTTTATGGTATGTAAATTATACTTAAAAAATGCTGACCAAAAAAATTAAGTATTTTGGGAATTAGAAAAGGACTGGCTGGAATTCCAAGGAAGGGAGTTTCTATGGATAAACTATAACACCAAAGTCATAGATGGCAACAGAAATTATTATTTTAATTAGAAGTCAAATGTAATGAAACTATTAAGAAAAATGATTTAGTGTCATTGTATTTTACAAGCTTATACTTCCCAGTATGTTTGAGTTCTCTCCCCAGTGACATTATAATCATTTGTATGTCTGGAGGTAGAATGAGATGGGGATGAGGGAGTGGGTGGTGGGTGTGCCTCACAGGAATGTAAAAAGAATGAGGAAGGTAAAAAGGGTAGAAAGTGGGGAGAATCATTCCTTCTACTCCTATCAATTCACTTACTATAATTATGTGCATATAATAAACATTTAATATATTTTGAAAGAATCATGTGTTAAAACTGTAATATAGAAGAAGCAGTTAAAATTGCTATTATTATGTAATTACTTGTTCTTTAAAATTGGGACTACATGCTTAAAATAACCGCAGCACAGAATCATAGCTTAGCTAAATCAATCCCTTATTTCAACTGTATAAATATTCTTGAAAATGATGGCAGAATCGATGCTGTTTGAGAGATTACTATTGATTACTACTACTCTTAAAATGATTGAATTGATTATGCCATGCTTTGTCAGTTAATGGGACACCCATTTACTTTGATTTTCAAATACTAATTTAATAATATGTAATGGTTTTATTTGGGCAATTGTGTGCTCTCTAATCTGGTTTTTTAGACCTTAACTAAGCAGGTTATTACTTTGTACTTTTTCTCTGGAGAAAGTTTTCTTTCTTACCCATTTAAAAATAACATATACCTACCAAGCATAGCGCTTTATATAAATAGATGGAAAAAACTCATCCATGAGTTTATTATTCAATTATCACTGTTATCATTTTAGTAGTTTCTTTCAGTCTTTTTTTCCCCCTCTGTCCAGCTGGGTTTCTTTGTTTGTTTTTGTTTCATTTGTTTACTTCTCTGTGAACTCTCTCTCTATTTCGTTATTGTTGCTTACTTTTATGACATGCATTTTAAATGTTAGTACCCTTTCACAAATATATTTTCAGTGGTTGCTTTCAGTTTAAAATATACCATACTTTACTTCCCCGACAGTACCACTTTCTTATACTTTATTATGCATAATTAGATAGGGAAATACACTGCTTTTCAATGGAAGAGAATTTTTATTTGCTTCAACTTTTATATTATAACTTTAAAGCAGCAGATAAACTACCAAGTTTTATAACATTAAGATATCTAAGTTCAGACTACTGAATTTTAAATAATCCTGGAGAATTATATAATAAAAAAGAGGTGTTCTTATTCTACTTTTAAAATGTTTCCTTTAGATTTTTAATGATTTGATGATTTACATACATTTTAATGGCAAACTTAGAAGGTTTTATATATAATACACCTTCTGTCTTCTTGATGTCTCTTGATTTTCTTCTTATAGTCTCTTCAAATAGCCGTAAAAGTCTAATATGTTGTATTATTCATCTTTGTGATAATCTAGTCTTGGGCTTTGAGTTTCTCTTTTAAGATGAGGTCCTCGATTTACCACTTTTACACACCTTGTGGGTTTCCTACTCCTTAATCCACTCCAGTTGACAGCTCAAAACCACTTCCTCTTTAAAGTTTGCCTCATTTCCTGTGCATTCATTTCCCTGGCTTTGGTTGGCAGGTGTTATTTATTTAAAGCCTTAATAACAAATATATATAGATTTTTTTTCTAGCCCTGGGTAACTGAGAGAAGACTTTCATCTCTTTCCCTCCTAAGGGAAATTCCTTCAATCTTAAAATTATTTTTGAGTATGTTTGGTTAATTTTTGTGTGTGTGTGGTTATCGTTTAGTGTTTGTTTTATTTGTTTGTTTATCTGGAGATTTTTAAAGAGCCTGTGACTCATAGAAGGCATTGTGTGTAGAGATATGTTTTATACTCATTACCTAGGATGTTTGCAGAATTTCCCTCTCCCCCAGGGAGTCAATATGCAGCTGCTCTTTATGCCTCACCTGTTGCCATTACCCAAATATAGACAAGTCCAAAGCACCATAGAAACCTTTCATGGAAAACAGCAGAACAGATGACAGAGGAGCTCACTTCTTTTCTTCTTAAAGGTCTCTCTTTTAAAATTATTTCCAGCATAAATTTGGGGTTTTTTTCCAATAAGAAGTGAATTTCAAATATTCACAGTTTAAAACTTGATTGCCCCGCACTTCATGCTGAATGGGATTAAATCAACTAAGTATTTTTGTGCCACCTAAGCATGGTCTTAATCTAAATTTCTACCTCACAACTTTCTTTGTAAATGTGTAGCTTTGATGATTTGTTCCCAGTAGAACAGTAAACTTCAGATCAGATTTGGAGAAAAGGAATAAAATGCTGCCTCTGTGAGCTCCTCTTCTGGAGCCCCAGGCTGTGGGGAGCAGATCAGCCTGATTCGTCAGGAGGTCACGACAGTCCAGTTTGTACCAGCTACCTAAACACTTAAGATTACTGATTTTGTTTGTTTGCAATTTGTCTCGTACTAAATTCCTGCATAGCTAAGCATATTGCTTTAGAATGACTCTTTCTGACAAATTATTATTTAAATGAAGGCTTCCTCATCCTCTAATGAAGGCAAAATAAGCCCACAGTATGCAAGAAACAGAACAGTTTTGGAATGGAGCTTTCTAAAGAATTCTAGAGATACTTATAAATTTAAATGTTGGTGCAAATGTTCCATTTGTTTCCCAAATTAATTTTCTACTTGCTTTTTCCTTAGTCCTGTGGTGATGGATGTTGGGAGGATGGGCAGAAAATACATTCAAAATAGAGCTGATATCTACAATATCCATTCCTCAGATATTTATCGAGGCATACTACATGCCTGGTACTAACCTCTCTAGGCTCTCAGGAGTTTTCACTGAGCTGTTGTACTGGCGAAAGAGGGAATGTAAACAATTAACTACACTACAGTACACTACAGTGGAAAGGGGAAAACTGGGGGTTCAATTTGGGTTGTAAATATACAAAAGGGCGCAATTAATTCTGACTGAGGTGGTGGGTGAAGGAAAGTCATGAGAAGCTTCAGGGTAGGTTTTCAATTTGACTTTGAAGATGAATAGGAATTTGGACCTACGGGTTCCAAGAAGAGCGAACGTATATACACTACCAAGTGTAAGATAGATAGCTAGTGGGAGGCAGCGCATAGCACAGGGAGATCAGCTCGGTGCTTTGTGACCACCTGGAGGGGTGGGATAGGGAGGGTGGGAGGGAGGGAGATGCAGGAGGGAGGAGATATGGGAACATATGTATATGTGTAACTGATTCACTTTGTTATAAAGCAGAAACTAGCACACCATTGTAAAGCAATTATACTCCAATAAAGATGTAAAAAAAAAAAAAAAGAAGAGCAAACGGTAGAGCCAAAGGGTCAGAGATGCACATGTTCAACAGCAGTGGGGAACGTGGCGTAGCCAGTGCACACTGTGCTCTGTGGATAGAGGAGAGCCTGGAGAGGAGGGCTGGGGACAACTTGAGAAAGGCCTGAAGAGCCCAAGATAGTTCTTACCAGGGGAGGGGTCTGATCAGCACTTTTCATGACGTTACCTTTATTGGTGGTGTGAAAAACAGATTTGAAAAGGGAGAGGTCAGAGGGAGGAGACAAGATAGGAGCCCAGGAATTGTTCTTGCAGGAGATGAGGGCCTGAACAATCACTGGTAGCAGGGCTGCAATTGGGAGCGATTCCTGAGGTCAAATGGGAAGGATTTGGTGTCTGTAGCACCGAAAGGAGGAAAGGATGACTGAGATTTCTACTACAGGCACCCAGGTAATGGTGGATCTGTTAAGTGACATAAGAAGCAAGTTTGAAGTGCCTCTAAGGACATCCATGTGGAGTCTTTAGGAGGAGACAGTTGGAAATATATGACAGTGTTCAGGAGAGGGTGGGATGATAGACGTACATGGGTGAGTCATCAAGGTGTATAGTCTGTGGTTTGGGGTTGTGTTTCTAAGGGGGAAAGTGGCTGATTAAGAAGTAGATTGGAGGTGAGGGATTTGGAAGTGGATTTTTTGCTTTGGTTTGTTTTTGTTTCAGGACTTGAGCACATTTGTGGGCTTAGAGGTAAAAACCAGTGGAGAGGAAGATAATGACAATGCAAGAAAAAGGACATAGTTGATGGGGTAAGAGTTTGGAGGAAGGAGTTGGGATGTCTTCCTTTGAGACAGGCAGGAAGGAGGAAAGTATATTTGACAATGAGATGAACTTGGAAGTGGATATGAGAGAAGTGACACTTGTTATCTCTATTTTCTTAAAAAAAGGAAGTCTGAGAGTAAAGGGAAATTGGAGGAGGGAGTGAGGATACTGATGAAGATGCAATAGCTGCTGTGGAGAGTGGAAGAGGCAGTCACCAAGGATGAGAAAAGGTTTGCTGAATAGTGATGCGTCCAGCCCAGACTGAAGCTCATTTGTTTGTAGTGGAGCCAAATGCACGGCTTTGTGATGTCTTCTGTACTGCTGGGAAGGCTGCAAGAAGCAGCTGGAGAAAGTGGGCAGAGGAGTTGATCCAGGGCTAGAAACTGATGTGGCAGATTTTGTAGATAGTTAGGGGTAAGAAAATAAAAGGTGTTCCTGACTGTGGTATTAAAGGGTAAATCATGGTATCCCAGAGTGCTAGGATAGGTAGTGCAGGAAGTTAAGCTTGGAGGCATTCTAGGGGTTGGTTGGGAGAATCAGGACAGGCAAGTGCCTAAGGGGTGAGAGGTGAATAGTAGAATATTAGGTTTAAATGAAGAAAGAGAGAGAGACAGAGAGAGAAAGAAAGAGAATATGAGGAAGAAGGAAGAGAGGATGTTGTGGGCAAAAGAGTAGTGTTTTCATACTTAGCCAGTTCATTCATTCACTAAAAATATTTATTTTTGTTATATTATTATAATATAAAATATTAATATTTTGTTATTATATTAGATGGAACAAACAACCTCCAATCTTATCTTGGAAATTAAATATTTTACTTTTAAAAATGCCTCATTTTAAAGCTTTAGACCAAATTATATATAATTTATTTGGTTTTTTAACATAAATCATTATTTAAAAGGGATAAAGAAGAATTAATGAATTCTTTTACATTTTTGCTCATAGCTAGGTTATCTCCCATCTACTGTAGTAGTAAAAGTCAAAATTTGCAGTTTAGCCTAACATTATAATTTACATTACTAACAATTAAAGTGAAATTTAAAATGGAAATTCAAGTGAAGTTCCCAACCTGAGCTTCTTTTAGCTTTACACATATATATTTATTTACCTCATTGCAGCTTTCTTCTTCCCCAAATTACCATCTTTTATTCCTGTTTCTGTATATCTACTATAAAGCAGACCCAATGGTATCTATTTATACTATTCCAGATCAGTCTCCTTGATGAGAAGAGCCCACAGAGCAATAATAGACACATTTATTAGCTTATGATGTTTCTTCTACAAATAACAAACTTTCTGGTACTGTTTGTATCTTTTATTAGGAGAGCTTCAAGTACTCTGAAAGAATGTCATTATGTTCCCTTAAGGAAAGTAAATGAGCAGATGAATTCCACATCTGCAAAATGGGAATGTTCACAGATTTCTGGAACTATATTGAAATTTCAGAATTCCCTTTGGTGGTTATGTAATATATTCATTGAAACAGCAACAAATTTAGGAATGGACTAGAATGCAGGCTATTTGACAAAAAGCCATCCTTTAATCCTACTGAGATCCTTCTTTTTTCTATTTCATGAAGTTAACAACTTTGACATTAAAGAGACTTTTTGCTATAAAAGATTTTTCTTTCAACTTTTCTCTATCCCCATCCCTCTTTTACATCTGTTTTTCAAATTATCTTGGTGGTATAATTACATATTAGTTTTCTCTTACCTCCCCATTCCAACTTCCTTCACCAAATTTCCAAAATAATTTACCCCATCCAATAGCGTCAAGATCATCCAGCCTTAAAGCTACCATTAAGAGATTCATTGCTTATATTATTCTATTCCTTTCCATTACAACAAACAAAGGAAAACTGATAAAGTGCCCTCAGCCTTCTGGAATATCCCCCACCCCCAGAAGTACTACACTGTCTTACCATATGCCAGAGAGCTTTGAATTGGGTGCTGTAGGGGAGGAAGAAAAAAGCAGCAACTTTCCTCTACCCTCTTAAATTCGGTGGCTGGGGCCTATGATTTAAACTGACAAGAGACAATAACAGGAGAAAAAATAGTTTATTTAAGTGTGCAATTCACATATATTCAACTCAGTATTGAGTATCAGATGGGTAGTTAGAATTTGGGGCTTTTATACCACCTTAACAAAGGGTGATAAATTTGTGGAGAAGTGACAAGACAAAGGAAAAGGGATTTGGGCTTCTAGGGCAGTAAATTGTGGGAAGGTAAATATATGGGGGAAAATAATGAAAGTTAAGGTTTATTTTATTTTTTATAATTTTTTTTCTCTTTGGCTACGTTGGATCTTTGTTGCTGGACACGGGTTTTCTCTAGTTGCAGCGAGCAGGGGCTACTCTTCGTTGCAGTGCGCGGGCTTCTCATTGCCCTCTTCGTTGCGGTGCGCCAGCTTCAATAGTTGAGCCATGTGGGCTCTAGAGTGCAGGCTCAGTAGTTGTGGTGCATGGGCTTGGTTGCTCCACGGCATGTGGGATCTTCCCGGACCAGGGCTTGAACCCCTGTTTCCTGCATTGGCAGGCAGATTCTTAACCACTGCGCCACCAGGGAAGTCCCAAGGTTTATCTTAGTAAGGTTTGTTTGTACAGACCCATTTTGGTGCTAACTTTCTTTCTCCAGTGTTAATGGTTGTTTTCTCCCTCTTGTATGGGAGATGCGAAGGGGAACACATTCACAAAGGGAAATTTGTGTCCTGCTTTTAGATGGATAGGGGAAGGGAAAAGAGCTCTTTCTGTGTTTGCTGCTTCTTAACTGCTTTCAGCTCAAAATAATCCTTATGTCAAAGTAGCATATTTTTTTGTTGCATATTCTGATCCCCTTCAGTACTTTAGATATTAGTGAGCACATGTGTTTATACAACAAACTGACTTCTCCAGAACCAGATTCTTCTCTCTCTGGGATGTGTACTGTGCAGGCATCCATATCTACTCTTCATTATAATGCTATTATTAAATACCAAACTCGTCTGATCATAAGAATCAACTGGAAGAAGATATTGAAGGTACAGGATCTCTAGCCTTTCTTGAGTACATTCCAATTCAGTAGGTCTGATGTAGGAAATGGAATTTTCTGTTTGTTTGTTGTTGTTTTAATCAGGCAGCCTAGGAGAATCTTATGAGCAGAAAGATGAAGGAAAACACTGAGATGGGTGGTGTTTTTTTGTTTTTTTTTGTTTTTTTTTGTTTTTTTTTTTGCGGTATGTGGGCCTCTCACTGTTGTAGCCTCTCTGGTTGCGGAGCACAGGCTCCGGATGCGCAGGCTCAGCGGCCATGGCTCACGGGCCCAGCCGCTCCGCGGCATGTGGGATCTTCCCGGACCGGGGCACAAACCCGTGTCCCCTGAATTGGCAGGCGGACTCGCAACCACTGCGCCACCAGGGAAGCCCCTGAGATGGGTGGTTTTTAATCCCCATTTTGAAATGAAGACATGAAGATTTTCTAGAGCTGCAGTACTCTTGGTAGCCACTAGCCATGGTTATTCAAATTAAAGGTAACTACAGGTAACTGAAATATTACTCAGTTTCTCAGTCACACTAGCCACATTTCAAATAATCAGTAGTCTCATGTGACTAGTAGCTACCATACTACGTAGAACAGATGTAGGACATCTTCATCGTAGCAGAAATTTCTATTAAATGACACTGCCCTAGAGATAAAGTAACTTGCCTGTGGCCATATAATGAATAAGTGGTGGAACCATCTTAATGGGTATTTGGATGCACACCTCTCTGAAACAGAATTTTTGGCCACCGTAAGTCCAGCCTTGTTCAGGAGAATCCGCCCAAGGGAAAGGCTTGAGGATCTGCTCAGTGCTGAGACTGAGCCAGCTTTCTTCAGCTGTGTCTGAAACCCCAGAAGTCTCTCATTTAGGGCCTTAGTTCTGAAACCAAATGAGCCCTCTGAGTGCTTGGTGTTAACCTCAAATGGTGACCTATTTGGGGGACTGCGGACAGATGACAGCCACTGATCTGATTACACAGTAAGTCAAGTTTGCATCCACAGGAGGCGTCCACCTCTGATCTACATTCAGTCAACCACAGAAGTTCATCTTGTTCAAGAGAGAACCTCCTTTTAAAGTGTTTCCCTTTTGCAAAGTGGAAGTAACGGTTTCTCTTCTCATATCTAGATAGTCCTTCATGTACTCCAAATGTTTCAATTATAAGTCAGTGATTTGGATTTAGGAAGGCCTTTTCCTGTAGAAACAACTTATAACTGTTTGGTTTCCAGGCTGGCCTACAAGAATCTGCAATGTATAGAAAAGAAATGGATGCACCTAAATTGTAATAAGGAAGTATAAAAACAGTGTTAGTTACATATACCTACCATTTACCACTCTTCTTTTGTGAGACTGTACAGTGTACATTTTAATGTACATTCTTGCACAGGTACAAAAGACACATATAAGATGATTCATTACCACATTGCTTACACTAGACAGAGGAAACTGTCCAAGTATCCATCAGTAGAGGACTGAATAGACCGATGGTTCTGAACTTCACTGTGTATCAGAATCACTTGTAGGACTTGCTGAAACACAGTTTGCTGGGCCTCACCCCTTGAGTTTCTGATTCAGTAGGTCTGGGGCTGGGCCTGAGAATTTGCATGTCTAACAAGTTTCTAAGTGATGTTGATAAGGCTGGTCTAGGGCCCACACTTCAAGAATCATCAAATTAAATAACTGGTTTATCCATATAATGGAATACCATGCAAAAGTTAAAAAAAGGAATGAGGACACTTTCTGTGTATTGATATTGAAAAGTCTTCAGGATATGCTGTTAAATGAAAAAGCAAGTTTCAAAGCAGTGTATAAATATGCTAACCTTTGCATAATACGTAGGTAAAAATCAGAATAGATATATATACACACACACACACAGACACACACACACAGGAAAGATATATAAGAAACTAATAAAAGTGATTGCATTTAAGAGACAGGTGGAAATGGAATGGACAAGGATGGGGTGGGAGGAAGATATCTCAAAGTATATCTTTTTATATTACTTTTATTTTTGAACTGTATGAATATTACCTATGTAATAAAATAAACACAATTAAAAATAAAATGAATGAAAGATAAAAAAGAAATCATTCAAGGTCAGTGATTCTCAATAGGGACTAGAAGGGCCATTCCACAATTTTTTTAATGGCACTTTTTCAAATATTTGCTACGAATTATTGAGGGCTTATAATGTACCAGGCACTTTGCCAGGTTCCACATGAATTGTTCCTTTGATGCTCAGAATTCTGCTATTTCTGAGATGTGCAAGATTCAAAGCAATTCAATTTCTACTTTTGCCCAAACTATAAGCATTTCTTCTCTGCTTTAATGTTCTCACCTGTAAAATAGGTGTATTAGATAAGTTAATAACATAAAGGGTTTAGGATGCTAACTATTATTATTTTCTTAGCGCTCGTATAGTTCTTTGAACATTATTTTAGCTCTTCCTACACACTCTCATAAGCACCTGGCTGTCATACATTCTGCACTTAGGAGGGTAGAACAAGGATCCCTTCTATGGGGCACTCCAGGCTCAAGGATCTCATTTTGGGAGATATCTAGTTGTACAACAGTAGAAGCCCTAGAACTCCATATAATGTCAAAGGGAGTGCAAAGTTCATAGCTGATAATCTCATCATCTCCACTCCACTCACCAAAAACCTAAAAACTCTTAAATGGTCCAGTCAAACATCCCTCCTTTATGAAGGCAGAAACCCTGTTTTTGATGCTTTTCTTTTAATGCTTCTCATAGTCTTCCTTATGTCATAGTCGCTTGAATACAACTTATTTCTCTTTTCTAGGCTGTCTGCTCCTTGACCTCATGGACTCTTACTTGGCTTTAACAGTTGTAGTACCTGGGAAGGACCTTAAGCATAAAAGGAGCTAATTATTTATCGGATTGAATTGGAAAGGCAATTGCAAGTGTAAAATGCAATTACTCTTTAGCCTAATGATACAGGGATAGACAATAGACAAATGGATCAGAGTAGAGGGTGCAAAAACAGCCCATGATATGTATGGGAGCTTGATACATATCATTTGTGGTTATACATATTGGGAGAAATGTGGACTATTCAATAAATAGTGCTGGAATAATTAGTTATCTGTAGGGAAAGTATGGATTCCTAAATCATATTCTACACAAAAATTAATTCCAGGTTGTAAAAGCTTAATGCTAAAGCACTTTTAGAAGAAAATATAGGAAAACATCCTTACAAAGAAAATAGTAAGGAAGGATTTCTTAAACCAGACCCTAAAATTACAAACCAGAGAGGATAGGATAGTTAAATTTGACTTCATTAAACTTTAAAACTTTTGTTCAACACTATAATCAATGGGAAAAGGCAAGCCACAGACTGGGAAAAAACAACTGCAATGTTTATATCTGAGAAGGATTCACACCTAAAATTGATAAACAATGCCTGCACATCAGTAAGAATACATATGGAGAGAGGGTGTGAACTCACAGAATAAGAAACCTGAATGACCAATAAATGTATGAAAAGATGCTCAACTCACTAGTAATCTGATAAATGTAAATTAAAGCACCATTTTTTCACATATCAAAATAGACAAAGATGTGTAGTGGGACAATACCTAGAGTTTCTAATGACGTGCAAGGAGGAAACTCTTGTACTCAGCTGGTGGGATATGAATTCCACAGTCACTTTGGAGAGAAATTTGGCAATACCAAGTCAGGTAAAGATGCTCACATTTGGCTCCAGAATTCTACACTCAACGCTAGAGAAACTCTTGTGTATTTGCACTGTAAATATTCACACCAGCATTGATTATAAGAGCAAAGCAAGAGGAAACAAGTGAGAGGTCCATCAACAAGGAGATACATTGTAGTATATGTTAGAAGTATAGATAGCAGTTAAAATGAATAAGCTAGAATTAAATACCTTATATATATGTATATGACATATGATGTCTATCTATCTGCCATAATATGGGTGAAGAAAACAAGCTGCAGAATGACAGGTAGAATCGAGTTTGAAAATATGCATAACAATGCTATTAGTTTCATATGGATACCTACGCATGTTTGTAAGAGTCTAAAATGCCTTAAAGGAATAAACATCACTTTGAGTATAGTGGTGCCCAGTAGTGTTGTGAGGCAGGGTAAAGGGGGCTAAAAATGTAGCTGTAGTGTTTGTTTGTTTGTTTGTTTTTCAGGGTTACTGATTTATTTCAAGATGTAATATTTTGACAACTGTACCAAATTTCAAAAAGATAAATAAAAACCATAGGTAAAGTTGCTTAAATTATCAAGTGTATTCATTATAGCATTTACTGTGTATTAGGTATTCAATTAAAATTCAGTTTATAAATCCCTGATCCTAGTATTTTTTTGACAGAACACAGTATGACTGATTTATAAATTTGACCACACAAAATTATATACACTCTTATTTCTCCTCAAGTACATCTATACATACTTAAAATAACGAAAAGGCAAAGAGACACTTTGTTAAAAAATGCCAATTCTTTGTTTGAAAGACTGCAATCAAAATCAGGAGTAAAAATTCTCTGATCCTACTGTGTAAATCAAAGGACTCAGATAATTTGAGATAAAGTAAATGGCTAAAAGATCTACATATATTTTCAGATGCATGGGCAATGAAGTAATTGCAAAGTAAGGTCATTAGCATAGCCCCCCCTTTTTTTTTTTTTTTTTTTTGCGGTACGCGGGCCTCTCACTGCTGTGGCCTCTCCCGTTGCGAGCACAGGCTTCGGACGCGCAGGCTCAGCGGCCATGGCTCACGGGCCTAGCCGCTCCGAGGCATGTGGGATCTTCCCGGACCGGGGCACAAACCCATGTCCCCTGCATTGGCAGGCGGACTCTCAACCACTGCGCCACCAGGGAAGCCCAGCATACCCCTTTTTACCTCTTAAATTTTTAAAATTTATTTCACTGAAGACACAGTGAAATATATGTTTCATAGACTGTGAAAAATGTGTACTACTGTTGCAAGGATGTATTTGCAGGCATTCTCATTGTGGATCTTTCTCATCAACATGGAAATATGGTCAAATATGCCCTGTCTTAAGAGTTAGAAAGAAATGCCTTCACTTCATTTTATATCCCTCTATAGATAATACCCAATTTCTCTACTCTGGTTAATTAATAAGGTACTTGGACATATGTTCTACTTTTACTGGAAGCACTTTATGACTCTCCTGCCTTTTCTTTCTTCTTTTTTTTTGTCATACAACAGCAGAAATTTATTCTCTTACAGTTCTGAAGGCTAGAAGTCCAAAGTCAAGGTGTCAGTAGGGCTATGATCTTTGAAGGCTCTGGGGAAGAATCCTTCCTTGCCATTTTGTAGCTTCTGGTGGCTGCTGGCAATCCTTGATGCTCTTTTTATTTTACATCTTTATTGGAGTATAATTGCTTTAAAATGGTGTGTTAGTTTCTGCTGTATAACAAAGTGAATCAGCTATATGTATACATATATCCCCATATCCCCTCCCTCTTGAGCCTCCCTCCCACCCTCCCTATCCCATGCCTCTAGGTGGTCACAAAGCACCGAGCTGATCTCCCTGTGCTATGCGGCTGCTTCCCACTAGCTATTTTACATTTGGTAGAGTATATATGTCAGTGCTACTCTCTCACTTCGTCCCAGCTTACCCTCCCCCCCAACCCCCATGTCCTCAAGTCCATCCTCTATGTCTGCATCTTTGTCCCTGCCCTGCCACTAGGTTCATCAGAACTTTTTTTTTTAGATTGCACATATATGTCTTAGCATACGGCATTTGTTTTGCTCTAGCTGTAGTGTTTTGTTTAAAATTTTTTTGAGGTAAATATGGTGTAATGGTAAAATTTATTTAGATGGATAGTGGGAATATATGTTACTCACTTTATTGTTCATTATGTTGAAATGGTTCATAATTGAAATATACACATATACAAAACCCTTGTTATTAGTGGTCTGTGATTCAACATACCTCATCTCTTGTCTCAGATAAAGTAGAATATAGAGAAGAGATGAGAGGAACTTTGTTAAAGACATTTTGAATATCCTACAGATGATGGGGTTGGTCCATAGTAAGTTTCAACCTTGATTTGGTGCAAAACAGATTCTTAATCAGCAGATAAGAAAATCTACCTAATTAGTGTATTTCCCAGGGAGTTTTATGGCATTAGCCAATAGAGACTGCAGCTTTGAGACAGTGATACCACTTAATTGGAACACCTGAATGAGATTAAGGGGTACTCAGATAAGGTCAGCTTGTTCCCCCTGTAACCAGAGCTTTGCTGGGTCTCTGCCTTCTTGCTGGCAACCTCTGCCAATTGGATGAAGCTGAGCCAAATGCTTTTACTGTCCTTCATAAATCACTTAGTGGAATGTTTTAAATACAGATTCCATGTGTTTCAGAGAGTATTCTGAAACACACTGGCTTGCAGATTCTACTGAAAAATTTAGAGCTCATTACATTGAAGCCCTAGACATTTTCATTACTTTTAACTTGTTGACCCAACAATTTAATATACATTTAATGAAATAAATTGAGACTTTTGTGAGGATTCAATAATGTATTTCAATTGATTATATCTGTATTAGGGTGAGAGAGAGAGAGAGACAGGAGAGATGTTTTAAATAAGGAATCGACTCACACAATTCTGGAGACTAATGAGTCCCAAGATCTGAGGGCAGCAAAGTGGACACCCAGAAGAGCTGATGTTGTAGCTCCAGTTTGAAAGCTGGCAGCCTAGAGATCCAGGAGGAGCTGTTTCAGTCTAAGTCCAGGGGCCAGCAAAGACAAATGTCCCAGCTCAAACGTCAGGCAGGAGGAAATTCCCTCTTACGCAGCCTTTTTGTTCTATTTAGGCCTTTAACTGATTGGATAAGGTCCACCCACATTGGGGAGGACAATATTCATTACTCAGTTTACCTATTCAGATACTAACCTCATCCAGAAACACCCTCAAAGACACCCTCCTGAATAACGTTTGAGCATATATCTGGGCATCTCATGGCCCACTAAAGTGGACACATAAGATTAAACATAACAACATCTTTCTACCTAAATTTAAGATCATTTCACAAGGCTTCTTGACAATGTGGTTTTTATTACGAAAGAGTACTTACATTCCTCCATTAATAAAAAGGGAATGCTTGAATTCCTCCATAAAAATCATTTAGTCTTAGTAGAGAGAAAAACTTTGTTAAAAACATTGACAATGATCTTTAAAAATTTTCATAAATGTTCTATTACTAACTAGTTTTGTGACCATGGGCCAATTAATTTCTTGTTCTGAAAATAGGAAAAGGTTGGAAATGACCCTTATGATCCCATCCAGCTCTAGAAGTCTGTAATCTTTGGTCTTTTCATCAATATATGGAAGTTGGAATGTGACTGACATTGGCATGTCTGTGCTACTGTCCAGATGGACTCAAGTTGCTTTTGTACGGCTATTGTGGAAGGTAGTCTCAGTTATTTAAAGTTCTACTTCATATTTAACCCCCTTGGTGCATATAATGCTAGTTTAGAGTAAATGAATTACCTGTGAGGCTTGGACTCCAAGCAGAGCTAATCGTATGAGGTCCTAGCACATCTATTAAGCGCCATGCGAATTCACTTTATAGAAGAGCAATTCCCACAGTAAAAATGTGTGACTTTAAATAACCTGGTACTATTTAGATAGTACTGGTGGGGTTTTTGGTGGGGTTTTTCTGTTTCTGTTTTTAGAGCATCACATACAATAGCTTTTAGTTAATTTTTCACTAGCGTACATTACTCAAGAATTTTTAAATTTAGTGATTAACTGATATACTGGCTGGCTGTCATTAGGTTGTCAAAAAAAGCAAAGTTGAAGGTGTTTGAGTTATCATCAAGAAAATTGTATTCAGAGGACTCAGTGCCTGACTGAATCAAGTGGACAGGGGTCAGAACCATTTTGGCAGTTCTGAAATTTGTGTGAGGATAAGTTAGATCATGCTAAAATAATTTTCCCTAATGAGTACTTTATCTGCCTTGTAAATGGTTTCAGAAAGTTAGCTGGCCTGCAGAAATGTTGACTAGTTCATGAAGTTTTCCTGGACTTTCCCAAACCTAGCAATGCTACCTTTCATTTTATAGCAAAGTCCACTCCTTCTTATTGTTACCTGTCTCCCCAGACTAACAAAGCACAAGCGTATCTGGGTCCCAAACATAGTTTTCTTGAATTTTTTCTTTTTTTTTTTTTTGCATTAATAGCATAAATTCTTTTTTTTTTTTTTTGCCGTACGTGGGCCTCTCACTGTTGTGGCCTCTCCCGTTGCGGAGTGCAAGCTCAGCGGCCATGGCTCACGGGCCCAGCCGCTCCGCGGCATGTGGGATCTTCCCGGACCGGGGCACGAACCCGTGTCCCCTGCATCGGCAGGCAGACTCTCAACCACTGCGCCACCAGGGAAGCCCAATAGCATAAATTCTTGAAGAGAAGAAGTAAAAACTGTAACAGAAAGCATTTCAGACAAACATACTTCTGTGCAGAAAGAAGAAAAGTGGAATAAAATAAGAAAAAAGAAAGGGCATAGTTAGGAAAATAAAAGAGAATCTGAAGGAGACACCAGAGAACCTATTATGTTGGAAGGAGAATCACTTAGTAACATTCCTAAGCTTGTTGCTTCATTTAAATATGGCCTGACTTCTATTAATGTGCATGTTGTATTCATTTGCATGGCTGCAATCTCAAAGCAAAGATTATCTTCAGGATTTTGGAATAATCTGAGAGCCTCTGATAAAATATGTGCAAAAACTTTAATAACCATAATTAGACTCAAAAAGAGCAAAGGGGATTTCATTTTTTCAGTTTCTGCATTTCAGTTTTATATTTTCTTCAAAACCAAAAAAGATTGTTTAATGGGCAAAATATTAGTATTCTTCCTAAATTCATAGTTCTTGTGATGCTTTCTGAAAAAGTAGCTGTATCAGATTGGTTTAATTTTCTTTTTCACACTCTTCCCTCTCCTTTTTTTAAAAATAAAAAAAGACAGCCAATCAGCAACTTCCTTAGGGGAAATTAGACAATTTAGAGAAGTAGCAAAATAAACATGATTTATTCTCATCAAATGTGTCATGAGGAAATTGGAGGCATGCTGTGAAGTAATGGCAAAATAATCTTGAAAATTTCCAAGCACTTTTCCCAAATGAAATGGAAGAAAATTTAAAGTTAGCTTCCATCTAATTATGGCTAAAGAAAAATGTGTGCATGAAAGTACAGGCATATGTATTTTTCTAACACTGCAGTTGGTTTCTTCCCCTAAAAAAGAGGAAACCAGACTTAAGGTCCTACAAGTTCTAAAAATCTGTTCTCTTGAATAGCTGACCACAGTAGGATTTTTATTTTTCCTTAGAGTCAAGGTAGTGAGGATTGTAATATAATATGGTAGTGTGTTTTTCCCCCCATAGATAGCTCCTCCCATTTCTCTTATATTAACCTGTCAAAGTATTGTTCTACTAAATATGTAGTGCAGATGGGAACCTTAGTTCATTTCAGTGGCTGTGATCATTTGTAGAAAACACTATTTTTGCTTCTGCCTCACCAACTGGAGCTGGTGCCTGGCCCCTTACGTAGCATCTGTAAGTACATGTGGACTCCCTGAATGCCTTAACGGGCTAAGCTTTGTGGCTATATTAAAGATAATGTGCCTGCTTTTAGAATAGGGATTGGAAAAAAATGAGGGTCTCTAACAGTCCAAGGGCAAGTACACTCAGAGCTTAGGATTTCTATGAGTGTAAGTTTTGGAAACAAGGAAACTGTTTTATTGTTTGTTCCTAAGTATATCTGCTTTCTATCCAGATGCTTTCTGAGTCCGGGTAGGGTCCTGGCATGACTCTGATATATTAAATAGAAGCTCTTGGGAGCCTAAGTGTGTGCTTCTCTTCTGTGGATTAATATCTGAAGTAAATCACAGAGAACTTTAGTTGGTTTATATGTCTCATTTTTAACTCAAAGTGGAGTTTCTGCCAGCTAGGATACAGGGACCTGCTGGCATCAGTGCTGCCCATGAAGAATTTTTGTAGTAGAGTCTGTTAAGAAAACCTGTCACTCAAGCACCAATAATAAATGTGCTTTAAAAAATAAAACATCATTTAGTTCAATTATGGAGAATCCAATTTATCCCCATTCTCTCAGGCATTTACTAGAAGAAAGAGAGAGCCCTTGGGCAGTATTTTGTGTAATTACATTTTTGCACCTTTGTATTGTGAATTGGAATTTCTGATATCTCCACCCTAAGGTGCAAAGTGATGGTGCTTAGAAACCTGAAACTAAAGCTGATGTTATAACTCATCAGGACTTTTAAACTTTTATAATCTGAGAAACTCTGGGGAAAATAAACAATAGTGGATATTATTATACTTTTATAAATATTAAAAATATTTTATTTTCAGAGCTACTTCTGTCATTCTCCCAAATTAATCTTCACCTGAAACCTAGAAAGGTTTTAAGATATTGTGCCAGGATGGACCTTGAGTCTGTCATACAGAGTGAAGTAAGTCAGAAACAGAAAAACAAGTACCGTATGCTAACACATATATATGGAATCTAAAAAAAAGTGGTTCTGATGAACCTAGGGGCAGGACAGGAATAAAGATGCAGATGTAGAGAATGGACTTGAGGACACGGGGAGGGGGAAGGGTAAGCTGGGACGAAGTGAGAGAGTGGCATGGACATATACACACTACCAAATGTAAAATAGATAGCTAGTGGGAAGCAGTCACATAGCACAGGGAGATCAGCTTGGTGCTTTGTGACCACCTAGAGGGGTGGGATAGGGAGGGTGGGAGGGAGATGCAAGAGGGAGGAGATATGGGGATATATGTATATGTATAGCTGATTCACTTTGTTATAAAGCAGAAACTAACACAACATCGTAAAGCAATTATACTCCAATTAAGATGTTAAAAAAACAAAAGGATAGTGTGCCAAAGGCCTAGTTAACCCTCTTCTCATGTGTGAATTTGCCTCAGTTTTCAGGAAACAGCCACTTCATTAAAAGGAACCTATTTTTTTTTTAATTTCTGTATTTTTCTCCTTCATAGTAACAATAGAAATGTAACATCTGAAAAATGTAATTTTTTGTTTTTTGTAGTATCATAGGAAAAACCAAAGGTGAAGTGTGAAGTAAATAAAACTGGATACAAAATGTAATAATCTCAACTATTTAAAAAATAATTGAAAAAAGATAAGGATATATAGCAAAAATAGTGCTTGGATTTTTTATATCTTGCTGTACTTATGAGCTACATTTCTAAAAGTGATTGAAACAGCATAGAATCTGAATATTTTGGAGAAGATTTTTTAATATGCCATAATTGTTTTGACCCTGGGAACAATGAAGGAACTAGGAATAATCCACTAGAAACAGTATCTTTCAAGGAAGAAAACTATTGATAAAGTGTAGAATTGAGATAAGTTACTGAAGGACTGGAATATTGACAAACAACCTTCTAGAATGAGAAAATATACATATCTGTCAGGTTCTTCAGACTTTATATAAGTTTTACCTAGGCCCTTTTATATTTCCCATGTCTACAAACTGGTCAAGAAAAACAAACAAACCAAGAAAAGCTTTTGTTTGTAAATAATTCCCCACCTATCATTTCAGGGACAAAATTCATCTAAAAGCTTAAACGGAGTTAACCTGTGAGAGTCAGATATTTTTTTTAAACAAAAGAATTGTGCTGTGAGAGTGCATAGTTTTAATAATAAATAGTCAGGCTGAGAACTGGACCTTTCTCCTTTCTTGGGGTACTAGCATGGGCTTCATGATTGTGATGCACTGTACTTTGCTTTACTCTTAAATATTTACTTAGTCATTCTCTCATTCATTCAACAAATATTTGCTGAGTACATAAATACACTATACCCCTGGAGGAGAGATAAGCTATATTTAAACAGCTGTAGCAAAAGTGGTGCAGTTTTGGGAGAATACAAAAGAAGGTGAGTGTTTCCAGCTGGGGAGAGCCCCAAAGTCTTCTTCTTGGGTTGGGATTGCCACCTGGACTTTAAAGGAGGGAGAAATCATGGCCATGTACAGGGGACGAGGAGGGTTAGTCTGAGTAGAGAGGTGAGAAATAAAAGATAGTGGGAGCCAGATCACAGGGCCTTTGGTGTCAGGCTAAGTGGTTACTTTTCTAGGCAGTGGGGAACGTTGAAGGTTTTTACAAAGGAATTAATGTGATCTTGCAACAACATGTCAAATGAAACTTGTCGGGCCGGGATGCAGAGGATTATGGTTCTACGACTATGAGGTATTTCAAAAGAGTTTCCTGGGAGCATTAATGGCAAGACTTGGTTCTGAAGGCCAGTTCCCCAGTCTAACATCTGGGCCTTGATAATTCGTGTCAGCTTTCTCTTGAGTGGAACCATGGTGGCCAGATAGGATTCAGCCTGTCCTGTTCTGCTCCATCAACTCTGGACTCGCTCTGGCCACTTTCTAGAATCTGCCTTTGCAACACAGACCAAGCTTTGTCTTTCTCCCATAATCCTCCAGGATTTATGTATCAGCAGTGGCACTGCCCCCTCCCACTCTGGCTTTGACTTTTTTGTTCCTCTTTTAGAACTGAGAGCTAGAAAGGTTTTTCTGGTTTGTTTGCTATGTTTTGTTTTGCATAGTTGCTCCGCTGTGTTTCTGAGATAGGGCAGATTAAGAGACTTTTACAGTGTTGTTTCAAGATAATAAAGACTTGATTGAAGGCATGGGGGTTGGGATGGGGAAAAGAAGATGGATTCAAGAAATATTGTAGAAGTGACAATACCTGATGACTGAATATGGGAGCGAGGGAAAAGGAATCAAATAATAGTGCTGAGTTTTGGAGTCTGTATGAATTCAAATGGTTTTAAGAGGTCCAGAAGATACTTTTCTTATTTTTACAGAGTTGAACTGAAGCTAAGTGTTGCAGACAGACCTGTCATGGAGGCTTCTTTTAACATTAGTGATGATCACCCTGAAGGGTGTTGAGAGCAGCCTGGTCAAGTAAATGGTAGCAGCACCACACCCAGCATAGTATGCTGCAGTAATTGAGTAGGATTAGAGGAAATATGCCTGTGCCAAAAATGCTTGGGTAAGAAAATGCAGAAGAAGCCCTTTGTGGTTCTAGTCTTTATATTATTGAGTAACTTCCTTTTAGAGAAAGACCTGGCACTGTGTTTTACAGACAATTTAGGAAAGGGAATATTATACTAAATAGTGGCAATTCAATACTCAAGCATCTTGGAAACTGTGGAAACAAGCTGGTTTAAGCTGAAGTTATTTTGTGTGGTGCCTGTGGGGTGATCCACTTATTTGAATGCTGTCATGGTGGAATATTAAATAATAGTAATAATAGTCAAAATTTATGGAGTAACTAAAGTGTCTGACACTGCTATAGGTACTTTTTAACCTGTAGAATATCCTATTGAATCTTCGCAAAACGCTATGAAAATGGGTGTCTTATAATCCCCATTTTACAGGTGACAAAATTAAGGCTCAGACATTTTTCACAGAGCTAGAACAGATAATCCTAAAATCCATATGAAACCATAAAAGACCTAGAATCGCCAAAGCAATCCTGAAAAAAAAAGAACAAAGCAGGAGGCATAACCCTCCCAAACTTCAGACAATACTACAAAGCTGCAGTAATCAAAACAGCATGGTACTGGCACAAAAACAGACATATAGATCAATGGGACAGTATAGAGAGCCCAGAAATAAACCCACACACCTATGGTCAATTATTCTTCGACAAAGGAGGCAAGAATATACAATGGAGAAAAGACCATTTCCTCAGCAAGTGGTGTTGGGAAAATTGGGCAGCCACATTTAAATCAGTGAAGTTAGAACACACCCTCTCCTCACTATAAACAAATATAAACTCAAAATGACTTAGCGACTTAAACATAAGACATGACACCATAAAACTCCTAGAAGAGTACATAGACAAAACATTCCCTGACATAAATAGTACCAATGTTTTCTTAGGTCAGTCTCCAAAGGCAATAGAAATAAAACCAAAAATAAACAAATGGGACCTAATCAAACTTACAAGCTTTTGCACAGCAAAGGAAACCATAAACAAAACAAAAAGACAACCTACAGAATGGGAGCAAATATTAGCAAATGATGCAACTGACAAGGGATTAATTTCCAAAATATACAAACAGCTCATACAACTCAACAACAAAAAAATGAAGCAACCCTATCCAAAAATGGGCAGAAGATCTAAATAGACATTTCTCCAAAGAAGACATACAGATGGCCAATAGGCACATGAAAAGATGCTCAACACCACTAATTATTAGAGAAATGCAATCAAAACTACAATGAGGTATCACTTCACACCAGTCAGAATGGCCATCATCAAAAAGTCTACAATTAACAAATGCTGGAGAGGGTGTGGAGAAAAGGGGACCCTCTACACTGTTGGTGGGAATGTAAGTTGGTGCAGCCACTGTGGAAAACGGTGTGGAGGCTCCTCAGAAAACTAACAATGGAATTACCATATGATCCAGCAATCCCACTCCTGGGCATATATCTGGACAAAACTATAATTCAGAAAGATGCATGCACCCTTATGTTCATAGCAGCACTATTCACAATAGCCAAGACATGGAAACAACCTAAATGCCCATTGACAGATGAATGGATAAAGAAGATGTGGTACATATAGACAGTGGAATATTACTCAGCCATAAAAAAGAATGAAATAATGCTATTTGCAGCAACAGCAACATGGATGCAACTAGAGATTATCATACTAAGTGAAATAAGTCAGACGGAGAAAGACAAATACCACAGATATCACTAACAGGCGGAATCTAAAATATGGCACAAATGAACTTATCTGTGAAACAGAAAGAGAATCACAGACATAGAGAACAGGCTGATGGTTACCAAGGGGGAGGGGATTAGGGGAGGGATGGAGTGGGAGGTTGGGGTTAGCAGATGTAGGCTTTTATATGTGGAATGATTAAGCAGCAAGTTCCTACTGTATGGCACAGAGAACTATGTTCAATCTCTTATGATAAACCATAATGGAAAATATAAAAAAAAGAATGTATATATACGTATAACTGAATCACTTTGCTGTACAGCAGTAATTAACACAACACTATAAATCGACTATACTTCAGTATAAAAAAATTGAGGCTTGGAGAGAGGAGCTCAATGTAACACAGCTACTAACTCGCTTTTCACTTTGACTCATTAAGGCTAATGTTTGATTTAGTTGGTTTTAAGTCAGGTTGCACTGAGGGCCTCTTACGTGCTGGTAAGCATTCCTAAAACATCTGTGAAAATGTAGGTTATGTTTGTCTTGAGCTTGCAGTGAGTAGGACGGCTGTTCTGTATGCAGCAGGGCAGGATGGCCCCAGTTAAAGAGTTACAATAGACAACTTGCTTTTGGCTTCTCCTTGATTCCTCAGTTTAGTTTAAGGACCTTCCCTGGGTGGTTGGCTTGGGTGTTTCATCATCAATTTAATTACTAGGGATTACCAAAAACTTTCTATGTGCCAAATGCAGTGCTGAGCACTTTTATTTTACTGTGTTGTTTCATGTAATTAAGACAGCACTATGAGGGCTCCCCTGGTGGCGCAGTGGTTGAGAGTCCGCCTGCCGATGCAGGGGACAAGGGTTCGTGCCACAGTCCGGGAAGATCCCACATGCCGCGGAACGGCTGGGCCCGTGGGCCACGGCCGCCGAGCCTGCGCATCCTGACGGAGCCTGTGCTCCGCAAAGGGAGAGGCCACAACAGTGAGAGACCTGCGTACCACTTAAAAAAAAAAAAAAAAGACAGCACTATGAGATTGCTACTCTTTTTTTCTAATTGAAGTATAGTTGATTTAAAATACTGTGTTAGTTTTAGGTGTATAGCAAAGTGATTCAATATTTTTGCAGATTATATTCCATTATAGGTTATTATAAGATAATGGGTATAATTCCCTCTTCTGTACAGTATATCCTTGTTGCTTATCTATTGTATATATAGTAGTTTGTATCTGTTATTACCATACCCCTAATTTGTCCTTTCCCCTTCCCTCTCCCCTTTGGTAACCACAAGTTTGTTTTCTATATCTGTGAGTCTTTCTGTTTTGCATATACATTCATTTGTATTACTTTTTAGATTCCACATATAAGTGATGTCATACAGTATTTGTCAGCCTGACATTTCACTAAGAATAATACTCTCCAGTTCCAGCCACGTTGCTGCTAATGGCAGTATTTCTTTCTTTTTTATGATTGAATAATATAACATCTTAATCCATGAGATTGCTACTCTTGTTGGCTTCATTTTATATGAGGGAAAGTAACTGGTGTGAAGTCCCTCTACTAGTAAGTAGCAGAGATGGGACTCTAGAGTCAGCCCATGTCTGTCTGACTCCAGAGTCCATCCTCCTAACTACAGTGGTATTTTGCCCCAACACCAGGCTTTTCTCAAATTGTCAAGATCCCTACACTGGGCATTCCTTTATTTGGGTTTAGATCAGCTTGATCTAAAATCTAGATACATTTTGGGAATTGCTTTAGGTTCTTTTCCTCTTAGAACTTGTGATGTTGTTAGCTGTTTTATTTACATTTTGAACCAGTCTTTAGGTTAATTCCCTTAGGAAGCTGTAATCTCTTTTTTATAAACGCTCCCTGGTGGATGCTGTGCTGATAGTATGTGCAGATATTCAAATCACAGAAACATTTTTTTCATACATTGGGAGGGGGTGGTGGCATTGTAGCATCTCAGTATAAGCAGGGCATCCTTGAGGGGGCTTGGTGATGTGGCAGGATGTCAGGTTTCAAGGCTTTGTAGAGCTCATCATAAAATGACATCCACCTCCTTTTATTTAAATCCAATTGCTTGCAAGAGTGCAAAAATTAATCAGAAATTAACTGGCTGCTCTCCTGCTAGACTAAATAGTGGTTACTTGGATCTTAAGGGCAAATTTTGTTAATCATTTATATGTTTCAGTGAGGTGAGACCATTCTCATTGTGGGGATTCTCAAAGATGTCCCACGCCTATACAAGAAAATTATAGACAAGTATATAGAATTTTATTCCTTATGCACTGTATAAAAGCTAAAAAAATAATAACCAATTAGACACATAAAGCCTGAGTATATTAAAGTATTATGCAAATACTGATTAATAGTAATACCATAAACTCACAAAGCAAGCAAAAGTATACCTGATTCAAATTATAGGAACTTTTATTTGCATTTCTACAGAACCTATTATTAGTGGGTATCAAAGCACCTTACAAGTAATAATTATTAAAGCTCATAAATGCAACCAGAAAATGTCATTTTATTGAGGGAATAAGCAAGAATTCCCCTTTACCTCATATGTATTATGAGATCTAAATGCCTAAACTGAAGAAGGATTTTCCTTATAGAGAGTATTTATACACTGTGGGTGTTTGGGGCAATGATTGCATAGGCATAGAAGTCGGCAGCTATGGATTCAAGTTTCTCATATTGAGTATCTTGATCTATGTGGTTAGAACCCTTCACTTATTTTTGAAATTTTACATGTGTAATAGCTCTAAACAGCTATAAATAAATATAAATATAAAATATAACATACAGGGCTTCCCTGGTGGCGCAGTGGTTGAGAGTCTGCCTGCCGATGCAGGGGACGCGGGTTTGTGCTCCAGTCTGGGAAGATCCCACATGTCGCGGAGCGGCTGGGCCCGTGAGCCATGGCTGCAGAGCCTGCGCATCCGGAGCCTGTGCTCCGCAATGGGAGAGGCCACAACAGTGAGAGGCCCGCGTACTGCGGAAAAAAAAAAAAAACCATACAGAGCTATAAGTAGCTATGTCCTTATATTTTAATATTTCTCTGTTGACTATAATATCAAATTTGAAAACAAAAATTATGCCAAGTTCACATGAGAGTATTTTAAAATATTTTGGAATGTTATATCAGGTTTATTTTTTCTCAAACTAATATCTTATTCCAAGGACTAACAGCTTGTAAGCACAGTCAGTGTGACCTGTATTTATTTGTATACTCTGTGGCAAGTCCTTGAAATATTGTGCGAATTTCTCATCTGCTTCAGAATGCCCGTTTGCCCTTTCTCCCCTATTTCTCCTTCTCCTTTCCTGCCTTTGCAATTTCCCTACTTTCTAAAGTTAAGCATAGGTTGGAAAAGCTCAAGGGTATTCCAGTGCCTGACTCTCCCTCTCCCTCCATCTCGAGTCCTCTAGCTCCTCCCACATGATTATTCCTCAGATTTATTTTCTTCTGGTGCTAAGAGGTCATATTGTAGTTGCTGGTCACAGTTGTGAGGCAGCTGTACTTGTATGGTTATATTTCACTGTCACGTAGATTCCAAGAAAAGTGTGGACTAGTGAGCATCTTCCTTTACAGTTAGGATGCTGGAGCCTAGAGAGAATGAGTGACAACTGAGGTCATACAGCTGGTTCACTTCTCTGTCTTCTAGAATTGGGACCAGAATTTAGGTCTTGAGACTCTTAATCCAAAGTTTTTACCTCTACCCCATGGTAGTTATATCATTCTCTGAATCATAAAAAATTTTAGGGACTTCCCTGGTGGTGCAGTGGTTAAGAATCTGCCTGCCATTGCAGGGGACACAGGTTTGAGCCCTGGTCCAGGAAGATCCCACATGCTGTGGAGCAACTAAGCCTGTGCGCCACAACTACTTAGCCTGTGCTCTAGAGCTCGCAAGCCACAACTACTGACGCTTGCGCACCTAGAGCCCATGCTCCGCAACAATGGAAGCCACTGCAATGAGAAGCCCATGCACCGCACCAAAGAGTAGCCCCAGCTTGCCACAACTAGAGAAGGCCTGCATGCAGCAACAAGACCCAACCCAGCCAAAAAATATATAAATAAATAAAATAAAACAAAAAAATTTTAAAACCAGAAACGTAGGAGCAGAACTAGAAGAAACAGTTTGTTGATTTTATCCAGGGCTGTGGATCAGCAGGACTAGAAGTGGTGCCTTAGGATCTGAAGACAAATGGAGTGATGTGTGTGCAGAGTTGAAATGGTGAACCCTGGGATTATTGTTGTATTGCTGTGTAGGAGAAGTTGAATGACTGGAGGTAGAAGATAATGAAGAGCAAGTTGAAGTGGAGAACAGGGTGAGGTAGAATGGTGGTTGTAGAAGAACTAGGAGGATGGTTGAGTTTATGGTCATGGCAATGGGTTGTTAATGTAAAATGAAGAAAGTTGGTTACTGAATAGATGGTCCTTAAGGACCTCCAAGTCTCTCAGGACGATGCCAGAGGGGGAGGAAGTCATGGCAGCAGGTATCAAAGTCCTCAGGGCATGTGGGCTAATAACAAATCCCTAGGAAGCAGAGGTGGTGGGGAGCCTAGAGGGGTATATATAGAATTATGGAGACAGATGCTACATTTGTAAATTCTAATTTTCATATTTTTCCAGGGAAAACTGAGGCTGCTATCAAAAACTTCAGTCCCTACTACAGTCGCCAGTACTCTGTGGCTTTCTGCAATTATGTACGCAGTGAAGTAGAACAGCAAAGAGATTTAACATCACAATTTTTGAAGACCAAGGTAACCCATGGAATTTGGTTTCCATATTTCTCCCACTGAAGAATGGTTTATAACCCATAATATTTCTGAAATAAACAATAATTTGAATGACAGTTTAAAAAATCTGTTCTCCAGTCATTTCATGCTCAAAAAACTATTTGCCTGGAAGTTAGAACGTATGATTTCTTGTTGATGGTGTAATCCACGTAAAAAGAAAACGAACACGATTTCAGTTTCACTATGGTTTTCCCACATTGATGCTTTGACGTCAGAAATCTGACTTGCTGTGGTGAAGTACAGTAAAAAAAAAAAAGTCATAATTTCAGTGCCTCATACTATGGGTGTTTTTATTTTGGTCATTGATCAAATGTGATTTTATCTTCTAAACCTGTAACTTATTCTCTCTCCTTTGCTCCATTATAATAATTATCCACAACCTAAAAAAATATTTATTGACACTATGTGCCAGGCCCTAGTCTAAGAACTTGAGAACAAGACAAATTCTCTGCTTTCCTGTTAATATTCAAATAGAAGACAGACAATAAACAAATAAACAAGTGAACATCAGGTAATAAGAAATGCTACAAAGTAAAATAAAGCCGGAGTCTCATTTCAGAGAAGGTGGTCAGTGAAGCCTTCTGTGGAGATGACATCTGAGAAGAAACTAGAGTGAAATGAGAGAGTAGGCGTGTGAATATCTGTGGGAAGAGTGTTCCAGGCACGTGGAACAGAAGTGCAAAGACCCTGCAGCAGTCAGAAGCGTAGCAGGAAGGCTAGTGTGCTGAGAGCCATATAAGCAAGGGAGGAGAGCTGAAAAAGGAATGCAGAGTGACAAATAGGGACCAGATCGTGTAGGCCCATAGACCACAATAAAGGTTTTTAAGTGTGATGGGAAGTTATTGGAGGGTATTGAATACAGAGTGACTTATAATTTTAAGTGATCTTTCTGGCCTTTCTCTAGAGAAGAGACTATGGGGAGGGACATGAGAAGAAACTGGAAACTGGCAAGGAAGACACTGTAGCAGTCCAAGAGAAGGACGATGGCCAATTGGACTAGGGTGGTGATGGAAACAGTTGTGAGAAGAGTCCAAGTCAGAGCTGACAGAACTTGTTGATGGGTTGGGTATGAGATAATAGAAGAAGAGAGAAATCAGTGGTGACTTGGCTTTTAGCTTGAGCAAATAAGCAGATGGACTTGTCTTTTATTCAGAAGAGTCAGAGGTGGATGGGAATCATTTCACTTTTGGCCACATTATGTTTAAGATACTTATTTCACATACACCCATGGAAATACTGACTAGGTAGTTGAATGCTCTGATTTGGAGCTCAGTGGAGAGGTTGAGGCTAGGGAATAGAAATTTGGGAGTTCTTAGCTCATAACTGGTATTAAAGTCGTGGGACATAATCAAGGGAAAGTATAAACAGAGAAAAGGAGAGCTTCCGTGACCAAGTCCTGACCCCTCCAACATTTGGAGATCAGAAAAAGGAGAAAGATTCAGCAAGATGGACTGACAGAAAAATAGCCTGTGGAGTAGGAAAAAAAAAATCAGGAAAGTGCAATGTGTCAGAGTCAAGTAAAGAAGGGGTTTCAAGAAAGAAGAAGTGATAAGTAGGTCAGGTATTGCTGAAAGTTGACCGATAGATTCAGCAGCGTGGCTTTGTAGGGATAACTGATTGTCATCCCCATAAAACAGGGATTGACAAAATTTGGGGAGTTTGATAAAAATGCAACCTCTGGTCTGTACCCCCAGAGATTCTGATATAGTATCAGTATAGTATAGTATATAGTATATAAGTCTAGGGCGAGGCTGCATTTTTTTTGACAAATATTGTACGACTCCTGTTACATGAATTTCCCAGAGTAGTCAAATTCATATAGACAAAAAGTAGAATAGTAGTAACAAGGGAGTGGGGGTGAGGGAAATAGAGGGTTATTATTTAATTGGCACAGAATTTCAGTTTGTGGTGATAAAAAGGTCTGGAGATAGATAGTGGTGATGTTTGCACAACAATGTGAATATAATTAATGCCACTGAACTGTACACTTAAAAATGGCTAAAACGGTAAACTTTGTGCCATGTGTATTTATTTTACCACAATAAAAAATAACATAAGGAAAAAAAGAATACAATACTTAGGGATAAACTTAACCATGTAGATGAAAGAATTGTACACTGAAAACAAAATGTTGCTGAAAGAAATTAAACAACACATAAATAAATGGAAAAGCATCCTGTGTTCATGTGTATTTTACCACAATAAAAAATACCCAATATAATGAAGGACTTAAATTAATAAGATTAAACCGATCAGGATACAGTAATAAATGGTATGGTAAAAAGACAACAGCAAAATCTCACTGGCTTAAAAACAGTAGTTTGTTTTCCCCTCATATTACATGCCCTACGTGTCCACTGCGTAGATTGCAGAGGGCTGCTCTGCTCCACAGGGTCCTTGCTCAGGGACACAGTTTGACCAAGTCTCCACTATCTGGATGGTTGGTGAGGCGGCATTTTTAACAAGCGTATCAGTTGATCAAAGTGGCCCAGGTTTGGGCTTCCCTGGTGGCGCAGTGGTTGAGAATCTGCCTGCCAATGCAGGGGACATGGATTCGAGCCCTGGTCCGGGAACATCCCACATGCCGCGGAGCAACTAAGCCCGTGCGCCACAACTACTGAGCCTGTGCTCTAGAGCCTGTCAGCCACAACTACGGAAGCCCGCATTCCACAACTACTGACGCCTGTGCACCTAGAGCCCGTGCCCCGCAGTGAGAAGCCCGCACGCTGCAACGAAGAGTAGTCCCCGCTTGCCCCCCCGCTCGCCGCAACTAGAGAAAGCCCGTGCACAGCAATGAAGACCCAATGTAGCCATAAATAAATAAATATAAATAAATAAAAGAAAAAAGTGGCCCAGGTTTAAGAAATGCTGTACCTAAGAACTATAAAGTTCAGCTTATATAGGGTTGCAGTCTCATTTTAAGAGGAGAGTGAGGTCCTCTTTTACGTGTTAATGAGTCCATATAGGAGAGTGCCTCATTATCTGCCTCAATATTAAGCCCTGGAATTTATAAGGCTATTTATTTCAACCCTTAGCAGATTCTTAAAAAGATTAGCATATCACTCTTCTCTGTATGGTTCATGTAAATTTTGCTTGAAAGGGGAGGCATGAGTTTCTAAAGGGACTATGGTTTTTTTTTATTGAAGTATAGTTGGTTTACAATATTGTTTTAAAGGCACTATAGTGTTTGAATAACATCAGTGTAAAGTCAGTGACACGTGAGAGACAGGAGGCCCATTCCTATATTTTGAGATAATACATGCGGTAGGATGGGAATTACCCCTTACACGGTTAGCCCAACAGAAGACCTAACTAGGTATCTAACAGAGACTTCCCTACAGCACAAATAATAGAAGAGAGAAATCAGTGATGACTTGGCTTTTAGCCGGGGTTATGAACGAGAAATCCCTAGACCTTTAAGTGGAAGAGGTAGAATGAAGGTTTGCTGGCTTGCCTGCTTGTTCTTTAGTTAGAGAGTAAACAGAGTCTCCTTGAAGAGCACAAAGGTGGGTTAAGTGTTTTTAGCCTTGGTTTCCAGACCTTTGGATCTGGGGAAACCACTGAACACTGACTCTTGAGGCAGCCCCTGAAGGTTGACAAAGAGGGGAACAGCCTGTTAACTCCCCTGTTTTAATTAACCCTGAGGTATATTCAGGGTGTTGGGATAGATGTCCACAACTTACAGTTAACTGCCTCACTCCCTCTCTTCCACAGAGTTTACCAAGGATTTATTAAGTGCCACAGGTATGCAAGGCATAACCTTGCTACTATAATCCCTTCTAGCATATGCTTCTGTTCTTGTAGGATAATGAAGGGAATGCAAATCACAAAAATATCAATAAGACAAATATTTGCATTTGGTCAGGAGAAGTAGGAAAGGGAAATGTGTAGGGAGGTGGGGGGAAGCAACAATTTCCCCAGGATCTCAGCACAAGATAGTTTCTGAAAATATTCCTTGAAATACTGTGAATAGACTTAGTGGTAGCATGATATGCTATCTTTTGTTGTGACAGTTAATTGCATTCATCTTCTTTAAGCCACCATTGGAGCCTGGAACTGTTTTGTATGAAGCAGAGCTATCACAGTTTGCTGAGGACATAAAGAAATGGAAGGAGAGATATGTTGTGGTTAAAAATGACTTTGCTGTGGAAAGCTATGAGAACAAAGAGGTAAGACATTTCCTTGTTACCACTGATTCTTGCAATTTTCTTAAATGTTGGCTGGGTTGACTGACAAGCCCTCTCCTTTGAGACTGACTGATTCAGTGAGCACTAACAGATTCAGGTATTCATTTCAGTCAACAGATATTTATTGTGGGTTATAGTAGGTTCTAGGCGTATCACTGTAGATTAGACAGGTGCTTGCAGTCTAGTGGGCAACGTAGACTTTGAACAAGTAATTGCAAGTGAGTGTAAAGATAGAAGGTTATACTGAGTGGCCAGTGCGGGAGCCTTTCCTATGATCACTGGGCCTCGAGGCCTGTCTTAGTCACCTCCCTGATATCTCTCCCTCTCTGCTCTGTGTCTCCATGTCTTCCCACTCTTAAGCCACCTCTGTGGCAGAGGAATTATTTATTAAGATTGTGACTAGATTTGCATGGGTTCCTAAAAATTCAGAACTTTTCACTTACTTTATTTCACTTCTACGTATGAATTTTTTTCACTAGCTTTTTCCTGGTTATCTCATTTTTTCCCTTGTCTGTAAAATGTGGAGAGATGAGATAGCATATGTACAGTGCCTAGCACCTGAGAGGACCTTAGTTTTTATTGGTTCCCATTTCTTTCCCCATCAAGGGAGGTAATGTGGTGTAAATGAAAGAACATTGGACAGAGAATTTGGAAAACTAAAGTTGAGGTCAGGCCTCCATTAAACTAGAGTGTGAGGCTGAATGATCCCACTGATTCCTTCCAGATCTCATACTGTACACATATTCAGTCTACATAGATTCTCAAGCTCCCTTTGAAATGAATAGTTACTATTTATGGGTTAAAGTTAGTAACATATTTAAAACTCTGCACTCTTCACTCTAAGTTCAAAACTAGTCAGGACATCCTCTGCAGATACTCTGAGTAATTACCCCTGATGCTAAACCTTTAGGAAGAGGCTTCAGGCTGACAGATAATGTGTCTCCTTCCAATTTTTGATGGAAAATAGAAATAAAATATAATACAAACTTATTATACCACCTACCAGGCAGTACTCGAGTGCTTTCTTGGGTAGTCTTATTCTTTTCAACATTTGTTAAGTCAGTATCTTCTCTGCTTTATCTATTTTAGGATTTTAGTCAACATTTGATTTGCTCTCTGAAGCAAATGATCAATACAGTACAAATAATGATAATAATAACAAGTCACTTTAGATTTCATACGGCCCGTTATACTGTCCTCTCAGGGAAGCTTGAGAAGAGGCAGTATAGCCTAATGGTTAATATGATGCACTTTGAATCACACCTTTACCAGTTACCAGATGTGTGTCCTTGCATAAGTTATAAATCTCCTTGAGCCTCAGTTTTCTCATCTGTAAAATGGTGAGCATGATTCCTTCATCACAATGTTGTTGTGAGGATTAAAGACATGAATGCATTGAACCCATTAGCATATGGCCAAGTGCTGGCAGAGCCCAATATAGAGCAGTTGTCAGCATGACAACTAACTAATGTGGAGGAAACACTCATAGAACTCACTCTTGTACTTATTAAGGTTTTCACCACATTCGGCACTAACGGAAGTTTCATTTTAAATCAAATTTTGGTGGTTTTTTTCCCCTTTTCATTTTTTTACGCTTGCTCCCTCAACTTGCAATTTATGGACTATATTGCTTTCTTTACTTTGCTCATCATTTTCAGGTGAACTTGTTCCGATTGTTAAGATATAGTCACTGAATTTGGTAATAACCAATTTTCTTTTTAAACTTGGAAGAAAAATGCCCATGCAGTGTGCCATAATTCCTTAAAGTTTTAATGATATCCTGCTTTTTAATTACAGAAGGTTTTTAAAAAAAATTATACCTAAGAGTTATACATTAAGTTTCTATCTATAAACTGCCTATTCTTTTATTGAGAATCCAGTTTTGGCTGGTAATTGAGGAGGAAAAAAATGAGCATTCTCATTCTCACTTCCTACTTCCTATACACTTGCGCTGGGGCTGGACAAACCCAGGTATGAATCCTGGATTTGTCACCTACTCACCACTGGGTCATTGGCAAGTTATTTAACCTCTCTGAGCTTCATTTTTCTCGTTTATAAAATGGAGATAATGTCTGATTCACAATGCTGGGTTTTTTGGGGGTTTTTTTTTGCGGTACACGGGCCTCTCACTGCTGTGGCCTCTCCCGTTGCGGAGCACAGGCTCCGGACGCGCAGACTCAGCGGCCCTGGCTCACGGGCCCAGCCACTCCGCGGCACGTGGGATCCTCCCGGACCGGGGCACGAACCCATGTCCCCTGCATCGGCAGGCAGACTCTCAACCACTGCGCCACCAGGGAAGCCCCACAATGCTGTTTTGAGGATTAAATAATATAATATATAATGTTTATTAAAGCCTAGATTAGGCCTGTTTTCACAGATAACACAATTCACATTTGAGGCCAGTCTGAATCAACCTGTTCCTAGACTTTCTCAAAATCACACCATTTTGGATTCTTCTCTCTTCTGCTCTGGGTCCTGATGTGCTTGGGCACTTGATTAGTAGTTCGTACAAGAATGAAAACGATCTTCTTAGGTATACAAGAGTTTGTTTTGTTTGGGTTTCTTCAGTCACTATCTTATTGATGCAGAACGAGTCTTGCTACTTGCAGAATGTGCGTTTACTCTGATTTTATGGCCCTGATCAACATTATTTTAGTTATTCGCGAGTACACTACAGATTTTGGGTCCCACAGTTTCGTGGTTTCAGTTCTCAACTTGCTTTTAGCTTGTTAGTCTCAAAATTTTCCCTTGACTTATGCCCTCCCATCAGATGCACATACTTACATTTTATCTTATCTGCATGTCCATGTGAGTATATCTGTTTAACCAACTGCTTCACTGCTTTAGCGATGCTCTGCACCCCTTTTACATTTCTCAAACAGCAGAGCTTTTTGTGTGCTGGCCGGAATTTGTTCTGATGTCATGTCATGGTATTACACTTCCATCCCAGATCATTTTACTGCAAAACAGTCTCACGCCTGAGGGCAAAGTGGTGGTATATTTTATCATGGTTACATTTTTATGTTTCTGGTAAAAATCCTTGGCAACCATAATTGAAGTTACATGTCCCACAGTCTCATTTGTCATTAGTCTCCAAGCATTTTGTGTGGTAAATGTCTGTATGCGTCATCAGCCTTTTGGTTATTAGAATGATTCAGGCGCTAGCATCTGAAACGATAAGTGTGGTGCAGAATTTCTGAAGTTACTGAGATTATGTTTCACCCCCTTTGAGAAACATATCTACAGTGAATCTCCCTGAGATTAGGGACTCTGACTTACCATCTTGTGACCGTCACACAAAAGTATTAAAGTACTACCCACAAGTAGCAAGGACGCAAAACATTTTCTTCACCCTTGGGGCCAGGAGGGGCTGTGACCCACATAGGGTCAAGTAAAGCTCTACCCTGACTGAAGTGATTGGTCTAGTCTAGAGCTGGTCACATGATCACAGCCAGAAAAAAAAAAAAGCTACATTAATCAAAACAGCGTGATATTGGCACAAAAACAGACATATGGATCAATGGAATAGAATAGAGAGCCCAGAAATAAACCCACACACCTACAGTCAATTAATCTTCGACAAAGCAGGCAAGAATATACAATGGAGAAAAGTTATTCTCTTCAGCAAGTGGTGATGGGGAAATTGGATAGCTGCATTTAAATCAATGAAGTTAGAACACACCCTCACACCACATATAAAAATAAACTCAAAATGGCTTAAAGACTTAATTATAAGACTTAACACCGTAAAACTCCTAGAAGAGAAAATAGGCAAAACATTCTCTGACATAGATCATACCAATGTTTTCTTAGGTCAGTCTCTCAAGGCAATAGAAACAAAAGCAAAAATAAACAAGTGGGACTGAATCAAATTTATAAGCTTTTGCACAGCAAAGGAAACCATAAGCAAAACGAAAAACCAACCTGTAGAGTGGGAGAAAATATTTGCAATTGATGCAACTGACAAGGGATTAATTTCCAAAATATACAAACAGCTCATATAGCTCAATATCAAAAAAAGAAAAAAAAACCCAATCAAAATATGGGCAAAATATCTAAATAGACATTTCTCCAAAGAAGACATGCAGGTGGCCAAAAGGCACATGAAAAGATTCTCAGCATTGCTGATTATTAGAGAAATGCAAATCAAATCTACAATGAGGTATCACCTCACACCAGTCAGAATGGCCATCATCAAAAAGTCTATAAATTATAAATGCTGCAGAGGGTGTGGAGAAAAGGGAACCCTCTTGTGCTGTTGGTGGGAATGTAAATTGGTGCAGCCACTATGGAGAACAGTATGGAGGTTCCTTACAAAACTAAAAATAAAGTTACCATATGATCCAGCAATCCCACTCCTGGGCACATATCCAGAGAATCTCTAATTTGAAAAGATACATGCACCCCAGTGTTCATAGCAGCACTATTTAAATAGCCAGGACACGAAAGCAACCTAAATGTCCATGACATGAATGGATAAAGAAGATGTGGTGTATATATACAATGGAATATTACTCAGCCATAAAAAAGAATGAGGTAATGCCATTTGCAGCAACATGGATGGACCTAGAGATTATCATACTCAGTGAAGTAAGTTAAAGAAAGATAAATATACAGTATCACTTATGAGGAATCTAAAAACAATGATACAAATGAACATATTTACAAAACAGAAATAGACTCACAGACATAGAAAACAAACTTATGGTTACCAAAGGGGGAAAGGGGAAGGGACGGATAAATTAGGAGTTTGAGATTAACAGATACACACTACTCTACATAAAATAGATAATCAACGAGGACCTACTGTATAGTACAGGGAACTGTATTCAGTATCTTATAATAACCTATGATGGAAAAGAATCTGAAAAAGAATATATATATATATGTAACTGAATCACTTTGCTGTACATCTGAAACTAGCACAACATTGTAAATCAACTATACTTCAATGAAAAAAAATTTTTCTTAAGATAAAAAAAAGAAAAAGGGGCTCGGATTGGTGGCTCCTGACTTGAAATCTCCACAGCACAGGTCCGGTTTCAGGCACATTTGGATCCACAGCTCCAGTGATATCAGAACTCAGTTTGTTCTTTCTTCCATCTCAGATCTTTGCCTTCACTCAGCTTGACTTCCCTAACAGGCCACAATCTCCGCTGTCAGGCTCCTTCACAGTCCCCCACAGTAACAAGATGGTGGTGGTGTCCTGTCCTCACCTCCTTGCAGAGCTGAGGCTTTCCTGTCAGCCCCTCTTGCAAGGCCTGAAGCTCACTCTGATTGGATTGAATCAGGTCATGTGACTGACCCTGACCCAATCACTGCAGCCAGGGTATAGCCAGTGGAATCTATAAGAGCTTTTCTCGCTGGCCCTGGGACAAACCCTAACTCTCACTCTGATTGGACATGCTGAGGTCATGTGACCTTCCCTGACACAATCACTGCAGCTATAACATAGCCAGTGGAAAGTGTAATAGCCTTTCTTCCTTTTGGTCCTGGAGCAAGTCCTGATGCTGTCTCTGACAGAGGCTTCCAGTGCAAAACATATTTTTTGAATAAATGGCTCTTACTCGTTGACATAGTGTGGGAATTTCTATCTCTGAGTATATTTGTCTATTTCTAATATTTCTGATATTTTCCAAAAATCCAAATGAGGAAAAAATCCACTCACTTATGCCTTTCCTTTCCCAGGCCTATCAGAGAGGAGCTCCCCCTAAAAGCCGAATTCTTCCAGCTGGTGGCAAGGTGTTAACCTCAGAAGATGAATACGGTTTATTATCTGATCGGCATTTCCCAGACCCCATTGGTAAGTTGTTGAACATTCCTTCCCAAGACAAAATTCCTAAACATGTTTTGTTTAGCTAGATCAGTGCTTCTCAAGGGGAGGGGTGATGATTTCACTCTCCAGGGACAGTTGGCTGTGTCTGGAGACATTTTTGGTTGTCACAACTTGGGAGGATCGTGCTACAGGCATTTAGTGGGTAGAGGCCAGTGATGCTCGCTAAACAACCCCTGACAATGAAGAATTATCTGGCATTAAATATCAGTAGTTGCCAAGGTTGAGAAACCCTGGGCTAGACACACATTCTCCATAGGCAAATGGAAGATATAATTTCTCTAATTCAGGTAAACATTGTAACAATTCTGTTACTTTAAATCATATTTGGTAATACACAAGTCAGTCACTGTGCTCCTAGCACATGGAAAATATACCATTGGTCAGGCATCTTGAAGCTTTGGAATATCTTGCAAGCTTTACACAAGGCAGCAGAAATAAATATGTAGGGCCCAGTCTGTGAAACGTATAATCCCATCTTTCAGTAAGACCTGTCAGAGAATATTATTTTTCTAATTTTAGGATGCTATGCAATAAAATATCCTAAATCAACAAAATGGTTTTAACAAGCATTACAGTAACTCATAGCTACTGTGTAAAAAAGCATTGCATTAATTAGCATATCTTTAATAATAGCTGAATGCTGCCGTGGAAAGAGCATTGAACTGAGAATTTGAAGGCTGGATTTTTATCTAGTTCTATCTGTGACGCTTATCAAGCATTTTCCCTAGCTGTTGCTGAACCTCTCTGATTTCTGTTTCTCCCAGTTCTAGGGCCTTGAAATTGAACATCTAGAAGGATATTACCAGTTCTAACATACTTTGATTCTCATTCATTTCACTTTTTCCATGTAGAGAGTGTGATGGATAATATTCAGACGAAATAGAGCGTTTCATAGAGATTCATGAACTGTGGATAATGTAATAACACCATCTGGCTTTGTGTAAATCACACTGCACAGTAATTACTTAGTTTCTTGGAGAGAGCCCTGGTTCTTATTAATAGGTATAATCATTTCACTGGAATTTATGGGGAAAATATAAAATTATTTCATCAATTGTTATTTCAGTGCAGAATGCTTAGTGTTTTTAATGACACTGTTATAGGATTAGTACATGGAGCATAAACCTAGATTAACAAACTCTTACTAAGTAATTCAAGCTAAAACAACACTTTATGTACACTATACATATTATTATATTTTAACATCTACTTACATGTTATCTTGGCTTTGGAGCTGCCACTTAGAAATGGGGATGCCAATACATTGACTCTTTAGAACCACTTCAAAAGAACTTTCCAATGAAATCAGTCAGAACTGACAATACGTTTATTGATTTATTGATGAAATATATCAGAAGGAATGAAAAGGAATAAAAAACACAAGGCCTGTGTGACTAGTGCCATTTGGCCCAGGGCTTCAGACTGGACATTTCAAAGACTTTTTAAATTGTATGTTGTGCCCTTCTCAGTTTTAAAAATAGAATATTCTACAGTAGATCATTTGTGTTATCCTTATACTCAACTCAGAAAAAATGCAGACTAACGGTATCTGGAAAATTGTTGTAAAATGTTAAATGAATGATAACAAGAGGCTAATAGGAATGAATTTTATGGGGCTTCCTAAGGCTTTTTTAAATGTAAGTGGTGAATGTTGCTTTTAATTGTTTGTACAAAATTGTGACATCTTGGAAAGGGCAAGGAGAGTATTTTCACAAAACTATGTTAACAGGAATCACACTGTTAACAGCAGTATGATTCTAATTTTATTGGAAAAAATAAAGGCACAATAAAGATGGGAGAAATTAACCTCACTAGAGGTAAAACACTGGAGGTTTATCAATATAGGTCTTCTTTACACAGTAGTGTGCTAAGATGATGTTCAAAAATGGTCCCATGTTTTGCTAAAATGATTCACTTGTTTGGCATTTTATTAGCTAGAATCTACTTTTGTTACACACAACAAAAATCTCAAATTAAATACATATGTTTTTATTTTCTTGCTAAAAATATTTGGATATTACCAGTACAGGCTGGTGTGGCAGTTCCATAAAGGTCAGGGACTCTTATTAGCTTTCTGCCCCTTTATCTCTGGGTTGTGGCCCAGATTTACATAGTCCAAGGTGGCTGCTGGAACTCCAGCCATGGCTTTCTCATTCCAGACAGGAGGAAGGAGAAAAGGTGAGGAGACCGGCACATTCCCTCTCCTTAAGGATGCTTCTAGGAAGTCTCACTGCCACTTACATTTCATTGGCCAAAACTTAGTGGCTGTGACACACGAAACTGCAATGGAGGCTGGAAATGTAGTCTTTATTGTATGCAGGCACTTGCTAAACTAAAAATCAGGGGTTTTATTACTGAGAAAGAGGAGAGAATAGAGATGTGTTACAACTAAGAGGTCTCCACTACAGCATTCAATCATTTATTCATTTGTTGTCTTTCATGTGTTGATTCGTTCTTATGTTATCATGTGCCAGGCATTTTGCTAGGGACTGGTGGGCCGAAGTTTGTGCTCCCAGTGCATTTGACTCTGTTACCTTCAGAAACAGAATTCCAATGTATGCCCCAGGAAATCTATTCTTTATCTAAGCCAATCTTGATTTATTCATTTGCCAGTAGCAAGACTCAGTTCCGGAGCCTTCCTTAGGGTTATGATCCATTTCTTGCTATGCCCAGTGCTTTCAGTTGCCTCTTACTGGGTCCCTCTTCCCTTGCTTTCCTTGAGATTGTGCCCATTATGTAGGCTGAGAGCGCAGAACTAATTTTTTCTTCTGCTTGTTTTCCGTGACCCTGGAAATAAGCTGGGGCTCATTTATCCTAGTGCAGTATCATAGAATTGGAATGCACGGAGGGGAATAAAGTTTAGACAGGGGATCTGAATGATAAGGGGTTAACGTCAGTTTCTTGGAGTTGATTTTGAGGGAAAAGGTGAAAGTCCCATTGTTTAAGGCTTTTAAAATTTCCTAGGACAACACAGCACATTTATTCATTCAACAAACCGTAGTAGAACATCTACTAGGTCCCATGGCTCTGCTATGGGCTGAGCATACAAAGATAAGTAAGATGAAGCCTCCATCCTCTAGGAGCTCCGGAGCAGTGGTTCTGCTTCCCAGGGAAAATTATTTGGCTGGGGAGGCTTATCTCACTTTATGTCTCTCACTCTGAATGTGGGTATCAGACACGAAAACAGATCATTACATTATTTTGGGAGAACAAGGTAGGGCGTACCCAACTCTGTCTCTGGTGCCAACAAAGGCACCCCAGAGGAGGTGGCTTTTGAACTGACTTTTGAAGGACGAATGAGAGTTTTCTATGCAAAAGCATGGTGGAAAGGAAGGAGGAAAAGGAAATATGAATTGCAGAAGCAATATGCAAAGTCATGGGAAGAATGATGACACCTCAGGAGAGTAGAGATGAGAATGGAGCAGAAACCAGCACAGAACAGGGTAAATACCAACACTTAAAGAGGGAGATGGAGAGAAGGGGCAGAGGAACCAATAAAGCTGAAAAGGGGAAACAATTTTTAAAAAGCATGAAGGACACTGAGGAGAGAGGTGCCCCTGGAAGTCAAGAGAATGTTTTCAAAAGAAGGGGTAATTGACAGCAACAGATGTTTCCAATCGGGTTGAAAGGGTGGGTAATGAAGAAGCCATAGGCTGGCAGTCAGGATGACATTAGTAACAGGCAATTTGGTTTTGGGACTGGTGGAGCAGGAACAAGACTAGGGTGAGAATAGGGGTTGATGGCATCAAAGCAGCAAATGCTAGTGTAGCAGTGACAAGGAGGCGGGAGAGAGTGCAGGGCAGAGAGCAGACCTGGTGGGATGGGAGCCTGGGGGAGAGTAGGGTGAGTGCCTGACAGGTAGACACATCAACTGCCGAGGACCGGTCGGGAGGAGTAGGCTCTTTTTGTGGCTCATGCCTGGCGAGGAAGTTGAGATAGATTATGTCTGATGGCCTTGGTTGTCCCTGTGGATAGGAGGTGAGGCCACCTGCTAGAGCGAGACAGGTGAAGCTGAACTCTTCTTTTCCCCCACCCTGTGAAGACATCTCACACCACCTTTCCATCACATTGGCTGCCCCCCAGCCGGAAATAAACCTTCACAGCCTGAAATAAATATTTTAAATGAGAGATACATGTTTTAAAACATCTTTGTGTTTTCCATGTTTCTTCAGCGTCCAGTGAGAAGGAGAACGCGCAGCCCTTTGTGGTCCTGCCCAAGGAATTCCCGGTGTACCTGTGGCAGCCATTCCTCAGACATGGCTACTTCTGCTTCCAGGATGCCGCTGACCAGAGGAAGTTCAGTGCTCTCCTGAGCGACTGCATCAGACATCTGAATCACGGTATGCACGGCTGCCCTCTGGTCCCCAGTTAGGCTGCCTTTTCTCAGTTGGTCTGGTCAGTCATCTGTTAGAATGATTCCAAGAAAGAGCCGCGGACGGTGCTGCCTCTGGAAGGAGAGGGAAATCGAACGAAGTGAGGGTTTTGTACGCAAAGAGCGAGGCCAGCTTGCTGGTTGTTTAGTCAGGGCAGGGAAGCCTCAGCGCAACAGGACGTGGAGTAGGTATCTGATGGCACATGTAGACAGAGCACCGTATTCATGCATATAATTTTGAGCATAATTCCTCCCCTTCCTTCTTCCTGATTTTTAAAAATCTCAGTGACAGCAAGAATGTACCAATTGTCCCTGGCAAAATCCTAGTCCTTTTGACATTTCTTGTTTATTTTCACGTTTATTTCTGAAGAAGTTACTCAAAACTTTAGGGTACATAAGAATCGCCTGGAAAACTTGCTAAACAGATTTTTTTTTTTGGGTCCACCTTCAGATATACTGATACTGGGGCCCTGATTTTGGTTTTCTAACAAACTGCCAAGGGATGCTGATGATGTTAGTCCGTGGACCACACTTGGAGTTGCATTGCTTCAGACCCTGTTGCCTCTACGTACCGATTTCATTACTACTGGGTCCATAATAAAAAAGATTTCTCTTTCCAGTATGTGATGTTTTTGATAAATTGATGTGAATGCTGGTTTTTCTGGACTCTGCAAAACCTTCAGGTACAGATAATTGAGCTCTTTGTTACTTGGCAGTTGGAAAGGTAACCAGTCAAATGTTATTGAGGATTTACTCTGTGCCAACCTATAAAGGTATTAGGAACAGAGTAATGAACCATGCAAAGTTCCCCTCTTTGGGGTCTACATTCAAACAGGAAAGAGGGCCAAACACACGTACAAATTCACAAGATAACTTGATAGTTATCAAAGTTATGTGTTACAGAGTAACAAGAGGTTACTATGTAGGGAAGAAGGGAGAAGGCTTGTCAGGGGAGGCCTTTCTGGGCAGGTGACATTTGAGTTGAGTCACCTCATCCATCTGTGCCTTTACTGTATTTCCTAATAATTTCATTGTACATTTACTTTAAAGTTCTGAGGTTTCCCTGAGAGGGTCAGTGCCACGGAGCAAAAGTCACTAGTGATGCATCTCAGTCTGTTCTTGATTTTAGCTTGTGTAATGACAGAAGGCTAATGGAAAAAGATAATGTCACCCTATTTTGCTCTAGCAACCCTGACCAACATTCATCATAATATTGGCTCATAACTCATTAGGGACTTTACAAAAATGATAACCTTATTAATATCTTACCTTGTGGTTTTGATGTTTTAGAGACAAAGAATTCCCCAGCACTGCCTGCACCGTCTAACTAGTACACTTACACCTCTGTGTGCAGGGCCTTGGTCTAGTATGAACATGCATTTGGCACTAAACACAAGAACCATGAAGTTTCACTAAGCAGAGAATGTTCTCCACCCAGCCAGATGGGACTGGCTTCATTCCCCCTTCCGTGTCCATAATAGGAGTTTCTCTGGGGAGTTTTTGGAAGTTATGTAGCCTGTATTTAGAGTCCATTTATGGAAGATTTCAGTCGATTCACAACCCCACTCTGCTTTCCAGTATGTTATCAAAGGCACTGAGATAATGGGGTCTAGTCACATTGCCCTTGTTCTGTGTCACATTCCTCTGTCCAGAAACCTCACTTTTTGCAGACTTAACGTGATTTGGCATAGCTTCCAGTGGCTCCAGTCAGAACCAGAGACCATCAAAACATTGTAGGGAACTGTCTTTGACTGTCATGGGCCAATGAGCTCATGAATCTCTCCCTTCTCGCCTCTATTTCTTTGTTTTGGACGGCACAATGTACCACCCATCTTTACTGTGTCACACTTTTTTTTTTTTTCTTTTTGGTTTCAATCTCTGCCTGTTACTCATTGTGGGATCTTGACTAAACCAGTAAGAGATTTCACAAACTCCCAGTTAACCATTATTGTTTCCATAATAACCAAAAGAGTTTAGAAATAGGTATAAAATGAGTGCTGTGATAAGGGCCAGAAACCCTGAGGGGGCTTTGGAGAGGCTGCTGAGTTCCATCCCCAGGCTACCAGGGCCAGAGCTGTATGCCTTTGTCATTGCCCCATTGGCTCTCAGGCCAGCATGCGCCGCCGTTGACAACTAGGTCCAAGATATTCTAGCAGCTGATGCTGGGCTGCTATTGATCTGTCCATTCACAAGTCCTCAGGATCTTTTTTTCCCACTTTTATTAAGATATCATTGACATATAACATTGTATTAGTTTAAGGTGTACAACATAATGATTTAATGTATGATCATTGCAAAGTGATCAGCACAATAAGTTTAGTTAACACCTATCACCTCACGTAGTTAACAAAAGTTTTTCTTGCGATGAGATCTTTTAAGCTCTACTCTCTTAGCAACTTTTCATATACAGTACAGTATTGTTAACGATAGTCACCATGCTGTACATTACAACCTGTGTCTTAATTTATCCTATAACTGGAAGTTTGACCCCTTTAACCCAACCTCTCCCCACCTCCTCTGGCAACAACCAATCTGTTCTCTGTTTCTGTGAGTCCTGTTGTTTTACGATTCCACATGTAAGTGAGATCACACAGTATTTGTTTTTCTCTGTCTGACTTAGTTCACTTAGCATAATGCCCTGAAGGGATCTTTCAGGGAAGATCATCTCGTTGCCTTCATGGTAAGTTCTGCCAACGATTTCTGTTACTTGGGGTTCCCAGGTGCTCAAATCCCACCACACAGCCCAGGCCACTTGCCCCGGGAGTTCTGGGTTCAAATCGGTCTAGGTACCCATGTCCATTCATTCTGAACCTGGAACCACTTCTCCTGTTCCTCCTTATGAAATGGTTTTTTTCCTATTTAACCCCGACAAAGGGCTTAATTACACCCTGCTCTTGGACAATAAGGCTATATCCTGAGGTAGGTAAGGGCAAGTAGAGGGCTCTCTGCTCCTCCTTCCTTCAAGTGACAGATCTTCCTCTGGGTGCCTCAAAGATGATTTTCACTCATAAGGACCGTAGAGGGGTGCGTGTGTGTGTGTGTGTGTGTGTGTGTGTGTTGTTTTTGGCACCCCTTCACTGAGCAGGCATAAGAAAACTCCACAAGATTAATCTTCAGCAATATACTGGACTAAATATCAAGCCCACTGTGTGAGGGAGAGGGGAAATTTCCCCTTCCCCACCTTGGTTCTTTTGGCTGGCAATTAAAATGACACAAGGCATGTTAACGGAGAAAAATCAAATCTATTACATGCGGATGGGGGTTCACTTAAGTATGAAGAATTTCAAAGACAGCAAGGCAAGATGAGGTTTATATATATTCTGGACTAAGGAGAAAGAGCTGGGGGTCTGAGGCTTTTTTTCCCTTGAGGGAAAGTGAGATAATTCACAGGAAGATAGGAAGAGTTAATGTTTGCTGGGCCATCCAAAGACAGTGGGGCACAGAGAGGACTCTGATCAAACAGCTTTGCTTAGGCTCCTCCCTGTCTACCACTCCTAATTTCAATACTTTATTACAGTTATCTATGGTGATAGCTTCTTCCTGGGACAGTCCTCCTACCTTAAATTCTTTTAGGCAGTAAAGGGGAAGTTCAGAGGCTCTTCCTGAGTCTTCTGGGCTTTGATTGTCTTCAGCTCAAAATAATCCTCATGCTAGAGTAGCACAACTTGGGGCAGCCTGCCCTCAACCCCATCAAGTGACATGTACCTAGAGTAGCTGCTGTCTTCTGTCCTTTGGGAATCTTACTGCAGCCCCTTGTCCCTGATGGGAGAAGTCCAGGGTTCTGGAATGTCCACTTCTACAAAAAATGGGACTTATATAAAGCCAAAATGTTCTAAGACAGTCCTATTGTCCAAAATCCAGTCCTATTCAGAACTGTAGTTTGCAAAATATGGTTCTTGTAGTTACAGGGATATAGCTAAAACTATTAACACATATAGAAGACTGTATACATGCAATGTGGAATAATGATCATTATCAATGTGAATCTGTCCTTGCAGCTCAGGATAATCATTTCTTGGCATAAGAATTTTCAGGAAGGGGAAAAAGTGTTCCTGGCAGGGAAAATAGATATGTTGGGGCCAGGAAGAGAGTCAGAGCACGGACTATTAGAGGAACTGAACGAATTTCATGTGGCTGGGGCTTAGAGAGGAGGGAGGTGCCAAGCAAGCGTGGAGAGATGGGCAGGAGCCAGACTGTAAAGGGCTTTGTGGAGCATATTAGGGAGTTTGCGCTTTACTCTAGCATCAGTAAGAAACCATTAAAGGGCTTTAAGCAGATAAGCAACTCCAACATATTTTCATTTTAGAAACGTCACACGTACTGGCTGCTGTGTGGGCAGTGGATGGGAGGGTAGCCGCTGGGATGCCAGGAGGCCACTTAGGAAGCTTTGGCAGGCTACAGATGGCGGTAGCTTGCACCAAAGAGGTGACAATGGAAATGGCAAGAGGTGGCTGAATAAGAGAGATATCCAGGAAGTAGAATCAATAGAACTTAAGGATAGATCATGTGTGGAGTGAGGCAGTGGGAGAACCCAAGGAAGAGCCCCAGGTTTCTGCCATTCTTTGAGATGGGAACCTTGTGTGGAGAGGAGCAGCCTCCAGGGAAAGGAAACGACGTGTTGCAGATGTTGAGCTGGAGAAGTCTAGGGACATCCAGGCGAGCGCGTCTCATAGACAGATGCCTGGACAAGGCTGGAGAGCTGGAGCACAATCTAGAGTAGAGACAGATGGGAAGTCAGCAACCTGTCTGTGCTCATGGAGTTGGCTGAGGGCCTGGCATCTGGTACAGGCTCTGTAAACATGTCCACCCTCCATCCTCATGTATAGTTGCAAATATGCCCACGTGGGAGAAGCATGGGGCATGTGTGTTGAAGTAGATTAAAGATGTTTGTATCCAAAATCTGTAAGCATTAATATAAAATAGGTTGGTGACTTTGTGTTAAATACTAACTTCACTCACGACATGGGCCTATGATTTTACTGTTGAGTATCTAAACAACATGTTCCTTAGGAATACAAAGTCTGTGAGATTCAGTAAATCAGGGTCTCTGACTCACCCTCTTCAAGAGATAACACTCAAATGCCAGTGTCTCTTCTGTATTTTATTTCAAGTTCATTGCTACCAATCTGTTTTGGGACTCATAAAAAACATTCCCAGAGGCTTTGAGTTGATCTTACTTTTCCCAGTTACTGCCACCTTCTTCCATGTGTGACAGTCAGATAAATCATATTTAAACACAATTTTTGATTAAAATCCTTCAGTGGCACTGCCATTTTCAAAAAGATGAAAATTCCAAAGAGACTGGCTATTGTGTGCCTGATTTCCTACTATTCTCAAGTACAAGCCTCCTCTCCCCCAACCTTGCTACCCTACCCCACCCACCTGCTTTTTTTTTTTTTTTTTTGCGGTACTCGGGCCTCTCACTGTTGTGGCCTCTCCCGTTGTGGAGCACAGGCTCCGGACGCGCAGGCTCAGCGGCCATGGCTTACGGCCCCAGCTGCTCCGTGGCATGTGGGATCTTCCCGGACCGGGGCACGAACCTGTGTCCCTTGCATCGGCAGGCAGACTCTCAACCACTGCGCCACCAGGGAAGCTCCACCTACCTGCTTTTAATGAAAGTTTTACCTAGACATTTTTGGCCTTCTCATACACCTGAAACACCCACTCCTCACCTATTCGAATTCTCTTTTATTTCCTTAAGAACAAGCTTCAGTCTGACCCCTGCCACAAAGGCCACAGGGCTAACTTCACTAGTGCCTATTATCTGTTCCACTGATTGGATGCTCACCACAATCTGCCTTACATTATTCATTTTCATGTCTAGTTGTCCTATTTCTCCAACTCTATTGCAAATTCCTGAAGGAGAATCTTGTATCATCTTTTGTGTCCCTTTGTAGTGCTCAGACATATATCTTGTGTTTCATAAAATGGTTCAAAGACACTAGTGAATTAATAACTTAGTACCAAAGTAAAGCTGATTTCAGAATTGAAGTGTGATTTTAGAGATGACAGTTACAAATGTGGTTTGGCCTAATTCATAAACACACTGGCATGAGTAAGTGAAAGAATTGTCAATACAAAGCATAAAGTATTTGAGGAATAAGGGAATCACATGTCAGGCAGCAATCATCAGAAGAAGGTGATTCTGGAAGGAAGGTGGAATGATGGCACGTTTTGTTCAGCAGTACTGTGCTAGCTTGAAGGGACAGTCAGGACTGCCACTGAACAAACGCCAGTGGTTCCCATCATCATGAACACTAAGAAATAGGGCACAGTAGAACATCTGGGAAGCATAAGGGCACGTGCACTGGAAAAGATACTATTAAAAAAAACACATATATCTTAATGAAGAGAACACAATCATGTAAAGACACTTTGCAAACTTCTGCTTTAACTTGGACTAGTTCAATCACCTATGACATTTATGTTATTCAAGGGTGCATGTGATGGAGTGAGTTAGGCTGAATGTGGCGCTATAATAGACGGTTAAACTTTGGAATTGGTTGCTGTCAGGGTTGTATGCCTTGAGCTTTTATCCCAGAAATCCCATGTCAAATCAAATACCTTTATTAGATTGGATTTTGACACTTACATGTTTTAGGTGTTCAATTAATGATGCTGAATTTAATAGAATTTTATTTATTCATTTTTAAATAAATAAATTTATTTTATCTTTGGCTGTGTTGGGTCTTCGTTGCTGCACACGGGCTTTTCTCTGGTTGTGGTGAGCGGGGCTACTCTTCGTTGCAGTGCGCAGGCTTCTCATTTTGGTGGCTTCTCTTGTTGCGGAGCACGGACTCTAGGCGTGCGGGCTTCAGTAGTTGTGGCACAATGGGCTCTAGAGCTCAGGCTCAGTAGTTGTGGCACATGGGCGTAGTTGCTCTGCAGCATGTGGGATCTTCCCGGATCAGCGCTTGAACCCGTGTCCCCTGAACTGGCAGGCAGATTCTTAACCACTGTGCCAGCAGGGAAGCCCCTAAATTGAATTTTAAAACAGAAAGTGTCAGACTTCCCTGGTGGCACAGTGGTTAAGAATCTACCTGCCAATGCAGGAGACACGGGTTCGAGCCCTGGTCTGGGAAGATTCCACATGCCACAGAGTAGCTAAGCCCATGTGCCACCACTGCTGAAGCCTGTGTGCCACAACTACTGAGCCCGCGTGCCACAACTACTGAAGCCTGCGTGCCTAGAGCCCGTGCTCCACAACAAGAGAAACCACCACAATGAGAAGCCCACGCACCACAACGAAGAGTAGCCCCCACTCGCCACAACTAGAGAAAGCCCACACTCAGCAACAAAGACCCAACGCAGCCAAAAAATAAATAAATAAATGAAGTAAAAAAAAAAAAAAACAGAAAAGAGTCGTATGATTCAAATTAGCTAGAGCAAATCCTTTTTGGTGTGTTTATTTGAACACCCATTACCATTCATTAAACAAGTTTATTACTTGAGGGACTAAGTGTCTGACGTGGGCATCAATAAATTTTAACTGAAAATATTCAATGAATTTTCTTTTGTAATATATGAAAACATATTTCTGAATTTATGGCACATACTTATATTTATATACACACACATATCTATGAATTACAAAATGCTAACAGTACTTGGGCTCTTTTGGACACTTTACTGCAAATGAATAATGTTTGACTGGACATAGATAAACAAATACAATTTTTGTAAATATCTATTTGAATGCTTTTACTTATAAAAGGTATTTCACGTTTGTTTCAATGCATTAAAACCTCTATGCATTGTAAACAAAAATGTTCGCTAATTACTGTTTAATAAATAACTAGATACCAATTTCTAGTTTTCATAAACTGTCCCAAATAAACATTTTTAAAAGGATTCTCTCTGCTTGGAGATTAGTCTCTCTTTGAGTTTAGTGTATACTCTTTGCCTCACATAGGTAATACTTGACACATTATAAATATGTGACGTATATGAATATGCCATTTTTTCTTAGGAAGTTATCATTTTCCCCTTTCTGACCCGTTTTTACTGTTCATAAAACTCTAAATTTGGAAGAGATCTTAGTGATTGCCTACTCTATCTCCTCAGAGTTTATTTATGATAAGGCTCAGATAGTAACTTACTTGCCCAAGGTCCCAGCTAGTCAGTGGTAGAGGACCAGTTGTCCTGACACCTAGTCCTTGACTTCTGTTTCAGTTATACATTACCATGTTGTCTTTTCAACATTACTTCTTAAAAGAATTTTTCATCTTTTGGTCAATTAAAGCACATTACTATTAAATCAAGTTACTCTTGTGATACGTTTGCATGATCTAAAGTGAAGCAAACCTGTACCATTCATTGGAGGTCATCTGAGACCTGGGATATGTCTGTTTTTTTCATAAGTAGCAACATCTGATAACTTGGTATTTTGTCCACCGGCTAAACATGACTATATTTTTTAGTTCAGATATGTTCAGGGAAAAAAATATTTGGTAATGTAGCTGTTTAATGGTTAAATTTTGTGTAGTATAAAATGCAAACCATCATATAGGGCCTGAACCAAGATGGCAGAGTAGAAGGACGTGCTCTCACTCCCTCTTGTGAGAACACCAGAATAACAGCTAGCTGCTGGACAGTCATCGACAGTAAGACACTGGAACTCACCAAAAAACATACCCCACATCCAAAGACAAAGGAGAAGCCACAATGAGACAGTAGGAGGGGCACAATCACAGTAAAATCAAATCCCATAACTGCTGGGTGGGTGACTCACAGACTGGGGAACACTTATAACACAGAAATCCACCCACTGGAGTGAAGTTTATGAGCCCCACGTCAGGCTTCCCAACCTGGGGGTCCGGCAATGGGAGGAGGAATTCCTAGAGAATCAGACTTTGAAGGCTGACGGGATTTGATTGCAGGACTTCAACAGGACTGGGGAAAAAAGAGACTCCACTCTTGGAGGGCACACACAAACTAGTGTGTGCATCAGGACCCAAGGGAAGGAGCAGTGACCTCAGGGGAGACTGAACCAGACCTACCTGCTAGTGTTGGAGGGTCTCCTGCAGAGGTGGGGGTGGCTGTGGCTCACCATGGGCACAAGGACACCGGCAGCAGAAGTTCTGGGAAGTACTCCTTGGCGTGAGCCCTCCCAGAGTCCACCATTAGCCCCACCAAAGAGCCCAGGTAGTCTCCAGTGTTGGGTTGCCTCAGGCCAAAAAACCAACAGGGAGGGAACCCAGCCCCACCCATTAGCAGTCAAGAGGATTAAAGTTTTACTGAGCTCTGTCCACCAGAGCAACAGCCAGCTCTACCCACCACCAGTCCCTCCCATCAGGAAACTTGCACAAGCCTTTTAGATAGCCTCATCCACCAGAGGACAGACAGCAGAAGCAAGAAGAACTACAGTCCTGCAGCCTGTGGAACAAAAACCACATTCACAGAAAGATAGACAAGATGAAAAGGCAGAGGGCTACGTACCAGAGGAAGGAACAAGATAAAACCCCAGAAAACCAACTAAATGAAGTGGAGATAGGCAATCTTCCAGCAAAAGAATTCAGAATAATGATAGTGAAGATGATCCAAGACCTCAGAAAAAGAATGGAGGCAAAGATCAAGAAGATGCAAGAAATGTTTAACAAAGACCTAGAAGAATTAAAGAACAAAAAGAGATGAACAATACAATAACTGAAATGAAACTACACTAGAAGGAATCAACAGCAGAATAACTGAGGCAGAAGAACGGATAAGTGACCTGGAAGACAGAATGGTGGAATTCACTGCTGCAGAACAGAAGGAAGAAAAAAGGATGAAAAGAAATGAAGACAGCCTAAGGGACCTCTGGGATAATATTAAACGCAACAACATTCACATTATAGGGGTCCCAGAAGGAGAAGAGAGAGAGAAGGGACCCGAGAAAATATTTGAAGAGGTTATAGTTGAAAACTTCCCTAACATGGGAAAGGAAATAGCCACCCAAGTCCAGGAAGCACAGAGAGTCCCATACAGGATAAACCCACGGAGAAACACACCGAGACACATAATAATCAAATTGGCAAAAATTAAAGACAAAGAAAAATTATTGAAAGCAGCAAGGGAAAAACAACAAATAATATACAAGGGAACTCCCATAAGGTTAACAGCTGATTTCTCAGCAGAAACTCTACAAGCCAGAAGGAAGTGGCATGATATACTTAAAGTGATGAAAGGGAAGAACCTACAACCAAGATTACTCTATCCGGCAAAGATCTCATTCAGATTTCATGGAGAAATCAAAAGCTTTACAGACAAGCAAAAGCTAAGAGAATTCTGCACCACCAAATCAGCCCTACAACAAATGCTAAAAGAACTTCTCTAAGTGGGAAACAGAAGAGAAGAAAAGGACCTACAAAAACAAACCCAAAACAATTAAGAAAATGGTCATAGGAACATACATATCAATAATTACCTTAAAAGTGAATGGATTAAGTGCTCCAACCAAAAAACACAGGCTTGCTGAATGGATACAAAAACAAGACCCATATGTATGCTGTCTACAAGACACCCACTTCAGACCTAGGGACACATACAGACTGAAAGTGAGGGGATGGAAAAAGATATTCCATGCAATTGGAAATCAAAAGAAAGCTGGAGTAGCAATACTCATATCAGATAAAATAGACTTTAAAATAAAGAATGTTACAAGAGACAAGGAAGGACACTAATGATCAAAGGATCAATCCAGGAAAAAGATATAACAATTATAAATATATATGCACCCAACATAGGAGCACCTCAATACATAAGGCAACTGCTAACAGCTATAAAGGAGAAAATCGACAGTAACACAGTAATAGTGGGGAACTTTAACACCTCACTTACACCAAAGGACAGATCATCCAAAATGAAAATAAATAAGGAAACAGAAGCTTTAAATGACACAATAGACCAGATAGATTTAATTGATATTTATCGGACATTCCATCCAAAAACAGCAGATTACACTTTCTCCTCAAGTGCGCATGGAACATTCTCCAGGATAGATAACATCTTGGGTCACAAATAAAGCCTCAGTAAATTTAAGAAAATTGACATCATATCCAGCATCTTTTCTGACCACAACGCTATGAGATAAGAAATCAATTACAGGGAAAAAAACGTAAAAAACACAAACGAATGGAGGCTAAACAATACGTTACTAAATAACCAAGAGATCACTGAAGAAATCAAAGAGAAAATCAAAAACTACCTAGAGACAAATGACAATGAGAACATGATGATCCAAAACCTGTGGGATGCAGCAAAAGCAGTTCTAAGAGGGAAGTTTATAGCTATACAAGCCTACCTCGAGAAACAAGAAAAATCTCAAATAAACAAATTAACCTTACACCTAAAGGAACTAGAGAAAGAGGAACAAATAAAACCCAAAGTTAGCAGAAGGAAAGAAATCAAAGATCAGAGCAGAAATAAATGAAATAGAAACAGAGAAAACAATAGCAAAGATCAGTAAAACTAAAAGCTGATTCTTTGAGAAGGTAAACAAAATTGATAAACCATTAGCCAGACTCATGAAGAAAAAGAGAGAGAGGACTCAAATCAATAAAATTAGAAATGAAAAAGGAGAAGTTACAACAGACACTGCAGAAATACAAAGCATCCTAAGAGATTACTACAAGCAACTCTAGGCCAATAAAATGGACAACCTGGAAGAAATGGACAAATTTTTAGAAAGGTATAACCTTTCAAGGCTGAACCAGGAAGAAATAGAAAATATGAACAGACCAATCACAAGTAATGAAATTGAAACTGTGATTAAAAATGTTCCAACAAACAAAAGTCCAGGACCATATGGCTTCACAACTGTATTGTATGAAACATTTAGAGAAGAGCTAACACACATCCTTCTCAAACTCTTCCAAAGAATTGCAGAGGAAGGAACACTCCCAAACTCATTCTATGAGGCCACCATCACCCTGATACCAAAACCAGGCAAAGATGCTACAAAAAAAGAAAATTACAGACCAATATCACTGATGAATATAGATGCAAAAATCCTCCACAAAGTACTAGCAAACAGAATCCAACAACACATTAAAAGAATCATACACCACGATCAAGAGGGATTTATCCCAGGTATTCAAGGATTCTTCAATATATGCAAATCAATCAGTGTGGTACACCATATTAACAAATTGAAGAAGAAAAATCATATGATCATATCAATAGATGCAGAAAAAACTTTTGACAAAATTCAACACCCATTTATCATAAAAACTCTCCAGAGAGTTGGCATAGACGGAACCTACCTCAACATAATAAAGGCCATATATGACAGACCCACAGCAAACATCATTCTCAATGGTGAAAAACAGAAAGCATTTCCTCTAAGATCAGGAACACGACAAGGATGTCCACTTTCACCACTATTATTCAACATAGTTTTGGAAGTCCTAGCCACAGTAATCAGAGAAGAAAAAGAAATAAAAGAATACAAATTGGAAAAGAAGAAGTAAAACTGTCGCTGTTTGCAGATGACATGATACTATACATAGAGAATCCTAAAGATGCCACCAGAAAACTACTAGAGCTGATCAATGAATTTGGTAAAGTTGCAGGATACAAAATTAGTGCACAGAAATCTCTTGCATTCCTATACACTAATGATGAAAAATGTGAAAGAGAAATTAAGGAAACACTCCCGTTTACCACTGCAACAAAAAGAATAAAATATCTCGGAATAAATCTACCTAGGGAGACAAAAACCTGAATGCAGAAAACTATAAGACACTGATGAAAGAAATTAAAGATGATACCAACAAATGGAGAGATATACCATGTTCTTGGATTGGAAGAATCAACATTGTGAAAATGACTCTACTACCCAAAGCAATCTACAGATTCAATGCAATCCCTATCAAATTACCAATGGCATTTTTTACAGAACTAGAATGAAAAATCTTAAAATTTGTATGGAGACACAGAAGACCCTGAATAGCCAAAGCCGTCTTGAGGGAAAAAAACAGAGCTGGAGTAATCAGACTTCCTGACTTCAGACTATACTACAAAGCTACAGTAATCAAGACAATATGGTACGGGCACAAAAACAGAAACATAGATCAATGGAACAAGATAGAAAGCCTAGAGATAAACCCACTCAGCTATCATCAACTAATCTATGACAAAGGAGGCAAGGATGTACAATGGAGAAAAGACAGTCTCTTCAATAAGTGGTGCTGGGACAACTGGATGGCTCCATGTAAAAGAATGAAATTAGAACAATCCCTAACACCATACACAGAAGTAAACTCAAAATGGATTAGAGACCTAAACGTTAGACTGAACACTATAAAACTCTTAGAGGAAAACATAGGAAAAACACTCTATGACATAAATCACAGCAAGATATTTTTTGATCCACCTCCTAGAGTAATGGAAATAAAAACAAAAATAAACAAATGGGACTTAATGACACTTCAAAGCTTTTGCACAGCAAAGGAAACCATAAACAAGATGAAAAGACAACCCTCAGAATGGGAGAAAATATTTGCAAACGAATCAACAGACAAAGGATTAATCTCCAAAATATATAAACAGCTCATGCAGCTCAATATTAAAAAAACAAACAACCCAGTCCAAAAATGGGCAGAAGACCTAAATAGACATTTCTCCAAAGAAGATATACAGATTGCCAACAAACGCTTGAAAGGATGCTCAACATCACTAATCATTAGAGAAATGCAAATCAAAACTACGATGAGGTATCACCTCACACCAGTAAGAATGGGCATCATCAGAAAATCTACAAACAGCAAATGCTGAAGAGGGTGTGGAGAAAAGGGAACCCTCTTCCAGTGTTGGTGGGAATGGAAATTGATACAGCCACCATGGAGAACAGTATGGAGGTTACTTAAAAATCTAAAAATAGAATTACCATATGACCCAGCAATCCCACTACTGGGCATATACCCAGAGAAAACCATAATTCAAAAAGACACATGCACCCCAGTGTTCATTGCAGCACTATTTACAATAGCCAGGCCATGGAAGCAACCTAAATGCCCATCAACAGACGAATGGTTAAAGAAGATGTGGTACATATATACAATGGAATATTACTCATCCATAAAAAGGAACAAAATTGGGTCATTTGTTGAGACTTGGATGGATCTAGAGACTGTCATACAGAGTGAAGTAAGTCAGAAAGAAAAAAACAAATATCGTATATTAACACATATATGTGGAACTTAGAAAAATGGTACAGATGAACCAGTTTGCAAGGCAGAAATTGAGACACAGATGTAGAAAACAAACATATGGACACCAAGGCGGGTAAGCAGCAGGGGGGCTTGTAGTGTGATGAATTGGGAGATTGGGATTGACATGTATACACTGATGTGTATAAAATGGATGACTAATAAGAAAAAAAAATGCCAACCATATATGGTTTTTATACAATTTAAATAAAAACTCTGATTTGTAAAGGAAGATTATACAGCTTTTGAGGACATGGGTTGGAATACTTTTTAAATGTAATTAATCTAAAATAAGCCAGGCAGAGGAAGACAAATAATGCATAGAATCACTTATATGTGAAATCTTAAAAAAAAAAAAAAAAAAAGTTCGAAGGCTAGAAACAGAGCAGAAAAGTGGTTGCCAGGGTGGGGGGTGGGGGAAATAAGGAGAGGTTGGTAACAGGGTACAGAGTTTCAGCTATAAGATGAATAAGGTCTGAGGATCTAACGAAAAACATGGCGACTGTAGTGATAACACTGTATTGTATAATTGAAATTTGCTGAAAAAGTGGAACTTAAATGTTCTTACCTCCCCCCAAAAAAGATAAATACGTAAGGTGATGGATGTGTTAATTAACGAGATGGGTGGAATCCTTTTACAACGTACACATAGATGAAATCACCACGATGTACATTTTAAACGTCTTGTAATTTTATGTCAATTATACCTCAATAAAGCTGAAATAATAGGTCTAAACATGTTTTATTCATAGTGTTTATACTTTTGGATTTACTTAAATTACTTGAAGCTCTCAAAACAGTCTAAGAGTTGGACCTGAAAGAACAGGTCTCCATCAGAGACCAGAAAAAATAGAACTGCTCCTCTCAGCCATTTAGCATTTATCACCACCAGTTCATATATAGTCTTTGGTTCATTTGTTGTCTAAAGCTATGTTGCCATGGAACTACTCTTGAATATTTCTTTTGGCCTGTCAAACACACGCTATAGTTTCAGTGAAACCATGGATTCCTGCCCATCTTCCCCCTCCACTTTCAAGGAATCAAGTAGTTATTTTGGTATGAAGGTCTAAAAATTGTGTTATTGTGGTAGTTAAGGGTGACAAATTGGAACAATAATAGAAAAGATTAAACAGCCAGAGAGTTAAAGTGAATTCAAGCAAAAATTTTTTGTCTGTGCCATTTGGATTGGGTGAATTCAAAAACCACAGGACAGTTTTTGACATTATTATGACTGAAAGCTTGAATAGCTTTCCAGGTTTTTTACTTGTAGCTGGAATATGGTTAAGACTGAAACACACTTATTAAGATGACAGAGCAAATGGTATGGTTGTTTTAATATGTGGCTAGATAATCAACATTATGAAAGAGTTCTGTTTGGCATGTGTTCCAAATTTCTTTTAAAAATCAACATTCAGGAGAGCTTGGAGAAAATTCTCACCTATTGTTATAGAATGGTGAGCTACAGTACTCCTTCCTATGCTGTAAAGAAATTTAGAGCATGTGAGATGGAAGAGACCATACTAGGAGCTATTGTTCATTCTGTTAGTTGTTTTGAGGTTTTTAAATTAAATATTGAGTAGCTATAAAAGAAAGCTTAGGAAGCTTACAGAAGATATAAAGAACATTACTGTTACCTCTGTTATTTCTTATGTGCCTCTCCCTGATCCTATTAACTTCTTTTCCCTTTGAGAGAGCACCATCCTGGATTTTGTAGTTTTATCACATGTGTTTAATCATTTTGCATGTTCTTAGACTTAATCCTATGGAATTTTATGACATCTTCTTTCATGGCTTCTGTTCTTCAATATTATATTCCAGTGATTCACCCGTGTTATTGCTTGTAGCTGTATTTCATTGATTTTCATTGCTGAATACATTCCATTATGTTAATATGCTATAATTCCTAGTATCTATTTTACTGTTGATAGGCATTTGGGCTGTTTCCATTATTTATTATTAGCGGTGCTGCTGTGAACACTTTCTGTTTGCTGCTTGTTTATAGAAATTTACTTTTGATTTGATTTGCTAACGTCTTAAGGAATGTTCACATCGTGTGTTTGACCTGTAATTTTCCTATTTTGCAATGACATTTTTAGATTTTGCTATCAAGGTTATTCTTGCTCTGGAAAAGGAGTTAGAGAGTGTTCCTACCTCTTCTTTTCCCTTTTATATAATCTGGAATAGTTTGTTTGAGACTAGAATTACTAGTGTATTTTTCCATTTGGTAGAGCTTGCCTGTAAGACCTTCTTAATTTAGCATGCTTTTTGAGGGAAGATTTTAAACTACTGACAGATTTTTAAATTGTTATAGGATTATTCAGTTTTTCTGTTTCTTAAGTCTGTTGTAGTAGGTTACAGTTTTCTAGAAATGTATCCATTTTGTTTATGATTTTAAAAAATTAGTGGCATAAAGTTATGTATAACATCCTCTTGTTTTTAAAGAATATACTCACAGTGCCCCCGTTATTCTCTGTAGCATCTGTACTTGTTCCTTCCTTATTTCTCATGTTGTTTATTTGTACCTCCTCTCTTTTTTTCTTGTTCAGTCTCACTAGAAGTTTGTCAGTTTTGTCAACTTTTTCAAAAAACCAATTTTGGACTTTGCAGATTATTGTGTATCTGTTTTCTATTTTGTTAATTTCTAATGTTGTCATTTAAAATTGCCTTTTTTCTGTTTCCTTGGGCTTATTTTGCTAGAGTTTTTTTCTCACCTCTACAATGAATAGGTGCTCAGCTCATTGTGATTGTTTTAAAATGCTTTGACACCCTTTCCTTAAAAAGCAAAAAAAGGACCTGATTTTCCTCCTCTTGTGAACAAGACTTAGTGACTCATTTCTCACAAATAGAATGTGGCAAAAATGATGGTATGTGGCTTCTAAGAATAGGTCACAAAAAGAACAGCTTCTGCCTGGCTTTTTCTCTTTTGGATCACCCACTTGGGAGAACCTAGCCACCATCTAGTGAGAACACACAAGCAGCCCTCTGTGAAGGGCCACGTGGAGAGAAACTGAGGTCTCCCTGCCAACAACCAGCACCCGCTTGCCAGCTAACAACCTTGGAAGTGGATGCTTCTGTTTCATTCAAGCCCTCAGATGATGTGACTGCAACCTCACGAGACACCTCAAGCCAGAACCACATAGCCATGCTTTTGAAATCCTGACCCACAAAAACTATGAGAGAGGATAGATATTTATTGTTGTTCTACACCATTAGCTTTTGGTGTAATTCGTCTTGCAACAGTAGAAACTATTATAATATATTCATTAATCACCAGCCCTTCTACCCTGACATAAGCATTTAAATGCTATAAATTTCCCTCTACATATTGTTTTAACTAAATCCCACAAATTTGGATAGGCAGTATTTTTCATTATCGTTAAGATTTAAATATTTTCTGATTTCCATTATTTCTTCTTCTTTGACTTATGAGTTACTTAGAATTATGTTTCATAATTTCCAAATATATATTGTATATTTGTTATTGATTTCTAGTTTAACTGCATTTTGAACAGAAAATATAGTCTATATGATATAATCCTTTAAAATTTGTTGCACCTTACTTTATGGCCCTGTATGTGGTCGATTTTTATAAAAGCTCCATAGGTAATTGAAAAGAATATATATTCAACAGTTGCATACACCCGTTAGCTAAAGTGTGTCAATTGTGTCATTCAAATCTTCTGTATTTTTACTAATTATCTTTTATTATGCTAAGTTTATCAGTTACTAGGAGAGGTATGTTAAAATTTGCCACTATGATGATAGATTCTTTTCATTTCTATTAACAGTTGAATTATATTTTGTTACATATTTTGTAACATATATATATATAACTAGATGAATACATATTTGACATTGTTTTATCTTCCTAGTGAATTGAACCTTTTATCATTATGAAATGACCCATTTTACCATCATGCTTTTTGCCTTCAAGTTTATTTTGTCTGATATTGATGCAGCTACACTAACTTTCTTTTTCTTTAGGGTTTGCATGGAATATCTAGTTAGTAAAAACAGCAATCTTTTAAATGGAGCATTCAGTCCATTTACATCTACTATAATTATTCACATAGACCTACCATCTTATTTTGTATTTTCTATACATCCCCCATTGCCTTTTCTCTACATTCTTGCCTTCTTCTGGATTATTATCGCTCTACAATAGATATGTGTATATTCCACTTATATTTTGTTAGCCTGCATAACTTAACTTCTCAAAGTCAAAAATTAACCAGTATCCTTAATTTTCTCTCAAAAAATACAGAGAACTTAAAACATTTTAACTCCATTAACACTAAACCTCCCTGCCCCCCACTGATAGGCAGGCTATTGTTGGCTTGAATTTTAATTGTATCTTTTTATCTTAACCTTCCAGTGTATTACTGTTACTGCGTTATACACTTTTAATGTTTGCCACAGCTTTACCACTCTTTGTTCATGATTCCTTCTTACATCTCAGACCTTCCATCTGGGAGCATTTTCTTTCTTCCTCAAGTATATCCTGTAGAATTTTCTTTACTTTAGGATCACACGTTCTTAGATTTTGTTTATCAGAAAATGTCTTTATCTCATCCTTATTCTTAAAAGATATTTTCACTACATATGAAATTCTCGGGTGGCAGTTATCACCACATCGAATATTTCATTCCACTGTCTTCTGGCTTCTGTCACTTAAGTCGAGAAATTTGCTATCAGCTTAATTGCTGTTCTTTCGAGAGTAATTTGATCCCTTTCTCTCTTATTTTTTATTTTTATATTTTTTAAGATGTTGGGGGTAGGAGTTTATTAATTTATTTTATTTTATTTTTATTTTTTGCTGTGTTGGGTCTTCGTTTCTGTGCAATGGCTTTCTCTCCAAAATTTACAAGCAGCTCATGAAGCTCAATAAGAAAAAAACAACCCAATCCAAAAATGGGCAGAAGACCTAAATAGACTTTTCTCCAAAGAAGATATACAGATTGCCAACTAACACATGAAAGGATGTTCAACATCATTAATCATTAGAGAAATGCAAATCAAAACTACAGTGAGATATCATCTCACACCAGTCAGAATGGCCATCATCAAAAAATCTAGAAACAATAAATGCTGGAGAGGGTGTGGAGAAAAGGGAACGCTCTTGCACTGCTGGTGGGAATGTGAATTGGTACAGCCACTATGGAGAACAGTATGGAGGTTCCTTAAAAAACTACAAATGGAACTACCATATGACCCAGCAATCCCACTACTGGGCATATACCCTGAGAAAACCAAAATTCAAAAAGAGCCATGTACCAAAATGTTCATTGCAGCACTATTTACAATAGCCCGGAGATGGAAACAACCTAAGTGTCCATCATTGGATGAATGGATAAAGAAGATGTGGCACATATATACAATGGAATATTACTCAGCCATAAAAAGAAATGAAATTGAGCTATTTGTAATGAGGTGGATGGACCTAGAGTCTGTCATACAGAGTGAAGTAAGTCAGAAAGAGAAAGACAAATACTGTATGCTAACATATATATGGAATTTAAGAAAAAAAAATGTCATGAAGAACCTAGGGGTAAGACAGGAATAAAGACACAGACCTACTAGAGAATGGACTTGAGGATATGGGGAGGGGGAAGGGTAAGCTGGGACAAAGTGAGAGAGTGGCATGGACATATATACACTACCAAACGTAAAATAGATAGCTAGTGGGAAGCAGCCGCATAGCACAGGGAGATCAGCTCGGTGCTTTGTGACCACGTAGAAGGGTGGGATAGGGAGGGTGGGAGGGAGGGAGATGCAAGAGGGAAGAGATATGGGAACATATGTATATGTATAACTGATTCACTTTGTTATAAAGCAGAAACTAACACACCATTGTAAAGCAATTATAATCCAATAAAGATGTTAAAAAAAAAAGATTTTGGGGGTAGGAGTTTATTAATTTATTTTATTTTTATTTTTTGCTGTGTGGGTCTTCGTTTCTATGCGAGGGCTTTCTCTAGTTGTGGCAAGCGGGGGCCACTCTTAATTGCGGTGCGTGGGCCTCTCACTATCGTGGCCTCTCTTGTTGTGGAGTACAGGCTCCAGATGCGCAGGCTCAGTAGTTGTGGCTCACGGGCCTAGTTGCTCCACGGCATGTGGGATCCTCCCAGACCAGGGCTCGAACCTGTGTCCCCTGCATTAGCAGGCAGATTCTCAACCACTGCGTCACCAGGGAAGCCTCTCTCTTATTTTTTTTTAAACATCTCTTTGTCTTTGGTATTCTGCAAATTCACAAGAATGTGTCTTAGCTGTGATTTCCTATTTATTTATACTGCTTGAGGTTATCTGTGGGTTATTATTTAATCAATTTTGGAAAACTCTTAGCCATTATCTCTTCTTCTCCCTCATTCTCTGTCTCTTCTCCTTTGGGGAGTCTGATTAGATATATATTATATGTTCTTATTCCCTTAACCTTTTATTTAAGATTTTCCATATTATTTTTTCCTAAACAGTTTCTACAGATCTCTATTCTCAACTGTATTTAATCTGCTTTTAAACACATCTATTGAGTTTTAATTTTTATATTTTTTATTTCTAGTTTGATTTTTTTTTCTAACCTGAATCACCTTAAAATTGTCTCTTTCTGTTCACTCACATTTTCAATTCCTTCTTTTATTTTTAAACATGTTAAACTTAATATATTTTGTATCCTGTGGTTGCTAATTCCAACGTCTGAGATCTTTATGGGCTGTATTCTGCTGTCTCTTATTTCTCTTCATTCTTGCTCATGGCACCTTATTAACTTGTGTACTTTGTGATTTTTTATGATAAGCTCATATCACACTGAGGCCAATTGAAGGTGAATTCCTCTAGAGAGGATTTGTGTTACCTCTTACCAGATGCTTGAGGGCACTGCTAGATATTTGGACCACTCATCTCATGTGAATTTAGGCCATAAAGCCTGTGGGCACAGGCTTATGAATATGCGTTCTCATGAGAAATATTTATCTCCTTCACTCAGTGCCAAGGTTTCGAGACAGGTAATTTTCCGTGTCATGGTCTAAGACCATTTGTATGCAGGTGGTTTCTGCAGTTTAATTTAGTACCTTATATGGATTTGTTGCCAACCCTCTTGAGTTGGGCCCTGACAAGGGTCCTCCTGCTTGGTGTCGCTTGTGCCAATAGAATGAGATTGATTTCGGTTCAGAAGCAAAGGAAAGCTTTATTCTTTGATCAAAGAATGGAGACACTTGTGCTCTACAACTCACGCTTTCCTGGGCAGGCCCTTGGCGGGGTTGCTTTAGAGGGTCCTGTCTGTGGAGGGAGGGGGCAGAGTTCTTGCCAGTTGGCAGCACAGGGATGTTGCACATGGTGTGCCAGACTGAAGTTCCAGGCAGAGCATCTCTACCCACGGCCTGCCGCCACCGACTTGAATTGCAGTATGGCGTGCAGGGCTTCTGCACGTGGCAGCAGTCCTTCACTGGGAACTCTATAATCCGATGTGTTAGGCACGAGGCATCTGCACCTGGCCCCCTATAGGCAAGTGAAACTAGACTAAGCACAAAGGAAGAGGTTAGACCTTATCACTTAGATTCCATCTTAGTTTCCTGGGGACCCCAGTAGGTTTTGCCAGTGACAGATTGGGACTTTGTTTGTGGTCCTCAGCATCCTGGGAGGCTATGAAAAGAGTAGCTAAAGGTTATTAGCTTAAAGATAGTAACGGCATTAGGTCTAATAATGCCTTTACTTTTCTAAAAGTGGCTTCAAGGCTTGACTTACATTTTGGTGTTTTATATTAGTTTCCTAGAACTGTTTTTGGGTTTTGTATCAGTTTGCTAAGGCTGATGTAACAGAGTACCACTGACTAAGTGGCTTAAAACACCAAAAATTTCTTGTCTCATCATTCTGGAGGCAAGAATATGTTGGAAGGCTTGGTTCCTTCTGAGGGTTGTGAGGGAAGGATCCATTCCAGGCTTCTCTCCTTGGCTTATAGAAGCATCCCTTCTATCTCTGCCTTTATCGTCACAAAGCATTCTCCCTATGTGCATGTCTGTGTCCACATTTCCCCTTTTTATAAGGACATCATTGTATTAGGGCTCAACCAACCCCAGAATGGCCTCATCTTAACTAATTTCTTATACAAGGACCTTCTTTCTAAACAAGGTCACTTTTTAAAATATTGGAGGTCAGACCTTCAACATATGAATTTTGGGGGAACACAATGCAACCCATAACAGATGACTTACTTTATTGCCAGCTCATTGAGGCATTTAAAAATATTACTTACAGTGTAATTTATCCAACATATTTTTATTTTCAGTTAGAGGATTGGTTAACGTGGAGAGCCTACCATATTGTTGGATACCAACAGATAAAATTTGAACAGTGTTCAAAAGTTAATTGCCACTAATAGCAGTTTTACAAAGGCCACTTCCATCTTGTAAGCCCCCATTCATTTTGCAACCGTGTTGTATTGCTCTTGAGGTTCTGCAGCTGTACATTTGCCTCCTTGCCCTTGGGGAAAAGACTTAAAAGCTAAAGCTGACATATAGAACATTTTCAAGTTCTAGGGCCACTTTAGGAATCAGTGTTTTGGTCCACTCTGTTGAATGCTGTCTGCAACTGTAGCACATGTCAGCCATGACAATAATCATAAAGTCTTCTGTCATCAAGATTAAATTATACCCTATATGCTATGGGTAAGATGATAGAAAAATGTGGACTACATCTTACAAAGCTTTCCATTAAAAATAGTTCAAACCTTTCCTGTGTATAAAGGGTTAAGTCTCAGCTCTGAAAACTTTGCTTAATCTGAAGCTCTTATTTGTTTAGGGTTATCTGTAGACAAGGATTTTTAGCCATGTTTTTCAAAATGTGGTCTGTGAACCACTTGTCCCTGAATGACCTGGTGTGGGATCAGGGTGGAGGTGAAGATACTTAAAATTTCAGATTCCCTGGCTTTACCCCACACCTACTAAATGAGAATCTCTGAGGAGTGGAGCCCAGAAATCTGTATTCCAAACCAGCATCACTTCAAAGTTAGAGGATGGTTACTGCCTAGGGTCTCCTCTAAAATGTAAGATATTTTGCTTTAAGCAACTTAATTTTTGTTTTTCTTAAATTACATTCCTGATAGTTAGGATTTTTATAATATGAAATCAGTGTTTGAAGTGACATTCAATTAATAGTTAAAAAGCAGAGAAGGGCCACAATGTGCTTAGCAATTATGTGATAAAATTGAACCATTTATAATATCTCAGTTAGGGTACTACAACTTCATAGAATTTCCTTTTTGAGAATTATCTTAAATCTAACAGCAAGTAAAACTGGGATGTATTTTATTTACTTACTGAGTTTTACATTCCCAATGTGAGCCTTTTTCTTTTCTACTGAATTATCCAATTTTACATGAAAGCTCCCTCTGCCAAGTTGTACCTTGAGTGTGTGTGTGTATGGACGATCTCCTTTAAAAGATGACTCTTTCCCCTTCTGCCTGTGTCGTCTTCTTCTAACTACTGTATAGGAGAAAAAGCTTTTCTCCACCCTCTTAGGGTCCCTGGCTTGCTCTGAATATTAGACTGGCAAAGACAGATTAACAGGAGAAAAGCTTATAGATTTATTTAATATAAGTTTTAGATGACATGGGAACCTTCATAAGGAAATGAAGACCTGAAGAAACGGTTAAACCTGAGTGTTTTTAAGTGTGATGAAGAGTGGAAAGTCATGAAAAGATATGAGCTAAGTTCAGTAAACTGGGGGAACCTTAGCATGGTCTGTTTGTTCAGATTCTTCTTGGTGTCCCCCTGTTTTGGGGATGAGGAAGATCCTTCCTCCGGGTAGAGGGAAGGCACCTCTCACCAGAGGAGAGGAACCTTGGGTTTTGAAAACTTGAGTTAGCCTCGTTGTTGCCTTTAAATGTTAATGGTCTTGAGGGCTCCCTGAATGCTCCCGTGAGCTTGGGAACAAAGGGAACTGTGCTGTTTGCTTACAGGCATAAATTCAGTGATTCTCCAACTTTGGTGGCATCAGAATCCCCTGGAAGGCCTGTTAAAGCCCGGATTGCTGGGCCCCACCTCCAAAGTTCATGAATCAATAGGTCTAAGAATTGGGTCCTAAGAATTTGCAAATTCTTAGGTCCTAAGAATTTGCATTTCTACTATGTTCTTGGGTATCGCTGATATTCCTGGTGTGGTGACCAGACTTGGAAAACCACTGTATTAACTCTTTTAACCCTCACAAGAGTCCTGTAAGGTAGACACCATTATCATCACATCTCCATTTTATAGATGAGGATTCTGAGGCAGCCAGGAAGACAGCTAGTAATTAGTACAAGATTTGAAACCCAGGCAGTCTGACTCCAAAGTCCACGCTCTACCTCTCTGTACCATTGTGGCTTCTCAATGAGCATGTACTTATTAAGCACTTACTGTGTGCTCTTTATTTGACTAGCTGCTATTTTAAAGATCTAGTCCAGTTCCTTATTCAGGCCCAGATGATTTGAGGTTAGTCACTTCTCACTGCACCATACTAGCGTGGTTAATTTCCTAATATCTATCCAAGAGGGAAGTGAGCTTCTGTCCATCTGTTGAAATTCAGGTGGCAATTGAGATACAGAAGTTCAGTGTTTTCTCTGCTTTTAAGCATGAAGTTGTGTCCTAACCCAGATGGGTGTTCCCATGGTAAACTGTGTACTATAAAAATGCTCTTCCAAAGTCAGGATTTTCTTGGCTTATGCAAATATACAGCTGAGAATAATTTTGTGGGGTATAGTGCAGGGGTGAAAATGAAAATTCATGGTACTTCTGTGTTACCACCTCCTTATGTTTTAAGTACTTAGCCTTTATATATTTTTTTCCTTTCAGCATTTTCTTATGCCAGCTGGATTCCTATATTGGCTTTTGCTGAAGGGAAGTCCTGACTTGACCTGATATGTTTTTAGTGTTTTCTTTTGGAGACCACAAATTATGCTTCAAGTGACCACCATCTGCCTGTTAGTGGGACATTCCTATTTTAAGGGGCTTAGAAAGGGAGTGAAAGAGAAGGAAGTCAGGGAGGAGCATTTTTGACCAAGCCACTCCCTACCAAGTTCCCTTTCCTGTGGGAGATCAGGGCATGAGCTATGCAAGTACCAACTAAGAAAAGAACTGAGACTTCTCTTCATTTGTACTTCTCGGTTCCTTCCCTAGCTTTCCATACAAGGTAGAGGACTGCCCAAATGCCTGGACTGGTGTAACCAATTTTCTTCTAGTTTTGTGCATATATGCCAGGGATAAAGGACACCTTAAGTGAGGAGGTAGTCAAAAATTGGAACAAAAAACCTTATTAAGTGCCTATCATATCCAGAACATTGTCTTAGATGCTGGTGGGAGGAAACAAACCAAAAACATACAGCTGCTGCTTATAAGCAAGGCTCCATTGTAAGGCTAGCCCATTCAATCAATAGTGGAGAGTTTTGGAATTATTTTCTTCTGACTGTCAAGGATAGGTGGAATAACAGAATTGGAAAGTCGACCAGGAACATCATTTTACCTCATTCCATCTCATTTCAAGGCCACTCCTGCCCAACTTGAAGTGGTTCGGTTCCCGAGAACATGGCGAATCAGCCCAAATGCGCTTCTGTAAGACACCTAAGCCATTGTCCTTTCCTTCTTCACTTCCTTGTGAGGAGGATGGTAGCTGAAGGTCTCCCCTCTTCTGTTTTTCTCCACTCGTTAAGACATCAAATTAGATATTTTCAAGTTTTGAGCACCAAAAGCCTTTCCACAAAGTTGTAGACTCCTTTTGGCAATTGTAATGAGTCACTCTTGCCGAGAACATAGGTAGTTTGCATCCGTCTAGCACTTCTTGTCAGCAGAAGCTTAACATAGACAGAGTGAGCCGTACTTCCTGGCACTATGTACCCTAGTCAGAAACCACAACATTTTGCAACAAGGCCATTCATTAAGCGCATTCAGTATTACAGCTGGGCCACTTTTGATATGTGTAGTCTCTGTGTGTGTGTGTGAGTGTGTGTGAGTGAATGTGTGTGTGAATGTGTGTGTGTGTGTGTGTGTGCCGTGTGTAATGGGGGCTACATCCCAGCTTTCTGGTTGGCCTCACTGATGTCGCAGCCTTAGTACAGGTGCTGCACTGTGTATCTTTTGTGCAGATGCAGGTCATCATATTTAGTGTTTGACTTTAAAATAAATCAATTTACCTGCATTTGTGCTGGTCAATGAGCAACATTAAAATGGAAAAGAAATTGAATTCTTGTTGGCTGAAACAAGTGCAAAATTTCCATTATTTCTTCTATAGCTACCTTGCAAACAAAACCTTCTTAGGACTGCCAGAAAGTTCTAAATATCTTGAATATCATTAATTTTGTGATAGGTTGATTGACATTTATAGTTGGCTTTGGTCATGATGAAGTATAGGGAAATTCCCAGCATAGATGAGTAAGTTGCCATTGGATAGAGAAGGTGGTCTAAAGTTTTTCCATTTCTGGTTCCTCTTCTGATTTCTAATTCCATATTTGGTGATTTTAACTGAACATGGTACTACACTATTCAAACAATTTTCCTTTTACCAGGTTAGGAATCTAAGTCACTTATGGTCTAATTAAGATGTTCCTAGAAGTGTGAATTTCATAACTGAAGAGAAAGGAGCAGATTTGAAATTGAAATATTATAATAGGGAGCTAACAATTGGAAATAAATGGACTGTTACACATTATAATCTTGAAATTATATTTCTTGTCTTCTTAATTTTCCTCCAAAGAATATATCCTAGAATTACAACACTATTTTCACTGCCTTTGCTTCTTTCTGCCTAAGGAATAAATCCTGGGCTAGTAGCTCACTTGGGATTCCTTAGTTTCATTTTCTGAAGGCCTGAGCTTATGTGCTATTTCCCCTGGAAAGCCTTCCTTAATTTATAAGGGCTAGATGAAAGCCCTTCTTCCAGTCTGTCCATCTTTCTTTCCTCCCCATACTAACTACATTATATCATCACTGACTGCTTACTTGCCTTACTTACCCCAAATTAGAAGCTCCTGGAGGCTGGGCCAGTGCCCATCTACTATTGCATTTCAGCGCTAGCCCCAGGCCTGGGGTATAATAATCATGCACACATTTTCTTTTTTTTTTTTTTTAACTGAATGAATGACCTTAAGGAGGAGGTCATTATTTGAAGAAGTGTCTGAAAATGATAAGTAGCTATTAAAGCTATCCAGAGTGTTGGGAGGAAGGTACATTTTATTTGTGTTAACAGCAAAGGCAGTTTCCTTGGAAGACTCAGCTTTCTTCCTTGACTATCCACTTGACTATGAATCATCTGATTATTTTCCATTTCTCCAAAGGTGCATCAGCTTTGCAACTTTTTCTCATGTTCCTTATCACTTCCTATGATTCCTGTTTAGTCTTTATTCTTGGTATAGAATAGTACTTTTAGCTTATTATTTGGGTAATTCATGAAAATCTATCTTACTTGACTACTAAGACTGGCCAAGCAAAGTGAAATTTGTTGCACTGTGCTATTAAATTAATTGTTTTGCTGGTTGTGCCCCATTAAATATTCCTTCTTTTTGTTTAAAAAAATTATTTTTGTACATTGGTGGTCATTTTACATATAATCCTTTACAGTTACATTGGTAATTGTAATTGGTAGAGTCACTTTTGAATAAGTAACTTAACAAAAGAAGAACACAAAGAACATTTCTTCACCTGCACAGACTTTTCTCTCACATTGAAGTGGTTTCTGAACCCCTATCCTCTCCATAAAGCTTTAGTGGAATAATGTCAGCCAGGCCAGACATTGTACTGGGTGCTTGATATATGGTCTTTCAGTCCCCATGACAATACTAAGGAGACTTCATTTTTAGCCCCATTTTGCAGATGAAGAAACTGAGACTCATGGAAAACAAAGAAATTTGTTTAAGGTCACAAGATTATTAAATAGCTCAGCCTGATTCATGCATAGATCTGTGTTCTTGCTGCTGCAACGTATTGGAGTGTGTTCAGAGAGGTGATGAATAGTATGAGGTCAGGAAACCAGGTTGTGTGATGAGAAAACTGGATATGTGGCCTCACAATGATTGAGGAGAGGAAAAAAATCTTCAACTATCTTCTGTCACAAAGAAGAAGGATCAGGGGCTTCCCTGGTGGCGCAAAGGTTGAGAGTCCGCCTGCTGATGTGGAGGGCACGGGTTCGTGCCCCGGTCTGGGAGGATCCCACATGCCGCGGAGCGGCTAGGCCCGTGAGCCATGGCCGCTGAGCATGCGCGTCCGGAGCCTGTGCTCCGCAACGGGAGGGGCCCCAACAGTGAGAGGCCCGCGTACCACAAAAAAAAAAAAAGACTGCGCAGTGCTAGTCAGAGTGGTGCAGGGGAAGGTGGCTTTCTGAAGCACACTCATTCCACTCCAGAACGCAGAAGCACGTTAAGTATGAGAAGCTGCCGTCGTCCTTCCTCCCTCCCTCCCTTCCTTCCTCCTTCCCTCTTTCTCCCTCCCTTCCTTCTGCCAACAGATACTCACTGAGCACCTTTTTTATTTTGAGCACTTGCTAGGTTCTGGGAATCCAATGGTATACAGAACAGATATGACCCCCGCCTTCTTAGAGGTTACAAACTAGTAATGATAAAGAAAAGAATTACAAATCGAGATGTGTGTGTAAAAGATGCACCCAAACATTTTAATAGAGGGCTTGATTTAGGTTGGTTCAAGGGAAGGATTCTCTGAAGGAGCAACATGGCAGATTAGCCTTGAAGAACGTGCGGTCTAAAGCAAGAGTTGGCAAACTACGGTCTATGGGACAGATTTGGCCGCCACCTGTTTTTGTGTAAAACACAGCCACACTGTTCACCTAGGTATCCTGTGGCTGCTTTCGCAATACTATGGTAGCATGGAGTAGTTGTGACCGAGACGATATGGCCTTCAAAGCCTAAAACATTTACTATTTTGCCTTTTACAGAAAAAGCTTGTTGACCCCTGGTCTAGAAAATACTTGAAAATAAGAGCTATGATATTTAGTTTGACCCATGCCTTTTCAGACAATGTGGGCCATAGACTTTGCATGACTGAAATGTTTGTGGGCACCATTTTTTTTTTTTTGGACGTGATGGCATATGTCTCTTCATGAAGTAGGCTTTAAGCACAAAAGCTTTCTCTGAAACTTGACATTGCATAATTCAAGTGGATTTTCTATTTGTGGAGAGTGTTATGGCATGGTGATGTGAGCTTTACATGGAATCAGATTATTTTGAATTCAAATACTGGCTTTACCACTTAGGAGCTTCACTTATGTGCTGTGTTATTTACCCTTATTACTCTTTGCTTTTCTCATCAGTAAGAGAGAAGTACTTATAGTGCTGACCTCATGTAGTTACTGTGAAAATTCCATGAGATAATAATGCAAAAGAGTACTTAGTACAATGACTGACATACAGTAAATGCTGAATACATATCATACATTATAATTATTTTTAAGATACAAAAACATTTTCATAAAATGACACGTCAGTGTTTGTAATGTCATCCCATAAACAGTATTCACAGTTTTTCTTTTATTTTCTATTCTAATAAACACATTTTTTTCATGATGTCTGAGGATAAATAAAAGAGGTGACATCTAAGTCACAATTTTGCAATGATTGAAATTGATGTTATAATATTTTGAAATTTTTAGCATGTTCACAAAATTAAATTTTTTTTAAACTCTGGAAATTTGAGGGTTTTGCCACATCTCCCTCTCCCAGTGCTATATTTAGGGGGCGTGTGCTTCTTACTGAACTTCACTGCGTATTCCCAACTGCCTGCAGCTTTGCGTATCTGTGAATGCCCATCGAGGCATGTCTTCCTCCTTACTGCTTCCTCAGTCTACAACTCCAGCCTGTATTAACCCTGTAGCTTTAAGTCCAACCCCTCCCAACACAACAGTTCTTGGGTTTATTTTCAGCTACTCAAGAGAGGGCCAATTCTTGTAACCTTTTCTTATTCTCTCTCTCTCTCTCTCTCTCTCTCTCTATTTGTTGTCTATAGTCCCTGTTCTGATGTCCACTCCTCCCACCGCCCTCTCACCCTAGCCCATTCTGCCCTAAATTTCCAGCTTTGGTTCCAGTTTCCTATGACTTTGATGTGCCGAGCACATGGGTGCTGATTGATTATCATCTGAAGAACCGTGAGGTGTTGGGGTGACAACAGTGAAAGCTGATTGCCTCGCACGCACTCTGCTCAGCTGTCCCTCCTCCAGTTCCAGGCCTCAGTTCCCTGCTGAGCGATGGAGTTCTCACCATGCTGTTCATGAAACTGGCACCCAGCGCTTCCCTTAAAATGCCTATTTGGTGGCCAGAAGTCATCCAACAGAAATTCAGTGAACACTGCAAAGCACATCAGCAATGTGCAGCAAGTGAGCCTGCTTGCACACCGTGGTGGTGGTTTCACAGCAACATGAAAATAAGCATTGGCCTGATTACCTAGTCAAGACAAATTTTTAAAAAGAGAACGGTTAAAACAGAAACCAGGTAGTGGGGCATAGTCTGCTTCTGCTTTCTGACCCTTTCTGTAGGCTGCATGGTTACCTGGGAAATACAAACATAGACTTGTGTTTTCAGAGGCATCAGATGATGATGCCAAAGCTGGAGAGAACCTTGAAATCATGTGCTCCACCGCCATCATTTGATAGATAAGGACACAGGGAGGCTGGGTGCCTTACCCAGGATCACATGGAGGAAAAGCAGCATTGATAAACGTGGGTGGGAGGAGGACCAATTTGCAGGCAGCAGAGGGCTTTAGTGAACTACGTGATTTTTTTGAGACAAATGTTTCCTCCTTTTTGTTTTATTTTATTTAAAATTCTCTCATCTATCTATCCATCTATATATATATATAAAAGACGTATATAAGTTTATATAAATGCATAAATTGGATATCATAAATTCTAGGCTTTTTTGTTTGCTCTCTCCTTCCTATTCTCTTCATTTCTCTGTAAACAATATTAAAAACCTTATATGTATCTTTCCATATTTTTCTCCATATGCATACATACATTATAGGGGTTTTTGTGGTCACTGTTTTTTTTTAATAAGACTGTATTAAAAGTATGTGATACATACTTTTCTGCATTTTTGTTTTTCTTACTCAATAGGGCCTCATGGAAATCTATCCAAGTCAATTGGCATAGTTATGACTCATTAGTTAGTGGCCATATAATAATATTTCATGGTTTGTGTCCTACATTATTCAACCATTCTCTTATTGACAGCCTTAACTTTGCTTCCTGCTTTACCACTATAATTCATGATGAAATAGATATCCTTGTGCATGTATCCTCATGTTCTTTTTCCTCTGAGGCAGTGAAAAGGAAGTAGAATTACTAAATTTAATGGTAAATGTATTTTTAATTTAGTAGATGTTGCCAGATTAATTTTCTGATGAATTGTAAAATTTCACATTTCTACAGCATATGAGAGCACTCTTGTTTCTGAATTCCTGTCACTAATAGGCCTTTTTGCTCTTTTTTCTGCTGTGACAAGCTGATGGGGGCGGGGGGAGTGAATCTCCTTGATACTTAGAGTGCCCTTTCTTTGACTACCAGTGAGTCTAAGCATCTTATCCAGTATTTATTGGCCTTGTGAATTTACTTTTATGTGCATTGTCCATCGATGTTCTTTGACCATTTTCATTCATTCGTTCATTCTTTTGTTCTCTACCCCCACTCCCTATTTTGGTTATTTTCTTGTAAGAGCTCTGTGAAAATTCAGATAATAACCATTTTTTTTAACATCTTTATTGGAGTATAATTGCTTTACAATGGTGTGTTAGTTTCTGCTTTATAACAAAGTGAATCAGTTATACATATACATATGTTCCCATATCTCTTCCCTCTTGCGTCTCCCTGCCTCCCACCCTCCCTATCCCACCCCTCTAGGTGGTCACAAAGCACCGAGCTGATCTCCCTGTGCTATGCGGCTGCTTCCCACTAGCTACCTATTTTACATTTGGTTGTGTATATATGTCCATGCCACTCTCTCACTTCATCCCAGCTAACACTTCCCCCTCCCCGTATCCTCAAGTCCGTTCTCTACATCTGCATATTTATTCCTGTCCTGCCCCTAGGTTCTTCATGACCATTTGTTTTATTATTATTTTTTTTAGATTCCATATATATGTGTTAGCATACGGTATTTGTTTTTCTCTTTCTGACTTACTTCACTCTGAATGACAGTCTCTAGGTCCATCCACCTCACTACAGATAACTCAGTTTCGTTCCTTTTTATGGCTGAGTAATATTCCATTGTATATATGTGCCACATCTTCTTTATCCATTCATCTGCAGATAGTAACTCTTTTCTATCTCTCCATTAAAAACATTTTTCTCAAATTCATCATTTATCTGTTGTCATTAGCCAATCATATTGGGGTTTTTGCCACCCATATTTCAAAAATGAGAATATTTCACATTTATTTAAAGATGTTTTTCTCTACAGAGGCATAGGGAAAGTTTTTGAGAAAATTTTACACTTTCTGTAATAGTAATCTTTCTTTTTTTTTTTTTAACAGTAATCGTTCTTAAATGAACCAGGATTACAGACACCAAAAGGAACATGTCAGTTTACAGTTACAAACTATGATTACAATAGGAGACACACATGTGTCTAGAATGGAACCCCCCCCCCCCAGATAATCCAGAGAAAAGTGAAAAAGTCTAATTTATTAGCACTGATAATACAGTTAACATAGTTTGTCACCCACATTCTCTCAAAGGAGTCACAAGTTTTAAAGAAGGAAAAACTGTGAAATAAATGTAAACAAGATATTTTCAGATTAGATGTAATACATCAAGGACCTATATAGGAATTTGGGAGCAATTTAATCATATTGTCATTAACCTTTAATTATGATATATTTTGCCATGCAAAGATGTCTCATTTTTATACAGTCAAATGTGTCTATCTTTTGTTTTATGGCTTTTGGATTTTCTGCCTTTGTTAATATTTCCCCTACCCCTAGCTTATTATGTAATTTCCCTTGATTTTTCTTGAAGTTTTTATATTGCTTTATTTTTAATATTTAAATCTCTAGTCTTCCTGAAAATCACTTGTATATATGTAAATTAGTGGATAACCAGTTGTGCCAGCACCATTTATTAAATCTAACCTTCCCCACTGAATAATTGAATAAGCTACTATCTTTGCCATATAACATTATATATATAATCTTTAGGTTATCTAAATATTCTCTTTTATTTTTCATTGATCTATTTATTCCCATGTTAATGTGATTTTGATTCTATTACGGTAGATTTTTGTTGTATGTTCTTATATCTGATAAGAGAAGTTTCCCCTTACAATTCATTCATGTTATACTTTTCTTGACTACTTTAGGCATATAGTCTTCTTTATGAATTCACACTCATTGTAGCTAAGTATCCCCTAATGCCTGCTGGAATTCCAATTGCAATTGCATTAATTTATAAATTACTTTAGAAAGTATTAACTTATTACATGTCATATTCAGTGGAGGATTATAAAAACTCTTTAAAGACCAGACTCACACTAATGGGGATACACTAGAGTGTTGTACAGCCAAACCTTGTCTGGTTGTGCTTTTGCTTTATTGCACTTTGCACATACTGCGTTTTTTACACATAGAAGGCTTGTGGCTATTTCTCATCAAGCAAGTCTGTTGGCGCCATTTTTCCAGCAGCATTTGCTCACTTCATGTCTCTGTGTCATATTTGGGCAAGTCTTGCAATATTTCAAGCTTTTTAATTATTATTATTGTTATGGTGATCTGTGATCAGTGATCTTTGTTGTTACTATTGCAAAAAGATTATGACTCACTGAAGGCTCAGATGATGGTTAGGATTTCTTAGCAATAAGATATTTTTTAATCAAGGTATATACATTGTTTTTTAGACATAATGTTACTGCACACTTAATAGACTACAGTATAATGTAAACATAACTTTTATATGCACTGGGAAACCAAAAAATTCATGGGACTCCCTTTATTGGGATATTTGCTTAATTGTAGCGGTCTGGAACCGAACTGCAGTATCTCCAAGGTATGCCTGTAATGTGCGCTTTTCCTGCCAAGTAAGCTCAAGGCTGCAGTTAGGACACTGAGTGAAGGAGAGGAAGGAAAGCTACTAGCAGCTGTAGAGAAGCCACAAGTGCCAGTCTCTGTCCTCAGTCCTTTGCACGGTGCCTCATACACATAATTTTATATCTGCACTTAATATAAATTAAAAACCCTTTCTGCAGGTAGGTTTGAAGATTTCGTAGCTCAGATATTTGAAAACAGGAAATGCTGTTTGGTGAGGACAGCTCATGTGTGCTCTGTGTGGTTTGCCTTTTTGCTTTGGATCATGCCCCTCCGTTTGCCTTGAATACCCACAACCTGCCGCAATTCAACCTATCCTTGTCCACTTAGCTCCCTGTTCCAGGAAAACGTTCCCATCCCAAACCAGAGACTCCTTTCCCTGCTTAACTCCCGTGGCCCTTTGCTCTCTCTGATAGCATTTATTACACCCTTTATTGTCTTATGGATAATTAGCCATTCTTTGTACCACTTTTACCAAATTGAACATCTGCCCTGTGGTTGTTTGGGGTGCTGGGGATACAATGGTGAAGAGATGGTGGATTTATCGTTATTTCCTACACTAAACTTCATGCCTATGAACCAAATCTTTTTCCCTTCTATTCAGAGAATTCTTCACAGTGACTCATACATAGAACATGTTCAACCGGTGTTTGGTGAGTAAGTGAATATATGATAGGGATTAGGCCATAGGTGCAATGATTCTGGCTGAAATATGATTTTTCTCAGTTCTACATCAATCAGTTATCACTTTTTCCCTACTTTAAAGTTTTTTAGAATACACCGTATTTGTTGCTTTTCCCCCAAATGTCTTTCGTCAAATTTTTCCTAGTTTGCCAGAATTTTTCATTTAAAAAAAAATAATAATAATAATTTAAGATTTCCCCCTACTATATTTTAGGCACCATAATAAGCATTGGGGATAAAATGGGGATCAAAAATAAACGCACATCAATAAAATTGCTGTTTAAAAGATGGAAGTTGGGTCTGTTTTCTCCAGATAGCATGTAGGCACAATATTTTTTAATCTAAAATCATGAGGTCTAACTTATAATACAGGTAAAGGTGTTAGGAGCCTAAAATAGATTTAATATTTGATACCTATATTTAAATTGAGAAGTGAGTGAACATAACTCTGAATATTCTAGATTTGTGGACTTAGTGTTCATAATTAGAAAAATATGGGAATAAAACAGAAATAATCAGTGCTCCCAATCCTTCCTACTGAAGAGTAACAAACTTTTTAAAGAATGAATACTTCCAATATAACCCAGTTTTCTTCTCTATTGTAATAAAATAAACATTTATTTTAAATTTAGACATTTAATTGTGTCTTGCCCGATATACTTACGATTCAGCTAGAAACGTGTCTAGATGAATACTTATACATTAACTTAATTAGAAACTGTGTGAATTTACATTGATCAGGTCTATATTTACTGAGCATATACTACGTGCCAGGGACTATTCTAGGAACTCAGGGTACAGCAATGAGCAAAACAAAGATCCCTGTTCTTGTGCACTTATATTCTAGTTAGGGGCCGATGGGGGAGACAGCAAATAAACCATAAATATAGTAAATGAGCAAATTATGAAATATGATAAAAGGTAATAAGTGCTATGGAAAAATAGTAGGGGAGATTAAGGGGGTTTAAGGGTGCTGGAAGTGAAGGGGTCAGGGCAGGCTGCAGTATAAAATAAGGTTATATTAAATATAATAAGGTTATATTAAATAAGGTTATGTTAATATTAAGTTAAATAGGAAGAACTACGTCCAGCCTAAAACTTAAGAAATGTGGAGTTGTAGAGTGCTATCAGAGGAGATTCAAAACTGCAAGTACGGGGTTGAAAAATAAAAACTGTAAGGAATCTTAGAGATACTTGTATTACTCAGCTTGAAAGAAAAGGTCTGGGAAGACACAACAATGATTTTCCAATGGTGTTTCTAACTCCATTGAAGATGCTACTTGCAGAAATGTTCTCAATTGTAACATGAGAAATGTAGGTCCCCCACAAGGGAGAACTGCCTGAGAACGAGAACTCTTGTGTTCTAAAATTTGATGTATGGAAAGACTGAGAGAATGTCTTCTGAATGACTTAAACTTGATTAATTTTGATTTGTAAACCCACACATGGAATGTACTACTTAATAAGTATTAGCTTTTACTATTATGAATAATGATCATAGGTCTGGAATAATTTATGTGGTATTTCAGTTATTCAATAAATAAATGCTACCCTACTCGTAGAGAAATGAACTAGACATTAAAAGTCCATTCTAGTTCTATGATTCCATCATGTCTTCCTTAGTGGTAAAAATACCATTAAGAGCTGTGAATACTCAAGAGGTATTTGCTTATAACTAACACATCAAGGTAAGAGATGTGCGTGCACGTTCTCTCTCTCTCTTTCTCTCATGCATTCAGAAGCTTTGATACTTCCAACACAGGAATTGAGGTTTTCTTTTTATTTCCTCTTTCTCTGTTTTACCATAAGAGAATTAGATCATCAGGCCAATTCTTCCAAATAGTTCCATGGAATGAGTTGATTACATCATGTATTTCAAGTCTATAGCAACTACTGAGATTGTCTACAGTAGGAACAGGAGGCACCTAAATCCATCAAGCATTTTAGCTGTTTTTTTTCTTTTCGGTGGAACATAAGAGAGGGGTGAACAATTTGCTGCTACAAATATAGCAGATTGTTGTAAGGCTGTATCCTGTTTGGAAATGATCTCATCTAATATGTCCGTTGGTGGTTAGCCACACTAAGCAGAACTATTATGATACGGCATTGTTGTTAGAGAGCCCTCAAAGTTAAAGCCGTAAGGATTCCTCACTGCCCATGGGGTAGGGCTTATGAGTGAGATGTAATTGTCAAGGGTCTTCAACTCTAACCTTAATCCATATAAGGACTTGTTGCAAGTCATCTTCTTTCTTATTTTCGCGCATTATTGTGCTCCTAGGGTTATTCTAGTAGATGAACTGTGCTATGTGTGTAACAATGAATTAGAGATAAAGTCAGGTTTCTTCCTTCTTTATTGATTTAGAGTAGGAATACATCTGAATACATCTCCTTTGCAATCATGCTGCTTGAATACCGTTCAGGCGTGCAGTGGCGTGCCCTCTTTTATTGTCTCCTTCCTCTGCCCCCACTCAGATAAACAATAGAACTTAAACCATGAACATTCAGAGCTGTGCAGTCTAACATGGTGGCCACTGGCCGCCTGTGGCTACTGATCACTTGAAACGTGGATAGTCCGAGATGAAATGTGCTGAAAGTGTAGAACACTCACCAGATTTCGAAAACTTAGTAAAAAAAAAGAAAGAATGTAAACTATCTCATTAATAATTTTTATATTGCTTACATATTTTGGATATATTGGTTTAAATAAAATATATTATTAATCTTAACTTTCTTTTTTACTATTACGATGTGGCTACTATAAAATTTAAAATCGCGTATGTGGCTTTCATTATATTTCTACCGGGCAGCTCTGGTCTAGAGTCTGCCCTCCCACTTTCCCTTCTGTTATCCTGGGGGAAGCCTTTAGAGCCAGTATTGATTACTTCACGCAGCCCAGGGAAAGATTTGTTTCTGGGTGTGTGTACACATGTGTGCATACATGTGAGTGTACATGTAGGGGTGGTGGAGCTGGAGAAGGAGCAAAAAAAAGAAGGAAAAGGAAGGGAGTAGTTTCAACCAGCATCGGTCTCAGACGCCATCACTTAAAGTAAGGAAGGAGGAAGAGCCGAGCACAAATTGGTTCCCCATCAGGCAACTTTGTTCTTTGTTTTAATAGAGGGTGAATCACTGGGACATCAGACTCTTCTGAATTAAAATGTAGACACAAAATACAGAAGCAGGGCTTCCCTGGTGGCGCAGTGATTGAGAGTCCGCCTGCCGATGTAGGGGACACGGGTTCGTGCCCCGATCCGGGAAGATCCCACATGCCGCGGAGCGGCTGGGCCCGTGAGCCATGGCCGCTGAGCCTGCGCATCTGGAGCCTGTGCTCCGCAACGGGAGAGGCCACAGCAGTGAGAGGCCCGTGTACCGCAAAAAAAAAAAAAAAAAAAAAAAAACAGAAGCAAACACAGTTTAAAGAATTATCATTGTCATCGCTTTCCTTAGTCAACAAAGATAATTAAGAACCGACCTATATCCCACCTGATAGTTCTGATTTGGATAAAGGATATAATATGTTCTATTCTGCAGCATTTTATAAAAGAGAAGTTTCTGGCTGAGTTAGAGTCTTTTAATGATCTTATAGTTTACGCTTAAATAAACATCCAAACTAATATGATGGTATTCCTGGAGAACTGGAAGATTTTGTAAATCAAGATGCTTTTGTTAAAAGTTAAGATATCAGGCAGATTCTACTTTTTCAAGAAAAAAATAAGGGTATTTTAGAGACCAAGCCCATATGACTTAAGTCAATGATTTAATGTTCTACATAAGACAAATCAGTTTTACTATAATCTTGTCATAGACCATGAAATGGCAAACAAGTATTTTCACCATTTTATTAGCATAATTAATTAAATAGCCCGGGTGGGGAGCCCAGTGATAATAACCACAAACTGAACTGTTATTTAGGTTAATGAAAGGGGAAAGGGGAGGGCCAAGAAATTTAGATCAGCGCTAGCCAATAGAATATGTAATGAAAGCCACATCTGTAAGTTAATATTTTCTAATAGCCACACTGATTACTTTCTGCGGCTCAGAGAAAGACACATTATTTGCGAGAGAGCAAGAAAGTTTAGTGTGAAGTAAAGGATGAAGTGGTCCTGCAGCTGGAACTTTATAATCCCCAAGTTGGAACACTGTCATGGAAAGTACTAGCCAGGTGTGGATAAACTAACTGTACTTGCAGTTTATCATAGGATTACACTATTTCATAGCCGAAAACGGAGACCTGACAGCCTCTCATTTCAAGTGAGATGAATTAGGCCCAAAGTAGCAAAGTAACTCACCTCAAGTCCCACAGCCGAAGTGGCAGAAGTAGAAATAGCACCCAGTTTTTATTCCCTGTAGACGGTTGTCCGCACTATTCTATGCTGCCTCTGAATTACTGAGTCATTCATTTCTTTGTTCATTGGTCTATTCAAAAGAACATTTGGTGCCAGGCACTGTGCTATGGCCTTAGGATACAGTGATGAATACGACCATCCTCGTCCTCAAGGACATGATGTCATCCTGTGACCCTGTTCAATTTTCATGGTAAGCTGAGGATAGGAGTACTTCAAAGGATATTTGTGACAAGCTCAAAGGGCTCCAAGATGTAAGGGTTTGCCCTCCATTTGTGAAGAGAAACACTTGAAGGAGTCAGCAGAGACCTATTCTGAGTGAACCACACTAAACAGTATGGTTAAGGAGAGGACAAAACGCATGACCTCTTCAGTTGAAATCACACTGGAAACTGCTTGATGGACTGCATGGGGAACCAGGCTTGGGTCCCACCTGTCCTGAGGGAGAGAAAGGCTGTTCCACTCACATCAGTTAATTGACAAACACTTCACTATGGACCCTGAATGTTGGGGATCATGGAACGTGCCATGATGTGGCAACTGCTGGTGCTCTGAGGATTTAAGAGACAAACCGCCATGGGACTGTTTTGACTCTGGAGGGGCAAATATTGTTCATGGTCATGAGAGGATTGGTAAAAGAAAAGAAAACAAAACAAAACAAAAAAAGTCATTAGGTCATCACGAATCTTCCTAAGGATCATAATACATCTCATAAAGTTTGAGTCACAAATACAAAGTCCCCATAACTCATTTCCCATTTCCTATGCATTCCCTCCCAGTCAATGCTCCTATGGGTACATATTTTACATTGTTTAATCAGGATGTATGTGTAATTTTTATAACCTGGATTTTGCAATGAAAAATTTCCCCAAACTGCTTTTCCACAGTTTAAGTCATCATAATTGTTATTTTAGTGACTGCGTAATATTCCGTTCAGTAATCCGATCATGTTTTGCTTAAACTTGTAGTTAACCAACTTATTAAACAAGATGCTCCTTGGACTTTACTGAAAATCATTGTGAATGCTTAAGAGTTTTCATGATAAAACACATACTAACCCTATAAAGCACATTCAATGGATCATTTAGTGGCACAGTATATGCTGCTGTAGAGTCATAGGCCTTCAACCTCCCCAATAGCAAGATGCTTTCAAAGTGTCTTTTGGCTTAAAACGATTTTGCAAAATTGGTACATATAATAGGCTCAGCTAACCCAGAAATTAAAAAGAACTCTGTTGGCAGCACTGCCCCTTCTTGTAATAGGTCAGGAATGTGGACACTGTTTTTATTGGTACATGACTGCTGAAGTTCCTAGTTTGTTTGTTTGGTTTTTGCGGTACGCGGGCCTCTCACTGCTGTGGCCTCTCCCTTTAAGGAGCACAGGCTCGGGACGCGCAGGTTCAGCGGCCATGGCTCACGGGCCCAGCCGCTCCGCGGCCTGTGGGATCTTCCCGGACCGGAGCACAAACCCGTGTCCCCTGCATCGGCAGGCGGACTCTCAACCACTGCGCCACCAGGGAAGCCCATGAAGTTCCTACTTTTTATAAAGTGATCTGGTCCCTAAGAATCTGAGGACTAAACTATATAGTGACCCCCCAAACCTAAGGAGGAGGCCGTGGATTAACTAGGCTCACTTTCTTAATCAGGGCAGGATAATGGGTTTCAGGAGTCTGTGGCTGCCGTACCTACTTAGGAAGGGAATGGAGCATGGGTCAACTTAATTTTTTAGGTCTTTGGAAAACTGTTATAAATAATATAGGAAACTAAGATATTTTATCCTAGATAAAAGTAGTTACAACTTCTGTTGTAGTTAGAAGTTCTAAGTAAGGTTAGGTCCTTTTTGATATTGAGTCTGTATGGGAGTAGAAATTTTCTTTCTGCCGATTATTTTAACTTTCATTTGATGACCTGATAAAAGGAGTTATGTATTCATCTGACCTTGGGTAATGACTTAAACTTCTTTGATTTTCACTTCTTTCCATTTTCTACCTGGGAATGATTACATCTGGCTTACCTGTATCATGAGATTGCTGTGAGAATCAAATGAGATGTAAACTGTAAAATCTTCTGACAAGTGCAAGGTGAATGCTATTATTAATCACTGGTGATGATAAATGATGATGATGAGTGAGAAATCCCCAGATACATCATCAGACAGCAGGACACTCTGTGGGTGTGTCAGGCTAGGGTATGGTGAAGTGATGCCAGTTAGCACCAGTGACTTGTTCCCTAATGTAAACCTCTTCCTTTACTTGTGGAAGCATGCTTCCACAGACTAGGCAAGATGTTCTGAACTCACAATATTAAGGTCATCCAGAGAATCCAGGAAGAATTTCCCTAATATTTTTGTGTTCTGCAGTGACAAATTATACCAAGACCCATGTGTAAAGTTATTTCCAGGAATAAGAGACAGTGTCATCAAAAATGGAAGACAAGTCTGTGGCTAGAGGAGCATCTTCCCTATGCATTTGAACACTCAGGCTTGCTTTAAATTGTGTCCAGGTTGTGTGGTTAAGTTTTTGCCTGTAGGGAGTAAGCCACACAACTCCCCACAATTTCAGTGGGAGGCACCTGACCCAGTTTCCATGGTCTGAGCTGAAAGATTACCCGAGTGTGGGCACTGCCACAACGGCCTATAAACATTACATAGGGAACTCTTTAAAAATTCACATTTTAAAGAGTAAATTAGATCTTCATTTGTTTTGCTTAGGTTTTTGGGTGTAATTACTTTTTCCTCCTGAGGCATTTCAGCATCATCTCCACAAATAGTTATTAGAGGATTGGGAAACAGTTCTGCACTCACTGTCTTAGAATATAAATCTCACCCATGTAAAGCCATATATGTTTGTCCTGGGCAGATAGGAAATGACTGATTGTGTCATTGTTCTCTTGGCCTGACTCTGCCCAGGTATCTTAGATACATAGGGTGATAGACAAATTCTTTCAGGGCCACGGAAGACATATTCAATGAACCTAGCTTCAGGGCACAGAGTATCTTCACGATATTTGGAAAGAATAAACTCTTTCCTCCTTCCTTACCAGGAGTTCGATTACACCATCCTTACCTTTGGAAGAGATGAGAGCATAGGTCATTTCTATCTCTTTGAGACTTTGAAAAAAATTAAGATAAAGAAAGTGAGATAATATATTCTGAAGAAAAGAAGGCTGCCACAGAAGATATAGTCCACATATCCACTGAGTACCAAAAAAGGGAAGATGAGGTTTAACTAGGGTTGCATCTGAGGATTTATGTCCAGACAATGATGATTGCCTCTGAAGTGAGTGGGAGTTCCCTTCCACGGGTAGAGTTCTAGTTGCATGAGATGATGTCCTTTTGAACCTGCCTAAAGTGGCTCCTTATCCACATACGTCTGATAAATCTTCATCATAGTACTATTTTTATACATCACTTTGAGTAAGTAGAAGGGTTCATTTGTGTTAAATAGGTGAGCAGTTGGCAGAGGGGACATTTCTTAACCTGATAATGAGGGAAAGCCCTCATTAAGACCCTAAGCATTGAAGAGCCACGGTCTTCTACTGTATCTCTTTCTTCTCTGTAATTTGTTTTCTCAAAATCTGGTCTGTAAACCACCTGCAGCAGAATCACTTGGAGAGCTTGTTAGAAATGCACATTCTTGGGCCCTAGTTCAGACCTGCTGAATCAGAGACGCTGGGGTGGGGCCCAACAGTCTGCTTCAGCAAGCCCTGCAGGGGATTCTGATGCTCGCCCCAGTCTGAGAAGCATTGGGATGAGGACATCCATTTCCTTCAGAAATTCTTTACAACAGTAGGGAAAAGACTCATGAAGAGAATGTGATTCATTCGCCATGCCTGGGTTTTGTTAATCTCAGTTTAGAAGGAAATTTATAAGGAGATTTAATCCAGCCCTCTCTCTAGTATTTGAATCCCTCCCTTCCCCCCTTTCTTCCTTCCTCTCTTTCTTTCCTCCTTCCTTCCCTCATTTCTTTTCCCTCTTTCTCTTTCTATCTTATGTGCCAGACACTAGACCAGGGATTGAGGATGCAGTGATGAATGCGAACAGCAATCTCCTGTCTTCCTAGAGCTTACAGTCTAGGGAAAAGGCATATTAAAATGATTATACTAACAACTATGAAATTATAATTGTTCTAAGTACTATGGTGAGGAGGTACACAATGTCATGATAGTGTATAATAGAGAGATTTAAGCAAGTCCGTACACCTTCTACAAGGTAACTCAGCCCTGATGGAGCACTTCCTCTTGCAGGGGAACTTTTGACAACTTATTGGAGCCTATTTCACTCTAAGATAAATCTAAATGTTAGAAATTTTGAGTGAAAATATTGAGTCAAAATCTGCCACACTCTACTTTGGACCATGCTATCCTGACTCTAGTATCTGGAATCTACAAGGAACAAATCCAGTCCTCTTTTACATTGCAGATCTTCACACAGATAAAGAATTCTTCTCTCTAGGTTTTTTCTTTCCAAGGCTGTGAGATTCCTCATTTACTTGGTCTTCTTCAGAATACTCCGCCTTTTTTTCTTTATTTTTAAACTTTTTGTGAAATATTCTGTTGCTCAGCATGAGCTGGAAGTATATAATGATAAGCTCAGAGTGGTGTATCTCAGAATCTGTCTATAACCATCATTGTCTTTGGTATATTCCACATTCCTGTGGTCCAACCTCACCTGCTTTATGTACGACTGTATCACACCACTGACTTGTACTGAGCTCACAGTTAAGTGAAACCCTGGTTACCTATCTATCTCTATCTGTCTGTCTGTCTATATATTACCTTTTCCAAGTAATTGAAAATGTTTTCCTCTAAGATGTCAGTAACATCAGCCCTTTAACCAGCACCCATCATTTAGGCTGTTTACCTACTTCATTATGTTTGTTTGCATTATCAACTAACCTAAATTTCTTCAGTGTGTCAGTCAAAATTATGCACAACTCTAATATATGTCTTGCTAAAATTAGATACAGGATGTCTCTAAAGTCAATGGTAGCTATTCTACCAATGTAATTCGTTTTTTGTTTGTTTGTTTGTTTTGTTTTGTTTTGCGGTATGCGGGCCTCTCACTGCTGTGGCCTCTCCCCGTTGCGGAGCACAGGCTCCCACGCGCAGGCTCAGCGGCCATGGCTCACGGGCCCAGCCGCTCCGCGGCATGTGGGATCTTCCCGGATCGGAGCACGAACCCGTGTCCCCTGCGTCGGCAGGCGGACTCCCAACCACTGCGCCACCAGGGAAGCCCTACCAATGTAATTTATTTAAAGGAAATGAGGTTAGTTTGTCTTCACTTGTTTTAGTAATTCCCACTTCATTTTCTGTGTTAACAAACAGCCTTTTAATATTTATTGACAAGTCAAAAATTCATGAGATATACCACTTTTAGCTATATGAGGCATACAGTTTTTCTGCGTGGTTAAAACATTCTATCAAAACAATAGAAACACCTTTTTTCCATTTATTTAAGAAGTCTTTTATATCCTCAGAGTGAGTTCTCGTATCTTTGTATTTTCAACTAGAGTAACACCATTATAATTCATTCTGGGGTCCCTGGATCTTCAGGAGGTGTACATTCTTTCTTGGCTTATTCCTCTTCTCTTCCTGGTAGGTCTGTGCTCACTAACACAGACATGGTTTGGCCAGTAGATGAATATTTTCGTCTGGCAGTTTACAGAATACTATTCAGGGACTTCTAAGTAAACCTGGGGCTAGTTCTCATAAGAGTTATTATTTACAATTTGGTAATAAATATTTGCTTAAGTTGGTCATGAATAAATAAGTTTTTAATAAAAATAAAAACTTTTATTACCATTTCATTAGAACAGACATCATTCATTTTTAATTCCAATGAGAGGGTTTTTTCTTTTGTTTTTAATAATGCATATCACATTCTATCTTGCCCTCAATCTGCTCACTAATTAAATGAGTGGTTTGGACTAAATGATCCCTGTGATATAGTCAAATTCTAGAATTATATGATTCTAAACTTTGAGAAGGAAATAAAATTTAAAATAACTTTATAAAATGGATGGCTAGTGGGAAGCTGCTGCATAGCACAGGGAGATCAGCTCGGTGCTTTGTGACGACCTAGAGGGGTGGGATAGGGAGGGTGGGAGGGAGGCTCAAGAGGGAGAGATATGGAGATATATGTATACCTATAGCTGATTCACTTTGTTGTGCAGCAGAAACTAACACCACATTGTAAAGCAGTTATATTCCAATAAAGATATAAAAAAATAAAATAAAATAATTTTAAAGTTAAACCACAACACACACACACACACACACACACACACACACACACACCCCACACCTGTGCATGTAAAACTGATGAAATCTGAATAAGGTGGCTAGATTGAATCAGTGTCAATTTCCTGCTTGTGATATTGTACTATAGCTTTTGCAAGATATTTCCATTAGGGAAAACTGGGTGAGGATATATTGGATATCTCTGTATTATTTCTTATAAAAATGTGAATCTACGATTATCTCAAAATAAAGTTAAAAAAATAAAACCATAGAGTGTCATAACAGGACATTGGAAGCAAATAGGCCTTGCTTGTCCATATACTAGCTTAAACGGATTAGTTAACCTTTCTGAAACTCAGTTTCTTTGTCAGCCTTAAAGTGGGAATATGAATTCCTACCTAATGGGATTATTGGAAGGATTATATGAGATAGTGTGTATAAACATCTCTTATGGTTCATACTCCATGATAGTATTCAGTAAGTGTTGGTTACTTTCCCCAGGGCTGCTTCTGTGCTCTGGAAGAGAAACTAGGACAAACAGCCTTGCTGCAGGTCTCCTAAAAAAAAGACGACATATGACCTGAAGCAGAAGACAGTTTGGAAGCATACATTAGTGAGATGAACCCCATAGCAGTGTAGTGAGTAATGCTGTTACATAACTTTCACAAATCACCAGGCAGATCAGCTAACATGGCTTGGCACCGTTTACCAATAAAATAAAATAACAAGGCAGCTTCCAAACCCAGCCCGAGTCAGGGAGTCCCGACACAGCAGCCAGAGTTAAAATCCAGGATGACTACATAGGCCTTGGAGCTTTGGCGTTTCAGTTGACTCAGACATGCAGTAAATCCGTATAAGTGGAAAAAAAACAAAACCGATTTCTCTCTGGCTGGCCCCCTGAATAATTGTCCCCAAGGGGCCTAGAGAAGCTTTCTTTCCCTTGCAAAAGTCCTTAATCATGTCTCCCAAATATGAGTTTTCCATGCAGCTGCACAGATGAGAACTAGGGAGGGACTAAGGAAAATAGACATGTCTTGGTCCCGAGGATGTGATTGTTGAGTGAATGGCCAAGATGTGTCTCCCACATGTCTCCTAAAATGTTTAGAGTTTCCCAGGGCTCTGTCCTCACCTTTGATCTGATGAATGTTTTTGTCAGTGAGTTGGATAGAAACACAGAAGGTTAAGCCCACCAAATTTTCATATGATACCGGGGTAAAAAAGGGAGTCTGGGGACAGAATTACAATTTTTTAATGATTTTGGCAGGCTCTAGGGCACTGAACTGATCACGGTAAGTTGTACTTTAACCAGGGTAATGTTAAAGCCTGCACTTCAAAATCAAAAGCAGAAGTATAGGTTAGAAAAGGCTTAGATTGACAAGGGTTTTTTATGAAAAAGTTGTAGGGATTTTATTGGACTACAGGAAATGTATGAGCCAACAGGTTGCTATGGTTGATTAAAAAAGAGGTTAGGGACCAGAAAAAGGAAAGTCATCTTTCTACTTTACATTATTTGCACTAGTTAGACAATACTCTTTGTGTTGTATTCAGTCTAGGTCCAAATTTAAGAAAGATACTGACAGATTCAAATTGGTCACTAAGGGAAGGAAGGAAAGAGGAGGGCCAAGTTTTTAAAAATCCCCAAACTATATTGTTTAAAGAATGATTGCAGGAAGATAAGGAGACTCAGCTATCTTTTAGTTACCATATGGAAGAAGAGTAAACTTGTCTATTTTGCTCTGAAAGGCAGAAGCAGGATTAATGAGAGTTCATGGAAACAGATTTTGGCTCAACAGAAGGAAAATTTTTCAAATAATTACAGCAGTTCAGTGACAAAAAAGACTATTTCATTAAATTGTGAGCCTCCTGTCACTGGAAATATTCAAGCTAAGGCTGGACGAGTGTCTCAGGGATTCTGAAGTCTCCCAGCATTGAAAAGAGCTTGGGGTGGGTGACCTTTGAGATCAGTTCTAACTCTCATAGTCTATGATTTAAGTAAGCATGAATGCCAAGGCTGCTTATGACATGCCAGAGCCACTTTTTCAACTCTTGGCTCTGATTCTGACCAGCTGTGTGACCTTCAGCTAAGAAATTAACCATTTCTTCTTCCAGTTTCCTCATCCGTAAATGGAAGGAGCTGGATTTAATGATGCCTGAGTTCTCCCCAGCACGTCTGTCTCCTTGAGCATCCTCATGACTACAGCACGTTGGAAGAGTAGAGTCTGAGCTGATGCCCGCCATTTTTCTAAGTCAGCTTGCAGGAGAGGGCCGAAAGACCAAAACCCATTGTTGATTCTGGGGGCCATGGAACTAACTCTCAAGTTCTTGTTGGCAGGAGCCTGGGTGATTATGAGCCCAGAATTTGTTCCCGTGGGATCTGTGGCAGGAAGTAGATTAAATAACTGAAAATCTGGTTTCTTTCAAACACCTGTACATTCTGGCTGAGTTCAGCAATGCCTTGGCAAACAGCTTAGAAGAAGTGAAGATCATATGAGCATTGCATTGTAGTTCTGTCCTTTACAAAGCAAACCTTTGTCTTTATTTCCTTAATGATCTGGCAGTTTCTATTGGACTTTGTTTATAATCATGAGAACCAATATCCAGAAAGCAACTTATTACGTGACAGATAGTGTTCTAAAAGTTTTATATAAATTACCTTAATCCGTTTATAATCTAAAAATCTAATGATGAAATCAGTGATTAGGTCCTTTTTACCATAAGGAAAAAGAGTAGTTAAAATCCAGTGTAAGTCTGGCTTAATGGTAGAGTCCAGAATGGAGATTCATGCCCTGATTTTTTTAAACTTCATTACTGCTGTTCAATGACTATAATTTCCTTTGTGGTCCATTTGATTGCTGATACTTTTCTTCTCTGCCTATATTAACATGCCTCATCCTGCACCACTGCTGCATTCTAGCTCTTCCACTTCTTCCTTGACTTCTCTCTGGCTCCCACATCATTGCCTCCAAATCTCATTTCTTCAGTTATTTTCTCCAAAGGTCTTTGAAAAAGCAGCCATCAGGGGGAGTGTCATAGTTTTCTTTACATGTATATGTATATAGCTATAGATGGTATGGCCATGATTTCAGATACCTCCTCCGGTTACTGAGGTCAGCTAGGGGAGAAAGAAGTAAATTGATGCTTCTTGTAAGGACGTGAAGAACTTAAACCTCATTCCCAGGCTCATGGGTCTGGCAATACTCACTCCATCTAAGTCCCACATTTTCTTCCATCTCTTTGTTTCCTTAGGCTGGAAATGAAAACAGCTGTTAAAAATAAGAGCACATGAGTCAGTTTTGAATCTCAATGTAGTAATTACAGTTTCCATCTCAATTGGTATAGTTCCTCCCAGTGTACTGAGCCCCGTATCACAGCCCCCTTGTTGTCAATTTTATACCAAGACCTTAACTTGTGTTTTCCAAACCTCTAAGATTAAACACTAAATCAATTGCCAAACCAAATAAATAAATAAATAAATGGCAAGGAAGAAAACACTTCAATTTGAAAACCTGATTCTTGGGACATGCCCTTTTTCTGATTTAGATTTTTTTTTTTTTTTGCGGTACACAGGCCTCTCACTGCCGCGGCCTCTCACTGTTGTGGCCTCTCCCGTTGCGGAGCACAGGCTCCAGACGCGCAGGCCCAGCGGCCACGGCTCATGGGCCCAGCCGCTCCGCAGCATGTGGGATCTTCCCGGACCGGGGCACGAACCCGTGTCCCCTGCATCAGCAGGCGGACTCTCAACCACTGCGCCACCAGGGAAGCCCTGCTTGTACTCATATAGAGGCTATTCCTTGTATTTTCTCTTTTCCAAGTTCCTGAGGTTTATGACCTAGTAAGCCAATCTCAAAAGAGTCATCTACAATCCATGAATTGATTGTCCCCTTTTAGAGCAGATTGATCCTCTTTTAGTTCTGCTCAGTCCCCGAATCAACCATTGAGTCCTTGACTGAGCAATCCCACTGGCTTAAAGCTCTGAAGGTCCCCCCCCCCAGTGAATCAGCTGCCTTCAACTGACCTATCTAATATTGCCCTATTAATACAGATCATATGCTATTAGCAAGAGAACTTTGTGTCCTACTCGGGGAGAAGCAGGAGGCAGGAGACTTGACCCTTTCAGTCATTTCACTTTGCCTACTTTATTTCCATTTTCTAAGATTTGATTTCTTTATTGTTAGATTAGATTATTTCTAAAATTCACTTTCCTGCTAATATTTCTATAATTCGGTTAGCACTGTATCCTCCATGAGCTAGTTTTATGTGATGAAAATTCTCTTGGTCAGTTTGGGCTGCTCTAACAAAAATACCATAGTCTTGGAAGTCCAAGATCAAGGCAGTGGCAGATCCAGTGTCTGGACAGAGACAGAGAGAGAGGAGAGAGAGAGAGCAAGAGAGCGAGCCTTGCAAAAAAAAAAAAAAAGAGGGAAGGCCATTTAGCACACTTAAAAATCCTATACCGGGCTTCCCTGGTGGCACAGTGGTTGAGAGTCTGCCTGCCGATGCAGGGGACGTGGGTTCTTTCTCCGGTCCAGGAAGATCCCACATGCCGCGAAGCGGCTGGGCCCGTGAGCCATGGCCGCTGAGCCTGCGCGTCCGGAGCCTGTGCTCCGCAACGGGAGAGGCCACGACAGTGAGAGGCCCGTGTACCGCAAAAAAAAAAAAAAATCCTATACCATTAGGTATCCATTCCTTTGTGGTAGGATATTACCTCTCAGATACAACACCTTTTAAAATCCAATATGTTTGGAAAGGCAAATCGAAAAACCAGTATGTGAGGTAGTATAGTGTAGTGCTTAGAAGCAGGCTCTTGGGTCAAACTATCTGAGTTCATACCCTTATTGGTATATGACCTTTGGCAATTAATTCACCTTTCTGTGCTTCCTGTGCTATAGTCTCCTCATCTACAAGCTGGAGATGATAATACTCACCTCAGACGTTTCTGTGAGGTTTCAATGAAGTATGTAACATGCTTAGAAGAACAGTATCTTGCTATATGTGTTAGCAATTATTATCCTTCATTTGTATAAATCAGCCTATTATATTGATGTCCTTTTGACAGAAAGTCGATATCAGGTCACAGAGAAATTGGAGTTTTATTTGGGAAACTGGGAGGGGATACCTTGGGTACATGAGGCACTTTGAGGAATAGTCTGCCTTACTGAGGTGTTATAGTTGGTGGCATAAAGCCACTAAGTGCCTGGGTGTCTGAGGGAAATACAAGAGAGATAAAGGGGGATAGATTTGCTCTGGTCATAACCAGCATGTCTAGTAACTGATAGAATTAATCAGCTGGTAGAATGAGCAAGTCATGTGATATACACCTGCAAATGAATTTGGAATTCAGTACTTGCTTAACTTTTTTGTGTCTCATAATTCTATCCCTTGTAATATTCAGGTAATGCTGGGTCTCTGAACCATGGAAAAATATAAAATAAAGTGGTTTCGTTTGCTAAATGCCCTTGCCTCTTTCTTTTAGATTACATGAAGCAGACGACATTTGAAGTCCAAGCCTTTTTAGAAGCTGTGCAATTCTTCCGACAGGAGAAGGGACACTATGGCTCGTGGGAAATGATCACTGGGGATGAAGTCCAGGTAACATGGGGCTCAGACTTTTGGATCCTATTCTCCATCTGAGTGGTAGGAGGTCAGGATCATAATAAATAAGCAAATTTTAAAAGTTGCAAGCATGGAGGATATGGTTCCAAAGGCCATTTCTCTCATTGTCTAGAAGCGTTTGGTCAGCAAACTATTGGACACCTTCTCTAAAGACCTCCAGACCAGACACTAAATAGGGCAGCCCAAAATACTGCAACTGCAATGGAAGAGCTACTTCCAGTTTCTGGAAAATGCATATTCTCTCAAATGACCTCATGCTTCCAGACTAGAAGCAAATGTGAGCAGTGTGGCATAGTGCAAGGTGTGTGGTGGGTCTTTAGGTCAGAAGACTTGGGTTAAAGCCTGCCAACCTTATTTAACCGCTTTTAGTCTCACGTTACTCCTCTGAAAAAAATAGGAATGACAGTGTTTGTGTTGCAGGGTTGTGAGAATTAAATGAGATGTTGTTGGAAAAGTTTTGGCAAATAGCTGTCTTTATCTATGGAATGATTTATAAAGGAAATAATTAAAGGAAACAAATTTTGAAAGCATTAGGTAGTTTTCTATATGTTTCTATATGTTTCATTTACCTTTTCTGGTACTCTATTCCCTGTGGTCCAGTATAATTTCCCAAGACCCTGATTAAATGTCAGTCATAGGCTAAGTGTCTTGGTTGGTTTGGTACCAGGCACTTTGTTACAATCTCCAAGGAGACTGTATTTCATGATGTGACCTCATCCTCCATAAGGACACCAATCACATAGCTGATTCAGCCAGGAAGAGGAGGCTGGGTACGGGCATTATTTAATTAAAGGCATACAGGGTCCAAGAATGCTATTCTTTAATTTCCCCTCATATCCCAGAATAGCAAGTGTGAAATTTGTTATTAGGGAACAATATTTGGAAGATGCCAGATGGTGTCTTGCCTTTGTATGGTCATTAAACATCTAAAGCCAAAATCATTTTCTCATGGTAGTGGGCTGTTCTTTACTGTTTTACCATATGACTCAGAATCTTCTCCTCCTCCTTCTCCCCCTTCTTCTTCCTTTTTCTTTTTCTTTTTTTAACATCTTTATTGGAGTATAACTGGTCTACAATGGTGTGTTAGTTTCTACTTTATAACAAAGTGAATCAGTTATACATATACATATGTCCCCATATCTCCTCCCTCTTGCGTCTCCCTCCCACCCTCCCTATCCCACCCCTCTAGGTGGTCACAAAGCACCGAGCTGATCTCCCTGTGCTATGCGGCTGCTTCCCACTAGCTATCTACTTTACGTTTGGTAGTGTATATATGTCCATACCACTCTCTCACTTCGTCCCAGCTTACCCTTCCCCCTCCCCATGTCCTCAAGTCCATTCTCTAGTAGGTCTGCGTCTTTATTCCCATCCTGCCTCTAGGTTCTTCAGAACATTTTTTTTTTTTTTAGATTCCATATATATGTGTTAGCATACGGTATTTGTTTTTCTCTTTCTGACTTACTTGACTCTGTATGACAGACTGTAGGTCCATCCACCTCACTGCAAATAACTCAATTTCATTTCTTTTTATGGCTGAGTAATATTCCATTGTATATATGTGCCACATCTTCTTTATCCATTCATCTGTCAATGGACACTTAGGTTGCTTCCATGTCCTGGCTATTGTAAATAGAGCTGCAATGAACATTGTGGTACGTGACTCTTTTTGAATTATGGTTTTCTCAGGGTATATGCCCAGTAGTGGGATTGCTGGGTGGTATGGTAGTTCTATTTTTAGTTTTTTAAGGAACCTCCATACTGTTCTCCATAGTGGCTGTATCAATTTACATTTCCCACCAGCAGTGCAAGAGGATTCCCTTTTCTCCACACACTCTCCAGCATTTATTTGTAGATATTTTGATCATGGCCATTCTGATCGGTGTGAGATGATATCTCATTGTAGTTTTGATTTGCATTTCTCTAATGATTAGTGATGTTGAGCATCCTTTCATGTGTTTGTTGGCAATCTGTATATCTTCTTTGGAGAACTGTCTATTTAAGTCTTCTGCCCATTTTTGGATTGGGTTGTTTGTTTTTTTGATACTGAACTGCATGAGCTGCTTGTAAATTTTGGAGATTAATCCTTTGTCAGTTGCTTTGTTTGCAAATATTTTCTCCCATTCTGAGGGTTGTCTTTTGGTCTTGTTTATGGTTTTCTTTGCTGTGCAAAAGCTTTTAAGTTTCATTAGGTCCCGTTTGTTTATTTTCTTTTTCTTTTTTTTTTTTTTGGTGGATTCTAAACTCATTTATTTCCCATCCTGAGACTTACTCAAGAACTTTAATCAATTCTTGGTTTCTGATATTTGGAGGAAGCACATCCATTTATACATCTGAGAGGATTAAGGACTAGCCATACTTATGCCAAAAAGAAAAACAAAAGCATAGGGGAGGCTGAACCACTTGCCATTGATTGGCCTGTTATATAAACACGCATATTTAATAGATATACCAGTATTAAAATGCCATTGTATGGTACTTTTTATGTTCAAATCCTAACTCTGTTCGTTTTATCAATCTCATGAGATATGTAGAGCAGTTATTACTTCCATTTTGTAAATGAGAAAACTGAGGGAAGAATAGAGCGATTAAGTGACTTGCTCAGTTTTATTCATTCAACAAGTATTTATTGAACTGCTATATTCCAGGCACTATGCTGGGTGCTAGTGAACCAGAGATGGACAAGGCAGCATGGTCCTTGCCTTGTGGAGCTGATTGTTTTGGTCACATGCTAAGTGGATAAATGGCAAAGCAAATGATGGCTTCCGACTTCTGGTCCAGTGAAAGATCAACATCAACCATGGGACTATACCAAGTTAAACAGTTATTTAGCTCCTTGAGTTTAGCCAGGGTACTTGATTTTTTTCTTTCATTTGAAATCTCACATCAGCTCACATTCCTTCATGATTGCATTGAAAGCAGGTACTAAGTCCTTTCTGGGAGTTAAGTATTGAGTTTGTTTTCTTTTGTTGACTTTCTGCTCTTTAGTTTGGGCTGATAGGTGTGAATTGCTCTAAAGTGTAAAAGAATGAAATGACTCATCCCTTGCCATCGTGGTGAGGCAAGACATACCTAGAAACATCCAGAGAACAAGGCAGCCTTAGCAGTGTGTGTGGGTACATATGTGGGTCTGTTCATATATGGACATCATAAAGCATTAGCACAAAGCAGTCACAGGAAGGTGTTAATTTTGCTGTATAAAAAAAATACCTTAAAGGGGAAAACAAAACAAAACAAAAACCAGAGAAGAAATCAGTAAAATCTGGAGTTATCAAGTGACCCAATATGAAGTGTTGCTCCCCCAGGAATCTAAGTTTCTTTGGTGAAATCACAGACTCATCAGGTGTGAGCACTGGAAAGGCATTTCAGGATAATTTGTCCAGTACCCTCCAGGCGAGAGAAAGAACATTCAGAGAAGTTGGCCCAAGTCACAAAGCCAGTCTGTGACAGATACGCATTTTGAGCCATGTCAGGTGATCCTTTAAGAAGCTGGTAAAAGGAAATAACTTTCAAGATTTTACTGTGTGGGGCCTGGTGAGGGTAAGCTTCACTGTAACCACTTGCACATGGAGCTGAAGCAGGGTCTGTCCTACGACCCACAGAAAAAAGAGGTCAGCGCCCTAAAGAAGCTACCAAGTAGTTAAAGAAAAGGGCGTAGCGTAACTGAGTTTGAGAATATGACATCTTTTGTTTAAAGCACTGAATTTATTTGCATTTTTTTCATGTCTGCTAAGAACTTAATCATAACATTGTCCTAACCCCTTCTATCCTAGGGGACTGTATTCAGAAGATTTTCAGCATTGTTACATTATTATCTTCATAGTAATGACTCACACAGCTAGTATGGCATGCCCTCGTGGTGATGGTTATTTTAAGCAAGTGTCTAGGCAAAGCAAATATCTTAGAATAACTTGCCTGACAGACTATTAAGGTGAAAATATTTGTACACCAGTAAAAACATCAATATATTTTCTACTTAATAAAAAATGTATCAAATGAAGTCATGAGGGAAAGCATTTTGTAAAATGTAAGTACAAGCTATGTGGTATACTTATTATTTGTCTTTAAATTAACCAGATGGGCCAAGAGAACAGTTCAAAATTCCCACGGATCAGGGTGGTTTCAAGACCAGAAGACTATCCACATTTTTTTAGGCCTTGTCCATAGGTTGTCTTTTGTCTAATGACCTTGAATGTGACCCATTTAAATGGATTCTTTCACCCATGGTTGCTGAGTAACACAAAGGGCACAAGGCCAACAGCCTGATCAGACCATGGGGCCAGCCTCAGGAAGGAGGGCAGTTTCTCTGGGCCTCACACCTTCCTTACAGCTGCAGCATCTGGAAGGTAACAGGTGGTGTGGCCTTCAGGGAGCGGGCCTGCGTTTCTTGGTTAAGATCAACCTAATGCCGGGTTTGGTTTCGTACATGTGTGGTGGAATTTTAAAATCTCCCAGTTAAATCCCAGCAATTAAATTTACACCCCCCACCCCCCACCCCCGTTTTTAAAGCACGAGAGATATCTTTAGGTTCCTTATGGTAAAACTCAGTGGATTCTATTCTGAAGAGGGAAGGTTGGGGAAACTCCTTCATTAGTATGATTGGTTTTATGAGATTAGCTACTTTCTTTCCGATAGCCCCAGGGCTTTGGACCCTGCTCTTGGAGGGCTGACCAAGGTAAGGAATCTCAGAGCAGATCCTGGGCAGGTGAGGATCCTCACAAGGTCAGGATTGGTGGGGCTGACGTTTACAGGAGGAAGAGCTGTTGGGATGAGACAGAGTTGGCCTCTGCCTGCCCCTGAACTATTCCCTCATCACCAACCCCCTCCCCCTGCTTTCAACGCACTCCCATCCCCCTCCTTTTTTTTCCAGACATATTTCCTTTCCAATCCCTTAAGTTATAAAATAGAACCAAATTTCTTGGAGCATTGTATGGGAAAGACTAAAAGAAAACTATAAGCCCACCCAGATGGAATGTTCTTTTTCTTTGGACGGTATAACATTTTCATCTTTCAAATCCCTTTCACACTCATGATCAGATTCAAGCCAGTCTCTGCAAAAGGATGAATTTGAACAATTATTATGATTCTTGAATTTAATACTTTTAAACTAAGACAATATTTCCCATTGATTTGAAGTTCTGGCTTCAGTGTCCTTACTCTCTCAGCTCACTCTCCCCATGCCAACACTTCCATCACTCTTGGGCAGACGTGTTCCAAACAAGAATTTACTCCACTGGGCAAGATGAGGTTCATGAATTATTGATGATGTACTTGAACCTAATTTTTGGACTTGCTGATTTCTATGGAGTTTGCACATGTCAAGTTCCTCTTAAACTCCTCAAAAATGCTGCTTCACCTCAGCATTTTAGGAAAGACTTGGGAGCAATATTTTTTTAAAAACACCCTGAAAACTGTAGACAACCCTCGCCCATATTCTACTCATCCCACCAACGTCCAGTTGTTCCAAAGCATTTGTTATTCCCTTCTTTTTCTAAACTTTAAAGAAGATGGAGGTGGGATTCAGGGTGCAGTAGAGACAAAGAGCATGAAGACACTTAGATCCCGAGAAAGCTCCAGGGGAAACGACGGTCTCAGGGGATACAGACAAGAACTCAAGCCACCAAAACCAAGGCTGACCCCCTTCACAATTTTGCTAAGGATACCCTTATCTATAATGGAAGTTCCCCCTCTTATCCTAAACGGGCTACATTCTTCTAGTTTGACTAGTAGAAGTTTGAATTGAGGAATTTGTCCTTTCCAATGGGAAAATATCAACAGGCGTGACTGTTCCTTGCAGATATTTAAGAACGTTTACCGTCTAGGATTGTCTTCCTAGAGATTTCTGTGACCTCAGACCCAGAGTTAAACTATTAACCTAACAGATTTCATGTAGCGCAGGACAATCTTATGTAGCCAGGACGGGGTTGGCCGGTCATGACACCTTCAGTTAGCCTGATGCTGAGATTTAGGCGTCACCAACTAAACCAGCTCTGAGGCTCTCTTCCTCTTGACAGATCCTGAGTAACCTGGTGATGGAGGAGCTCATGCCAACCCTTCAGACAGACATCCTGCCTAAAATGAAGGGGAAGAAGAACGACAGAAAGAGGGCCTGGTTCGGTGTAAGCGATGATTTTGCCCTGCAGCTGTGCTACTCAAAATGAACATGCCTTTCCCTTCTCTTTTTAGGTTTTTTTTTTTTTTTTTTTTTTAAATACTTAATTCCTTCCCTGGGTGGAGAACTGCCCAGTCTGCTCAGTCTCACTTACACGAGGACTAACCCAAACAGACTCAAACTTTGAAAGACAAATTAGAATGTGTGTGCAGTTTTGTTTATGTTGCGATTGTCTGCGATTAACCCACCCGCCTCTACTTGACTCCCTCAGGTGCTGACGCGCGACAGAGCCCCAATTTCTGTGTTGTTCTCTGTTGCAGCTCCTCGAAGAGGCCTACAACCTGGTTCGGCATCAAGTTTCAGAAGGATTAAGTGCACTGAAGGAGGAATGCAGGGCTCTGACAAAAGGCCTGGAAGGCACCATCCGTTCAGACATGGATCAGATTGTGAACTCAAAGAACTTTTTAATTGGAAAGATCAAAGGTCAGTGGAGATAATCCATGCTCCTACAAACTAGATAAGCTGTGTATCTAAGGCTCCATCACATAGTGAGAATTCCTAGTTTTAGAGGAGAATTACACGAGGGACTTGGAAGGAGATGATAACACTTGAAATAGGAGCGTACTGGTGGTGCTCTGAAGGGCCTCCGCATGGAAATGTCAAGGACACAGGGTGGAGGAAACGTTGCTGCTTGCCTTGTAGTGGTGCCTGTGTATCCTGATCCTGCACCTCTCCCGTTGTAGCACTTCTCATACCAAATTGTAATGGCTCTGCTCCTGCCTTCTCCCTGCTGTAAGCTCTCGAAGAGCAGGACCATGCTGCCCTGGTTCACTCAGGTATTCCCAGTGCCTAGTACCATGCCTGGTATATGCAGACTCACAGTGAATATTTGAATCAGTGAATAATGGATTTTCCTTTAACAAGAAAAAAACTTTGGGCTTAGAGTCAATAAATCTGGATCCTACAGATCTTCCTCCACTTATGATGGGGTTACATGCCAATAAACCCATCGTACATTGAAAATGCGTTTAGTACATCTAACCTACCAAATACCATAGCTTAGCATAGTTACCTTAAACACGCTCAGAACACTTATATTAGCCTACAGTTGGGCAAAATCATCGAACACAAAGTCTCTTTTATAATAAAGTGTTGAATATCTCACTTAATTTATTGAATACTGTACCAAAGATGAAAAACAGAAGGTTGTCTGGGTACAGAATGGTTGTCAGTGTATCAGTTGTTTACCCTCATGATGCGGTGGCTGATGGGGAATTGCGGCTGCTGACACTGCCCAGCATCATGAGAGAGAATCTTACTGCTTATCACTAGCCCCAGAAAAGATCAAAATTCAAAATTTGAGGTACAGTTCCTGCTGAACGCCTATTGCTTTCACACCACTGTAAACTTGAAAAATCGTTAAGTCAAACCATCCTAAGTAGGGAACCGTCTATAGTCCCAGCTCTAATGGTAGATGGTCCTGTGTGCTCAGGGAGGTCCCTCGACTTCTATGTGCCTCAGTGTCCTCCTCTGAAATCACATGGGAGGGCCTATGAGATTGGGGTCAGCCAACTGGCCCTTGGGCCAAAGCTGGCCTGCCGCCTATTTTTGTAAATAGCATTTTCTTGGAAGACAGCTGTGCCCACTCATTTGTGTATTGGCTGAGGCTGCTTTCATGCTACAAAGGCACCGTTGAGTCGTTGGAACTGAGACCTTAGCGACGGCAAAGCTGAAAACGTTCAGTATCTGGCCCTTGAAAGAAAGAAGTTTACGTGTTTCCACACAAGAGAACTTAGATGACCTCTGAGGAATCCTACAGGATAAAATTCTGTGGTTCTGCCTTCCTACATCCCAAAAAGCACACCACGCTGAACATCATTTCAGAGGGAAAGCACGCCGGCTCATCTGCGACTGTTTATCAGCAATCTTCTTAGGTAGTCAGTTTTCAAATTATTCACTCACTCATTCATTCAAAATATAGCCACTAAGTGCTTTCTGAGCAAGGCGATGGAGCTTTAGCAGTGAACAGGGAAGACCCAGTTCCTGTGCTCAAGAGACTTAGAACCTAATGGGATTTTCTGCTTGGTGGGTTATCCTCTGCACTTCAGGCCCTGTTCATACTGCAGCCCAGCTGGCTCCAGGCTCTTCTAACAGGTCCTCCTGAGAGGAGGTTGGAGGAGGCATAACTAGAGCAAAGGAGTGTGTGTCTGAATCTGTTGTTTATCTGTTCAGGTGATGCCTTCTAAAGCCAGATATAAATTAACTTCAGAGTGTTTTCTGTTTCCTATTATCCAGATCTCTTATTCCTTTATTAGCTCAACAGATCCAGAGTTGACTGTATATTGAAATGCTTTATACAGCTTAAAACTGCCAACACCCAACTCCTGTGCCCGGATACATTCTGTTTGTCTGGAGCTGAGCTGAGCCTAACAGTGGCCATTCTCATGGCCTGAATTAAACCGGTCTCTCTTTCTCTCTTGCCTAAATCTCTGTGGCTCCAGTATATTTCACATAAAATGGAAAAATATTCTGCCCTGGACTAGTGTTTGTTTCCTAAAGGAAGCCTTGAAAGGAAATCGTGATCAGGTCTTTTTAAAACGGAATATCAGAAACACATTGTAACCAGGCCTCTGGTTCCCTCCCTTTAAAACAAGAAACTGCACGTCAGCCTGCATTGATAAAGGACTTTGGATTTCAAGAAAAAAACTTTGGGAGTATTAAAGTAGCAATCTCTCCATTTCTTCCCATATGACTCTTGAGAGTGAAGCAACTGGCTTAAGTTCTGCCCCACAAATACCGACTCATTTAATAAGCATTTATTCTGCTCCTGCTGAATACAAGGTCTTTGAAGAGTCAAAGAAGAAGACATGATTTTACAAGTAGAGGAGGATAAAAAGCATGTCACAGATACTGAAAGAGAAGGAAAAATATTATAAATGCCATAAAAGAGACAAGAACAGAGAGCACAGCGGTTCCTAAGCAGGAACCATTTCGACTTCAAAAAACCATGTGGGCTCCTCACAATGAGAGTACTGTTTTAGTGTCAGTTGATGGGAAAGAATGGTAATGCTAACAGGTATAGTAAAAGCTAACAGTTACTGAGTACTTCCAGAGGGTCACATAGGGTTCTGAGCACTTTGAACACAGTGAACTCATTTAATCCTCACCATAACCCTCAGAGTAATTACTCTCATGATCCCCATTTTACAGATGAGAAAACTGAGGTAGAGATTAAGGAATTTGCCTGAGATTCCAAAGGTAGAGTGTGACAGTCAGAACAAACCCAGCCCCCAGCCCCAGCATTTTCTCTCTTAATCACTCTGCTCAACTGAATTAATGTATGGCTCTTGAATTAATGTGTCACAACACATGAATCATTACAGCAGCATCTCTGCATCCTTGAAAAATAGCAGTGTGGGATATAAAATTTACATCCCACCTGTGTGGGATGTAAAATTTATTCGATTAAGGAAACACCAGCAGACCATAGTTCAGGAAGCTGTGTGGTGGTTCCGGGCATTAGGCTGTCCTGAGTAGGTGAAATTTAAACTTGGCCTTGAGGGCTTCCCTGGTGGCACAGTGGTTGAGAGTCCGCCTGCCGATGCAGGGGACGCGGGTTCGTGCCCCTGTCCGGGAAGATCCCACATGCCGCAGAGTGGCTGGGCCCGTGAGCCGTGGCCGCTGGGCCTGCACATCCGGAGCCTGTGCTCCGCAACGGGAGAGGCCACAACAGTGAGAGGCCTGCGTACCGGCAAAAAAAAAAAAAAAAAAAACTTGGCCTTGGAGAGGTGAGTAGGATGTTTACAAGCAGAGGTGGAGGAAGGAAGGCACAGGTGAAAGGAACACTGAGTAAAGGCACAGAGAGGGGGCTGGAGCACATGGTGGTACATAGGCAAGGGGGGGATCAAGCAGAGAGGAGCATGGCCTTCCACAGCCCCTCCCTGTGCCTGTCTCTGCCCCCATGCAGCAGCGGACATCAGCCAGTTGCTAAATCTTTTATGTATATTACCCGTGTTCGTGATTATTCTGAAATTTCAATTAGATACTTTTCAAATAGTTCTTCTCTCAGAGTTAATTTATAAATAATTCATTTATCTTCCTGGCAAACGATTTTGCATTTTGGTATCAAGTAAGTTATTTTTAGGAGTCATAGATTGTTTCATATTTGAATCATACAATAGAAAGGGGTTTTTCCCTAGTAATTGTATGACCTGGTTAATATTTTATATCTCAAATATTTGTGAGTTACTCATAGTATCAATAGTATTGGTCATCTCAGATTCTCAGAGTAAGAGGCAGTCTGACCCTCTGTAACTGTGTGAAATATTTCTGCAAATTGAAATAAGAATGTGGCCATTTGTCTCACCATAAGCAAGTTATTTGCCAATAAAAATAAACAAATATATTTGAATTATAATTCTGGATCTGAAAATTAGGGTGTGACCTTGGTTGAATCAGCTAACATCTCCAGGCCCCCTTTTTCACATCTGTAAAATGAGGGCCTGGACACTGAGATGAGTTTGTACTTCTTTGATCCTGTATGAGGTTAGGTGACTTAAAGAGTTCCGCAAAGCTAGACTTCCATCCACAGAGTGAGCTTAAGCCTCTTCCAACTCAAACTTCCTTTACTGCATTGCTGCTTCCAAACCTGGTTAATCATGAGAATCACCTTAGCACTTAAAAATAAATGCAGATTTCCATGTCGTATCCAGACTTACTGAATCGGGATCTTTACTACGCATCTCTTTTTGACCCACCTCCTAGAGAAATGGAAATAAAAACAAAAATAAACAAATGGGACCTAATGAAACTTCAAAGCTTTTGCACAGCAAAGGAAACCATAAACAAGACCAAAAGACAACCCTCAGAATGGGAGAAAATATTTGCAAATGAAGCAACTGACAAAGGGTTAATTTCCAAAATTTACAAGCAGCTCATGCAGTGCAATAACAAAAAAAACAAACAACCCAATCCAAAAATGGGCAGAAGACCTAAATAGACATTTCTCCAAAGAAGATATACAGACTGCCAACAAACACATGAAAGAATGCTCCACATCATTAATCATTAGAGAAATGCAGATCAAAACTACAATGAGATATCATCTCACACCGGTCAGAATGGCCATCATCAAAAAATCTACAAACAATAAATCCTGGAGAGGGTGTGGAGAAAAGGGAACCCTCTTACACTGCTAGTGGGAATGTGAATTGGTACAGCCACTATGGAGAACAGTATGGAGGTTCCTTAAAAAACTAAAAATAGAACTACCATATAACCCAGCAATCCCACTACTGGGCATATACCCTGAGAAAACCGTAATTCAAAAAGAGTCATGTACCAAAATGTTCATTGCAGCTCTATTTACAATAGCCCGGAGATGGAAACAACCTAAGTGCCCATTATCGGATGAATGGATAAAGAAGATAAAGAGAGATTCTCTTTGATGGTTTTCCATTCTAGTGAGTGCTGGCACAGGACTCACTGTGTTGGTCTGTCTTGCCCATTTGAGCTTGCCTTGGCTGTTAAAAAGGGCTCTGTGGGGCACTGTCCAGCCCGGCCCCGCTCCAGTGCCTCTGAATCCAATTTTACCATCACTCACAGTTTTCTGACTATTTCCTACCTCAGCGATGGTGGCTCAGCCAGCAGAGAGAAGTTGTGCAGAGAGTGTGCAACCATTCCTGGCATCCATTCTGGAGGAGCTCATGGGACCGGTGAGCTCAGGATTCAGTGAAGTACGCTCACTCTTTGAAAAAGAAGTGGATGAACTTAACCAGAACTTTCAGACCACCAAAGACAGTGCCCAGCTAAAGGAGGTAGGATACGAAGCCAGGGAGTGGAGTGTGAATTGTCTGCCTGGGACTGCCTTTTTGTGGGTCTTTATCTGCATTCATTCATTCTTCCCTCCCTCTCTCCCTCCCTCCCTCTCCCTCTCCCTTCCTTCCTTCCATTCAGCTCCCCTTCCATCTATTCATCTAGCCTTTCTGCGATTCATTCAAACACATTATTCATTCATCCATTCATCCATCTATCTACCTGCTTTCTTTTATTAATGGTTTTCAAGTTGCAAAAATAATAACATGCTTGTATAAGGTAAACAATATACAAAAATACTTATATAAAGGCAAAATGAATCACCATCACCCATACCCACCTAATTTTAGTCCACCCCCAACTCCTAAGCCCTCTCCACTTCCAACTCCCTGAATTAACTAATATAAATAGCTTAGTATGTGTTTTCACCTGCTTCTCCCTTGTTCATACAAATATATACACGTATATCCTCATTTATATAAATTCTGTTTGTTGGTTTGTCTGCTTCCAAAAGTATGGACTCATGATAAAAACCAGTGTTTGTCTCAAAGTATCGTCCTTGGACCAGCATCATCATCACCATATGGCTGCCCCACTGATGATTTACCAGATCAGAAACTCTGGGGTAGGGCCCAGCAGCCTGTTTTAACAAGACCTCCAGAGGACCTGATGTATCCTAAAATTTGAGAATCACTGACAGACATAACTGGGCAGCTTTGTTTTACACTTGCCATATCACGATAGACATCCCTGCAAGTCAGTGGATAAAACCAGACACCTCTGTTTCTTTCCCTTTCTTTTTTTTTTAATGCATACATACACAAAATTGTATATAAACAAGATCATTTGTAAATATTTTGAGGTTTCTTATTGTAACCTTTTTTTGAACTTAACTTTACTCTCCCACCTCCCCCCATATCCCCTCCTTCCACTCAAGCAACTAGTGTTAACAACTTAGCATATGCTATTCTGTGCTTTTCTCCATGCTCATATAGCCTATAAAACACACACATTTTGTAGGCTATGTTTTTTTAGGTAGTTTGCTCTTAGAAAAATGGGATTATATTATATGTACTGCTCTGCTTTTCAGTTTTCTCATTCAAAAATACCTCGTGAAACAATTTTTAAGTTAACTGTTGTAGCTCTAAATCATTTTTTGTAATAACCGCATAATATTTCATGTATGAATACACCATGATTTATTCAATCATCCAAATGTTGCTAGCACCATGAACAAAGCTGCAATAAATAATCTTGTTATATATATTCATTTACTTTGATGCTTTTATTTCTATGGGATAGATGCCTAGGACAGGATTGCTAGGTTGGAAGGTAGGAATATTTCTCATGTTAACTGATGTTTCCATTTGCTTCCCAAAAAAAGAATTAAAATTTTACAATTCTACCAATTGTACATGGCAGAGGACTTTCTCCTTTATATTCCCGTCAGCATTAGGGAATCACTTGCTTAACTTCTGCCAATCTTACAGGAGCAAAGTGGTAACCGATTGATTTTTCCTCTCCTGTCTGTTTAATGATATTTACATTACGAATTATATGTCAAGGGGCAAGTTTGACAGCATGCTTTTGGTCATTAATTCTACTTCAGTGAGGTTCTCCAGAACTCACTTTTTTTTTTTTTTTTTTTTTTTTTTTTGCGGTACACGGGCCTCTCACTGTTGTGGCCTCCCCTGTCACGGAGCACAGGCTCCGGACGCATAGGCCCAGCGGCCATGGCTCACGGGTCCAGCCGCTCCGCGGCATGTGGGATCTTCCCGGACCGGGGCACAAACCCGTGTCCCCTGCATGGGCAGGCGGACTCCCAACCACTGTGCCACCAGGGAAGCCCCAGAACTCACTTCTTAAAGGGAGTAATATTTTCCTTTTACAAGCACAATGAAAGTGGGCCCTTGTTAAATTCTTTTTTTTTCTTATAAATAACCAAGTTTCTGTATCTTTTTTAATTAATTAATTAATTAATATTTAATTTTGGCTGTGTTGGGTCTTCGTTGCTGCACGTGGGCTTTCTCTAGTTGCGGTGAGCAGGGGCTACTCTTCGTTGCAGAGCACGGGCTCTAGGCGCATGGGCTTCAGTAGTTGTGGCATGCAAGCTCAGTAGTTGTGGCTCGCAGGCTCTAGAACGCAGGCTTAGTAGTCGTGGCGTGTCCCCTGCATTGGCAGGCGTATTTTTAACCACTGAGCCACCAGGGAAGTCCCCTTGTTAAATTCTTGTTTAGAGAAATCTAGAACTCTAGATTTATCTCTTTTCTGTGACCTGAAACTCAGACAGCACATCCTGTATTATTCACAATCACCCTGTTACTGTGTTACTCCCCAGTTCTCCGTAGGCCTCCATTTTCAGCACCTTTCTTTCTGTCTTCTCTTTCTCCACCCACTCTCCTGTTTATTCTAGATCTCCAACATTCAATTTTTTAAATTACTTTTAAATAAGCTTGGAAAATAAGATGCATTCTGTTGGCAAAAACACTCATAGTGTAAGACTATGTTGATAATACTTGAGGTCCTTAGTGGATGAGGTCAGTTGCTCTCCTCTTGCTGGAAGTCGTATGGCCTCATCGATCAAGTTATCACGTGTACAAACTAGAGGAGGGGGGACCTCAGGTTTTAAAACTGGATACCTCTTCTAGGCTAGGCCTCTTCCTATCTCACCCACCTTCCCATCCACTAGCAGAAGGAAGCCCTTGGGCACTGACAGAGCCTCAGAGAACTGTGGGGACTCTGGCTTTACTCTTAGAGTCCAGGGGGCATCCTGAACTCCCTGGGATTTTCTGAGAGGGAGGTCACTCATTAAAGAAGGCTGTGGAGGCTTGTGAGCCCACAGCAGTTCCATGTGCCAAAGAGCCTTCCTGAACTCTTGAGCTCTGGTAGTGGGTACTTGGAGTCCATCAAGGGCTTGACAAGACTGAGCCCCACTGAATGCAGCCCTGGGAGCTTCCATCGTCCAGTTGGTTCTTCTACCAATCTCTATCGTAGCAATAGAGCTGCCCTAGGAACCCATCCAAGAACGGACATAAGACAATGAAGATGTCACAGATACAGTGATCTGAGAAGTGATTCAGTCTAATAACATGTGTGATTGTTTAGAACTTATGTAGTATGTAATAGTCGTGTAATATAGTTCCTAAGTCTGAAGGTGTGTAATTTTTCCCTTCACCGAAATGCAGCATCTAGACCGGCTTATGAATCTTCCATTGGATTCCGTGAAGATGGAACCTTGTTATAGTAAAGTCAACCTGCTTCAGGAGCACCTGCAGGATCTCAAGAGCCGCTTCAGATTCCCCCACATCGATCTGGTGGTCCAGAGGACGCAGAACTACATGCAAGAGGTAGGGGCGGTGAGGTCATCCACGTGGATGAGGATGGGGGAGCAGAGAAACGAGTGCAGCAAATGAGACAGGTGTACTAGTGTAGCTCAGGGAAATGAGGCCCATTTCTTTAGTCACCATGTTGACTGAGGACATATTTTGTGCTCTTCCAGCTGGCTCATCTTTCTTCCATGTTGATGAGCATCAGAAAGAAGAGATATCTCAGGGAAATAAAGTAGCATTAATCGATAATTACTTGATTTGTCAAATCAGTGCTATTAATGTTGGCTGCAGATTAGAATCATCTGGGAGCTTTTAAGAAATACTGATGTCTAGGCCACACTCCTAGTGATTTTGATATTATCTTTTTGGTAATTAAAAAAAAATTTCTTCCACTCCCATCCCTACTGCTTTTAATATGCAACCAGGGTGGAGAACCAGTGGCTTGAATCAATTCCCTAACCTAGTTAAAAGTAAATCAATCAATCAGTCAATCAGAGCTTTAAATTTGGATTTCTTGGGTCTCCTTGATAGGTTCCTTTTTTTCCCACAAGGAACTTTTTCTCCAGGGCAGGAGTGAATAGCTCAAACTCGTTCCATATTCTAATGCTTTCTAAATGAAGGAAGGGTGTGATCATTGAAGCCGTTAAGAGCACAATTCTACTTCACAAATGTTCAAAGGGAGCTTCCTGTGGGTTGGACACTGTGACAGATTCCACTCTGGGGAGCTGATAGTGAGACAGATTCTTAGGTAAATTCACTACAGCGTTGAAAGTGCTGAGAGAAAGGTATTGTGTTGGATGCTTTCGGATCACAGGCTTGGGGAAGAAAGGAGATTTTTCTTCTTAAAAGTTATAGGCAGGATTAAGTGGCACACTTTATTATCTAACCTCTGAGTTGTGAGGGATTAAAGACAGACAAGAAACAAAATTGGTCAACGGTTTGACTGAAGTCCCTTTGATAGTACTGGACCCTGGTGAAACAGGTACAAGCACAAGTGCAGAGAATAAGAAATCTGAACTACTTCCGTTCCCTAACCCACGAGCATGTCAGCCACGGTCTCCACTGAGCTCTGACCCTGCCTCCCTTCCCAGCCTGGCAGAGAAAGGAAGAGAAGTAGGGTGGGAGGCTGGAAAATGGAGCGAGAGATGTGCTGGCATGGTTTACATCCATCTGAAAGTGGAGGTGCAGAACTAAAGGGCCACCTCATTTCATTAAGCCCTGACCACAGGCACCAGAGAACACAGGAAGGGGGTGACCACAGAAAATGATGATATCCTCAACCCCACGGTCTTGGGTTTCCCAGTTAAGGGTGGAAGGAGAAGAGATGAGAAGAAAAGATACATACATGTGTACATACATGCATAGGTATGTGTGTGTGTGCTTCCCAGCCTCTTACTGATGCCACTGTGGCCATGGGCCTATGCATTTCACAATCCATGTAGTGGGATGAGGACCTGTTGCCCTGGGTCGTCCACAGGGTAGTGACCATCTTTGGTGGCCATCGTCTCCTTCTCTCCAAGTTGATGTAGACTTGGAGAGGGTAGTGATCCCAGCCTGTAACTGCGGTCTGTTTCTGTGTTGGTTTTGGTTTCTAGCTAATGGAGAATGCGGTATTCACTTTTGAGCAGTTGCTTTCCCCACATCTCCAAGGAGAGGCCTCCAAAACCACAGTCGCCATTGAGAAGGTTAAGCTCCGAGTCTTAAAGGTAAAATTGTTCTCTCGTTTGTGGGAAGCATGAAGCAAGAATGTGACCCATTTGTTTTGTTAAGTGGAAAATACCAAGTTCTCTGTTTCACTTGCCTCGCCTTTTAAAAATCTTTCCCCTTCTCTTTCCTCCCTGAGACACCCGTGACTATCACCTAGCAGCAGTTCCCCCACGACTTTCATGCCTATTCTGCCATCTAGTGGCTACTTTAGGGACCACAGGTCCTCAGCATCATTGTCACTTCCTCAGCCAGAAGTGACGTGTCCAGGCTTACTTGCATAGCAAGTGGACTTGATATTTATTGGCTATCCACTATAAGCAAAGGATTGTGATAGGTATTGCATAGAATATAAAAATAGGCAAGGCACACCCTCTTTCTTCGAGGAGTTTACAGTATAGTAAAACCTATTTAAATTAACCATCATGATACCTGCTTTATGAAATTGTTTTAAATGTGCTTCATGCGTAAGTGTATATTAACATGGCTGTAATAATAGGAACTTACATATATAGGTCATATCTTTAAGCTTTTTTAAAAACAACCCGGACTTCCCGGGTGGCACAGTGGTTAAGAATCCACCTGCCAACGCAGGGGACACAGGTTTGATCCCTGGCCCAGGAAGATCCCACATGCTGCAGAGCAACTAAACCCCTGCATCGCAACTACTGAGCCTGTGCTCTAGAGCCCATGAGCCATAACTACTGAGCCCACGTGCTACAACTGCTGAAGCCCGTGCACCTAGAGCCCGTGCTCTGCAACAAGAGAAGTCACTGCAATGAGAAGCCCACGCACCACAACGAAGAGTAGCCCCGTTCTCTGCAACTAGAGAAAGCCCGCGCGCAACAACAAAGACCCAACACAGCCAAGATAAATGTTTTTAAAAACCTGTTTCATTTGATCCTCACAAGAACTTGTGAGATCACTGGAATATGTCTCCATTGTAGAGATAAGGAAACTGACCTCCTAAGATATCACATGACTTACGTAAGCTCAACAGGCTAGTCCGTGGTGAGCTTAGAGCTAAAACTATCCCTCAGCCTAGTCCACTAATTCTTTATTACCTACTTTCCCTAAGCAGGGCTTTGGAACAGAAGATCAAAGTCTCACAGAGCCTAGGAGGTGGTCCCTGAATTTCAGACCTGATCTTAATGCCTCACAGGCAGTAGGAAACTCTGGCAACCAAATCATTGAGATTAAAAGCAATATTTGTCACAGTAACACACAAAATAATGAACCTGCCATTGAGAAAGAAAAGATAGTCCCAGTGTCAATGCCACCTGCCACATCAACACAATTTTTACCTCTCAGGACAGCCCATCTCTTTCCTGGACACTTTTATCTACAAGAACAGACTTCCTAATGCTAAGCCCAAGTTCTCACCACTGGTAATTCTAGTTCTACCCTCTTTGCTCATGTCCTTCTTCCACATGGTAGCCTTTGGTTGTTTGAATAGAGCTATGATTTTGCCCCAAGTTATTATCTCCAGTATAAATCTCTTTAACCATTCTTTTTTTTGTTTGGTTTTTTTTTGCGGTACGCGGGCCTCTCACTGTTGTGGCCTCTCCCGTTGCGGAGCACAGTCTCCGGACGCGCAGGCTCAGCAGCCATGGCTCACGGGCCCAGCCGCTCTGTGGCATGTGGGATCTTCCCGGACCGGGGCACGAACCCGTGTCCCCTGCATTGGCAGGCGGACTCTCAACCACTGCGCCACCAGGGAAGCCCTAACCATTCTTTATTTGGCCTGACCATTCTGCTTACATGCCTGTGACTATGCTCCAGTTTGTCTGTGCCTTCCCCACTTTAAAGCAACACATAAAACCAAACCCTGGTCTCTAGGTATGGCTGTTCCATGTAGAACAGAGTGAATCATCATCTTTCCAGTTCCAGATACTGCACTCTTTGGTTAACATGCCATGGTGTTAATGTAGCTGTGAGCCAGATGCTCTCTTTCCTTGTGGAAATCGTTACAACCTACCAATCCTGCTTTCAGGATGTAGAGTGACGGAAGGAGATGATCATGACTCCCATGGACCAACTCAGGACAGGGGTGGTGAAATAATAACTCATCCCCCAGTTCTGTCTTCAACTTTCTAACACAGAAGTCACTCTGTTTTTTTTTTTAATCTTACTTCAGTTTCCACATGTGTAAGAGGGGAGGGTAAGATGGGTCATTATCAGTCATAACCTTTACTTAGAGTGTGAGAGAATTGCACAGAAAGACCTCTGACACCTTGGAACACCACAAGGGTCCTCAGAAATTAGGGGGGGAAAGGGAGACGAAGTGAATAGCTGAGTTTTTTGTTGAAGCAAAAGTGAACAGATTGTAATGTTGCTATTTAGCCTATGTTTCTATCTCTGTATTGACAGCAATATGATTATGACAGCAGCACCATCCGGAAGAGGATATTTCAAGAGGCGCTGGTTCAAATCACACTTCCCACCGTGCAGAAGGCACTGGCGTCCGTGTGCAAACCAGTAAGGGGATGGGTTACTCCAGAGCCTGCTGTCGTTGCCTATGAAGTTCAAGCAATTTTTTTTGGTCATGATGTGCTTACAAACAGTGTTTGACCAGGGAGGGGTCAACAAACTTTTCCAATAAATAGTCAGATAGTAAATATTTTAGGCTTCCCGGCCATACTGTTTCTGTTGCAATCACTCAGTTCTGCTGTTGTAGCACCGAAGCAGCCATAGGCGATACATAAACAAACGGGCAGTCTGTGTTCCTATAATACTTTATTTACAAAAACAAGCAGCTGGCTGGATTTGCTGACCCTTGGACAAGACAGAATCTCAAAGGGTAATGATCAGAGTTTGAGCCACGTTAAGGGTTGCCACAGAATGCCTGAGGATACCAGGGGTTCCTCATTATGGTGTGACTCACAGGTCCAACGTGTCCTCTGAAACTTGACCTCTACATCCACGAAGAGACCTTAAGTAACACGATTACAGAAGGCTATTTGTTCTGTTAAATCCAGTAACGTATGCTTACTGAAATCAATGAAACTGAAACCATTTAAAGCTGCCACGGACACTAGGCAACCAGTGACAGCCATGATTGTGAAGATGTGACTTAGTCTGTAGAGCAGGGTCATGGATGAGCCAACTGTGGAGGCTGGGTCAAGACCTGGGTTCAAGTCCCAGCTCCTCTGTGTATGAGCTCTGGGGCCTCGGGCAGATCACTTTTCCTCTCTCTTGGCCTAGATTTCGTCAAGAAAATGGAGATTATAATACTTTGCAGTATCCTTCTTAAGACTGAGAAGGCTGGGGTGATACAGTGAACATTTGATACGTGCTTGCATGTGCTTGGCACTTTGTATGGGTTGTCTCCATGACACTCATGACAACCCTATGAGGAGGTACTATTTATATCCTCATTGCACAAATGAGGAAGCCTGAGGGGCTAAGGAATGGGCCCAAAGTCACAGAGCTGGGAACCGCCAGAGTGTGAACCTAGATCCCACTCACTGATAACATGGTATGTACTCAGAAAATGGTATTTACTACTGCCTCTACTACTGCTACATGATCTATGAGCTGGGACATTTGCAAGGCCGGCTCCCTCTTGGCACAAACGATAAAGAGCTTTTTAGAATTTAAAAAGGGCTTTTTGGCAACTTAGAGAGTCTCCAAGCATTGGAACATTAAAATCCTTTGCGTGAGTTATTTTACTGCGGAAATTTCTTTGGTCATTTTTATATTCTGTAAATGCCGTTTTTCTTCAGAAAACCCTGGGCATTTCTAGTACCTGGCACTCCTTTCTGAGGGTATATTTCTTTCATAGAAAAGGATCTGATCAAATCAGGGCAGTAAAGAACCTGTCTATATGATTGTCTCTTGCCTGTTGGATAGAACAGTCCAGCCATCCAAAGGATGACTCAGTGCACCTTGGACATGTCTGCACGCAGATGTTCTGCCGAGTTTTCTTTTCCAATTCCAAAGGCAATCTGGGGGCCTTGGAGCCACACCCTCCCATGAGGGCAGTCCCCTTCCAGTCTGCTCCCCTTTTTCCAGGAATCCGCAGAGTTGTACCCAATCTGTAAGAGGCTCTTGTGATTTTTAATCAAGAGAGACTGGTTTCAAGAGAAAGGCCCAGCGTTTTCAGTAATGAAGGATATTGTATCAGGGTCAAGAAATTTAAAAACATCTGGATTTACAGAATAAATAAATTAGGGGAGCATCTGCTTCAGAGAAGAATTCTTTATTTTTAACTGAAGTGTGTTTCCCTTGGTTCTTTAAGTCACAGCTTCCAAGATCTGCGGTACTCAACCCAAGCTGCACCTTAGAATTGCCTGGGGAGATTCTTTTTTAAATTCTGATTCTCCCAGACCCACCCTCAGGGATTCCAATTTAGTGGATCCAGGGAATTCAATATATGTCACAGTTTGATCAATTCAGTATAGAAGACCTGTTTTGTAAAGTTGTACGCATCACAATAAGTTCCCCTAGAAATGATTCCTCTCTGCAGAATTATTTAGCTGGTTGAAAGTTTAAAGGTCTACTGTTTATTTATTCAGCAAACATATATAAAATATGTATCCAATACGATCCAGGCGCTGTGCCAGGACAGTGTCCCTGCTGTCCTGGGGTTCACAGCCTAGAGGCCGGAGACAGAGACAGGTACACAGTGGACTTTGTGATGAGCACAGCAGAAGCCTTGTGGGGAAGAGTGATCGCAGAGTTCAGAGGAGGGTGCCCAACTCTGCCTATGGGGGCAGAGAGGACTTCCCAGAGTCGTGTTTTCGCCCAGTCCTGAGGGATGAATAACAGTCAGGGGACTAAGGAGTGGAAGACCACATGGGGAGATGAAAGGTGTTGCAGACATGAGCCTGTGCCCCTCATTTTGCAGAGGTAGAGAGAGGCGCAGAGCAGTGACCTGGCTTGCCTAGGGTCCCACAGCTAGTCCAGGGCAGTGTCCAGTTCCTGGGCAATGCTCTTCCCATGTGGCACTTTTCTGTATGTCTGTCCTGTCCCACAGACCCTCTTGAGATCATGGAAGCTCATGTCTCTTCAGTCCTGTGGCTTTCCCTAGGGTGGGTATAAAGGGGTCCCATTATTACCCACTGTGATCTGGTCCTGGGCTACAGAACCCCAAGTCCTAGCACTGAGAGTTGTCTGAATGTGGTGGCTTCTGATCACCTGCTGTAAATCTTCTCCCTCCAGGCAAAAGGCATTGAATCCCACTGCTAAGTCCCTGGCTCTCTGAGAACCAGATGTCAGGAGCCCTCCTCCAGCACCATCAGGTGCAAGGATTACTGAGTTAATCACTAGGATATGATTTAGTTCATTTTGATCCACGACTTGACCTCATACCAATAACAGGCAAGCCATGTGGAAACTCTTGGAAAGCAGGAAGTGTTAAAGGATTTTGCATGATGCCTGGATTGCCTTAGATGGAATCAGTGAGTTCCAGGGCCAGTTGGAGGGAAAGAGGAGAACATTTCTGAAGAGTCTTTGACTAGAGATTCTCCACACCTGAAAAGGGGTCCCATCCTAAGAGAGTTAAACATACCTCTACTCTAGGACCCAGCAATCTCACTTCTAGGTGTACACTCAAGATAAATAAGTCCTAAATCCACAAAATCATGCACAAGAATATTCATAGCAGTTATGTTCATAAGTCAATATCCATCAATAGGAGAATAGATAAACAATTTTAGTTTACCCATATGAGTGCCATTTATCAATAAAAAGGAATGAGCTACTGCTACATGTGGAAACATGGACGAATCTCAAAAAAAACACACAAAAAAAGAATACAGGATTCCATTTATATAATTCTAAAGAACAAGAAAAACTAATCTATTGTGATAGACACAAGATCAGTGCTTATCTCTTGGGGTGGGAGGAGTGTGGACTAGAAAAGGGTATGAGGGTGATGGAAGTGTTTTCTGTCTTGATCTGGGTTATGGTTACATGAGTATATTTATACATTTAAAATCATTGAGCTGTACTTTTAAAATGTGTGCATTTTTCTGGGTATAACTTATACCTTAGTAAAGTACTTTTAGCATTTAAAAAAATAGCAGAAGCAGAAGAGGGAGGAAATGTTTTGGTTATGATGAAAACAAGGAGGGCCCCAGACCCACTGACAAGGCCTTGAGATGATCAGAATCTCTGGTGTCTGCCCCCTCGAAGGGCATAGAGCATGTCCCCAGTACAGGGAATGGTGCCTGCGGAAAGGGCAGGGGAATGACCAAGGCATCACACTCCAAGGGGGAATCACAAGTGACAGCCGTCCTTTCCATAGCTCCTCTGAGAACTGGCATCTCATGCTTTGTCCCCTTCGTCTTCTTATCTCTTCCTCTACAGGAGCTTCAGAAATACGAGCAGTTCATCTTTGCAGATCACACCAATATGATCCATGTTGAAAACGTCTACGAGGAGATTTTACATCAGATCCTCCTTGATGAAACGCTGAAAGGTGAGGAAGGTTTCCCTGGTGCTGGAGAGAGCTCTAGATAGAGGGGAGTACCCCTGAGTGGACCCTGGGAGGCCAGCTAGGTTTTATCAACAGGAATGAAAGGGGAAGAGGAAATTGACAGGAGGAGCTGGGGAGACAGAGAACAGGGACAGAAGGGACGTCCCCTGAGCAGTCATATGATTTGACTCATACTCCACTGGCCCATTAGATATTATTTCTCTTTCAATCCAGATAAGGACTCATGAGAGGAGATTTTTAAGCTTCATTTTTCAGATGAGAAAACTAAGGCTTAGAGACATTAAACCCAGGGTGTCTCCTGAACAGCTATCTTCCTCCAGCTGTTGCAGACAGAACAGAGGAAAAAGGGCTCTTCTTAGCCACAGGCTCACAAACCCTCCCGAGCCTGGAGGGGGTGATTCAGTAGCAGGGCCTCCCAGCTGCTCTGCTCTCTCAGCACATTCCTCACCTCCGCTCAGCTGGACAGAAAGACACTGGGCGATGACTCCGTCCTCTGTGGGTCTTGTTAAGACTCTAGCACCCAGTGTCCCATGGAATCAGTCCTTGTTTGGGATAGGAGTGTAGATAGGAGAACTTGGATATAAATGGGCTGGAGAGGGCCATCCCTAAAACTATAGGCCTGAAACATATCTGGTCTCCACAAAGAGCATCGCCAAAACCCCTCCACACAGAAAGCTGACCAAGCCCAAGCCCCAGGTCCAAGTTGCTCATCCAGTGAGGTAAGGAGTATAAAGATGTCAGCACAGGGCTTCCCTGGTGGCGCAGTGGTTGAGAGTCCGCCTGCCGATGCAGGGGACGCGGGTTCGTGCCCCGGGCCGGGAGGATCCCACATGCCGCGGAGTGGCTGGGCCCGTGAGCCATGGCCGCTGAGCCTGCGCGTCCGGAGCCTGTGCTCTGCAGCGGGAGAGGCCACAGCGGGGAGGGGCCCGCGTACCGCAAAAAAAAAAAAAAAAAAAAAAAAAAAGACGTCAGCACAGTATCTGCACAAAGGAAGGGCTCCGTCAAGGCCACGGGTAGTCCACCATAGCACCTCTGGGCAAATTAGAAAAAGGCTCCCTTCCTCTAGACACCTAACTGCTCTCTGTCAAAAAATTGTCATGACATACTGATTTGGTTCAAGCAGGACATGCTACTGCTGCCTGCTGGAAAATTACTATGCTGAATACCCACATCTATGCTGTCCCTGATGTGAATGGCATCCCCTTGGGTGTGAGTGAGATCACTGCACAGCCAGAGGTGGAGGCTGGTTGTCAGAAATGTCAGCTGCTGGTTGTTACTGTTGATTTTACTCCTCTCAAGGCCTCTAGGGCTGAGTTAGAGGTACATAGGCCTTCAGTTTGGACACTGCAGGTCAACAGAGCTCTCTCTGCATGCTCAGTACTGAGGACCCATTACACTTTCAGGACTGGACTTTGAGTAAAAGCAAAGAAAGTTAAGGCCTGTTCTGCCCTAAAGGAGTTCAGTCAAAGTAGGCAAACTGGAGCCCCACATACTAGCAGCTAATGAAATGTGATGGGGGCCTCCACGGGTGATACAGATCATGCTGTTATAGACTTGAGCTCCTTGAAAGCCAAGGCCATACTTTATTCATCCTTGGATTCTCAGAGTCTGTCCCATAGTTGATGTCCAGTCAATGTGTGCTGTCTGAAGAAGTAAATGAGTGAAGGAATGAATGAAGGAACATTACAGAGGTTCAGGGTTTGGCACGCGTTTGTAGGCTCTGGTCATCAGGGAAGACTACCTGGAAGAGGGTGAATGTAAGCTGGAACTTGAAATTGGGAAATTTTGATGGCCAGAAAAGCTGAGAGGGGAGTTTGGCTTCTGGATAAAAATCAGAAAATCCAGGTTGGCCAGGGCAGAGTATTAACATTATGTTTTGTTTTCTGGTATCCCTCAGTGATAAAGGAAGCTGCTATCCTGAAGAAACACAATTTATTTGAAGACAACATGGCCTTGCCCAGTGAAAGCGTGTCCAGCTTAACTGATCTAAAAACTCCTGCAGGGTCAAACCAGGCCAGCCCTGCCAGGAGAGCCTCGGCCATTCTGCCGGAAGTTCCAGATAGTGAGATCCTGAGTAACGAGGTATTCCAGGAGTCAGGGGAAAAAAAACAGCCGGGGGTCCCTATGCCCAGCCCGCCCCCAGATGGGGACGGGCAGGTCATCATTTCAAGCACAGATGACCCTGTTGTGAATCCGGTGGCTGCAGAAGACACAGCAGGAGCCCTGGGCAAACACTCGTCAGAGCTGGAGTTTGGAGAGACTCATGAGGGCCAAGAACCCACCCAGGAAAAGCCAGAGCCCACCTCCGCCTTGGGCTCCTTGAAAGAGCTCAGAAATTTGTTGATGGTGACCACTGAAGTACCAGGGGAATCTGCCGCGCCTGAGATTGAAAAAGATACAAGTAAGGAGACCCTTGTTCCCCAAGAAATTGAAAAAGAAGAGGAAACGACCCAAATCTACACAGAGACCGATCAAGCAGCTGCCTCTAGTCAGGTCAACAGCGAAGAAAGTGAAGTCAGTGAGAGGGAGGTCCATCCTCCCTCTCCCGAGGCTGAGGCTGGTGGGGTAGAGTTGGGGGCGTCTCCAGAGGCTCAGCCAGCCTGCGGGGGGCTCAGCGAGGGCGCCAGGGGCCCAGGCCCCTTAGAGGAGCCAGCGGAGGCCGGGGAGCCCACGGAGAGGGAGCTCACGGCCGGGTCCTCCGGACTGGACGCCCTTGAGGGAGGAGGGCCCAGGTGCACTGTGGAGGCTGAGGCTATGCCCCAAGAAGGTTGCAAGTTAAGTTGTGACCCCGTCAGCCCCGGTGAGAGCCAGGTTTCTCTGCGGGAAGAGGCGGTGGGAGGGAGTCACAGCACAGCCCAGGCTACCGCTAGCGTGGAGGCAAAGAAGAGTAAGGCCACCCGCGTTCACGAGTGTCAGTGGGTGGTTGAGAGTGACGCAGACACCTATAGCCTAGATTCACAGAGAGAAGATCCCCCAGAGCAGCCCTCGGAGGAGTGAAAGGGACAATTTGCCAAAAGTCTTTCTTTGAACAAACTCAGCCGAAAGGCTACAGCTCAAGGATACACTTTGGGGTTGCCTGCGAGTTGTTACCAGAACAGAAAGAAAAAAAATCATGAAGTACTTCCTTAATTTGTGTAACGAAGCTAGAGGGAATGCGCGTAGAGCATGAGCGCTGAGGCAACCCTTTGTGCGGTGGAACTGTTCTGCCATGAATTACTGCTTTAGCATTTTGACAGGAATTACAAAGGTAACGGAGTGTGTGGGGTGAGAGGCAGCTGAGGGTGTCCCGGGAGGGAGGTTGCTGTGGAGAAGACTGTCGGAGCGCTCTGCACATTCTCCTCTAATGCACTTCAAGGCTTCTGAATTTTTTGTAAGAATGCAAAGGCATACTGTAAATGCAGCTTCGCCGTCTACTTACTATACCAGCCTCACGGTCTCTTAAGGACTCAGCATTAGTCCACATTCAGGCTGCAGGAAAGGGAGGTGGTGAACGTCAGTCCCCCCTGCTGTGTGCAGCCCCACAGAGCCTGAGACATCTCAGGGGAAGCTGAGATGGGGAGCAGAAACGGAGGAAGGTTGTGGTCTGTGCAGCTGTCTGGGCCTCTTCCTAATTGTGCTATCAATTTCTTACTAATTAATCTTGTTAATTCTTACAAATTAATCACTTTTTGGAGAAAATCAGATGAGACAAGGAAATTTCCTGGGCATGTTTACGCCTGAAAGCATTCCAAATTAGCCTTAGACTGTGCAGAGAAAGAGCTTAGCTGAATTATCGAGCATAAAGCCTACCAATTGAACAGACATCATTTGAACAGCTATTCTAGGCCACATGCTGTGTTAGGCACAGTCACAACAACAACAACAACAAAAGGACGCAAGAAAGAAAGAAAAAAATGAAAAGATAAGGTGCTTGTCTAGTATAAATTAAAAGGCCCAAAGGAACTTAATCTAAAAGAAAAAATATGACAACTTTCTGTCTTTCCATGGAAACAGTCCTGGTTTATTCTCAGGAGGGAATGAAGTGAATACAGTGAATTAAAAAAGAAAGAAAGAAGAAAAGAGGGAAAGAAAAGGGAACGAGAAAGGAAGAGAGAGAGGGAGAGAAAAACCAAGCTACAGATCATTAAGTTCCAAAGATGTTACCAGAAATGGAAATTATTTGTTCAGTTGTTCAGCAAGTTGTTATGTCCCAGGTGCTGGGATACTGTGGTGAAAATGACTCTGCCCCTTTCCCCCAGAGCTTACACTTTAATGGAAATAGACGGAAATACGTCCTCTAAATGGATCTTGACCTTTACCTGTTAATGTTAAAGGTGGAATGGACTTACTTGTAAAAGATTAAAAAGATGTGTCCTCTTGTCCTTCAGAAAAATACCAGATTATTTCCTGAAAGCTTTAGTCCCAGTTCCACGTCTTGAAGTTTCCTTCCACAAATTTTAATATTAGATCCCAACATATTGTCCTAAGAGCTTGTTTTGATCATCATCAGCAAGTAGTTTATATCAGTTTTTTAAAGAATTTGTCCCATAGTTTGACCATTTAACCAGGAATTAAAATGTCTCCCTCTCCACCTCTCCATGAAGAATTGCTTGGATTTCTAGGTCATAAGGGATGAAGAATAATCAGGATCAGTATACTCTCATATTGAATTGTTTCAACTCCTTTTACAGTGTTTAGATCCCCACCTTTGTGAAAGATCTCATTGTAGGTAAAGAAGGTGGCGGTCACTCCTCCCCTGGTCCCCGCAGTGCCCGTGCTCACTCATGTCCTTGGGTTTGGCTTAGAATATTACAATTATGTTTACTTCCTGTCTCTCCAGGGGCTCCTTCCTTCAAGGACAGACACTAGGGTTTAGTCATCCTGTGTACTTCCTGCACACACAGCCTTGAATAATGGCTCCCTGCCTTCTCAAGTCACTTGAATATCCCTAGTGCCTAACAAGGAACTGCTTGTGTCCCGGTGCTCAGGAAATGTGAGAACTGATCACCCACCACACCGCTGTGCCGGGGCTATTTGGGGCTTGCTGTCAGGCAAGGAGATGTTTTTACTTGGGCTTTCTGCCCTTGGGGAGTCTTCTCTTAAATCAAGTCCAAAGTCCAAGGGGCAGGTGGCCAGATGGTCCGATGTGCTGCCCATTAAGGCCAGGAGCCAAAGGAGCAGTACCCAGCCTCGCCCAGGACTGCCCTTCTCTCCGGGAGAATTGTGACAAGGAAGCGAGGAGGTCAGGGCCCAGGCTGAGCCCACACCGGAGCTTCCCAGCTTCCTCCCTTTGCTCACTTCAGGGCTTTTGGCACACCTTGGAAAGCTAAGAGATTTTTCCAACCCTAAATGAGAGTACCTGTCACTTCATTGGATGGATGAATATCAATCAGTGCCCTCCCTTTACCCATCCGTAGACCAGAGGCGACCAGACACCAAGTGGAAGGAATATAGCTGAGAACACAAGGAATTTTTCTGTACATATTTCACAAAAGACAAGTCCACTAGATTAAGTCCGATGATTGTTCCATTTGAAGATGGAACAGGAAATTGAAGTGCATTAAAATTTCCTTATCTGTTTTAACATGTTGAGTGGAATAGCTTCATATTACCATGAGTTTGTCTTGCTTTTAATACAGATTTATCTGTTTTGCTTCAGTGGTTTCCAGGTTGGAGCAAGGTTATTGTGATTTAAATGAGCAACTCGAAAAGCCTCTGCAGGCTGCTCTGGGGATCTCTCTTATGGGCAAATCATTTGAAATGCATAAAACCTCAAGACATGGTCTTCAGCAAAAATTCCATGACTTTAGTAATGTTACTATTGACTTTTCACAAAGAAAGAATATTTTCCTTGAAAAATAATTAGCTTGTCATTTTTTTCCTTTGCAGCGTAAAGACAGTAGTGCTTTGCATTATGCAGAGTAAACTCTCTTTTCGAAAAAAAAACGTATTTTAGAGACCACAAGGATAAGATTCCAGTTTGTCCAAAAGCTTTATAAAGAGGCTGAGTGTGAAGAACTACAGGTCTTCAGGCTCGATCTTCTACATTTTATTACAGAGATTCTCAAGTCTGGTTTTGTAACCCTCAGATTGGAGCCAGTGATTTCAAAGGGTTCCACAGTTCTCTCAGACAAGTGATTTTATTTCTTTATAAAAAACGATAAGTGATATATGCTACATAGCAATTTTAATTTGGGGAAGAGAAGAACATCACTGACTAAATAATACAATTTCACCAGGTAAAAAAGTTGGCTACATGGAGTTGGCTTCTTACTTTACCATAAACAAATGGGTTTTACGATTTGCCTTCTGAAGTCTGCAACCTCAGCAAAGAAAGCTACACTGTGGATTGATTTTTCTGGTCACTGTAGAAAGCATATAAACTTAAAACACTTTGTAACGACATATTTACCCTGCCAAGTGCCTATATTGCAATAAAATGTTTGTCCTTGAAGAAGTGTCCAATGTCATATTTATTTGGAATGGGGCTGGTTTCGTGTTTTAAGCATATGTCATACTTGAGCTGGGAGGAAGAGTCCTCAGAGACAGAAAGGTGAGTCACTGTTGCTGTATTATGGAACTTTTTACTTTTCTGTCATCAGGAAAGAAGCCACAGGGAAGTCACTTAATGTCAGTTGTAATTATGCTTTTAAAATGCATGTGCTAATTTCTCTAGGAATTGGATTACGTCTATAATACAGCAATGGGCAATTATTCTTGATGTAATTGAACTGCTGTTCAAACAAATTTGTTTTCAATGGGCAACACTGAGCAAAATATTTATTCTTTCTATAATTATAATTAAAACAATATTTACTCACCAATATCCACAGTTGCTCATTCATCCATAAATTCATTCATCCAAAAAACAATGATTGTGTCTTCAGGCGCTCTAGTGAGTGCTGGAGAAACAGAGGTGAGCACGGTGGACATGATCCCTGTATCAGTAACCTCGAATTCTCAGGGTGGACACGGCCAGGGAGAGCTCAGAGTGGGTGGTTGCTTCCTTATCTGGCATAAGCGTTCTCTATGATCTCAGCTTTAACTTTATCTACACCAACAGCTTCAGGCAAGAGAGGAAGAAGAACTGGAGAAATCATGTCTGGTGGTGATGGGGACACTGTGTAGCACAAGCTTCACCACTCCCACTCCTCCGTCCATACCCAGATTCCGGTACGCAAGCATCAGTCTCAGGGCGGCTCCTCCAGAACTTCTATTTAGGGCCGATAATCAGATTGGAATTGGGGCGGGGGGGAATTTGAAAGCACTTTTGCATGTTTTTTGTTTGTTTGTTTGTTTTTTGCGGTACGCGGGCCTCTCACTGTTGTGGCCTCTCACGTTGCGGAGCACAGGCTCCGGACGCGCAGGCTCAGCGGCCATGGCTCACGGGGCCCAGCCGCTCCGCGGCATGTGGGATCTTCCTGGACCGGGGCACGCACCCACGTCCCCTGCATCGGCAGGCGGACTCTCAACCACTGCGCCACCAGGGAAGCCCTGCATGTTTTTTCTTCTGTGTTTATCTGGTGTGGCTAGGATGGAACTGACGGAGGTCCCGGGAAAGGTCGACTACAGCTTTTCTCTCCTCACAAGCTTCGAGCCCCTCCTGGTTGAACACCTCTCAACCTTTGCCACAGCCTCCCCTTTGTCAAGAATATCTGTCCCTCCCTTCCCCACCTGGCCAATTCCCACTACTTCTCCTGTAAGAGTCAGTACAAGTCAGGCCTGTTTCCCCATCCCGCTCCCACCCCCAATAACACTTTGCTGAACTGTCAGCCAAATGTATGTGCTCACTTCTGCTCATCTCCTCTCACTGCTGCAGCCATGTACCTGTCCTGTGGCTTGGGGCAGGGACCCTGCCTTTAGTCTTTGAATCGTTAGCACAGCGTAGGTCCCTGCATATAGCAAGTGCTCAAGAAGTGTTGAATAAATGAATAAATATCCCCAATCCCAGATGTAAGAGACAAGTGGAGATATAGCTGGTGATCCCTTAGCACATAATAAGGATCTGTGATGCTGGGAAGTTTACCCACCCTCAGTCTACTTAGATAGTTCTGTTTTAGTGATGGGACTTGACCATGGGTTTTTGTACACCCATCCCTCTTGTGAGGGAGCATCAGAGCCAAGTTGCCCCCAAATCAAGCTAGCTACTATGAACCACCTCCTAGTTTTCAGGAAAGTAGCCTCCACTGGGTTTTCCTGAGGTCCCTATGAGGTCAACAATGCAAAAAGTTTAAGAAGTTTACCATTGAATGGCATCCAAATCTGTGAAGCAGGAGCAAATGCCTGAGAATTAATGGACAGCATCTTCCTTCTAGCAAGCCCTCTTCTTGAGGATGGCCAAGGAGCAGGGAAGAAGATGTGGTCCCTGATTTGGGGGAATTCAGTCCAGCTGGGAAATCTGGGAAGAAACTGGTGGTTCTGCAAGAAGAGGAAGAAGGGTTCTGGCAGCAGAAGTGGCAACTGAGGACTCTACTCAAGAAATTGCAGGTTTGATTGTTGAACCTATTAACGTTTGCCCTTTGTTTCTTGCCTCTTTTATTTCTTCTCTGTCATGAGCTAAAATCCAAAATCCAGCTGCCTACAGATACCCCGAAGAAAATTTTTATCGAGATTGCTATCTCCTAGTCTCTACACACTTTTCCCAGGAACCTTGAGTCCTCTGTGGAAGCTCTTCCAGACCTTCTGCAGATCCAGTTGTGTTTTTTCCCCTCTGGTCTCTACACAAAGGGGTATGCATATGTACTAGTGAGAGCTCTCTTTGTATTAGCAATTCCAAGTGTAACTGTTGGGGTAGGAAAGTGGGTTTATGTGTTGGAGAATTTCTACAAGGCATTGGGGTGATTTTGAAGCTAAGAGCTGACGTCTCCTAGTAAGACTTCAACACCTCCACTCCCTGCCTCACCCTCCTTTGTGCTCCTGCCTGAATCATGTGGGGGACAGTTTTTTCTGCACAGTTTGAGAGGGATCATGTGAGGGAAAATGAAGGTATTTTCATTTCTGTCTGCTGGACGCTTCAAGTTTTGAACCTTAAATTTTTGATTCAGATTTTAGAGTAAATGATGTTTTCCATGTACTGTCAGGATTCATTTATGGATTAATTTTTTTCAAATAATATTTATCGATATCTGCTAATGTGCCATGGACCCTGCTGGACCCTGGGAACAAAACAATCAGCCCCTGCCAGCACTACCTTCAGTTTGAGGGTTATCTTTTCTGCACTGAGATTTTCAATTATTCCATGTAAGGAAATACTCTTAATATTCATGAGCCTTTCTGCCTTTCAGATCACAATTTAGAATTCTTCACGAAGTTTGCTTATAAACTTGGTTTACTTGCTTTGAAGTCCTTTATGAGAAAATTGTATGGCTGTCAACGTATTGTGTGAACTTGGACTAGCCACTTAACCTTTATAAGAATTAGTTTGTTTGTGAAATGGGAATAATAGCACCCAATCACAAGGTTATTGTCAGGATTAAAAGAGATAATGTGCATTTAAGCACAATGAATAAAAGGAGCCTCAAAGAAGTTAAGCAACTTCTGAAGGTTACACAGCTAGTAACTAGTTGAACCAGGTGTATAATTTAGCAATCTCTACAAAGTGAAACCACTCCAAAACTCAGTGGATTAAAGCAGTGAGCATTTATTATTGCTCAGAAGTCTATGGGTCAAACACCAGGTAGACGGCTCTTCTCATCCTGGCTGGCTCTCTCAACATGTGTGGGAGGTGACTGGCTGTATGTTGGTGGAGCCTATCCATTGCTGGGCAGCTGGGCTCTACTCCGTGTGGTCTCTCATCTTTCAGCAGGCTGGTTCAGGCGCATTCCTGTTGCAGAAGCCAGGAAAAGAGAGGGAGAGAAGGAAAGAGAGAGAGAGGCAAAAAGCTTCTTAAGACCTGGGCTCAGAACTGGTGCAACATCACTTCTGCCACATTCTATTGGCCAAAGCAAGTCACAAGGCTGGGCGAGATTCAGGGATGGAAGAGCTGCAAAGTCACACACTGCCTTGGGCAAGAGTTCAGGGGAGCCATTAACTGGGGCATCAGTGCAGTCAGCCTGCCTCACCAGGATTCAGATGACTTCTGTTTGATTCTAAAACGGTACTCTTGCCTCCGTAGGATACTAACTATGAACACTCACACAGAACGTTGGTCCCTCTCACATCCTTCCCCAATGTCTATGTGCTGCTGTAGCCCCACTCTCCGTTAGGTGAACAAAACACAATCATTCTCAACCTTAATCCGTTGATCTATCAAAGAATCTTGATTTTTGCATTGGTTTGGAAAATGAGTCTTCTATTTAAAAGTATTTTTTAAACTTACAAACCTTGTAAGAAGAAAGGTCTAAAAGAGTTCCCCCCATCTTAGCAATATATACTTTATATATTGCTTAGATTAATTATAACAAGGTCATTGGTCATGATCAACATGTTAATTATCTCAGGAGAGTGAGAAAATTTGACCGGTGACAAACAGTATATAACTTCATATAAACAAGCACCATTCTCTACAACAAACATGCCCATAATAGATGCAGTTTTCTATAGCAAATAATGGTAGTCTTCAGGGAAGGTTACAGTCCTTGGGGGATAATTATAAACACACACCCACTTCTGAAGGAAAGTTCTTTTCCCTTCTCAAAAGGAAAATAAAACAAAAGTAAACCCAAATTTTAAACCGCCAGAAACTCTTATTTCCTGCCACAAAACAGTTAAGTAAGGATAAATCTTACTTAAAAGTTTATCCTACCTCGTTAGTATTCTATATTCTCTGTAACTCTAAGGTAACTGATTTGTAAATATTCCTAATCCCTCTCCTTTTCCTGTTTAAATATGATCCCCAGGATATAACATTTTAAAAGCACTTGTATCAGATTTTGCACTTCCAGCTTTCTTGCTAGAATATTGTTGTACCTAGTGACCCATGGTTTCTTTTAAAATTTTAATGAAAGCTGAATAAAAGGTTTTGGGGCTTACAATAATTTTCCTTTACATCTTGTAGTATGCCATCTCACCAAGAATGTCTTTTCTTGTCTGTCCAGCACCAAGGACTGCATCAGGACTCACATTCTGCTTCCTGCATCATTTCAAGCCTTTTTTCTCAGAATTCCTTCAGCTTTTATGCTGACAACTTTTGGCACTTAAATCATGTATCACCAAGAAATTTTTAATGATTTCTAATATGTTTTGACTCATAACTTTTAGAAGAGAGGGAGTTTTCCCTGCATGCCTAGATATTCAATATATTCATAGAATCATAGACTCTCAAGGTTGGAAGATACCCTAATGTTCATCGAGGGCAAATGCTTCCACAGTGCTTGCATTTACCCTTTAAAAAACCTCCTGCTAGTTGGTCATCCTCTAGGGATGGGGAACTCACTATCTCCCAAAGGAGATCATTTTGTTTTCAGACAGCTCTGAAGTTTGGAGAGCAGAAATGTTACTGTCATGCTCTGCTCCTCCTCTGCCACCGTCCTTAACTATAATTTCCATCCCATGGGTCCGATTTTGTCCATCAGGGGAAATACACAGCGATCTAAGCTCTTTTCCTCCTGACAGATTTCAAACATCTCCAAACAACTGAGATCCCTTTTCCAGACTAAATATCCCCCAATTTGTCTCTTGTTATGTAATCACGGCTTTGACTTCCTTTGTTGAGTCTTTTTACAGCTCAATTACAAACTAGTTCTTTGTGTTTTCCTTTCTTCTTTGAAGCTGGCTTCTCAAAACTCCCTTCTCCCTCAATAGCCTCCACCTCATAGCCAAAACGCCTTCTCTCGAAAATGTTCTCTCCCCTAGCCCAGTCCAGTAAGGCACAATTTTGTCACTTCCTCCCTTCCTTGTTATATTCAAAGGGAAGCAAAGAGCATTTTTTTATGGTAAAGTGTTTGCTTTCAAGCACTGTGGGAAGATACATGAAATAAAAATAAAAACTCTAAAAATTACAAAAATGTTAAGTCCGTAGATTTAAGTTCCCAGGTCGACCATTTTTGAGTCCTTTTGAGAAGGTAAAAGGAAGCCTGGTTAATTGTTAGCCCACTACTTATTTCTAAAGGTGGGGCTCGTCCACGTTCCCACTCCACTTCTGACCGCAGCTTAGAGAAGGCCATAATGAACCCATTCCTGCGAGAAGCATCTCTGCCCAGAACGTGAATCAGGCGAAGCAAGTGCCTCAGTGGTTAAATATCTAGAAGGGGTCCCAGATTGCAAATAATCTCCACTAGATTTGTCCTACTTTTGGAAGTCTATCTCCTTTTAACATTTTATCTTTCTCCTTAGAGACCTTTTGTTGACTTCTGGGCATTTACTGATCAAAATTTTTCACCAAAAAAAAAAAATGAGGATATATAGAACAAAAGTTCAAAAAAAATCAGGGCTAGAAATAGGGATCTGGGGGAAATAGTCCCCAGAATTAGTCAGTGGCATATATTTGGTAATTGAAGCTACAGAAATGATAGGATCTCCCTTGGAGAATTTATAGAAGAAAAGTGGGCTAGGAAACTTAGGGAGCTTCCATATTTGTAGAGCAGAAGGAGAAAATGTAACGGTCAGATAAGTGGTAAAAAAAAGTAAAAGGGGGCTTCCCTGGTGGTGCAGTGGTGGCGCAGTGGTTGAGAGTCCTCCTGCCGATGCAGGGGACGCGGGTTCGTGCCCCGGGCCGGGAAGATCCCACATGCCGCGGAGCGGCTGGGCCCGTGAGCCATGGCCGCTGAGCCTGCGCGTCCGGAGCCTGTGCTCCGCAGCGGGAGAGGCCACAACAGTGAGAGGCCAGCGTACCGCAAAAAAAAAAAAAAAAAAGTAAAAGGGTATAATGACAAGCAACCAGAGGAGAAGACAACTTGAGGGAGGAAGGAGTGGTCCATGTGTCAAATACTGCAGCGAGGTCAAATAGGATAAGGCATGAAATGTGTCCACTGGCTCACGAAAAATTCACCAGTGCCTCGGTAAGAGAGAAACCAGACTGTAATGGGAGGTGAAGGTGGATGCATTTCAGTTTGTCTTTGTCTGTCTTACTGTCTTAGAGTGTGTGACCCAAAACTGAACCTGATATTCCAAGCATGGTCTGACTGGTGGCATAAAGTGAGATCATGTCCACTTTGACCAATTCACTCTGTGTCTGGTAATGAAGCTTCAGCCCACACTCAGTTATTTTTGGCAGTCCCACTTACTTCAGCACTCCAGTGACTCACATGAAAGTGGTCTGCTTAAACCTTATGTTATTTCCATATGTGGCAGAACTAATTCATGACTTCCCATCTCATGCTTGTGCAGCTGAGTTTTAAAACTAAGTTCAGAACCTCATCCAGCTACAATTCACCTTATTAGTTTCAGTTCTTTATTCCAAACAATGAAATATTCTTTGTCCTAATTCTGTCATCCAACATATTAGCTATCCTCCTGGCATTATGGCATCCATAAATTTGATTTATTTTGGTGTTTCCATCCAAGTTATCAATAATGTCAAGTCCCAAGCATTCAGGCAAGGGCTGGGTGGAAACTGGAAGATAATGGCTGGGTCTGAAGCCAATAACAAGTGTCTAAATGCTGACACTAGCAGGTCTGAAGCCAGGGGAGTTAGTGATTGTGGTACTAGGTGTTGTTCAAGGGGGTAAGGGCAGTGGACAAATAATGGGGCAGAAGCCAGGAACTGAGCCAAATCACAACCTAGATGAGCAGATTCAATACAAAGGACAAATCTAGAAGCTAGAGAAATTAAAAGAATATCTAAAGTTATAACAGGCTCAAGGGGGAAAGTTCATATATAGACACTGATTTTTGGACTTCCAGGTGGCTTTTATTTTTTCTCTTCCACGTGCAAGGGTGTCTGTCCTTTAAAATTCTAAGGGTTTTTGATAAATAAAAATATGGTACAAGACAGGTCTTCTGGCTCTTTCCTAAGTAGCTTCTCTCATGTGAAACATTTTTGGGGTTGGCCAGGTAACCAGCTACTACTAATTCACCTAACTCTACTGGTGTCTACTTCATATTTCCCTTTCTGTCCCCAAGGAGACGAAATTTTATAAGAAAAGTTAACGGGGAGCAAGAAGAGTTGAGCAAAGGGGAGCAAGGGAAGGAAAAGAGAATGACTTTTCACTGGGGTTCCCATGTTGTATTTATTTTCTGTCCTGGAATTTCATCAAAGATTAGCATCAGTATTATTTTTAACACATATTAGCATAGCTAAAATGAAAACAAGGCTGAGTGCCGGGAAGGATGCAGCTAGAACTCTCATACACTGCTGGAGGGAATGCAAAAAAGAGAGAGATGTCCACTTTAGAAAACAGTTCGGCAGGTTCTTGCAAAGTTAAACATACCCTGGGGCTTCCCTGGTGGCGCAGTGGTTGAGAGTCCGCCTGCCGATGCAGGGGACGCGGGTTCGTGCCCCGGTCCAGGAAGATCCCACATGCTGCAGAGCGGCTGGGCCTGTGAGCCATGGCCGCTGAGCCTGTGCGTCCGGAGCCTGTGCGTCCGGAGCCTGTGCTCCGCAACGGGAGAGGCCACAACAGTGAGAGGCCCGCGTGCCGCAAAAAAAAAAAAAAAAAAGTTAAATATACCCTTATGATATGACCCAGTAATTCCATTCCTAGGTGTTTACTGAAGAGAAATAAAAACTCTTGTTCACACAAAAACCTGTATGCCGATGTCTATAGTTGCTGTATTAATAATTGTCAAAAACTGGAAAACCCAAATGTTCTTCAGCTGGTGAATGAATGAATAAACTGGTACATGCATATAAGACTACTACTCAACAATGAAAAGGAATGCTCTACTGACATATTACAATAACATGGATGAGTCTCAAAATAATTAGGCAGAGTAAAAAAAGGATACATACTGTATGATTCCTTTTATATTACAATCTGGGACAGGAAAAACTATAGGGATAAAAATAGGTTATCGGTTACCTGCAGGTGGGGTCGTGGGAGGGACTGACTATGGAGTGGCATGTGAGGGGATTTTGGAGGGTGATGGAACTATTCTATATCTTGATTACAGTGGTTGCTCCATGGCTTTATGCATTTATCAATACTCATAAAACTGTGTACTGAAAAGGGCAGATTTTAGTAGTATGTAAATTATACATCAATAAACATGACTAAAAATATGTTTTAAGTGGCCCAAGTTTTCAACAATAAAGTAATTATTAAATATATTATGAAACATTTATACAATAAAGCGTTACACAGTTGTTTTGAGTTTTGTTATACTTTTTCTCTGCCCAGTAGCTTATGAAGAGCCTTTAAATATGGGCAAAATTTCTCTGTTCCTAACTTTGAAGTCACCAACTTGTTTTTCCACTTTCCCTCGCAGCTAGGGCATGGTTATGTGTTGTATGTTCCTCTAGTCAGATTCACTCTTTCAAAACTTCAATTCAAAACAGTGGTAAGAAAAAAGAGGTGTCCATGCAAACGATCCATTCTGCTGAGGGTGGTAGGTTTTAGCAGAGAGATATCCAGCTCTCAGAGGGGCAGTGACAGAGGGGCTAGCAACAGCGTTCGAACTCCAAAGTCAGTGGTGCAGTTAAATTCCTGAAGCATCCTGGTGCTCTAATTTGAGCTGTATATTCCTCAAGCCGGTTCTTGGGCCCTCCAAGAGATTAACATATTTACATTGATGTAAACTTTAAATTAATTAATTTAATTAGCTAGAGTGTTGTTTGCAACCAAGAACCTCGAGTGATAGAACAATCATTAAAAATTATGCTTACAACCAGAGCCTTACTAACATGAGCTAAGACTACCTCATGGATATGGTGGCTTAGACCATCATGGAGAAACGTGACGTGTGCCTGGCAATGACTTCCACACCATGAGCACGTGTAGGAGGTGAATGTCCTCATCCTTGGCAAGAAGCTCTACAACAAGGTACAGCCTACATCACTCTTCTAATAAAATGGATTCCGAGTCTCCATTTAAACTGCAGGAAGAAGAGAGAGGAGAAAGAACGGTCTTCACCTATAGGTTTCCAAACTCATAGCTGCATTGAACTTCAGAACACCGAGAAGAACCATTTAAATCTTTCTGCTGAGCTATTTTATTTTCAATATATCTAGGTGTACCATCCTTGAAAAGAATCATTTATAAAGAGTTTGCAACAATGTAGGAGAGGCTTAGCCATGGTTTTGAGTTTAAAATAAAAAAATCACAAGGAAGTTAAATATATATGTATAGTCAAAAAAGCCTGGAAGAAAATTTGCTGAAATGGAAACAGTGGCTTGGGCTGGCGAGATTTTAAATGGTTCTTATTGTCTTTTGCAGCCACCTCCCTTCTCCCCTTCCATGTTCCAAAATGAAGATGTCTTACTGTCAAAAATCAGAAAAACATGAATGTTTCAAAATATCTGAAATTTGAATTTAAATTCAGCAAAAATGTCCTGTTTCCCTAGAATCCCATAAATTAAGGGATTCTTTGGGTGCATTTACTTCTAGTCTTAAGCCCGTTGACTCCCATAACTGGGAATGATATATCAGCAAAAGGGAGATAGTCACTGGAAACCTTTGCCAAGTTAAAATTGGCCTCACAATAACCATTTGATGAGTACTGTTCTGAAGGTATCCGCTGCTTCTTTTGAAGTTCTGATTTTTTTTTTTTTTTGCTGTACGCGGGCCTCTCACTGTTGTGGCCTCTCCCGTTGCAAAGCACAGGCTCTGGACGCGCAGGCTCAGCGGCCATGGCTCACGGGCCCAGCCGCTCCGCGGCATGTGAGATCTTCCTGGACCGGGGTACGAACCCGCGTCCCCTGCATCAGCAGGCGGACTCTCAACCAATGCGCCACCAGGGAAGCCCTGAAGTTCTGATCTTGATGCAAAGTTTCTTCATCAGGATCCCTAAGGTGATGCCCCGGCATCTGCCAGACCACCTTGCCAGCACTTTCTTCCCACCATGAAGAGCCAGGCGCCTCGGCGTGCAAGATCTGACAGACTGTCCCGTGGGAAGTTAGGACCTCCTAGGTTCTATTTTTAGCCATGTATTACTGAGGGATCCCCCAAGAGGTTTTACATGAAAGACAATTTATTTAAGCCCATTACCGCTTGCTTGTTATGCCTTAAGGAATTGCAAATACAAAAGAGGTCACACTCATTAAAGCACAATGTGACATGCTATGAAAAACACAACATATGGTCACTTGAAGTCTGAAAAAATTGCTGAGTTTTAAATTTTTCATCCAAATATCCTTTGGTGTATAACCGTGTCCTTTCTGATTCTTTGAAAAATAAGGGTTTCTAGATCAAAACCACAGATGGAAACTTTCCCTCAGTGGGTAAAAAATGCCTGAAGATAAAGTTGCTAGACTCCATTAAAGGGATGACATTAAACACATGGACACAAAGCATTTTTTTTAACATCTTTATTGGAGTATAATTGCTTTACAATGGTGTGTTAGTTTCTGCTTTATAACAAAGTGAATCAGTTATACATATACATATGTTCCCATGTCTCTTCCCTCTTGCGTCTCCCTCCCTCCCACCCTCCCTATCCCACCCCTCTAGGTGGTCACAAACCACCTAGCTAATCTCCCTGTGCTTTGCGTCTGCTTCTCACTAGCTATCTATTTTACGTTTGGTAGTGTATATATGTCCACGCCACTCTTTGACTGTCACAGCTTACCCTTCCCCCTCCCCATATCCTCAAGTCCATGCTCTAGTAGGTCTGTGTCTTTTTTTTTTTTTTTTTTTGTGGTACGCAGGCCTCTCACTGCTGTGGCCTCTCCCGTTGCGGAGCACAGGCTCCAGACGCACAGGCCCCGGACGCACAGGCCCAGCGGCCATGGCCCACGGGCCCAGCCGCTCCGTGGCATGTGGGATCCTCCCGGACCGGGGTACGAACCCATATCCCCTGCACCGGCAGGTGGACCCTCAACCACTGCGCCACCAGGGAAGCCCAGGTCTGTGTCTTTATTCCCGTCTTGCCCCCAGTTACTTCAGGACACAAAGCATTTTAAATACTTCTACATGAAAAAGATAATCTCTTTAAAATTTAGTAAACCTATAAAATTTGTAGGGACACTCCTTTAAATGAAATATTTTTTTCACTTCTAGTTATACAATGACTATCATGGAAGCAGTAACCTTATTCCACTTAATTAAAACTGGTGACCCTTTATCAATTACACACAGCTGTACCTGAGACTATTGGGATTAATATTAGTTTGGAATCAGTAGCATTATAGTAAAATCCCCGAGAACAGGGATTATGCATTAAATTTTATGCTAGAACTTTTGCTAACTAAATTAGTGCTAAAATGTAAGTGATAAAGTTAATTGTGAAGTATGCAAAATTTCCTTTCTTCTCTTTATTTGGAACTTTAATTCCCATCCCTAGGCTTTCAGCTAGGATTCGTTTTGCAGTACTTTTTCACTCTGTAGTATTTTAGATGCACCAATAAGATGTTAGTTACCAAATGCTAACCTTCCTGTCTCAGTAAATGCTATTTTGGATGCAAGTAACAAAATCCTACTCAAATTATGTAGGAAAAATGAAGAGAGTTGATTTTATGGTTATAGAAGTATCTCGCTGGAACTAAAGTACCCCCAATCCATCAGGAGATAATTTCTCCATTTTTCCCATCTCTGAGGCTACCTGATCTCCCATTTTTGCCTCTCTGCTCATCTGTTCCATTATCATCTATCTGCAGAGTAGCTTTCTCCACTTTTCTGTACATAGGTAGGACTGTGACTAACTAATGGCCCCTGAGTTTATTTATCCACATTTCTAGGAACCAGCAAAGACTATAATTTCTGGGCCCAGTTTGCTTAGTTGCCGTAGTATCGAAATCAGCGATAGCCAAGGGGTAAGGTGACATAGCAGACATCTGGCCCAGAGCTTCCTATATTTATTTGAACACAGAACACTACCCACCCCCAGTCCCTGGCTCTGGGTAAGGGTGTTGTGGGGTATAGCCGTTTATATCCTTCAAAAGAGAATTCCTCAAGATAGCAGTTTGGGATGTTCTGATCTATCTTACTCCTTGAATTTTAGGGAGAGGCAAACATAGACCTAAAGAGATAAAATAACTTGTTTAGGGGCTTCCCTGGTGGCGCAGTGGTTGAGAGTCCGCCTGCTGATGCAGGGGACATGGGTTCGTGCCCCGGTCCGGGAGGATCCCACATGCCGCGGAGCGGCTGGGCCCGTGAGCCATGGCCGCTGAGCCTGCGCATCCAGAGCCTATGCGTCCGGAGCCTGTGCTCTGCAACGGGAGAGGCCACGACAGTGAGAAGCCCGCCTACCACAAAAAATAAAAAAATAAATAACTTGCTTAAATTATCAAGATAATGGCAGAGTAGGGATTATGAGTAATGATTATTATTCAGTAATTAGTATGATTAGGGCTGAGTAATTTGACATGTTATACCTTCAATCCAACCTTGATACCAATAAAAGTATAATGGCTACCTGCGCCGAAAGTGAAGGTTGAAAGTTGACTATTTCCTTCCCCCCTCCTCAGCTAGTTGACAAGTTAAGGCTTTTTATCACAAGCAAGGCTATACTAGTGTCCTAGGGCTGCCATCACAGTTTCCACAAACTTGGTGGCTTAAAGCAAAAGAAACTTATTTTCTCACAGTTCTGGAAGCCAGAAGTTGGAAATCAAGGTGTCCGCAAGGCAGTGCCCCCTCTGAAGGTTCTAGGGGCAAAGCCTCCCTTGCCTCTTCCAGCTTCTGGTGGCTCCAGGTGTTCTTTGGCTTGTGACCACCCAACTCCAATCTCTGCCTCAGTTTTTACCTGGCCTTCTCCTCTGTGTCTTCTCCTCTGTTTCTTTTAAGGATGCTTATCATTGGCTTTAGGACCCACCAAAGATAATCCACAGATCCTTAATTTAATTACATCTGCAAAGACCCTTTTGTCCAAATAAGCTCACATTCACAGGTTGCAGGGGTGAGGATATGAACATATCTCTTGGGGGCCACCATTCATACCACTACAAAGACCTTATGAGGTACCATATGGTACTTAAAAACATCAAGAGGGTGGCAAAAGGGAAGGGATGAAAGGGTAATGATTTGGTATTTTTCTTCTCAAAAATAAAGGATGCAGAATGGAGGAAGAAAATGTAGTAGAATTTCAAGAAAATACAGTATCCTATTTTCCAGGATATAAAATTTACATTCCTAGATATTTACTAATTCATTAATTAATCTAACATTTGGGCCATGTTTTTCAACCTATCACACAAGTATGGTGCTGTTTTTTGTTTGTAAAAAAATTTTCCTGACAAAAAAATTGTTTGATTGTATGAGAGACAATTCACATCATATGAATTTTGCTACACCATCATAAAAAATCATTCTTTGAAAGGGCTTCATCAGTTTTCCCCTAGTGCTTCTCAATCCTTTGGTATTTAAATCACTCCTTTTGGAAGAAACTATTGTGTCCTAGAGACACCAGTGTTAAACTGAAGTTAGTGCAGGCTAACATTTTTAGAGGTCAGTTCATTAGTGAATATTTTTATCTTATAACGACTCTTGCTTTTCTCCACAAAGTTGTATCTATAGAGATTGAATATTCTGATAAAAGAACTTCCATTAACAAATGAGAATGTGTTAAACAAGTAAAGGGAACAGGAATTGCTCTGTTTGCTCTGGGGTGGAGTCAACTTGAGCTGGGGCAGATGAAGGGGGCATGATACTGTTTACAGTTACTTATACAGTACCTCACACTTTTTAAGCTAAATCAAATGGTAAGACTCATATGGCAAGAAGGATAAGATTTATTTTAATTATGCGAAAGGAGAAAGTCTTAGAAGAAGTTGAAATTACAGAGAGCCAATCTTCTTCCCACTGTGAAGAAAGGGTTTCTGACAGAATTGTCCATAAACGGAAAGGATCATCATGCAGAATAGTAAAGCAGCCACCATTAGAAATTTTTCAACCCGAGGCCAATGACTCTGGTATACATTATCAGTGTCCTTCCGTTGATTTGGGGAATGAGAGAGTATAGGGTGGAGAGGCTGTTGGTTTAAAACTCTATAACCTTTGAATGAAGACAATGTGCCCTAGACTAGATCAGTTCAAGCCTGGAAAAAGAGATTGTCTATCCTCTCCCTGATGTAGCTTCTAAATCAGCCCTGTTCAATAGAAATATGGTATGAAATCATAATATAATTAAGATTCTTCTAGTAGTCACATTAAAAAAGTACAAAGAAACAGATCAAATTAGTGTTCATAATATATTTGATTTAACCTGATGTATTTAAAATAGTATTACTTAAACATGGAATCGATATTAAAAAATCATCAGATAGTCTACATTATTCTTTCACAACAGGTCTTTGAAATCCAGTAGATATTTACATTTATGGACTAACCACATTTCAAGTGCTCCACAGCCACACGTGGCTACTGGCTACCATGTTGAACAGCACAGTTCTTGAATTTGCTGTTAATGAAATCACAAATCAGATTTCTGGGAGTTGGAAAAAACTTCATAAATGCATAAAAATGGGTCTAAAATCTAGGTTTCCTGGAATACTGGAAGAATGCAAGTGTTGGGAAAACACTTCTGATTCACACTTACTTGGGTGACTATTCTCATAATTTCCCCGCTTTCTTACGAAAACCTAATACTAAGTAAAGTAAATAACTTGGCAAACCACTAAGTTTTCTTATCAACTTCCAACAGGATCCACCCTCCAAAAGTGAAACAGTAAATAATAGCCCTCTAGTACTTTTATGTTAATCCTACTATATTTAATTCTTTTATTCCAGGAGCGACTGCAATTACTGATAATATAGCTTTTACTGTTTACTAGCTGTCTCTTCTCCCCACGGGATTTAAGTACTCTCAAGGGAAGCTGTCTCGCAGTATTTCTAGTAACACACCATCTCTATGCATCTTATACACATGAGACAGGATAAGGAAAGTCATAAAGATAAGCTGGGCTACCTCTGTAACCAAACTTTCTCCAAGGTTCAGTCAAAATAATGTTTTTTAACACCTCTCCCAGGAGACTCTATTATTTATTTACAGTATTCGGGGATTTGACAGATAAACTATATATAATAAGCAAAATTAAAAGTAAAACAGGATTTTCCAGAGTTATCCTGTTTTAGTTTTTAATCTAAAAAACTCATACTTGGGGCTTCCCTGGTGGTTGAGAGTCCGCCTGCCGATGCAGGGGACACGGGTTCGTGCCCCGGTCCGGGAAGATCCCACATGCCGCGGAGCGGCTGGGCCCGTGAGCCATGGCCGCTGAGCCTGCGCGTCCGGAGCCTGTGCTCCGCAACGGGAGAGGACACAGCAGTGAGAGGCCCGCGTACCGCAAAAACAAACAAACAAAAACCCTCATACTTGCATCTGTAAGTATAATCATGACTGTAAGAACACCAAAGCGAGAGTTTGGCACAGACTGCCAAGTGTCTCCCAATATTTGTTATCCTCCTCTCCTGTCCAGTAACAGAATCTCCTGAGTTTAAGCTTGGCACATGGCTGCTCAGTTAGAGGCTAAAAATCTCAGCCTTCCTTGCAGCTCTGTGTGACCAATTGAATAACTCCTTTCCAATGAGATGTGAGCCTAGGTGGTGTGTGCACCTTCCTGGTCACATTCCTTTATGAAGGAAACTGCTTGCCCTCCTCTCTCTCTTTCCCTTCAGGGGAGCTGGAAGGTTTATATGATGCTGGTGAACCAGTTTCTACTGTTGAGATGCCTACCAGGGGACAGAATAGCATCCTGAGTTCCTGAATGACTTCGTGGAGTAGAATTGTCTATCAGGCCTGAATCACGCATCTGCTTCTGAATATTACCTGGGAGAGAAACAACTTTCTATCTTGTATAAATCACTGTATCTGGCATCTCTTTCTTGCAGTCCCTTGGCTTATATCATAATTAATAAAAGGGTTTACCATCAGCACCACTATCATTTGAACTGTGTTCAAAACTTTTGTCTATTTTTAAATTAATTATTTTTGGCTTTGTTGGGTCTTTGTTCCTGCGTACGGGTTTACTCTAGTTGCGGCGAGCGGGGGCTACTCTTCTTTGTGGCGCGCGGGCTTCTCATTGCGGTGGCTTCTCTTGTTGTGGAGCACGGGCTCTAGGTGCGCGGGCTACAGTAGTTGTGGCTCGTGGGCTCTAGAGCGCAGGCTCAGTAGTTGTGGCGCACGGGCTTGGTTGTTCCGCGGCATGTGGGATCTTCCCGGACCAGGGCTCGAACCTGTGTCCCCTGCATTGGCAGGCAGATTCTTAAACACTGTGCCACCAGGGAAGCCCTTGTCTATTATTTTTAACCATCTTTATACTATATGAGACTACATCCTTAAAAGACATAGGGACTTTTTTTTTCTTTTAGCTTATAAGAAAGGCTTCTATGACTACTTGCTTGTGGGGGGTGGGCGACTCTTAGTATTAAATGATACTATACAGTGTTTATGAAATCTTTATAAACTTAAAAGGGTTGCAAATAAAAAGTCAGGATGTTAATCTCAAGCGAACAATCCACAATAGTAGTGGGTTAATGGTATTTCTGCAAACATTTTAGCCAGCTAATGTTTGTAGCCCACCTCCCAGGTGACATAATCCAGTCGACGTGCACTTGCTTCCAGAATAATCAGTTTTTCAGGCACTGTAGTATAGCAAGAGGGACAATGAAGTATACAGAGACATTGTCTTTTCATTCACTTCATAGAAGGGGCTGTTTACTAAACAGCTTTAGAGCCAACTGGAGCTGGCTCTAGTTATTTGGGAGATTGATTCAGTTCACCACTTAAAAGAGACTTTATAAAGTGGCCTCATAAGATCTTAACTGTCTAAGTTCTTATATGTTTCATGTGTTAACGTGACAGCAAACCTAATTAAACCTGCCATTGGCATATCACTCTATTAATTTTTCTTTCACCCCTCTCAAATGATTTAATGGATATAATTTTTCTGTCAACATTTACTGAGTATCCACTGCGTACAGAACACTCCTGAGGGAATTGGCAAGAAAGATAAGAACCTTTCTGTCCTTATCTCATTTGACCTTTCTGCCACATGGGACACTATTGACCACTCCCTCCATGAAACTTTCTCATCCTTTGACTTCTGTGACTCTTTCCAAATTTTATGATCTTTTCTTTGCTGTTCTTCCACTTCTTAAATGTTGGAGATCACTGCTGTTTCTTCCTGAACCTTTTCTTTTCACCCTTCATTCTTAGCCTTTTTGGAGTCACAAATTCCTTGGAGAATGTGATGACATATGTCCTGTGGGGAGGGCTTGTTGCATATAATTTTAGGATTACATGGACATCCTGAAGCACCAGGTGACTCCCTGTGGTCCTTACCCCTCAGGTGAAGAACTACTTTTCCATGGCTTGAACTACTACCTATGGTGCTTGATGACTCTCAAATCTTTTATATTTAGATGGGCTCTCTCCAGACCCAGACATCCAGCTTCTTAATGCATTCCTTCACTTGGATGTCAAATAGGTACCTTAAACTCAAACTCAGCATGTCCCATTTGAACTTACCATCTGTCACTCTCTCCCCAGTTGCCCCCATCCTATGGTTTCCGTTTTGGTGAGTGGCACCACCATCCAAAAATTGCTCAAGTTGTAAAGAAATAAAAGCATCAACCCTGATTACTACCTCTGAAAAAGAGTTTGTCAAATGACTAAAAGAATGGAAAGATGGATCAAGTATGATGAAGACAACAGAGGATAACTATTGAGCATGATATAATGAGACTTATGTTCAACTGTACAAATGAGTGCTAAAGGCTGGCTTAATTAAGCAAAGTCTTCAACCAAATGAATATGTATTTATTAAGCACCTATTAGGGCGAGGCACTGACTTCATTAAGGATTAGACTTTAACAATATTTTCAAGGAAATGAGGAGTATGGTTTGTCAGAAAAGAGTAATCTCAGTATTTCAAATGAGATAAATATTATTTACTTAAATCCAATTAATCTTACCTCATGACCAAGAACTGCTAAATTACTAACAGCTTCTTTAGGTCCTTATTATGATACTTTCACAGATTTCATCATAGTTTGCATATAGCAGCTATGACAATGGATACTCAAGGAAATGGGACACTCTTTGGAGTTTAAGATCATTAGATTGGGCAGCTTTGCCTCCCTGAACTCCCTTAGCTCTTTATTTGCCCTTCTCTGATAGCACTTATTTTCTGTTTCATTTTATAATGCTTTGTGGGCATCTCTTATCTCTCTTAGACAGGCCCCCCTGGCACCGCTCTGCCCAAAGACTCTGTGCTTACCCAATTTTGTGTCTTATATCTGGAAGGCGAACAGAAAATATTGAGTCAATGAGTGTTTTTCAATGTAAAAAACCCATTTAAAGATAATATCAAATGTCCTATAAGTCAAGGAAATTGTGTTACAATTGGTGTTATAAAGTTTGTCATGTTTTCCAATATGACAGCTGCATGTGGAACAATTAAGCAAGTTACAGATGTTTGTTTTAGTACTTTAAGGCAGCGGGGAACATGCTAACCCATTTTAGAAAGTTTGTCATGAAGCAAGGAATTGGCTGGTTGAACGCCACCTCCAGGCCCAGACTGCATGCCTTTGAAACCTGGCTTTGCCATTCAGTGGCTGGGAGGCTGAGGGCCTCTTGGTGTCTCACTTTCCTCATCTGGAAAATGAAAATCGTAATAGTACTTACTTCACAGAATTGTTAAAAGGACAAAAAATGATGTATACACACAATGCACACAGAATGGTGTTCAAATTCATTAGACACTAGCCATAATTTTCTTACAGTCCCAACAAGAAGAAAGGGGGGGATCATGATCACGTTATTAGATTAGGAAAGAATGAGATTTTCTTCTTTGGAAATATGATATAGACAAGATCTGTCCTATCTTCCAAGCTCGAAACACTCCCAGGACCTCCGCCTTGACCATGACACCACAAATGCCTAGTGGGTATTTTTAAGATGTAGGTAAGAGTTGAAACACATTTTATTATCAATCAAATAGGTGTAAATTTCACACAAACCATGTTCTATCCTTTTTAGCATTCCCTACTCAAAAGACTCAAAAAAAAAAAAAAAAAAAAACTCATTTCCCCTCCAAGACCAAGGTAACAGATTTTACTGTGTGGTTGTTCCCTTCCCTTCTCCCATCTTCCCCACCCTTTACCCCAAAAAGCTTCCTAGAATTTAAAGAAAGAGGCTGGATCTAACCAACGGCACAATGCAAAGAATTAATCAGTGAATCCCAAGTTGTCTAGTTGGTCTTGTTGGCCTTCTAGAATGTTCTCCATCTGCCATTGCTGCCAGCCCACTGTTGGCAAGACTTCAGGCAATATCAGAGGTGGGAAGAGGGTGTGGCTGCAGCTTAACCTTAGTGCAGAAGCTACAAAGAATAGTACACTTCAGAGAGGGGACCATTAGAAACACTGAAACAATAGCCTCTGATAGTCAACCCAGTCATGGGATGATGAGTGACAGAGGGCTGCCTTTGCCTCACACAAGAGCGCTTCCCAGTTCTGGAGGCCCGCTCACTATGGGATCACGTGGTGATGTGTCTCTGCCATGGGGAACCCACTGATGAGCAAAGGCCAGCATTTCTCAACCCATATACATCCACAGATGGCTGTATTTATCTTGTAAGAAAAGGTCATGGCAGGGTAAGGAATTTTAGTATTGCTTAGAGAAGGAATGCTCTGAGACAATTTTCAAGGAATCCTAGAGAAGTGCTTTCTAGTTCCCACAACTGAGGTAAATCTAATTCTATACCGAAGATGTGCGTGCGTGCGCGCACACGCGCGCGCGCGCGCGCGTGTGTGTGTGTGTGTGCGTGTGTGTTTTGAGGTATAACTGACACATAGCATTAGTTTCAAGTGACAATGTAATGCTTCAATATTTGTATATATTGCAAAATGACCACCACAATAAGTCTAGTTAACATCTGTCACCACAGTTACAAAATTTTTCCTTGTGATGAGAACTTTTAAGATCACTCCCTTAGCAACTTTCAAATATGGATTACAGTATTATTGACTACAGTCATGTTGTACATTACATCCCCATGACATTGATTTTATAACTGAAAGTTTGTAACCAAAGGTATGATTTTTATATTATACCTAAGGTGGTAAAAATTGGGTGCAATTTTTTTCTCTTTTAGTAAGGATAAATGGAAACAGACAAAACAGACACCGAATTTAATCAATATGAATGTTCTTGGGCAAACACGGTTGAAAATATAGCTTAACTTCAATAATGGTCTTATTCTTTTTCCCATAATTTTCATCGCATTTTATAATCAGTTACTTCAGTCTGTCCAATTTCTTGGTGACTCATTATTACATCTTTCTTAATAAAGGAGGAGACTTATATTTCCTGTTAGCAGGATTTTCTTTTCCTGAATTTGTGCCACCTAATTATACTGTTTTTTCTCCCTTTTATTCAAAATAGCCTGATGGGGCAAGAAAAAGCCAGGCCAGGAGCACTTGCTTGGTGTGTTCATACATCTGAGAGAATCTGATATAGTTGGGGAATGGAGATCCCTAGATTTTGAAGGCCATGTAATATAGTTTGGATGATTATATGTTATTATTTAAACTGGGACAGTTTTGAAAATGAAAGGGGGCACTAATCGGATAGGATAATATTGTAAATCAAGACTGTCACAGGCAAACCAGAATTTAGGGTCATCCTAATATGGTAGAAATGGTCTGGACTTATATCCAAATCTTGACTGTACCATTTCCCTGCTTTTGACCTGTGCAAAGTGATATAACCTCTCTGAACTTCATTTTCTACATCAGTAAAACAAGGATAATAATTCTCATGTGGTCAGGGCAGGGGCATGTACCTGGCGTACTATATATCCTTTGTAAATATTATCATAATGATGTCTGCCTGTATATCTAAAATTCTTTACCATAGGCAGTATGATATTATGAATGGATTAAATTGCACTTGAGGTGCAGTCAGCTGCCCCATCACAAATCCCCGCTCCTGGATGGCAGCCAGAGATCTCATCAGGGAGACTCCCTGTAGAGGTGGGTACTACAAGTACATTTCTCCATCTTATCTCTATTAACATCAAAGATCATTTTATTTAATATAACAAATGTCAAAAATGAATTTTCATTGTTGAAATTAATGGTTAGTCATCATAATGAATGTTAGAAATAGTCTCTCATTGATAGAATTTGTGATTTCCAAGATATACGGACTAGCTAAAATATTTTAGAGGTACTCCCACCCTGGCATGAACAAGTTGTAAAAAGCTGGATCATTAGAAATGGTGTGGGGGATGAAGGGATTCCTTGATGCTTACTAAAAGGATGATAGAATCCTGGCTCTGGAATATTGTTCATATGCCCCCAGTGAATCTTTCATGCAAGGTCATGATTACAGAATCCAAAAGGACCAACACCTGGCATTTCATCAGACTCACAGAACAGGTGGTATATGTTAACTTGTCTCTGCTTGCTAAACAAATGTTTAACAAATGTCTGTATGACAGAAACTGGCCTAAGACTTGGTTTAATTATAAACTGGTTATGAGGTTGTCAGATCAAACAAACAGGTTGTCAAAATCCTGATTCCTGTATTTTGGTTGCTATCACTATCTACCAACAATAAGCCGGCAGTTTTGCATAATTAAATTATTTGCAAGTTATTTGCTCCTTCTTAACCACTGACCACTAATGTGATTCCACAGCTAAAACTTCAGCCTATCTCTGTTGGCCATATGGAATGAAAAAACAAAACAAAACGAAAAACTGAGTCTTAGAGAAACTGACGTGCATAGAATGGTAAATGGCAGATCCAGGTCGAGAACTCAAGTCATGTGATTTGAAGTTCAATGCTCAGCAGTGGGCACAAAACAAATGTGTGTGTGTGTGTGTGTGTGTGTGTGTGTGTGTGTGACACACACATCCATGTCAGATGAAGAGAAGGAATAGGAAGGAAAGGGAAGTGACGTGAGGGGACATGGAGAAAAACCAGAAAAAAATTAGACATTAGAATGCGGTGCCCTGGGACCCCAAAGAGGGTGCTAAAATTGAGTTTAAGCCCCCAAAGACGGGATAGGAAAGCTCTGAAGATATTTGTTCAAGAACTAGTTCTATAAATAATAATAGAGTCCGTTAGAAAACAAACTTATGGTTACCAAAGAGGAAAGATGGAGGTGAGGGATAAATTAGGAGTTTGGGATTAACATATACACACTACTATAAATAAAATACATAATCAACAAGGACCTACAGTATAGCACACGGAACTCTACTCAATACTCTGTAATAACCTATAATGGAAAAGAATCTGAAAAAGAATAGATACGTGTGTATGTATAACTGAATCACTTTGCTGTACACCTGAAGCTAACACAACATTGTAAATCAACTATACTCCAATATAAAATAAATTTTTTTTTTAATTACAAATTCCATTAATCTTCAGCCGTGGACTAAGAATAGTTCATTTGCGCCCTTGAATCCTACTCTGAAAATGGCAAATTTTCTACTGCATAATAATGAGAATATCAATAGCTATTATTTATTGAGCTCTTTCAGACTGTGCTAAATATTTTACACACATCATCTTAACATCTTCACAACACCCCGATAATGAAGGTATTACAACAATTAAACAGTTAAATCCTCCTAAAAAATGCGGGGGTAGGTACTATTATTCCCATTTTACAAATAAGGAAATGAAGGCACAAAAAGTTGTGTAATTTGCATATGATAACATGGCTAATAAGCAGCAGAGCTGGCTCAGAGTCACCATTAAGCTACCAATGCAAGCTGTGCAGAATGTTGTTGAATGGTACTGACTTAAAACCTTGTGGCCAGACTAACACGTGAAGTAGAAACTAAATTGGTAGTACAAAACGTGGACTTAGGAGAGGGGCCAGAGGCAAGATGCACTTGCTTGTGAAGAGCCATGTGACTTGGAGTTGTTTCTGATACATGAAGTACATGAAAAATGGCTACAGAATGAGAGACACAACCACAAGGGTGAGATCAACCTTAAACATGCCGTGGGAGAAAAACCTTCTTGCCTGAGAGAGCTGGTGCAGGTGCCACTGAGAGAAGCGAGATAATAATCTAAAGCTGAAGCAATGTGGAAGATCTCAACTCTGACGGAGAGGCGGAAAAAGCCCTGGGGACGTCTCTGGGGGCAGTGAATCATTCAAATTTCCCATTCTCTTTCTTGGAATTTAGAAACCTCAGTCAGAGAGCCAATAATGGAGTCAGGCCACAACATTCACCAAGTACCTTTTTCATGAAGTACTCTTTGGTTGTAAATGTAGAATAAGTACTGTCTTCATTTATTTAACGTTTGCAAGACTGAGTTCTCAGGAAGAAAAATGTTCTTGTAAATTCCATACATTCTCAAATTAACAGGAAAAGCAATTTGAAGAATGACAAAATCACCACTCCCAAATTCTACACTGGAGTTTTAGGAGTAATTAGATCTGTCATACTAAAGAATTCAAGTCATTTAGGACCTGCTGCTATCGGTCAGTCTCACACAGCTGGTCGCAGCCTCCTGGGACAATTTCTCAGCCATAATATTAAAGTGGAGACTCTCCTTTAGGTGTGTGAATCCATATGATTCTAACCAGGGCACCAACCCCTCCCTACTTCCTGATTCTAACCAGGGCTTCAACCCCTCCCTATTTCCTGATTCACCCAGGCAAGCAAGTAATGAGAACACCAGGTGAGCATACATATTTACATAAGCTGCAAGGCTGTGCAAACAAACTCTTATCCAATTAAAGGGCTTTTTATAAATGGCTCTTATTTCCTACCATTTTTAAGGGGCTTAATGCATCTAAAATCTCTTCCATAGTCTTTAAAAGTCCTTATCCCTATTCTCCTTAATGCTTTCCACCAGTGTTTTTCCTGTATAACACACCAAAGTCTCTCGTTTAACTCCTATATGCATTTTTTTAAAACATCTTTATTGGGGTATAATTGCTTTACAGTGTGGTGTTAGTTTCTGCTGTACAACAAAGTGAACCAGCTATATGCATACGTATATCCCCATATCCCCTCCCTCTTGCGTCTCCCTCCCACCCTCCCTATCCCACCCCTCTAAGTGGTTGCAAAGCACCAAGCTGATCACCCTGTGCCATGCAGCTGCTTCCCACTAGCTATCTATTTTACATTTGGTAGTATATATATATGTCCATGCCACTCTCTCACTTTGTCACAGCTTACCCTTCCCCCTCCCCATGTCAAGTCCATTCTCTATGTCTGTGTCTTTACTCCTGTCCTGACCCTAGGTTCATAAGAATCATTTGTTTTTAGATTCCATATATCTGTGTTAGCATACGGTATTTATTTTTCTCTTTCTGACTTACTTCACTCTGTATGACAGATTCTAGCTCCATCCACCTCACTACAAAGAACTCAATTTCCTTTCTTTTTATGGCTGAGTAATATCCCATTGTATATATACGCCACACCTTCTTTATCCATTCATCTGTCGATGGACACTTAGCTTGCTTCCATGTCCTGGCTATTGTAAACAGTGCTGCAATGAACATTGTGGTACGTGACTCTTTTTGAATTATGGTTTTCTCAGGGTATATGCCCAGTAGTGGGATTGCTGGTCATATGGTAGTTCTATTTTAAGTTTTTTAAGGAAACTCTATACTGTTCTCCATAGTGGCTGCATCAATTATATTCCCACCAACAGTGCAAGAGGGTTCCCTTTTCTCCACACCCTCTCCAGCATTTATTGTTTGTAGATTTCCTGATGATGGCCATTCTGACCAGTGTGAGGTGATACATTGTAGTTTTCATTTGCATTTCTCAAATGATTAGTGATGTTGAGCATCTTTTCATGTGTTTGTTGGCAATCTGTATAGCTTCTTTGGAGAAATGTCTATTTAGGCCTTCTGCCCATTTTTGGATTGGGTTTTTTTTTGATATTGAGCTGCATGAGCTGCTTGTATATTTTGGAGGTTAATCCTTTGTCAGTTGCTTCATTTGCAAATATTTTCTCTCATTCTGAGGTTTGTCTTTTTAATGGTTTCCTTTGCTGTGCAAAAGCTTTTAAGTTTCATTAGGTCCCATTTATTTATTTTTATTTCCATTTCTCTAGGAGGTGGGTCAAAAAGGATCTTGCTGTGATTTATGTCATAGGGTGTTCTGCCTATGTTTTCCTCTTAGAATTTTAGTGTCTGGCCTTACATTTAGGTCTTTAATCCATTTGGAGTTTTTGTTTGTTTGTTTGTTTTTTTGCAGTACGCGGGCCTCTCACTGTTGTGGCCTCTCCCGTTGCGGAGCACAGGCTCCAGACACACAGGCTCAGCGGCCATGGCTCACGCGCCCAGCCGCTCCGCGGCATGTGGGATCTTCCTGGACCGGGACACGAACCTGTGTCCCCTGCATCGGCAGGCGGACTCTCAACCACTGTGCCGCCAGGGAGACCCCTGGAGTTTATTTTTGTGTATGGTGTTAGGAGTGTTCTAATTTCATTCTTTTACATGTAGCTGTCCAGTTTTCCCAGCACCACTTATCGAAGAGGCTGTCTTTTCTCCATTGTATACTCTTGCCTCCTTTATCAAAGATAAGGTGACCATATGTGTGTGGGTTTATCTCTGGCCTTTCTATCCTGTTCCATTGATCTATATTTCTGTTTTTGTGCCAGTACCATACTGGCTTGATTACTGTAGCTTTGTAGTATAGTCTGAAGCCCAGGAGCCTGATTCCTCCAGCTCCATTTTCTTTCTCAAGATTGTTTTGGCTATTCGGGGTCTTTTGTGTTTCCATACAACTTGTGAAATTTTTTGTTCTACTTCTGTGAAAAATGCCATTGGTAGCTTGATAGGGATTGCACTGAATCTGTAGATTGCTTTGGGTAGTAGAGTCATTTTCACAATGTTGATTCTTCCAATCCAAGAACATGGTATATCTCTCCATCTGTTTGTATCTTCTTTCTTTCATCAGTGTCTTATAATTTTCTGCATACAGGTCTTTTGTCTCCTTAGGTAGGTTTATTCCTAGGTATTTTCTTCTTTTCGTTGCAATGGTAAATGGGAGTGTTTCCTTCATTTCTCTTTCAGATTTTTCATCTTTAGTGTATAGGAATGCAAGAGATTTCTGTGCATTAATTTTGTATCCTGCTATTCTACCAAATTCATTGATTAGCTCTAGTAGTTTTCTGGTAACATCTTTAGGATTCTCTATGTATAGTATCATGTCATCTGCAAACAGTGACAGTTTTACTTCTTCTTTTCCGATTTGGACTCCTTTTATTTCTTTTTCTTCTCTGATTGCTGGGGCTAAAACTTCCAAAGCTATGTTGAATATTAGTGGTGAGAGTGGGCAACCTTGTCTTGTTTCTGATGTTAGTGGCAATGGTTTGTTTTTCACCATTGAGAACAATGTTGGCCATGGGTTTGTCACATATGGCCTTTATTATGTTGAGGTAGGTTCCCTCTATGCCTACTTTCTGGAGAGTTTTTATCATAAACGGGTGTTGAATTTTGTCAAAAGCTTTTTCTGCATCTATTGAGATGATCATATGGTTTTTCTCCTTCAGTTTGTTAATATGGTGTATCACATTGATTGATTTGCATATATTGACGAATCCTTGCATTCCTGGAATAAACCCCACTTGATCATGGTGTATGATCCTTTTAATGTGCTGTTGGATTCTGTTTGCTAGTATTTTGTTGAGGATTTTTGCATCTATGTTCGTCAGAGACATTGGCCTATAGTTTTCTTTTTTTGTGACATCTTTGATTTTGGTATCAGGGTGATGGTGGCCTTGTAGAATGAGTTTGGGAGTGTTCCTCCCTCTGCTATATTTTGGAGGAGTTTGAGAAGGATAGGTGTTAGCTCTTCTCTAAATGTTTGATAGAATTTGCCTGGGAAGCCATCTGGTCCTGGGCTTTTGTTTGTTGGAACATTTTTAATCACAGTTTCAATTTCAGTGCTTGTGATCGGTCTGCTTATATTTTCTATTTCTTCCTGGTTCAGTCTCGGAAGGTTGTGTTTCCTATATGCATTTTATCACTAAGTATATAAGTTCTAAAATACTGTGTGTAGGTTTTGAAATAATGAATGTCAAACTTTCCTGGTGTTCACAAATTGCCAGTTAGCTAAGAATTTCTATTATTTCCAGTAAGGGGTTTAAATGGGTTCTTTTTTGAAATGCACTTTGTGAATATATTTTTATTTCACTTCCACAGGCTCCACTTTAGATACGTTAACTTGCAATGCTTTTTAGGCCACAGCTTTTATCCTTATGGTTTTGCAGAGATTAGTGAAAAATGGACTCAACCATTGGCTAGAAATTGAATTTCAGTAAGAGAGAAAAAGATGCTTATTATTTAGCAAGTCAACAAAGAATATGTTCTGTGTTATCATTATACACCTTTAAAGTGCAGTGTTAGCTTAAAAACAAATAAGCCAAGGGAAAAAAAAAATCCCAGAAAATGCTACACATTAAAAGCCAGTACTTTTTCTTTTTGAGAACATTGTTTCTCAGTGACAGTTACTAGTCAATATTGACTTCTTATAAAGGATTGGAACATCAGGAAGGCAAAGAAAATTGACCACATTTCAATATAATTGAAGGTCGCTGACTGTTTTTCTATTTTCTTTGTTCCTAGTTTTCAAATTCTGAATGATTCGTGTTGACCTTTAGCTTGCCATGTTCTCTGTGCCAGAGCCAAGAACAATTCACAGGTATTATTTACTTAGCTAACTTCATCATTAAAGCTGCCAAAGAGGATCCAGGATGGAACCAACATAGGGTTGCAGGTCTGTACAAAGGATAAAATGAAATATTGTACAGAAGTGACCTCATGTGTTTTCACAGCCTCCATGTAAGTAGATAAGAACTATTATTCCTACTTTATAGATACGGAAACTGAAGGGATAAGGAAACAGGTAAGTATACCCAACATTTATTGAGCATGTGTAATATGAGAGGCACAGTGCTGAGTTTTGGAACATACATATAAATAAGGTAAGGTCAATACCCTCCATGCAGTCACAATGTAGTGGACATGGCTGACTGTGAAAAACACAATAATAAGGACACAGAATACAATGGGAGGATGATGTCTAATGGCTGGAAGGTTTTGGAAGGATTTTGTTGAGGTGGAATCTGAGCAGAGACTTAATGGGTAGTGAGTATTCTACAGACAAAGATGGTGGGACAGCAGAGGGGATGGTAACAGCAAAGGCATAGAAAGGATATAGTATGAGAATCTGTTAGTTTTCTCATAGGACTTGAGTGCAGGGCAGGGGTAGAAGGGAGATAACATGTTCAGAGGATTTGTAGATGTCCTTGAATGCCAACTCTGGTAGCAATGTAGAGAAAAGTTAGGGTGGCAAGGAGATAATTTAGGAGGCTATTGTGATGGTTCAGGGAAGAGGTAATGGAGGCTTGAACTGAAAAGAAGCAGGAGTAGAAAGAAAGGTAGTGATAGCAGAAGTAGAATCTATGTAATTGTCAAGTGATTGGGCATAGACTGTGAAGGAGGAGGATGAGTTGAAGATGATTCTGACATATTGAGTCAGTTAACATTATTATATTTGAGCTTACCCTTGGGCCAGACATAAGGGAATTTCTAGTGGGGAGGTGGAAATGTGGGTCTGGAGATCAGGACAGACACTGAGTTAGAAATCAACCACAGGGATATGATGGTACAAAGAGAAACCAACGAAAAGAAAACCTTAAAATTTTAAGACAGAGAGGGGTAATAAAGGTAGAGGAGTCATTGGTGTCACCTGAATGGTCGGTCTGAGAGGGAAGCAGAGGATGTAAGATGATAGAAATCAAGGAAGAACAGCTGAGCTGCTGAGGGTAAGAGTAAGTGATTTCCTGTGGTCACAGAGGTCACGACCAAGCTCCTAAACTCCGCACCTACCTACTGAATTATTACACAAGAAAAACAGTGTGGTTTTTCAAGAGGATTTTACTCCTCATTTTCCCTCGGCCATCAAAATTAATTGCAAGTACCAATTTTCATTAAACTTTCTTTGCAGCTCACACTAGCTTCCTTACATTGAGCTTTCTAGATGACTATTATTAATCAAGTACGAGGCCCCCCCGTGCCCTCCTTCACTCTTATGGTTACATGCAAGGGCTTCCAAGTCACAGAGGCTGGCTGGAATCTAACCCAGCAGTGTGACGAGGCTCATTACCTAACTTCTCTGGCCTCGGTTTCCTCGTTTGCAAAATGGGGGCGGTGGTACTCACCTATTAGAGTTGAGAAGAGTGCATGAGAGAATGCAAGTAAAACTCTCAGCACATTGCCGTCAAAGGCTCAATTCATTTTTGCTGTTACAGTATTGAAATCTCCCTGAAGGTAGAACACTACTCCAATAGGACTACTTTTCCCTAAGGTGTGCAGCACTGATCTGAGGCCGTCTGAGCCTCATCCTGCCAGCCCTCAGCGAAACGCACACGTAGGAAGAGGAATAAAGAGCTGACGGGCTCTCCGGGACTCGGCAGCCCACGGAGTAGGGCGGCTGGCTGCAGGGAGCCGGAGGAGGAGGGATCGCAGGAACCGCCCGAGCCCCTCGGGGGACCACACGTCACAGGGTGCAGCGCGCCCACCCAGAGTGGAAATTTAGCCCGGTGAAGTCGGATTGCGAGAGAGCCGCGGAGGAAGCAGTGCACGCTGGGAGCGGTAGTTTTCAGGCCTCAAGTTCACGGGTCGGAGGATGGCCGAGGCGAAAGGTCCCTCCCCGGTCCCGCCTTTTGTCCACGTCTCACTTCTCCCAGCCAATGCTCTCTCCTTTCCCCCGGGCCAGCCCCTCTCCTATCCGGCCCCCATTGGCCTTGAGGCTCAGCGTCTTGGGCCCTACCCGGAAGTAGCGTTTGGGGAGGTGGTTTCCTAGACTACGACACCGGAAAGCTGGGGGAGGCGCTCTGGGCTGCTGAGAGCGGAGGGCGGTGGCGGCGGTGGCAGCGCTGGCGCTGGGGACCGGCTCAGTGGCTTCGGGAAGCAGGTCGGCGACGGCGGCCGCTCGCGTTCCTCCGCATCCCGGCCTCGACACGGCTCGCAGCTCCTTTGCCACCGGCGTCCGGCAATGTGTCCCACCGGCCGGGCGTAGCAGCTGCGCGTGCGCGGAACCGCGGGGCCATGAGCGAAGCCGGCGGCGGCCGGGGCTTTGGGTACTCGGTCCCCCAGCGAGCGCCATGGAGCCTGGTGGCGGCGACGGCCGCGCTCTGCCTGGTGTCGGCCACGTCCGTGTGGACGGCGGGGGCCTCGCCCATGAGTAGGGAGGAGAAACAGAAGCTTGGGTAAGGGTGCTTGGAAGCCTGGGGTGGGTTTCCTCGTGAGGCTGACCACGGGCGAGGTGCCTGTCATTGCGACCCGGGCGCCCAGTGGCCTCTCCTGTCGCGATTGGGACGGCTGTTGCCTCGAAAGAACCCTGGCGGGGTGGACAGGGTCCGGGAAAGTGGGGGTCGCCGCCCGCGATGCTACCTCGCGGGACTGTCGGGGTGTCGCCCGGGCCGTGTGTGACACGTGCAGGCTCCTTAAGGCCAGCCGCGGTGTGTCAACGCGGCTGCCATGTCACTGGCCCGTGAAGGGGGCTACACACCGTTTCCCTGCGCGCGAGAGTTCCGAGGTTGCCTTTCATCAGAGACGTGGTTAGATTTCTTGCACAAGTGAGCTCCCAGGTGGGAAATGTTGCTGATCTCACAGCAGTTAAGGAAATCATGTTTACACCTGTTACGGAATAGGGGGCGTTCATTGGAACTTGAACTTTACACATTTTACCATTTCCTTGCAGTGGTTTTTTGCACTGCATTTTCATAGTAGAACAATATTTGATGGTAGTATTCAAAAGCCTCAATTAAATATACCTATTCACTTTACTCAAAGTAGTTTTATCAGTCTTGAAAGTCATAAAATCATCCGTTATATGTACAGCATTTAATTTAGAGTAAGTGTTCCTAATACACACCAGGTCCCACAAATGAATAAGGAAAAAGCCAAGAACCAGTAGAAAATGGGCAAAGGGCGTGAAGAGTTAATTCACACAAGAGGAAATGCAAATGGTCAATAAACATGAAGTTACTCAACCTCATAAATGTGAGAGATGCAGACTAAAACAATGAAATAGCTGGGTGTTTTGCCATCAGGTTGGTAAATACAAAACACAATACATGGATGGAGTACTGACTGGATAGTTGAGGTGTGAGAAGAAACTTGGTGGGAGTGTAAATTGCTGTAATTTATTGACAGTCTCCTAAAATTTAAATTGTATGTATTCTTTGATTCATTAATCCCATCTCAGGGAATCTATCCTACAGAAATAAAAGCACTATTAAAGTAGAGATAGGTGTACAGGGATTTGCATTTTGAAAGAACAGAGCTGTTCCTTGGAGCATCCATATTACGGAATAATATTCAGATACTAAGGAGGAGTTAGGTCGTTGGAAGGCTACCCAGAATATACTCCCAAGGCCAAAAAGATGTAAGCTGTAGAATACTATCTGTAGTATCCCATGTTTAAAAAAAACAAAAAAACGGAGAAGAAATTGCTTAAGCTCAGAAAAACATGGAAAGATGACTACCTCCCAGAGTTACAATGGAGGTGAGGTCAAACCATCAGGTTTTATTTTATCGACATATACAGACTTCCATATTGTTTAAATTGTTGCAAGAGTCTTGTCTTAGTTTTTTTTTTTTTTTTTTTTTTTTGCTGTACGCGGGCCTCTCGCTGTTGTGGCCTCTCCCGCTGCGGAGCACAGGCTCCGGACGCGCAGGCTCAGCGGCCATGGCTCACGGGTCCAGCCGCTCCGCGGCATGTGGGATCTTCCCGGACACGGGCACGAACCCGTGTCCCCTGCATCGGCAGGTGGACTCTCAACCACTGCGCCACCAGGGAAGCCCGTCTTAGTTTTTAAATAAAACAGCAATAAAAGACACTTGTTGGAAAATTTAAAGTGTCAGTTATCAAAACAAAATTACCAGTAAACTCTAATAAAGTGTCTTAAATTTTCTCTTTGTGAATTTAATGTATCACTGATAACTGCTTTACTGAATACCCTACTCTGTGCCAGGCACTTTACATATACTATCTCTGTAATCCTCTCTACTTCTTAATGAGGTGGATGCGATCCCCATTTTGCAGATGAGGAAATTGAGACTCAAGGTTGACTTGTTCAACGTTACAGAGCTAAGTAAATGGTGGAGCCAGTATTCAAACCCGGGTCTGTATGACTTCAGAGCCTGTGCTCACTCCACTCTGCTACACTTCTATAAGACTTGGAGAGAGAAGCTTCAAGTCTGTTAAGGACAGCAAGTATTTTTATTTGATCACGACTCCCGTTTCTCCTTTTTTTGTTAAAAATGTTTGTTTGAAGAAAAGTCATTGGATAACTCATTTTTGACCAAAATAAATTTTTAACTGTAGAGCTCCAACCAAATTGGCTTGAGATTTCAGCTCAAATTTTGAGATCATTTATGAAAGTGAAGTTACAATTATTTAGGCTTGTTAATTTAGATTGCCTTACTCTAGGGTAAGAGTAGAATAAGAGTCTATAGCTACAAACCACAAATACACATTGCTTGACTGCTTTCTCATCCAGGAATTTTCAGGAAACGGAACTATGATTTATTAGGTTTACCTGTACAATTTTTTTTGAAAATCCAAATAATGATTTATGATAAAAAACAGAAAATGCCTATCCCTTTCCCTACCCCCCGCCCAAACTAAACTGATGATAAAGACTGAAATTATCATGAATAGTAATAGCAATTGCTCGGTTGCTTGCAGTTTATAGTTTATGGAATTATTTACCTGGTTATATGTAGTCTTATACTTCCTGGAATTCATTTTTTGTTTTTTAAATGTTACAAAAGTTGTTAATGTTTTTACTTAAAAAATGAAGTATAAAACAGTTCAATTTCTGTAGCATGTTGGCAAGCAATGTAACTATAGAAAAAGCTGATTTATAGATCTAATTTCCAATACATTTTTATCCAGTTGTTGAATAGATATAAAACCTTATAGAAAAAAAAATCTCTGTATAATATAGTAATTATTCTACCATTCTGTATTTAAATGAGTGTTAGGACTTATATGTGTAATTAGGAAAGAGAGAGAGCTCAACTGGATATTAAATACCTCCACTTTGAAGTATTTGTTGTGAAATTTGATGAGCATGTTCTACATAAGTGTAAGGATTGGAAAATAATGTGTCCTTGTTTGCAGTCGTGATTTATTCATAGTCTTGAAGCTTGAATGCTTGCAAAGTTGGGTTCACAAGTTAAAGCTTATGTTACCTGTAATACACGTGTCTAGGCACTACTATTACCAGTTACAGAAATTTACTTCTTGACAATAATTTTGTATTCTGTTTCAGGGGAAGGAAAAAAGAATTTCCATATTCCATTTATTGATATCAGTGCTTGAAGGGAAAATTTAGCTCCTTTTTTTTGTTTGTTTATTAGCTAATTTGAGAGCTCTTTATCACCTGCAATATAATAAAAAAAAAGTCTAGAAGGATTTTTTGAGATACTCTGTAATTTTCTGAGATAACTTGATCCATATTCTATCATACATATAAACATATAAAGAATTAGTGTTTTGGCAAAGTGACTTATCACCTTGTTAATGATTAGGTGTTTTTAAATGATTATTATTTGTAAAAAGTTGTCAGGACTTAGCTTGTTCAGTTCACAAGTTTGAGTGTACTTGATTCTGCTGGTTATTATAGCCAGGATCTGGAAGTAAGTCCTTTTCTGTCTGCTAGCTATATTATTACCAGCATTTCATCATCCATGATTACAATTTTTAAAATGATAATTGCAATATAACCGGAGGTAAAGTAAAAATATACTTTAATATTTAATATTCTCTTAATATTCTCTTCAATTCTTGCCATTAGTGATTGGAACTTTGGGAATAATAGTAAGAATTAATAAAAGATTATTAAAATATTTTTCTTCTGCTAATTATTGAGAGACTTGGCCTTTCCTGGCCATAACATTTTTTGCAGTTTTTCCTATAACCCTCACTCCCCCAGTTTGAGTGTTTAATTGAAAGACTGATTCCTTGGTCCCAATTTTGCAGGTTTTGACTTAGTAAATCTGGTGTGGGGATCAGAAATTTACATTTTACACAGTCATTTTGGGGATTTTGAGAAACAGAGTTAGCCAAAATACACAGATCTCTTTTCGAGGATTAGTTTTCTCATATCAGGGGTGAATATTGTTTATTTGACTTTTGACAGAGTTTTTTAAAGGAGCCAAAGGTACATCATAAAATGTATCTTTTGGAAATACGACAAGCATTAACAGAAATGTGTTAAACTAGGCATTAGTGATCTTATTCATTTAAGGGGAAAGGCAGAGGCTTCATAGAGTATCGTTATTTCATAGCAATACACACACCAACTCCTTTCTTTTGGTAGAATGTATAGTATAAGCAATAAATGGTAACAATTATTTCTTTTGGGTCTCTTCAATATTTTCCCCTCTCAAGACATTTATGTTAAATAATCTTGTTAAGAGGTAATTGTTTTTCATCATCAGATTTTCTTCTCTCTGCATGGCATGTATCATTCAGCAGTTTTCTTAGGAAATATTATAAAATGACTTTTACATAAATTGCTAGAATAGGAAAAGTTTGGCTCATCTCTGCGTGATTCATGAAAGCTTGTCTACTAACATAGGTGTATTTCCTGACCCTTTTTATGTTCCTTCCTAACTAAATTTTTCTTTTGTTTTTTATTGGTATAAGTTTATGAAGGAGCATTAACTTTTTGAAAGACAATAAATAGAATATACTTAACTTTTTCCCATTTCTGCTCTTTTAAAATTAGGAATCAAGTACTGGAAATGTTTGATCATGCTTACGGTAACTACATGGTAAGTAGAAAGCTTATCTTTATATACTATTTATGAGAGCTGATTATTATGTGAGCACAGTCAACTGGGAATTTTAAAACCTGAATTAATAAGTTTTATTTCCTTTAAAAAAATTGTTATTAATTTTTTTAAAGGAAGTTTTTAAAAAATAGTACAAACATAGGCTAACAGAGTATTCCTGATATTGGTTCTTAGAGAACCAATTTATTGAATAGGTAAGAATAAATTGAATTAGATTATGAAACTTTGTATTTAAATAGTTTCCTTTGATGCTATCAACAGTGTTTATTAAATATATAGTTAAGGTGGATGTAAACATGAATAAGATGTTATCTCTGGCCTTAAGGAAAATGATTCTCTTAATTAAAAAAAAAACTATTTACAAAATTACTTTATTCACTCTGAAAAAAACAATTGCTTAAGAGAGTCAAACTGTCACCTAGTTTCTGTCCAAATTATATCCTCACAGTATGCCTTGATTTGAATATATTTTGCTTTCTAGATATGCTGATCCATATTGTTTTAAAATGTCTTAGTGCTCACTTGAGATGAAGTAGCAAGTTCAGTTTTACAAGATGAAAAAGTTCTGGAGACCTGTTGCGCCATGGTGAATATACTTAACGCTGCTAAACTTACACTTAAAGATGGTAAATTTTCTGTTACATGTTTTGAACCACAATTAAAAATTTAATCCCCCTATAGTACAGCGGTAGGAGGTGGGGAAGGACATCTGTAGCTGCTCCCCCGCCCTGGCCACCTCTTGCCACTCAATAAAATGATCTTAAACTGCAAAAACATAGTGCTAATAATTTTTAAAAGATAACTAGCCAGCAAATTTTAGAGTTCAAGACATAATTTTACATGTAAATTTGTGTAATTTTGAAGAGTTTAATCAAATTGTTCTGAGAATTACTTCTTATGCCTTGTTATGTCAGCAGATCTTCTTTTATGATTAAGGCCTATAAAATGTAGTTGGGAAAAGTTTGGCAGAGAACTAACTTTAATTGATTCTGCTTTAAGAATTTTTCAACTGATTCTGAGTCTATTTTTCTGTTACCCAAAAATCTTTATATATTGACATTATCTTTATGAACATGTAAGTACATATGCTTTTATGCATCTTTGTATTTTTTAAACATGTCTTATATTTGATAATTCTTATTCCCTTTTATACTGTACAGTTTTTAAGAGTACATACTGAGTTCTTAAATGTTTTTAGGACATGATGGAGATGAAGTTTCAGGTATTTTTAACCATGTTGAAAACACAGTTTTGAATTCATTTCTCAAGACTCAGCCATTCCCTTAACATTTCTTTCAAAATCATTTATCCCTGGTTAATTCAGTTTGGGCAAAGCATAATTTAACAAACCTAAGCTAGTAGTTTTAAGGCGGCCAAGTGGGTCCAGGATACACCCTCAAACTAAGCCATGTCATAAATGCGTACTTTTCGTTCCAAAGTTGAATGCAGTGGTGTACAGCTGGATTAATTCAATACATCTCACTCTGAATAGGGTCCTCTCTTTGTAAAGCATGGTATCTTTAACATCTTGTTCCTTATTAGGTAAACAGCTGAAAGTTATATCAGTACATTTTTTCCTACTATAGAAATGGGTTTCTGACAGAGCAGCTACCAAGGGCAGCCCTCAGAGGACTTCCTGGTCCAATTCCTATTTATTGGACCCTAACTGGGTAACTTTCTATTATACCTACCTGCCTACAAGATCTAAAAGAGAGGGATTTCAATTCCAAAGACTGGAAACTCCTGGAATTAACACCCCTCTCCATTTTTCCAGTGGAGTCACACCCATCTGCAGTCTACTGCAATATGTATTTTAAAATATTCAACTGTTTTACAACATGAGTGACTCTTGCAATGTACTTGTGCTATGCTCAATTTATGTGAGGTTTGTAACCCAAGATTTAGTCTAGAATTCACACTTCCCCTTTTCAAGTTCTCAACTAACATGAAACAGTTCTAAAATATTAAACAGAGACCAGGTGCCCTGTACTTGTTATATGAAGTCAGCTGAAAATTTTTTCTAGTTCCTATACTCAGAAACACTGTTAGCTTGCTGTAGAGTAAAAGTGTATATAGGTTTTATAGTGAGACGGGTTTGAGTTCAAATCCTATCTCAGCTATTTAGCTTGGACCCTAAACAGATCATTTAATCCCCCTGAGCAGTGTCTTCCTATGTAAAATGGGGATAAATACAAAGGATTATTGTAGATTCTAGGATTTTTGAGAACAAGAGACCATTTTCTTTAATTTTTAATAAATTCATCTTCTGTGCCTGTGCCTAGCTAGCATCATGCCTGGTGCATAAATGTCTTATGTTTTGGTTTTTTGGTTTTGAAAGAACTGAATTGAATTCTTGTGAAGGTGTAATCAGATTTTTTTTTTTGCATTTGATTATTGTGATATATCTTTGCCTTTTAAAATCAAAGAAATCATTTAGTAAATTTTATTAAAAATACAAGTTAATGGTAAATTTGGGGATCTATAACTCTGTTTACTTTGGTGTAGTCAGTTGCCTAGTATGCTAAAATGTAAAATGCCTGGCACATGGTAGGCATTTAATAAATGTTGAAAACTTTTCATTTCTTACTAGTTTTTAAAAATATTTCTCTCCAGTCTAGTATACAATTACAGCAATTCCTTTTAACTTTCTTGGTTCCCGGGAAAACACTGTTATTTTCCAAAGATTAAGAGCAAGAACTCTGGAAATGAAGCAGGACACCCTGAGGTGGCTCTGCCACCTACCAGCTGGGTTACAATGGGAAAGTTACCAAATCTCCCTGAACCTATTTCTTCATCTCTCTAAAATGGTTCACCTGCCTCACAATGTTGTTGTAAGGATTAAACAAGTTAATACAATTAAAGTGCTTAGAACTTGTGTCCAGCAAATAGGAAGCACTGTGTAAGAGTTTACTGCTACCAACTGCTGCTGCTACCATCACTGCTACTAGTAATTCATTCTCTACCTGAGATTGAAATTGCCCTCCTAAAATTTGTCGAGGCTTTAACTCAGAACTCATTCCCCAGATTGTGCATAGAACTTTCTTCAAACACACTCATTCTTTCCTTGTTCTAGGCATGCAGCCTTTGAGCTTTTTTTTTTTTTTAATGACTCCCCAGGTTCTATTAATGCTGTTTTTCAATAACAATGCCCTGCCAGCCTTAGGTAGATTACTGCATCTCTACCATCTCTTGGTGTTACATCCAGGAATTTTCTGATTTTATCAATTAATAGCATAAGTACCGACAATCGTAACAACTGTACTTGACAGATCTCTAGCCCCAATTAGACTGCAGTTTATCCACAATGAATTGCACAGATGGCTTTCTCTTTTCCCCAAATAGCATGAAATTAGATGTTTGTTTTGGCAGTTCTTGAGTGACCTTATTTACCTTAGACCACAGCTACTTTAGGGCTTCTATTAGCATGTTTTTAGTATTTGTACTGAGGTTTGTTTGCAGATTAATTTAGATGACAAAATACATGTATTTAGGCCACCAAATAACCATTTTGGATCTGAGCTCTCTGATCTGATCTTTGTCTTGTAATGTTTTTCCTGTCTACTGTAGATAATTCAATTATTCACTGTTAAAGCAGAAACTACTTTGGTAGAGCCCTAAACATTATAAATAAACTCTAAAATCGTTGGTAAGCACAGTTTCCTTTAACTAGTAGCATCATACCAATAACCACTTTTAAGCTTGATTTTGTGAGTGCACAGATCAGAGAAAGAGATCAGTCTTTATCATTTAAATAAAAGGAACTGTTTTTTTTTTTTTTCTTTTTTTTTTTTTGCGGTACACGGGCCTCTCACTGTTGTGGCCTCTCCCGTTGCGGAGCACAGGCTCCGGACGCGCCGGCTCAGCGGCCATGACTCACGGGCCCAGCCGCTCCGCGGCATGTGGGATCTTCCCGGACCGGGGGCACGAACCCGCGTCCCCTGCATCGGCAGGCGGACTCTGAACCACTGCGCCACCAGGGAAGCCCCAAGGAACTGTTTTAAAATGTAACTTTCTTGTGGATTTCTAGATTTATGTAAGTTTTCTTAGAATTATTTTTTTCTAATTTTATAAAAACATTTTTTATTGTGGTAAAATATACATAACATAAAATTTACCATTTTAACCCTTTTTAAGTGTACAGTCCTATGGCATTAATTACATTCACATTGTTGTGTAAATATCACCATCCATCTCTAGAACTCTTTCATATTTCCTTTTTGAAACTGTGTACCTAATGTTTCTTTTTGATAGTTTCTTCATCAAAAAGAGTACTTCTGTAAATAAAGTAGTTTAGAAGTGATATTAATAGTTGGGAGGAGGGAAGATATAAATGTATGTACATTTTTTTGCATAGACGATTGTAGGACTACCTTTTATTAACCATTGTTCCTTGGCCTCTACTTATAGAACATCCTAAAAATCTGCCAAAATGACTTAAGAAATTCTCTAGTATCCTCTCATAGTTTTTGTTTTTTTAAGTCACACTCTGATACTCCATGTAGGATTTTAATAGAACCAGGTCTTTCTATTTATTTAGGTAGAATTTATAGAGAAAAAGATTTCCAATTTCAAATGCATGGTTCTGAGTCAGACAGTTGTATATAGTTGTTTAACCACCACCACATTTATGATCTAGAACATTTCCATCACCCCAAAAAGCTTCCTCATGCTCCTATGCAGTCAGTTCCTTTTCTCCACCTCTGACCTCTAGCAACCATTGTGATTGGCTCTTTGTCACTAGTTTTCCCTTTTCTAGGATTTCATATCAGTGGCATCTTAAAATATGTATGTAGTGTTTTGGTTCACATTCTTTCCTGTAGCGTGCTGTTTTTGAGATTTGTCCATGTTGTTGGAGATATTGTAGTTCCTATTTATTGCTCAGTAGTATTCGTTGATTTGATAGAACACAGTTTATTTATTCATTCACCAGTTGATAAATATTTAGCTTGTTTCTGGTCTTTGGCTATTACTAAAAGACTGCTGTGAACCTGTGAATGCAAATTTTTATGTGGACATACATTTTCATACTTAGGAATGGGATTGCTAGGTCATATGGGAAGGTTAAGTTTAACTTTTTATAAGAAACTGCCAAACTTTTCTAAAGTGACTGTAACATTTTGCATTCCACACAAGCAATTATAAGAATTTTAGTTGCTCCACACCTTCTCCAACACTATGTATTTTCAGTCTTTTTAATTTTAGCCATTCTAGTGGGTGTGTAGTGGTATTTTGTTGTGATTTTAATTTGATTTTTTTCTGATGACTAATGATGTTGAAAATCTTTCCATGTGCTTAGTAAATCTTTTTTTGGTGAAACATCTGTTCAGATCTCTTGCCATTTTAAAATCAGGTCATTTGTCCTGTTATAACTGAGTCATAAGAGATATATATTTTCTGGATATCAGTCCTTTATCACATATGTGTTTTGCAGGTATTTTCTCCCCGTCTGTACTTTGCCTTTTAATTTCTTAATGTCTTTTGAAGTGCAAATGTTTTAAATTGTGACCAAGTCCAATTTATCCTTTTTCTTTTATGATTCATCTCTTTTATAGCCTACCTAAAAAAATATTTGCCTAGCCCAGGGTCACAAAGATTTTCTTGTTTTCTTCTAGCTGTTTTATAATTTTAGCTTTTTCAATGAGATCTATTACCCATTTTGAGTTAATGTTTGTATATATGATGTGAGGTAAAGGTTTCTTTATATATATTTTTTTTCTATGTGGATATCCAATTATTCCAGCACTATTTGTTGAAAAAAGTATTTCCTTGCCTCACTGAATTACTTTGGCACATTTGTAAAATCAATTAGCTGTATATGCATGGATCTGTTTGTAGACTCTGTATTTATTTCCACTGGTAAATATCTATTTGTACATCAATATCACCCTGTCTTGAGTTACGTGATATTAAGTCCTGAAATCAGGCAATGTAAGTCTTTCAGCTTTGTTCTTTTTCAAAATTGTTTTGAATATTTTAGGTTCTTTGTATTTCCATGTAAATTTTAGAATCACGTTGTCAATTTCTACAAAAAAAAAGCCTATTGAGCTATTGATTGGGATTATGTTGAAATCTATAGATCAATTTGGAGAGATTGACTTCTTAACAGTATCAAGTCTTTCAATCCATGAACATGATGTCTCTGTCCATTTATTTAGTTCTTAATGTTAGCAATGGTTTGTACTTTCCAGTGTACAGGTCTTGCATATCTTTTGTTAAATTTATTCATAATTATTTCACATTTTTTATGTAATTGTAAATGGTAGTTTTTCAAATTTTAATTTCCAATTGTCCATGTTATACAGAAATACAACTTTTTTCTGATAACCTTAGATCCTTGCTAAATTCACTTATTTCTAGTAGCTTTTTTGGTAGATTCCTTAGGATTTCCCACATGGTCAATCATGTCGTCTGCAAACAAAGACTTTTCGTTCTTCCTTCCTCCAAACTATGTGCCTTTTATTTCTTATTATAGCAGTGGCTAGGACTTACAGTATTATGTTGAAAAGAAGTGGTGAGATCCTTGTCTCATTCCTAATCTTATGGAGAAAGCAGTTAGCCTTTCACTGTTAAGTATGATATTGGCTGTAGGTTTTTCGTAGATGCTCTATATTAAGTTCCTTTCTATTTCTAGTTTGCTGAGAATTTTCATCATCACAGGGTATTTATTGACTTATGTCAAATGCTTTTTCTGCATTATTGATAACAATCTTCCTAAAACAATCTGTTGGTAGCAGGACTTTATTTCATTATAACATTATTTATTATCATTTATTTCATATAATATTATTTCATAAGTTCAATTAATTTTATCATTGATCAAAACCAAATTGATTAACATATATTGAAGAATTTGGAAACTTTTGTTCTCATCGTATTTTGATTAGAAACTTTTAAAGCATGCTAACACTCTACTCTGTTGTGATTAATTTAAAATTTTATGAGACAACTGCAGTTTTGTTACTTATTTCTCCTCAGCGCTGAGAAACATTCCAGAAAATATGTTACCTCCAAGGATCATATGTTCAATGTAGAAGTATTAATAATTTAATAGTTTAGATAAATGGAATCCTTAACACCTGAAAAATGGTTTAATAAGTGAGTATAAATAGTGAACAAAAGGAAAAAGGAAAATTTGACTTGGAGTGAAAAGAGAACTGAGAAATTATGCAAGTTCAATCAGTAATTAGCATATGCTATCAATATATGATACATCTATCTTTTATTAAGTATCATTTAGTTTTTATTTTAGGAAGGAATACCTTACCTGCCTCAAGGAGGGAGGTGTTTAACAATAAGGATCTGGAATAAACCATTTGAAATGTATGTAACTTTATGGGAAATTAAATAGATTTGATATCTTCAATAACTCACTATTATAAATAATACTTTTGTCTTATTAGTAGAATAAAGTCTCTTCCCTTTGCCTAGTTTTTGGAATTGGTTTTACTAAAAAGTCAGTTTTGGATGCCACTTTGATTTGAGTGTTTTGAAGCAAAGTTGTATCAAAGTGGCAGTAAATTTAGAATCTGATGTGGAGAGTCTACTATGTTTTGTTTTATTTTATGTTTTTGCTCTTACTTTTAGCTAGGCACCTGTTCTACTTAATTGATATAGGACTCTTTTATCACCTGAGTTTTATTTTGAGTGATAATTTTTAAAGGTTTTTTTTTTTCTGGCTCTGAGTCATAGCAGTATGAATTTCTTATCCTTTGTCTTGGCAATACATTGTGAAGAGAAGGCATTACTGTAACCTCAAATAGCCAGGATGTTTGAAGTGTAATACAGCTGTTTATGTGCCATGTATGCATTTCTCTGAATTTATGCAAACCAACTGTAGTTAGCTTTGTGGTTAACCCAAAGAAAAGGCTGTGGTTTTGTTTCTATCGTTAATGTTGAAACAGGGACATAAAGTATTTTTACACCTGGTTCAAAACTCCCTTATTTGATTATTCTGGTTTGCAGTTGCTATTAATATTTTTCTTACCTGGATGAGCTTCGGGTTTGAGTTTATTTCAGACAAAGGTGTTTGTGTATGTTTGTGAGTGTTTTGCAAAACCGTAAAAGTAGTAGTATTAAGCTTTATAAGCAGCGGTTTAAAAAGTCAAGCGCTCTTTACAATCAGATTAACATTTGAATGATCTCTTACAAAGTACCTTGCAAAATATATCAGCAAGTTTTAAAAAATATTACTTATCTTGAGTTACTTCTAAGTGTTGTTTATATGTGTTAGATATAAAACTATAAAGCAGGTGGGATAGGGAGGGTGGGAGGGAGACGCAAGAGGGAGGAGATATGGGAACATATGTATATGTATAACTGATTCACTTTGTTATAAAGCAGAAACTAACACACCATTGTAAAGCAATTATACTCCAATAAAGATGTTAAAAACAAAAACAAAACTATAAAGCAATAAGAACATTGTGTATTCTGATAAATCACGGTTCTATTGGAATTAACTGAAAAAGTAGTTAGGAACTTGACATCTAAAAGACACATGTAAAAGTAATTAGGAATTTATACTAAAAATATATATATAGTATTAATATTATGAAATATTGAATTCAGAATTTAGTAGCTGCATGTGGATTCTAATTATATCAAAACATTTGTTGCCTGGAATCCTTTCCTCAGGAAATAAATCATTGTAGAGCACAAAACTTTTTAAAATACCTGAAGGATTGCAGTCTGCGGTGCTTTTTGTATTTAGTCTACTTTAATTTAAAAAAAATTTTAATTAATTTATTTTTGGCTGCATTGGGTCTTTGTTGCTGCGCACAGGTTTTCTCTAGTCACGGCGAGTGGGGGCTATTCCTCGTTGTGGTGTGCGGGCTTCTCATTGTGGTGGCTTCTCTTGTCGCAGAGCACGGGCTGTAGGCACGTGGGCTCTAGAGCGCAGGCTCAGCAGTTGTGGCACATGGGCCTAGGTGCTCCGTGGCATGTGGGATCTTCCTGGACCAGGGCTCGAACCCGTGTCCCCCACATCGGCAGGCGGATTCTTAACCACTGCACCACCAGGGAAGCCCTTTAATTTAAAAAAATTATTTTTGATCTTTCCCTTTGTGTTCACCATGTGTTTAGTGTTCCTGACCTCTGTTCTGTTTTTCTGCTGCTAATGTGCTGTGAGTTTGGAATCTAGATAATCGAGTTTAGTGAGAGGCAGTAGGATAGAGTTGGACATTGGGAATCAGGAATATTTTTGCTGAATTTTAAGAATTAAGAATTACGTGGACATACAGGTATAGGAGGAACAAGTCATCTTCAAGGTACAAAAGATCAGACTAGTCTTAGAAACTTTGCCAAGGTGATACTTAATGAACAAGAAGGTTGTGGAATAGTATTTTCAAATTTCTGAAGCAAAGAACACATGTTGCAGGCATTTTATAACCATTCAGATTGTTCTTCAGGTATAAGGCAAGAGCCAGCCTAACCCAGAAGGACCAGAAAAATAACAGTACTGATGACACTATTTTAAAATAACTAAACAAAAATAACTTACATGAGAACAAAGTTCAGGCAACCAAGAGATGAATCAAAATAAAAACTCAAGAATGGAGAAGCCAAAGAAAAATGGTGTGTGTTGACTCCATTTAAGTAGAATTCTAACACTAGCAACTGTGGGAATTATAGTTCCAGACCAGAATACAAACGTTATAAACCTTTTAAAATCTTTGTCAAACATTAAAAATTTTCTTTCTGATGAATATAAATGTACAGAGAAATTTTTTAAATAGCTGAAACTATTATTTAGTATACCATAATTCAAAATATTAGAGACTTTGAAATTTAAAATGTTATTTCTTTGCAAAAACTTCACTAAGTTAGAACAGTGCTTGCCTTGCTTGCCTTCTCATTGTATAACTCAAGATATGGACCATACATCTCTGCTATACCTTGTGTAGAAGGTATAAAAATTTCAATATTTGGATCAGCTTCAAAAATTTTATCCTTTGCCCTCTGTGTCATGAAATATCTCTGGGAATTCCTTTAATGGGGAGTTTTCTGCAGGCAATATTTTCCTCTGCAATGTCTTTATCCTTTTATGTCACAACCAGTTTTTTCATCTACGTGGATAATTTGGCCTTCACTAAATTCCTCTGGCTGCATATCTAGATGCTGTTTGAATGGCAGCAGTATCAACATTCCATGGTCAGCTGTTTCTTCTATAACCCCTTTTATGTTCAATTTGAATTTCACTTACAGTGTTATCACTTTTCATTTCTTTGTGAACTTCCATCCTCGTTGGTTAATTTCCTCTTTTGATTGTTTATTTTTATAAATTGTCAAACTGTCATGTAGGATTATCACTAGGTGACAAGGAGGCACATAACTTCATGCTTGCTGTCTGTGAACTAAACAATAGATACACAGTGATCAGTCACTAATTCCACTTTGAAAGGAGTTGTGTGATTGATCACTGATTATTTACATAGTGATCTGTGGATTGAAGAACAAGCATCAAAGTTTGCATTCTGTGCAATTCCTTAATAATACAGTGGTACCTGAGATTTGAACTATGTTTTTGAGAGTTTATTTAAGTAAATTGTGGATCTCAATTTTTAAGTGTATAGTGAAAACATGCAAAGTGAAAACTGCCTATAATAATATAATTGATAAAAATCCTGAGTTGAATTGGGGAAAGGTATGAGTATATTAATCCTATTATTCTTGTCAAGTAGTCAGTAAATATTGTCTAAAGTTGAAATATGTAAATACAGTGATTCTAGCTTCTAAATGTTTCTCATAGTCACATTTTATTAATTTTAGAAGAATCTTTTAGGGACACTCCCCTGGTGAAGAAAATACAAACTTCAGCAGGTTTTTCTTATTTCCCTCCTTTTCTGTTAAGACCCTCAACCAGTAGGTGGAGATATTCTAGTCCAGTTTCATTGAAGCAACTACCCAACTTAAAGAACCTACTTCACTGGCTTATGGCCATGCATGCAGGGCCAACAGCATCAAATCTCATACCCTTTGGGCATTAACGTATTTCCCACTAAGGCCTGTCTTTTTATTCCTAATGCCCATGTTGTGGTCAGTGCAGCTTCACCTTCTACACTCAGCTATTCAGCTTTAGTACTTGAACATTTCTTTCCTCATTCTCAAGCTCAGCTATGTATTAAAAAGAATTTTAAAAATTTATACAACATTTCACTGTGTGTAGTAGACAGGAGGGAGGATTCTTGCATGTGCTTCATTATCACCTAGACTAGAGATACTGTGTCATGATCATTCATTAAAAAAATCTATTCAATAGTATGCCAGACTATAAAGTGCCTATTAGTTGAATCACTGTTGTACATCTGAAACTGACATAATTTTGTACATCAACCTATTTCAATAAAAAAGCACCTATTAAGAAATATTAAGAAATATGTGAGACCTATATGAGGAAACTGAATTCATAAAAGAAGATCTGAATTAATACATTGATGTAGTATTCCTAGATTGGAAGATTTAATTGGTAAAGATATCAATTCTCCCCAATTTAAGTTCTTCCAATTAAACTCTCAATGGAATTTTAAGGAAATTTTAAAGTTATCCAGAAGAGTAAACTTGAAAAAGTCATTAAGAAAATTTAGAAGAAAATAATTGAGGGGAGTGAACTGCTTAACCAAGTAGCAAGGCATGTTGCAAAGATAGAATGATTAAGATAATGGTTTTGAAGCAGGAAGTAGGTTTGTGGAACAAAGTAGAGGCTACACAACTGTATGTTTGTGTAGACACTTTTGAACTAATAAGCTGTATTTCAAGCAATTAAGGAAAGGATGAATATTTTAAAAGGTGATATGTAAGAAATTGGCTATTTGGGGGAACAAATACAGTTACATCCCTATTTCACATCATAAACAAGATTAGATTCCAGGTGGAGTAAATATCTAGACGTAATAAAAATAAAATTATAAGAGTACTGTTTTCAGAGACTCAAGATAGCCTTCTTAACCATACCTGAAATTTAGAAACTATGAAGAAAGAGACTAATAGATATAACTACATATATAAAGCTTAAAGTAAAAAGTACCATAAACAAAGTTAAAAGCCAAATGAAAGACGGGAGAAAAATGCTTACTGTGTATAACAGTGTATAAGGAGTCTCTTGGCTAATAAGACAACCAATAGAAAATGAACAAAGGGTATAAACAGACATTTCAAAAAAAGAAATAGCAATGGCTAATACAAAAAGATATTTATCCTCAATAATGAAACTTGAGATACCATTTTTTATCCACGCTATTGGCAAAATGTAAACTATTGATCATCTCCTATGTTAGAGTATTGTAGGAGTGTAAATCGGTGTCTTCAGTTTGATAGTAGCTATCAAAAATTAAATATCCATACCTTCGACCCATTGGGTCTGGCTTTAGGGATTTAATCCATAGAAATACAAGCATATGTACAAAAGACATGGGCATATAGCTGTTTATTGAAGCATTTTTTATACAGTGAAAAATTGAGTTCAACCTGCACATTCATCAATAGAGGAATAAATAAATAAATTTTAGCATATTCATTCTTTGGAATAGAATATGAGGAGCAAGTACTATGAAGTAAGTGTATAGGCTCTGGAGTCAGGTTGCCAGGTTCGAATTCTGGATCCATCATTTGCTAGTTGCATAACATAGGCTTACTTAACTTTTCTGGGCCTCAGTTTTCTCATCTATAAAATGGAAATAATTGAATCTGTTTCAGAGGGTTGTGTGATAAATAAAGTATATAGAACAGTGCTTAGAACATAAGTACTCAATAATACTAACTAATATTAAATTATCACTTTGCAGTTATTAAAAAGAATAAAATACATCTGTAAAATTCCAGCATGGAAAACCCCATAGTGATTTAAGTAAACAAATTTTAGGACAGTGTATGCATATGGCATGAGTGCCTATTTGTAAATGAAATTTTTCAGTGATATATGTGCATGTATTTCAGTGTGTGTGGATAAATCTGGAAGGATAAATGCCAATTGTAACAGTAATTATCTCTGGGGAGTGAGATTGGGTGGAGGGGAAACGGATTGTCAGATTTTCAAAGAAATATTTTCCTGTATTTTTTTTCCAAGCATGTATTGTATTTATAGCTAAAAAGTTTTTTTTTTCTTTTAAGGTTCCATACACTGTAAGGATAGTAGAATTTTTGATTAACTTTTATTTTACTTAAAAAAAAAAAAACCTGTGAAAAGTTGTGTTCTCTAAATGATGGGTGCTTTCTCTTGTTTTCCTTAGTGACTCACTGAGATTTTCCTTGCAGGAACATGCGTACCCAGCTGATGAACTCATGCCTTTGACCTGCAGAGGTCGAGTTAGAGGCCAAGAGCCAAGTCGGGGTGATGTTGATGATGCCTTGGGAAAGTGAGTATTAACAAAGGGATGGCATGGCATCTGAGAGTTCCCAAGTCTTAAGACATCTCAGAGGCAGTGTGCAGTTGTATATCTGGGGATTGGTTAAATTTCAAAGACTGCTTTAAGTATTACATTAAGTTCCTTTATTCCTTTCTGTTACCTTTTTTAAAATATTAATCAGTTTACCTCTTAGATCAGTGAAAAGTTGAGTAGTTTGTTAAGATGGATGTAACTTTTAGAATGTATTAAAGTCACTGATGTGTTATAAGATGTTGATGCTTTAGTATTTTTATTTGCTTTTAAAAGAGCTAATGAATATTTCTGTTCATTTTGAAAGATATGTAGTTATGCTGAACATAAATGTGATGTTAAGGCTTTTCAGGTTCTTTCAGTGTTTTACAAGTTACACGGTACTGTAGATGCATGGAAGTCCTAGTTAATGGAAGCTTCCAGTCAGTAGCATGTAGATATGTCTGCTTATACATTCATGGATAAGATATTCAGAATTCTAATGTATATCTTACTATACTTGTTTCTTAGATTTTCCCTGACACTGATTGATTCTTTGGACACTCTTGTGGTAGGTTTGATTCTTCTTGAATTATTTTATATATTTCTTAATATGTGCACTCAAGTATTACGAATATAATCGTTACACAGTAAGTCTGAAGTAGAAGCCTTCAGAATTTAAGATGATTTGATCTTTGCTTCTAAATAAATCTTTCACACTCTTGAATTGATAACGTCATGTGAATGTCAAGTGAAATTATGTAGAATCATGGAGATACTCAAATAATTTATAGGTATTGTCAGTTTATGTGATGGCCCCTTAATCAGGAAGGTTGTTTCCCTTTGGACAAGGAGGTTGATGATATTGGAAGAAAGTAATTCTAGAAGATGCCCTTGATATTCTTGTTCCAGAAAGACGTGCCACAATCATACTACAATTGTTAAATTAGAATTCTTATGTGTTATGTTCATTAAAAATTAAATTTTTTATCAGAAGTGATTTTTAGCACCAAGTGATCACTACTTGGCACTCCTTTTAAACCTCATGGGATACAAAATCATTTAAATTAATTCTAGTTGGGGACAGTTTGTGATGGCAGAGGGGAATGATTGAATTCCAGATGTCATGATTTCTAAAGGTAGTATCTTTCTAGTTCTTCACTCTCAGATCATTTATGGTATAAAAATTAGGCTTGTTTCAGGATTTTCCTTAAGGCATAGTTCTCAACTTTGAGTTAATGTCTGAAGTATTGATTAATATTTTTTTAAAAAGACAAAAAACCTTTGTGGTGGCAGAAATTTTTCAGAACCTGGCTTTTCTTCCCAGTATTGATTCTACATTCTTCTTTCACTGGGTGATTCTTTTTTCTTTTTCTTTTTTAACCAGAGACTGTCAACTATATCAGCACCTTGGAAATATTACCTGTGAAGTTTTAAAAAATATACTTCTCTCCCAAGTTACTCTGATTTAATTTTCCTGGAGTGGGACTGGGCATTATTATTTATTCCTCTAAAGCTTCTTCTTGCTTATAAAATTCAGCCATGGTTGAGAAGACCTTTTTTGTTGAGAAGACCGTGGTTGTTTAGACCTTTTTAGCTGTATCAGGGTTTTGAAAGTTGTGACTTCATTTTTCAGAGATTAAAGGAATGTGTGAACCATGTTATAATGGCTATGAGAATGAGAGAGAATATTGTGTACCTTATTTTTGGTTTAGTGGTCTTATTTTTGGTATAGTGTTCTGCTGTAATAGAAGAGAAAAAGATAAACAAGTATCCCAGGAGGCACAAATTACCACCCTGGGAGAAGCTAAGTGGTGTTATTTATTTATAAGTATAGCTGGATGATGCACATCAGCTCGATCTTGATATGGTAGGGTGAGCGAGGAGCAGTAGCTGTGTATTAGGAAAGACCATAGGTGGACTTAAGTTTGTTTCTCATACTGTCATCTTGGCTTTATCCTTATATACAGTAGGTTCTCCATCATCTCTCTGTAAGCTCTTACTGATTTTTATGAACATCGACCTCAGATATTCTCTGTGTTTTTAAAATTTTTATCAGAAATGAAGGAGAAAATGTGTTTCTAGGCTGCCTAACTTTCCTATATTTAGAAACCTATTGGTCTCTAACAGAGCAGCCATTATTATAAAGGTTCTGTTCTGCTTTGAAGTTATACCACTTCGACATTGGTTCTCAAAATATGATTCCAGCACCACCAGCATCAGCATCACTTGGCAGCTAGTTAGACATGCAAATTGTAGGGCCTCATCCCAGACATTATTGAATCAGAAAGTCTGGGAGTACGGCCCAGCAGTCTGTTTTTTTAACAAGCTTCCAGATGATTCTAACGTATGCTAAACTTTGAGAACCACTGTGTAATAATGCAGTGCTTTTTAAACTTCAGTGTACTACAAGTCATCTGGGGATCTTGCTAAAATAAAATGCAGATTGTGATCCAGTAGACTGAAAATGGGACCCAAGTACATGTGTTTCTAGTAAGTTGCCACTTGGTGGTGCTGTTGCTGCTGGTCCGTGGACCACACTTTCAGTAATGTTTGGTGTAACTTGAGTTCTAACTCCTTGTAGCCGGGAGTACCAAGAAGTGATCACCTAATATTGATATGTGACCTTGGCCAAATTATTTAGCTTCTCTGGGCCCCTGTTTTCACTTCAGAAGGACCTAGATTAGATATCTAAGATATCTATCAATAGATAGCTATTTAAACAGAAGTAGTAGAAGAAATTAAAGTAGTTTGGAAGTTGTTTCCTACGTTTAGAAGGAAAGTTATCTTGTACATTTTATCAATACAACTATTAATATTTCTAATTTACTTTGTGATCTTTTTTTTTTAGATGTTGGGTATAGGATTTTATTAATTAATTTTTGCTGTGTTGGGTCTTCGTTTCTGTGCAAGGGCTTTCTCTAGTTGTGGCAAGCGGGGGCCACTCTTCATCACGGTGCGCGGGCCTCTCACTATCGCGGCCTCTCTTGTTGTGGAGCACAGTCTCCAGACGCGCAGGCTCAGTATTTGTGGCTCACGGGCCTAGTTGCTCTGCGACATGTGGGATCCTCCCAGACCAGGGCTCGAACCTGTGTCCCCTGCATTAGCAGGCAGATTCTCAACCACTGCGCCACCAGGGAAGCCCCTGTGATCATTTTTTGATTTGTGGTTTGTTTATTTGAAAATCTTAGAGGACATATCACTTGGGACAGGATGCAACCTTATTGTTTTTATTTTGGTCATACCATAATATGTAAAGTAGAACTTCTCTTGTCAAGTTTGATCTTTCAATTTAAACTCTTGTTCATAATTCTAGCCATCTAGTTTCTATTGATTGTAATGAAGTCAAGCACTAAAACTTTAAATTTACCACTAAATTCAACATGGCCATGAAATCTACAGAAAGAAAGATATTGAACAAATTAAAGATAATGGGGGAAGGGAAGAGACCTGAATTTGTTCTTTGTTATCAGCTAGGTGCTTAAGAAACTCATCAGCTAATGGAGATGTTAGAATGAATTTTTAGCTAATTATGGACAAAGAACTCTCTTCCCATTTTTATTCTCCTTTGAAACAAATAGCGTTGGTACTATTCTTGGGAACAGTTCTCGGGAGATAGACTTTGGAAGAATAAAATGAACAAAATGATACTAAGAAGGGGTGTGTGTGTAAGGAGGGAGTAGAACAGTTGTGTTTCCTTCTAGAAGTGATAGAGGGCTGTGCGCATCTGCATTTGTGGCTGCAGAATTTACATGGACTTTGAGATTAAGAAGGGAAAGCACTCAGTTTAAAATCAGGTTTTGTATTATATTTTACTCAAGGCTTACCCTAAATTTTACTTGAATTTTAGTCAGACGCTCTTATGGAATGTTTAATACCTAAATTAGAATTTTTAGTGAAGTATCAAATCAAGTGAGAAAGCACTATAAAATATTATCAAACAAAAAGATTAAACAGTCAAGTAAAGGGAAACCACTTTTAATGGACCTGGGATCTAAGTAACATCTACTTGTGCAGCCTTAATTTAGACTGAAAAATTAAAGCAACCTGTGTAATGACAGTGACCCCCCCCCACCCCCCCCCACCCTCCCTTCATGGAGCTCATTGCAAGCATCCAGAGTTCTTAACTTAGGATTGTAGACCCTTATGGTAATAATGGTAATAATAGTAATGATATCAAGCACTTAACTAAGTCAGGTGCTCTACTAAAAGTACTTTACATACATTACCTCATTTAGGAAAACAAACCTATGAGAGTAGGTGTTCCCTCTTTTTGTAGATGAAGGAATAGGCTCAGAGATAGAAGTAAGAAGCACAATTCAAATCAGGGCTTGGTCTTGACCCCAACATTGCACTGCCTCCTTAGTTAGGGGCTGCGGCATCCATGGGGTGAAGACGGCAAGTGGTGTATGATTTAGGATCAGTTGAAGGATGTGCTTTCTTCTGAGACTAAGCAACTTTTTAAATGATGTTTGGTGAATAGGGCGGTTTTTGTTTTGTTTTGTTTTGACTTGGAAGCCAAATCCCAGTAGAGCTCACCTCTTGTAGCTCTAAGTCATGGATCATACACACCAGCTAACAGTTTGGATGATGATTGTTTTAAAGTCCTAGTGATATTTCAGTGTGCCTAAAAAAAGAAGTGTGTCTAAATAAAGATTCCTTGCAATATAAATAAGCATTTAATTTTTTTCAGTTTTCGATAGTATCACATTTTTATAATAGGTTTAAGAGAAAAGTTTTTTGTATGTGTTACTTTTTAGAGTCTTAAGGTATTAACTTGCTATTAGCAGCTCATTTTGAGGGTATTTCTCTATGTCTTGGTCAAAAAAGACTTTGTTTTCAATAATTTTCTTCTCCTAGGTATTAAATAAAACTAAAGAATTTGAAGATGCGGTGAGAAAAGTTTTAAGAGATGTTAATTTAGATAATGATGTAGTTGTATCAGTCTTTGAAACAAACATCAGAGTTCTTGGGTAAGTATGTGAGACACTAAAGCTCTAATTTTAATAACAGAAAAGCCAAGGGTACACTCTTTATTTCTTGATGGTAATAAAGCAAGAAATTTCTTATGTTTAAAAGATAAAAGTTGGGGTATTATAAAACACAGAGGCTGTGAGATGACCCTGCATTATATGAGGCACAGAGAGCAACAGGCTTTGGGAATAGTTGTAGACTCAAATCAAAGGCAATCTTTGTTTGTTGTTAAAAAATGACTGACTATAGGTTGAATATTTGAGTATTAGCTACGTCGCAGGTTTTTCGCCAGATTATCTAGTTTACTAACCTTAAGCAGCACCTCTTCAAGCCAAATGAAACTGAATTTATAGGATTACCTTTGAACTAAACAGTTTGAAATATTCTTGGAACACAGGAATTACAGGATTTATTAATTCACGTTTCAACATGTAGTTTTATATTTAATGGTTACTTTTGTGTTATTGTAACTCATTTCCTTTTTCAGACAAAGTGAATCTATTCTTCAGTTAAATTTAAGAAATAGCTTTGTAGTTTTTCACAGAGTGTATTAGTCTATTACATTTAATACAGAGTGGGGAGTTGTTTTTTTTTTAATGTTAGGCTAAGAGTCAGAGATTTCATGATACTATAATTAAATTTAAAATTTCTTAAAATCAAATCTGTTAAATTTGTTAAGATAAATGATTTCTAGGATGTTTTTTATTTTAAGAAAATTTAAGGTATTTAAGAATGCCAAACACTTTACAACAGATAAAACATCTGATTTTTATTTTTATTTTTTTTTAATACTGGCTATGTAATATGGTTTGCCACAAAATGAGTAGCCAGAGTTAGGGAAAAAGTTAAGTTCTTCTGTGATCTTTGCTTATGTACTCTAAATTGTTGATAATAAGATACCCACATCTTTTTAGGTGATGATGTTTAAGTATCTGTACAATGTGGCTAATGTTTCACCTCTGTGATTTTAGGGGTCTTTTGGGTGGACACTCATTGGCCATCATGCTGAAAGAAAAAGGCGAGTACATGCAGTGGTACAATGATGAACTTCTCCAAATGGCAAAGCAATTGGGTTACAAACTTTTACCAGCTTTCAATACTACCAGTGGCCTTCCTTATCCAAGAGTAAGTAATTCTGAAAAATATGGCAGTCTTTTTATCCTTCTTCACTATTGTAAAAAAATCAATTTTTGTGATCCAGCCATTGTTCCTCACCTGCTTGAGGCTGGAAAAAAAATTCTTCAAGCTATATAAGAAATTTATATTGACATTTCAGTTAGTTTGCATTTGAATGGTGTGAGAATTTAGATTAGTTAAAGCCTTTTATGTGTCATTGCATAACACAATAGATTATGCTGCAGAAGGAAGAAACAGATGCCAGACTGGAATTTGGGCACAGAATTATTTGTGCAGGAGATACGGTGGAAGCGTAAGAGTAGGTGTTAACTCTCCAGAGGAGAGGGTATAGAGAGAATATAGAACAGAGAGGAATGAGGAGGAAGTAGAGCAGTGAAAAGGAGATTGTTCGGAGACTGAGGAGGAGAACCACAAAGTAGTGTAAGGTATTATAAATTCCTAAAAAGAGAGTTTCAAAAGGAGATGTTCCAGCAAACATTAGGAGAATTAGGTGCAAACAGAGCCTTGAAGGATATAATGTGGCAGAATAAAGGGGGAAGAAGGATTCAAAGTAGGTGGAAGTATAGGACCATTCATTTTGAGATTTTCTCTATGTTGATAGTTAAAGAGAGTTGGCAGCAGAGTCAGTTGAGGGAGTTTTGTTGTTTTCTCCCCAAGAAAATTGTATATTTAAGGCAGAGGGAAAGAAGCCATTGAGATGGAAAGAATGCTCTCCTGGTATATTTCATTCTTTATTAACACTATTACTCTTTCCCTCTTATTCAGGCCAGACACCTCAGCCATTACCAAGCTCTATTAATTTTTTTCTCTTCTTACTGCTGCTATGCTTGTTGAAACTAATATAATTTTATTCCTAAGCTATTATAAATACCTATTTTACTCTTTCTGTCTGGTTTTTGCTTCAGAGACTTAAAAAATTAATCTTACTAAAACATAACTTTGATCAAATTACACTACTCTTAGAATTTTACTGACTCTGCCTGTTGCACTGAATGTCCTTTAGCTTTCAGGTTTCTTTATGGTTTGACAATAGACTTTCTTTCTGAAGTTCTTTCATATCCCATACTCCAATGAAATGAATGTCCCATTTCAGCCAGAATAATCTATTTGTGTTCCCCAAAGCACCTAGGGATTTTTTGTTTTTGTTTTTGTTTTCATTTCCATGCCTTTTGGCTTGCTGGAGTAACTTCTCTACCAAAATAAATAAGACTCAATTCCTCCATCAAGAAATCTCTGACTGGAGATCCAGCATGATATAGCGTGCTTTTCAAACGGGGAGGTCACAGCTCATTCGTTTACCCATTGATTTAGTGGATCGTGACCAACACCATTTTTTTTTTTTTTTAAGAAACAGACTAGTATTAAATTTCTTATTTAAATTTCTAGTTTGTGATATTTTTAAACAGCTCTTCTTTGAATATCCTTATATACATCTTTTTAACTTATTTCTCCCTTAGGATAAATTACTAGAAGAGGAAATAATAAGTCATAAAACAGGGAGAGCTTTTTAAGGCTTTGTGTACTTACTGATCAGTTGCTCTCCAGAAAGGTTCTACTTTTATACTTCCTGTGTTGTGTAAAAGTGCATGTGTCGTACTGCTGCCCACACTGTATATTATCATTCTTTTGCGAATTTAAGGAGGAAAAAAATGGAAACATGTTCTAATTTGAAATTTCTTTGCTTGTGTGGTTTAAAATTTGAAATTTCTTTGCTTATTAGTGTGGTTTAAACTTGTTAATCTTTTTGTTTTCTTAGCATATTAAAATTGAAAGCAAAGTTATTTTAAACCACCTGATGTTTATTTAATTAAATTTACTTTTAGTAAATATATTTAGTTTTTGTTATAAATGGAGGCACTGAATTTTGAAGAATCTGGCATGTCTTCACTTTTGCCATAACATGAGAAGCAGACAAGAAATTGAAACAGAAGCTACTAAGAGCACTATAGTAAAACAAAGAAAATTGTATTATTTTCATATCCTCTGAAGTATCAAGAAAATTTTTTTTTATGAAACTCAATTTATCTATTTTTATTTTTTTTAACATCTTTATTGGGGTATAATTGCTTTACAATGGTGTGTTAGTTTCTGCTTTATGACAAAGTGAATCAGTTATACATATACATATTTTACTATATCTCTTCCCTCTTGCATCTTCCTCCCTCCCACCTTCCCTATCCCACCCCTCCATGTGGTCACAAAGCACCGAGCTGATATCCCTGTGCTATGCGGCTGCTTCCCACTAGCTATCTACCTTACGTTTGGTAGTGTATATATGTCCATGCCTCTCTCTCGCTTTGTCACAGCTCACCCTTCCCACTCCCCATATCCTCAAGTCCATTCTCCAGTAGGTCTGTGTCTTTATTCCTGTCTTACCCCTAGGTTCTTCATGACATTTTTTTTTTCTTAAATTCCATATATATGTGTTAGCATATGGTATTTGTCTTTCTCTTTCTGACTTACTTCACTCTGTATGACAGACTCTAGGTCTATCCACCTCACTACAAATAGCTCAATTTCGTTTCTTTTTATGGCTGAGTAATATTCCATTGTATATATGTGCCACATCTTCTTTATCCATTCATCCGATGATGGACACTTAGGTTGTTTCCATCTCCAGGCTATTGTAAATAGAGCTGCAATGAACATTTTCGTACCTGACTCCTTTTGAATTATGGTTTTCTCAGGGTATATGCCCAGTAGTGGGATTGCTGGGTCGTATGGTAGTTCTATTTGTAGTTTTTTAAGGAACCTCCATACTGTTCTCCATAGTGGCTGTACCAATTCACATTCCCACCAGCAGTGCAGGAGTGTTCCCTTTTCTCCACACCCTCTCCAGCATTTATTGTTTCTAGATTTTTTGATGATGGCCATTCTGACTGGTGTGAGATGATATCTCATGGTAGTTTTGATTTGCATTTCCCTAATGATTAATGATGTTGAGCATTCTTTCATGTGTTTGTTGGCAATCTGTATATCTTCTTTGGAGAAATGTCTATTTAGGTCTTCTGCCCATTTTTGGATTGGGTTGTTTGTTTTTTTGTTATTGAGCTGCATGAGCTGCTTGTAAATTTTGGAAATTAATCCTTTGTCAGTTGCTTCATTTGCAAATATTTTCTCCCATTCTGAGGGTTGTCTTTTGGTCTTGTTTATGGTTTCCTTTGCTGTGCGAAAGCTTTGAAGTTTCTTTAGGTCCCATTTATTTATTTTTGTTTTTATTTCCATTTCTCTAGGAGGTGGGTCAAAAAGGATCTTGCTGTGATGTATGTCATAGTGTTCTGCCTATGTTTTCCTGTAAGAGTTTGATAGTGTCTGGCCTTACATTTAGGTCTTTAATCCATTTTGAGCTTATTTTTGTGTTTGGTGTTAGGGAGTGATCTAATCTCATACTTTTACATGTACCTGTCCAGTTTTCCCAGCACCACTTATTGAAGAGGCTGTCCTTTCTCCACTGTACACTCCTGCCTCCTTTATCAAAGATAAGGTGACCATATGTGCGTGGGTTTATCTCTGGGCTTTCTATCCTGTTCCATTGATCTATTTTTCTGTTTTTGTGCCAGTACCATACTGTCTTGATTACTGTAGCTTTATAGTATACTCTGAAGTTGGGGAGCCTGATTTCTCCAGCTCCGTTTTTTGTTCTTCAGATTGCTTTGGCTATTCGGGGTCTTTTGTGTTTCCATACAAATTGTGAAATATTTTGTTTTAGTTCTGTGAAAAATGCCAGTGGTAGTTTGATAGGGATTGCATTGAATCTGTAGATTGCTTTGGGTAGTAGAGTCATTTTCACAATGTTGATTCTTCTCAAGAAAATTTTAAAGATTACTTTTTTAGAAGAGGACTACAGGTAGAATATAACTGCCTTCCCATCCTTTCTTAAACACGCTTAGGAAATACTTCTTTTGCTCATGAAAATTTGTACAATCAACCTCTTGGATATGAATACATAATTGATAGCATTTGCATTAATGGGTTTAACTCAGAAGTGTTTGCTGGATAGAAATGCTACTGTAATTGTCAATAGTCATTTTTAAAACTCACATAAAACCTTAGAGCTAGTTTCTGGTCAGGTTGGTTTTGGTTAATCCAGGTTTATATTGTGGTATTATTTGGCCGGCTGAAAAAGTTTTCTTTGTGTTATTTGTTAGTCTATCAGCAAGGTAATATACTCTCTATTTCAAAATTATTTAAACCTGTAAATAAAATTTTAATCTCCTTTTAAATATATACTATAACTTAATTAGGTTTTTCTCTGTGAAAGACTATTTAATATAGTACTGCTTTTTCACAAATTCTCAATTAAACCTAATTTCTTTTAGGACTGGTATGGTTTCCTATTCTGGTACTAACTAGTTCAAACTGTCCAGAGAACAGGATTGTAATAGAAGGTATTTCCTCTGTGTAATTATTATAATGATATTGAATTTTGATATCATTGAGGAAGGAGCTAAGTGAAAACTTATTTATCCCATGAATATTACGTGCTTAGAATGTACTTCCCTAGATGTTAATTGGGTCACAGTGATCATCAGATAAAATTTCAGTGTTTAGTTATTTTATCAATTATTTTCATGACTTGATTAAAAGTCTTGTTTGAAAAATGGTTTCTTATCCAGAAGTCATTATGTCTTGATAATTGCTAATGATAATCTTCTGATTTTATTTAGATTAATTTAAAGTTTGGTATCAGAAAACCAGAAGCTCGGACAGGAACTGAAACAGATACCTGTACAGCTTGTGCAGGTACCTTGATCCTTGAGTTTGCTGCTTTAAGTCGATTCACGGGAGCAACGATATTTGAGGTTTGCTTTTCATAGTCTTTGATTTCCTGGGTATTGGGCATAACTAACTTTATAGCTTTTCTTCATTGATCAAGTATTAAGATAATGAACTGGATGATTTCTGTTATTTTAGTGAACTTTTTGTCTAAATTCCAGCACATAGTTTTTAATTTTGAAAAACATAGAAGTTATATTAAGTACAACTTTGCTTTTTATTCACGAACTATAAAGTAAATTTTTAGATTTATTCTTACAGAATGTTTTAGCCATATTACCTATATGAAATTTGATATCACAAATGTCTTACATGAAATACTATCTGTGTTTTATTGTTAGACTTCTAGATGGTCTATTTCATTTCTGAAAACTTCACTTATCTTCTAAAACATAGTGAAATTTTTGCACTTAAGTCTCATTGAGTTTGTTTTTTGCACTTAAGTCTCACCTGTAAGTTTGTTTACTCCAAGGGGAAATATTATTCATCATCCAAAGACTTAATATCCCCCAAATAGTTTGTTGTGGACTAGCTATGTCTTGCAGTTTTTATTTTAGCTAATTGTTTAACCATGTCATTGGAGTGCAATAGTAACAGCCAATTTTTAAAACATATAACTTAGAAGAATTTATTTTTTTTCTTTTTTTTTTTGCGGTACGTGGGCCTCTCACTGTTGTGGCCTCTCCCATTGCGGAGCACAGGCTCAGGACGCGCAGGCTCAGCAGCCATGGCTCACGGGCCCAGCCGCTCCGCAGCATGTGGGATCTTCCCGGACTGGGGCACAAACCCGTGTCCCCTGCATCGGCAGGCGGACTCTCAACCACTGCGCCACCAGGGAAGGCCTAGAAGAATTTTTTAAAATTCAGCAAATGGTACACATAGAACAATCAGAAATAGGGACTATATACTAGCATTAGAGACCTTGGATCTGAGTGTAAATAAAACAAGTTAAATGGTCTTTGTGTGGTTGTATGTTCAAAGTATCTTAAGGACAAGTTTATCTTGTTTGGTTTAATTTTTGTTCTATAACTTGCTGTGATATTTTCCCTTCATTTACAAAAATGTCATTTTTGCATACTTTCTAATTTAATTTGATCTACAGACTCTGAGATACTGATGCATCTACACGTGAGGAAAGTGAGGTTCAAAGATATTTGACTAAAGGGTGAATGAGTGGAACCAGAATTAGAATCCATGCCTTTCTGAATTCAAAGCCCAACCTTTTTTCACTGGGTTATTTTATATTTTAAAACTGTGATTTTTCTTTAACTTCTTGAATGTACAGTGATTTATTATGAGAGAAGCAACCTAATGCAGTTGACAGAGACTCAAGCTAATACAGGGCTGGTAAACTACAGTCTGAGGTGAAATCCAGCCACTGCCTGTTTTTGTAAATAAAGTTTTATTGGAACACAGCCACACTCATTTATTTATTTTTGTCTATGGCTGTATTTATGCTACAGTGGCAGAGTTGAGTAATTGTGACAGTGACTGAATGGCCCATAATGCCTGAAGTATTTACTGTCTGGCCCCTGTCAGAAAAAAGTTTGTTGACTTTTTGGTCTAATATATTGCTATATAAAGAGATCTGAATTCTCATATTAGTTGTCCTATTATTCGGTTTTAAACTTTTGTTAAATCTTTGATTTCACTGGGCCTCTTTCCTTAGCTATAAGATAGGAATAGGGAAATGTAATCTTTATGAAACTTTCCAGCTCTGAAATTATACCATTAAGTAAAGTTGCAGTCTGCCTTTGTTTAAAAAATTCAGCATAAATAGTCAAGAATTAAGACTATTTTACATCCTATTCTTCAATCTGCAGAGTGACAAATTGGTTTAATGATTTCTTTTATAGAAGTACTTCTGCAATGCTGAGTAGATTCATGCTCTGAAATTAATTTTAACTTAGAAACTCTTTTGTACATGTTCTTTGCTTTTGTTTTGTAACATCTTTTCATCCAAAGCCAAGAATTTGACCAGAAATAATTTTAATTTAGTGTCTAAGTGACAAAAATAAATGAAAAAAGAAGAGAAAAATATTATTATAAGGTTATAATTTTGGTATTGTCAAATGAATACTAGTTGATTTACTTACTCTTCACTAATGAAGTTGCTGGCTGTTTAAAATGTAGGATTTGAAATGTCTATTCTGTTTCAAAGATGGCATACCAACTTTGAAATTCTCTTCCAGTTTTGTAAATTAGAGTATCTAAGGAGATTTTTACTTTGCATTTGAAAGATAGAAATTGAGTCTGCCTGCTGATGCAGGGGATGTGGGTTCGTGCCCCGGTCTGGGAGGACCCCGCATGCCGCGGAGCGGCTGGGCCCGTGAGCCATGGCTGCTGGGCCTGCGCACCGCAAAAAAAAAAAATAAAAGATAGAAATTATTTTAATAAGTTAATTTAATTATGCCAGTTCTTTTTACTTTAATAATACATGTGTGTGAATGCAGACCTGTACTACAAGAGTAGATGAACAAGGATGGTCTCAAAGTGAGATCATTGGCACTAAAAAGCATTTTTAGAGTCATTCTTTTTAACTAAACTCAATTGGCTGAAAGAGCCAGTAGTTTTGACTTGCAAGGAAATTTAATGTATGTTATAAGTATCTTTGGAATTTTTCTTAATCCTTGAAATATACTATGGGCCTTTGATTTTTGTTTCTTTGTTTCCTGTTTGCCAAAGATATGCAGTTCTTCAAGTATACTTTTCTTTTTTTATTATAGGAATATGCAAGAAAAGCTCTTGATTTTCTCTGGGAGAAAAGACAGCGAAGTAGTAATTTAGTGGGCGTGACTATAAATATTCATACTGGAGATTGGGTACGAAAAGGTATGTAAGTTGGGCTTTTCAAATTAAGCCTTGTCATCCTCAAAATGGTTGGGAAATAAAGGATTTTTATTTGTTAAAATAGTCTTTATGACAGTATAAAGCATAGTTTCTCAACAAGATTGCTAGAATTTTAACCAGTGTAGCCAAATTTTCTTCCTTGGTGCCAAATAATAATAGCACACTTAATCTAGATGGCTAAGTGTACTATTTCATGCCTTATAGCATTATAGATGAAACAATAGAACTAATTTCTTTGAAGATTAGAGGATCAGAATACCTCAGCCATCTCATATCAAGGTGTAATTAAGTGGAAATCTGTATTTAATAATGTTATCACCAACCCTTATGTTTTTTCTTCCTACCTCCAGAAGTAGTATATAGCATGGTAGCTAAGAGCATAGACCCTGGATTCATATTGTTGGAATTGAAGCCATGTGATCTTGGGCAAGTTATTTAACCTCTGTGTGCCTCTGTATCTGTAAAATGAGGATAATAGTACTTACTTCATAGAGTTATTATGATTTTTGTTTTGTTTTTTTATATAATCTTTATTGGAGTATAGTTGATTTACAATGTTGTGTTAGTTTCTGCTATACATCAAAGTGAATCAGTTAGAATTATGATTAAATGAGTTAATGTAAAGAACTTATAACAGTGCCTGGCATATGCTACACTTACTATGAAGTAAGTGCTCACGATGTTAGTTCCTTTGATTAAGAATTTCACTTTTGGACATCTAGCCTGAGGAAACAATATAAAAGGTAGAAAATCATTTGTTCCCAAAGATGTTAATCACATAAAATTATTTGTAGTAGTGGAAAACTTGGAAACAGTCTAAGTGATCACCAGTAAAGAATAACATCAGTGTTTGAGAATTATTTCGCATCAGTGTTGAAACAGTAAGTTTTTAAATTGAATTGGATCGGGGACAAAGCATATAACAATGTTTTATGAACAAACAGGATGTAAGATCATATAAAAAATATTTTATCTTTATAAGACACTCCTATAAAACAGGCATAGACAAATGGAAATATACTAGACTATTCCTAATGAGATTTGATTGTCTAATTTACACATTTCTCTGTTTTCCTAAAGGCTTATGTTATATATAAAATAAATAACTGCATATATTTAAATGAATGAAAATGATATAAATATTAATTTGAACATATTAAAATAAAATTATTGCCTCTATTCAGTAATAGAGGCAATATTGTCTAAAATTTTTCAAAGTGTTATCTAAATGGTCCCTTCCTGAAACTGATCTGGATCCTGGCTTCAGAATTTTATAATTTCTTTTGTTAATTCTTATTTCACTCTCCTCATTGGCCCATGCATGGCCTATTTTATTTAGTCATTTTTAATAATGTAGTAACCACCCACAGATGGACCATCCATTATAAAAGCAACTAACTTGATAACATACTACTTCTGCATATGGTCCTTGACTCTCCATACCTCTGTAATCTCATACCTCTGTCTCTAACTGAAATAACCATCATTCTGATATTGTATTGATCATTCCCTTGCTTTCCTTTTAGTACAGTTTTATTGCATCTATATGTATTCCTTAAAAATATATTTTTTGTTTTGTTTTTAACTTATAAAACGGCATCATGTCGTATGAGACATTTTGAGACTTTTCACTTAAAATTACATTGCTACAATTCTTGCACATTGTTGCATGTAGTTCTTTCTTTTTGACTGCTGCATAATATTTTATTGTGTGAATAAACCATTATTTATGAGCATTTAGATTGTTTCTACGATTTTACTCTTGTGAACCCTAGTGCCATGAATATTTTTGTTTCTTCTGTTATACATGTATAAAAGTTTCTTTTGTCTGTATATCTAGGAGTAGAATTTTTAGGTCATAGGATAAGTTAAAGTTCAACTTCAGGAGACATGTCAAATTGTTTTCTAAAGTTGTTTCACCACTTTACACTTTCACCTGCAACATAAAAGAGATCCTGTGGATCAGCATCCTCTCCCAACACTTTGCATTGTCATACTCAAAGATTTTGCCAATCAGATGGGTGTACAAATGATTTCCCATAGTGGTTAGATTTGTATTTCTTTGATCACCAATGATGTTGAACACTTCTTCGTATTTATTGGCTATATATGTTTCCTTTTTTTTTTTTAATGTGGATGTTCTTATATATTGTCCATTTTCTATTGGGTTACTTGTGCTTTTAAAAAATATTATTGATATTATATGATACTTATGATCTATGTGATACCTATACCTTTGAAATTTATTAAGGTTATCATTTTGCCCTAGAACATGGTCAGCTTTCACTTGTGCTTAAGAAAAAATATATATATTTTCTAATTTTTGGTTATAAAATTCTATATATGTCAGTTTGTTCAGTTAATAATGCTGTGCAGGTCCTTGCTGATTTTCTGTTTGCTTGACATATCAAGAATTAAAGAAGGTGGATAAAATTTCTGATAATGATTGTGGACCTATTAGTATCTCCTTTTAGTTGTATTTTTGCTTTATACATTGGGTGCATTCATTTAAAATTGCTGTCTCTTCTTAGTTGAACCTTTCATCATTATGCAGTGACCATCTCTAATAATACTGTGTTAAAGTCAATTTTATATGTTGGTAGTGCAGCTACACTGGCTTTATTTTGCTTAATATTTGCCTGATAAGTCTTTTTCTGTCCTTTTACTTTCAATTTTTGCAGGGGCTCATGCCATAAGTGTAACTTCTGTAAAATTTATAGATTTTACAGATTCACTGACAAAAATCCATTTGTCAGTCTTTGTCTTTTAATTGGTAAATTTAGTCCATTCTTGTTTATTGGTATTTTAAATATATTTGGGTTTATTTATACTACCTTATTATTTCAGTGTGTCTCACCTTTTCTGTTTCCTTTTAATCCTTTTGTTTTTAATTGAAAGCTATATTTACCTTCTAGTGAGACATGAACTTTAGCATGCTCTCCCATCCTTTTGTTTCCTTCTGTTCAAACCCTCATCCTCTGTTATGTTGATATCATATAGATATTTAGTTCTTTTTGATTATGAATGTTTTCTTTTTTTTCTTTTGCTCTTAGTGCTGCCCCCTCCCTCTTTCTTTAAAGATAATAAACTTTAACAAGGTGTTTTGTCACCTGTACTTTGTATATTTCTTGCAACATCTCTTAGATTTGCCTCTCTTCTTATATAAGTATTTATCCCAAACTGTTCTCAGTAGCTTTTAATAGCTTCTGAGGCCTTACATGTCTAACAATAATTTTATTATGCTTTCATATTTGAGAGACTGTTAGGCTGTAAATAATTTTCTGTTCAAGTTCTTTTCTTTCAAGTCTTTGAAAATATAACTGTATTGTTTTCTTACATCCTGTTAAAAAATCTGTTATTCTGATTTTTATGCCCTTATTTGTGATCTTTTTCTCTGGAAAATTAAGAATATCAGTGACAAAGAGAAATTTCTGAAAATGTCACAATAATTTTATGTGTAGAATTTTCTTTATCTCTCCTTTTGGTATTCTGTGGGCCCTTTCAATATATAATTGGTGTTTTTAATTGCTGTAGGTTGATCTTTTTTTAAGTTATTTTATCTCTTTCATTTTTATATATCTCTTTTTGCAATTCCTTTTATTACATGCAGTCTTATAGTTTGCTAATTTGTTCTTCAGCTGTATCCTAGATGCTATGTATCGCATCTATTATGGAATTTTGTTATATTTTTATTCCATAATTTCTTCTCAATTAATGATTTATTTTCTTCTCCTTTTGTGTTGCTGATATCTTCCCTATCTCTTTAGTGTGTTTATTACACTAATTTTATTCTTTTTATTTATTTTATTTATTTATTTATTTTTACATCTTTATTGGAGTATAATTGCTTTACAATAGTGTGTTAGTTTCTGCTTTATAACAAAGTGAATCAGTTATACATATACATATGTTCCCATATCTCTTCCCTCTTGAATCTTCCTCCCTTCCACCCTCCCTATCCCACCCCTCTAGGTGGTCACAAAGAACCGAGCTGATCTCCCGGTGCTATGCGGCTGCTTCCCACTAGCTGTCTATTTTACGTTTGGTAGTGTATATATGTGCATGCCACTCTCTCACTTTGTCACAGCTTATCCTTCTCCCTCCCTATATCCTCAACTCCACTCTGTAGTAGGTCTGTGTCTTTATTCCTGTCTTACGCCTAGGTTCTTCATGACATTTTTTTTTCTTAAATTCCATATATGTGTCTTAGCATACGGTATTTGTCTTTCTCTTCCTGACTTATTTCACTCTGTACAACAGACTCTAGGTCCATCCACCTCATTACAAATAGCTCAATTTCGTTCCTTTTTATGGCTGAGTAATATTCCACTGTATATATATGCCGCATCTTCTTTATCCATTCATCCAATGATGGACACGTAGGTTGTTTCCATCTCCGGGCTATTGTAAATAGAGCTGCAATGAACATTCTGGTTACATGACTCTTTCTGAATTATGGTTTTCTCAGGGTATATGCCCAGTAGTGGGATTGCTGGGTCATATGGAAGTTCTATTTGTAATTTTTTAAGGAACCTCCATACTATTCTCCATAGTGGCTGTACCAATTCACATTCCCACCAGCAGTGCAGGAGTGTTCCCTTTTCTCCACACCCTCTCCAGCATTTATTGTTTCTAGATTTTTTGATGATGGCCATTCTGACTGGTATGAGATGATATCTCATTGTAGTTTTGATTTGCATTTCCCTAATGATTAACGATGTTGAGCATTCTTTCATGTATTTCTTGGCAGTCTGTATACCTTCTTTGGAGAAATGTCTATTTAGGTCTTCTGCCCATTTTTGGATTGGGTTGTTTGTTTTTTTCTTATTGAGCTGCTTATAAATTTTGGAGATTAATCCTTTGTCAGTTGCTTCATTTGCAAATATTTTCTCCCATTCTGAGGGTTGTCTTTTGGTCTTGTTTATGGTTTCCTTTGCTGTGCAAAAGCTTTGAAGTTTCATTAGGTCCCATTTGTTTATTTGTGTTTTTATTCCCATTTCTCTAGGTGGTGGGTCAAAAAGGATCTTGCTGTGATGTATGTCATAGAGTGTTCTGCCTATGTTTTCCTGTAAGAGTTTGATAGTGTCTGGCCTTACATTTAGGTCTTTAATCCATTTTGAGCTTATTTTTGTGTATGGTGTTAGGGAGTGATCTAATCTCATACTTTTACATGTACCTGTCCAGTTTTCCCAGCACCGCTTATTGAAGAGGCTGTCCTTTCTCCACTGTACGTTCCTGCCTCCTTTATCAAAGATAAGGTGACCATATGTGCATGGGTTTATCTCTGGGCTTTCTATCCTGTTCCATTGATCTATCTTTCTGTTTTTGTGCCAGTACCATACTGTCTTGATTACTGTAGCTTTGTAGTATAGTCTGAAGTCAGGGAGCCTGATTCCTCCAGCTCTGTTTTTCGTTCTTAGGATTGCTTTGGCTATTCGGGGTCTTTTGTGTTTCCATACAAATTGTGAATTTTCTTTTTCTAGTTCTGTGAAAAATGCCAGTGTTAGTTTGATAGGGATTGCATTGATTCTGTAGATTGCTTTGGGTAGTAGAGTCATTTTCACAATGTTGATTCTTCCAATCCAAGAACATGGTATATCTCTCCATCTATTTGTATCATCTTTAATTTCTTTCGTCAGTGTCTTATAATTTTCTGCATACAGATCTTTTGTCTCCTTAGGTAGGTTTATTCCTAGATATTTTATTCTTTTTGTTGCAATGGTAAATGGGAGTGTTTTCTTGATTTCACTTTCAGATTTTTCATCATTAGTGTATAGGAATGCCAGAGATTTCTGTGCATTAATTTTGTATCCTGCAACTTTACCAAATTGATTGATTAGCTCTAGTAGTTTTCTGGTAGCATCTTTAGGATTCTCTATGTATAGTATCATGTCATCTGCAAACAATGACAGCTTTACTTCTTTTTATTTCCTTTTCTTCTCTGATTGCTGTGGCTAAAACTTCCAAAACTATACTGAATAAGAGTGGTGAGAGTGGGCAACCTTGTCTTGTTCCTAATCTTACTGGAAATGCTTTCAGTTTTTCACCATTGAGGACGATGTTGGCTGTGGGTTTGTCATATATGGCCTTTATTATGTTGAGGAAAGTTCCCTCTATGCCTACTTTCTGCAGGGTTTTTATCATAAATGGGTGTTGAATTCTGTCAAAAGCTTTCTCTGCATCTATTGAGATGATCATATGGTTTTTCTTCTTCAATTTATTAATATGGTTTATCACATTGATTGATTTGCGTATATTGAAGAATCCTTGCATTCCTGGACTAAACCGTACTTGATCATGGTGTACGATCCTTTTAATGTGCTGTTGGATTCTGTTTGCTAGTATTTTGTTGAGGATTTTTGCATCTATGTTCATCAGTGATACTGGCCTGTAGTTTTCTTTCTTTGTGACATCCTTTTCTGGTTTTGGTATCAAGGTGATGGTGGCCTCGTTGAATGAATTTGGGAGTGTTCCTCCCTCTGCTATGTTTTGGAAGAGTTTGAGAAGCATAGGTGTTAGCTCTTCTCTAAATGTTTGATAGAATTCATCTGTGAAGCCATCTGGTCCTGGGCTTTCGTTTGTTGCAAGATTTTTAATCACAGTTTCACTTTCAGTGCTTGTGATTGGTGTGTTCATATTTTCTATTTATTCCTGATTCAGTCTTGGAAGGTTGTGCATTTCTAAGAATTTGTCTATTTCTTCCAGGTTGTCCATTTTATTGGCATAGAGTTGCTTGTAGTAATCTCTCATGATCTTTTGTATTTCTGCAGTGTCAGTTGTTACTTCTTTTTCATTTCTAATTCTATTGACTTGAGTCTTCTCCCTTTTTTTCTTGCTGAGTCTGGCTAATGGTTTATCTGTTTTGTTTATCTTCTCAAAGAACCAGCATTTAGCTTTACTGATCTTTGCTATTGTTTCCTTCATTTCTTTTTCATTTATTTCTGATCTGATTTTTATTATTTCTTTCCTTCGGCTAACTTTAGGGGTTTTTTGTTCTTCTTTCTCTAATTGCTTTAGGTGCAAGGTTAGGTTGTTTATTCGAGATGTTTCCTGTTTCTTAAGGTGGGATTGTATTGCTATAAACTTCCCTCTTAGAACTGCTTTTGCTGCATCCCATAGGTTTTGGGTCGTCGTGTCTCCATTGTCATTTGTTTCTAGGTATTTTTTGATTTCCTCTTTGATTTCTTCAGTGATCACTTCGTTATTAAGCAGTGTATTGTTTAGCCTCCATGTGTTTGTATTTTTTACAGATCTTTTCCTGTAATTGATATCTAGTCTCATAGCGTTGTGGTTGGAAAAGATACTTGATACAATTTCAATTTTCTTAAATTTACCAAGGCTTGATTTGTGACCCAAGATATGATCTATCCATGAGCACTTGAGAAAAATGTGTATTCTGTTGTTTTTTGATGGAGTGTCCTATAAATATCAATTAAGTCCATCGTGTTTAATGTATCATTTAAAGCTTGTGTTTCCTTTTTTATTTTCATTTTGGATGATCTGTCCATTGGTGAAAGTGGGGTGTTAAAGTCCCCTACTATGAATGTGTTACTGTCGATTTCCACTTTTATGGCTGTTAGTATTTGCCTTATGTGTTGAGGTGCTCCTATGTTGGGTGCATAAATATTTACAATTGTTATATCTTCTTCTTAGATCGATCCCTTGATCATTATGTAGTGTCCTTCTTTGTCTCTTCTAATAATCTTTTTTTTAAAGTCTATTTTGTCTGATATGAGAATTGCTACTCCAGCTTTCTTTTGGTTTCCATTTGCATGGAATATCTTTTTCCATCCCCTTACTTTCAGTCTGTATGTGTCTCTAGGTCTGAAGTGGGTCTCTTGTAGACAGCATATATATGGGTCTTGTTTTTGTATCCATTAAGCTAATCTGTGTCTTTAGGTGGGAGCATTTAGTCCATTTACATTTGACGTAATTATCGATATGTATGTTCCTATTCCCATTTTCTTAATTGTTTTGGGTTCGTTATTGTAGGTCTTTTCCATCTCTTGTGTTTCTTGCCTAGAGAGGTTCCTTTAGCATTTGTTGTAATGCTGGTTTGGTGCTGCTGAACTCTCTCAGCTTTTGCTTGTCTGTAAAGGTTTTAATTTCTCCATCAAATCTGAATGAGAACCTAGCTGGGTAGAGTAATCTTGGCTGCAGGTTTTTCTCCTTCATCACTTTAAATATGTCCTGCCAGTCCCTTCTGGCTTGCAGAGTTTCTGCTGAAAGATCAGCTGTTAACCTTATGGGGATTCCCTTGTGTGTTATTTGTTGTTTTTCCCTTGCTGCTTTTATTTTTTTATTCTTTATTTATTTATTTAGGGCTGTGTTGGGTCTTCCTTTCTGTGCGAGGGCTTTCTCCAGTTGTGGCAAGCGGGGGGCCACTCTTCATCGCAGTGCGTGGGCCTCTCACTATTGCGGCCTCTCTTATTGCGGAGCACAGGCTCCAGACGTGCAGGCTCAGTAGTTGTGGCTCACGGGCCTAGTTGCTCCGCGGCATGTGGGATCTTCCCAGACCAGGGCTTGAACCCGTGTCCCCTGCATTAGCAGGCAGATTCTCAACCACTGCGCCACCAGGGAAGCCCCCTTGCTGCTTTTAATATGCTTTCTTTGTTTTTAATTTTTGACAGTTTGATTCATATGTGTCTTGGCATGTTTCTCCTTGGATTTATCCTGTATGGGACTCTGTGTGCTTCCTGGACTTAATTAACTATTTCCTTTCCCATATTAGGGAAGTTTTCAACTATAATCTCTTCAAATATTTTCTCAGTCCCTTTCTTTTTCTCTTCTTCTTCTGGAACCCCTAAAATGCGAATGTTGGTGCGTTTAATGTTGTCCCAGAGGTCTGTGAGACTATCCTCAGTTCTTTTCATTCGTTTTTCTTTGTTCTGCTCAGCAGTAGTTATTTCCACTATTTTATCTTCCAGGTCACTTATCCGTTCTCCTGCCTCAGTTATTCTGCTATTGATCCCATCTAGAGTACTTTTAATTTCATTTATTGTGTTGTTCATCGTTGCTTGTTTCATCTTTAGTTCTTCTAGGTCCTTGTTAAATGTTTCTTGCATTATGTCTATTCTATTTCCAAGATTTTGGATCATCTTTACTATCATTATTCTGAATTCTTTTTCAGGTAGGCTGCCTATTTCCTCTTCATTTGTTAGGTCTGGTGGGTTTTTATCTTGCTCCTTTATCTGCTGTGTGTTTTTCTGTCTTCTCATTTTGCTTATCTTACTGTGTTTGGGGTCTCCTTCTTGCAGGCTGCAGGTTCGTAGTTCCTATTGTTTTTGGTGTCTGTCCCCAGTGGCTCAGGTTGGTTCAGTGGGTTGTGTAGGCTTCCTGGTGGAGGGGACTAGTGCCTGTGTTCTGGTGGATGAGGCTGCATCTTGTCTTTCTGGTGGGCAGGTCCACGTCTGTTGGTGTGTTTTGGGGTGTCTGTGGACTTATTATGATTTTATGCAGCCTCTGCTAATGGGTGGGGTTGTGTTCCTCTCTTGCTAGTTGTTTGGCATAGGGTGTCCAGCACTGTAGCTTGCTGGTCGTTGAGTGAAGCTGGTGCTGGTGTTGAGAATGAGATCTCTGGGAGATTTTCACCGTTTGATATTATGTGGAGCTGGGAGGTCTGTTGTGGACCAGTGTCCTGAAGTTGGCTCTCCCACCTCAGAGGCACAGCACTGACTCCTGGCTGCAGCACCAAGAGCCTTGCATCCACACGGCTCAGAATAAAAGGGAGAAAAAGAAGAAAGAGAGAGGGAGGGAGGGAGAGAGGGAGGGAGGGAGGGAGAGAGAGAGAGAGAAAGAAAGGAAAGAAAGAAAAGGAGGGAGGGAGTGAGGGAGGAAGGAGGGAGGGCAGAAAGGAAAGAAAGAAAGAAAACAAAATAAAGTAAGATTAAATAAAATAAGGTTATTAAAATAGAAAATAATTATTAAGAAGAAAAAAAATTTTTAAAAGAAAAAAGAAAACCCCCAAAAACAACAACAGAAAAGGTCGGATAGAACCCTGTGACAAATGGTGGAAGCAAAGCTATACAGACAAAATCTCACACAGAAGCATACACATACACACTGACAAAAAGAGGAAAAGGGGAAAAAAATTATAAATCTTGCTCTCAAAATCCACCTCCTCAATTTGGTATGATTCGTTGTGTATTCATGTATTCCACAGATGCAGGGTACATCAAGTTGATTGTGAAGCTTTAATCCGCTGCTTCTGAGGCTGCTGGGAGAGATTTCCCTTTCTCTTCTTTGTTCTTACAACTCCCAGGGGCTCCGCTTTGGATTTGGCCCCACCTCTGAGTGTAGGTCGCCTGAGGGCGTCTGTTCCTCGCTCAGACAGGTCGGGGTTAAAGGAGCAGCTGCTTCGGGGGCTCTGGCTCACTCAGGCCGAGGGGAGGGAGGGGTACGGACTGTGGGGCGGGCCTGCGGCGGCAGAGGCCAGCGTGACGTTGGACCCTCCTGAGGCGCGCCGTGCGTTCTCCCGGGGAAGTTGTCCCTGGATCCCGGGACCCTGGCAGTGGCGGGCTGCACAGGCTCCCCAGAAGCGGGGTGTGGATAGTGACCTGTGCTCGCACACAGGCTTTTTGGTGGCCGCAGCAGCAGCCTTAGCGTCTCATGCCCGTTTCTGGGGTCCACTCTTTTAGCCGCGTCTCACGCCCATCTCTGGAGCTCCTTTAAGCAGCGCTCTTAATCCCCTCTCCTCAGGAAACAAAGAGGGAAGAAAACGTCTCTTGCCTCTTCGGCAGGTCCAGACTTTTCCCCGGACTCCCTCCCGTCTAGCCGTGGCGCACTAACTCCCTGCAGGCTGTGTTCACGCCGCCACCCCCAGTCCTCTCCCTGCGCTCCTCCGAAGCCAGAGCCTCAGCTCCCAGCCCCGCCCACCCTGGCGGGTGAGCAGACAAGCCTCTCGGGCTGGTGAGTGCTGGTCTGCACCGATGCTCTGTGCGGGAATCTCTCCGCTTTGCCCTCCGCACCCCTGTTACCGTGCTCTCCTCCGCGGCGCCGAAGCTTTCCCCCTTCGCCACCCGCAGTCTCCACCGGTGAAGGGGCTTCCTAGTGTGTGGAAACCTTTCCTCCTTCACAGCTCCCTCCCACTGGTGCAGGTCCCATCCCTGGCCTTTTGTCTCTGTTTATTCTTTTTTCTTTTGCCCTACTCAGGTACGTGGGGACTTTCTTCCCTTTTGGGAGGTTAGAGGTCTTCTGCCAGCGTTCAGTAGGTGTTCTGTAGGAGTTGTTCCGCGTGTAGATGTATTTCTGGTGTATCTGTGGGGAGGAAGGTGATCTCCGCGTCTTACTCTTCAGCCATCTTCCCCTCGTCCCCCCATTAGATTAATTTTAAATTCTTGGTTTGCCTGTTCTAATATTTTCTTCCTCTGATAAACTCCTACTCCAGTACTTTCTTCTTCTTTTCAAAAAGTCATGCATCTTAAATGTTTTTGTCCTATAAGTTCATGTTCACTTGTCACCTACTTTGTGGGGAGGTCAAATTCCAATCCCTATCAGCCCCAGTTATCTTAGGGATGAATTCTAAGAAGTTTTTAAAAATACCAATGCCTTGACGCCTAGAGATTCTGATTTGATTGGCCTGGAGTGTGCCCTGAGTATAGGGATTTCTAAGATTGTAATTGTAATTATAATTTAGATTGTGATTCACCAGCCTTAAGAGTTTGGAGGGGAAAGGGTGGGGAAGAGAATGTCTAAAATTAGTTCCCACCTCTTTTTGAGTTCAGTTCCTCACACAGGACTTCTGTGGTGCCCTGATTTTATTCCTGAGGCTACCTGGAGCATAGATCTGAGTTGTAGCAGGCATGGGAGGAGACTTTGTATCTTAAGGCAGTGGTAGGAGAGAGGCAGGAGCAAAGCTCCAGCAGTTTTTCTACTGTTTGATCCTTCCATAGCTATGCCTGGCTGCTTCTGCTCCAGAGCAAAGCCCTCCCCCTCCATCCCCCACCAAGTTCTTAACAGTTTTCTTCTTGTTATTTTCTTTCTTTGGTCCTCTATGATGATCTTAGAGGAAGAAGCCAGCAGTTGTGCTAGCTTCAGCAATTAGAACTGTCACCTTCAAACAGCAGCAGTGTTGTTTTCATATATATTATAACTGTAAAGATTGATGTCTAACTGATTAAGGATCCAGTAATTGCATAATAATACCTGCTAGTGCTTTCTCTTTGAAGTTCCTCATTAAGAAAGTAAGCTTTAAAAATATTCTTAAAACTAGTATCTTCTGCTTTTAAATAAGACTTTAAAATAAGACTTCTGTAGCCAATTTTGCAAAGCAAGATTTTTTTTTAACATACAAACTATTGTCAACAAAGGAACTATTATTCATGTAGTAAGGTTAATATTTCTGTAAATGTGTAACTTTTACTTTCAACAATTTCATGTTTAGACTAATTTTTCATTCTTAGTGTACTGGTACCTTTACTATATTCTATGAAGAATTTTTAAGACTTGTTTAATAAAAAAATCACATTTATATGTATTTTCCATAGATAGTGGAGTTGGAGCAGGGATTGATTCATATTATGAATACCTGTTGAAAGCTTACGTCTTGCTTGGGGATGACAGCTTTCTGGAAAGATTTAATACAGTAAGTTGTTCCAATTTTGTATTAAGTTTAGAGCCAATTTAATTTGCCAGATTTTGATAGAAACTCAATCATCTAAGTGACATTCTGAAAAATTATTTTTAAATGTGTAGTAGTTTTTTGGTCAGTATTCCCTGATGATGTTGGACAGGGACAGGGTAAACACTACATACGTTGCAAAAACTAGATTACAAAGTAGTTTTATTTTCATCTATCATCAGAAGTTTTCAAGATTTTCCAGTGAGTAATATGTAGATTTGAGTTTTACCTAATCTTTTACACAAGGAAGGGAATTTATTGAAATCCAAAGCCTTCTCCTTTGGATTCTAATTCTTTTTGGAATAGTTTGGAAGTTTGGCCTAGTCCTTGACCACACCAAGTGTGCAGGGCTTTGGAGACTTGAACAAACCAGTGGGTATTCATTTCAAAAGAAGGTCTGTTAAGTCTTAAGTGTGGATCAGACTCACAGGCATGTTTTTAGGGGAGAAGGGAGAGATTATTGAACCCTATTGGATCGCCTTTGTCTGTAATTAAAGCAAATTGAAATTAACTGTAGTAAACTCATCAGCTGTGTCAGTACATTCTTTTCAAAATAATTTACCATTTCTTTGCCCACCCATGAGTTCACCCACATTATTGTGAGATAGTACAATATAGTGGTTAAAAGTATGAGAGTTCTCCTGTGTGGGTTTAAATCCTGGTTGTGCCACTGGTTTTGTGACTTTGGGCAAGTAACTTAGATATTTTTCTCTATTCCTTATCCACAAAATGGGAATGCTAGTACTATTTATTGGGAGGATTAAATGAGCTAATGCATATGAACTGATTAGAACAGTGCTTTAAGATCTGTCAGGTACTCAATAATAGTTAATAAATAATAGATGAGTTAGGGGAAAAACCTGGTAAAAGTCCTAATAAGTCATCGCTGAATACTTTTAGAAACACTATTACATATATCATTTAATATATCATTTATTAGATTATAACAAGATTTTCTTGAGGTGCATGAGGACAGATTTTTTTTTATTGGTTTTTTTTTTATCAGTCATTGACTCTGACAGCTCAACCTGTTGTCAAGGCTGAGAAATATCTAGGAGAAGATAAAAGAAGGGGAAAAGAGTTTTTAAGACCATAAAAGGCAGAGGTAGTGGACCGTAAGAGTGGCAACAGTGATGGGATGCATTAGTTAGGTAGACAAGCACCAGAATGTTATGTTAGCTGCCTAGGGAGCAAACTTCCTAGACAAAGGAGAAAATGAATCTAATTCTGTGATATAGAAGCCTGTAACTATATTTCAAGAGGACGTAAGAGCATCCTTGGGCCACAATCCTGCAGGATAGTGATGTTCAGGTCTATACCCTTCAGAAGGTCCCATTTTATCTATAGTTTTTAGTACTCTGCATCAGAGTTTAAGAACACAGGGGAGTATATATAGTATATTTTACAAAGATTTCCATCTAAAGGAATTTAACTATTTCCATAGTTAATTAACAGTTACTTAGTAAATTTATTCATATGTAAATTCGGGTTTCATTTCTTCATATATTTAATGATATGCTGTGTTTAGAATAGTACAGCTTTTTTCATCTACTTTCATGAACACATATTGTGACCTTTTTTAGCACTACGATGCCATAATGAGGTACATAAGCCAGCCACCTCTTCTACTTGATGTGCATATCCACAAGCCAATGCTGAATGCTCGGACTTGGATGGATGCTTTGCTTGCCTTTTTTCCAGGTTTGCAGGTAAAAAAAAACCTCTTTTATTTCTCTTAATATTAAAGTAAAGTGATTATAATTCAGTGCATTTGTGATCTCTAAAATTGAATTACCAAAACAGAGTCACACTTCAAAATTGTATTAATCTACATTTTTCTGTTTATATAATGATTATAGATAAAGTCAACTCATATTTTACTGGATAATTTTGTTGTTATTGTTGGTTTCTAGGTCTTAAAGGGGGATATTAGACCCGCTATTGAAACTCATGAAATGTTGTATCAGGTGATTAAAAAACACAATTTTCTACCAGAGGTAAGCAAATCATCTTTGGAATTCTAGTTTACATATACTATAGATTGCTAATTTAAAGGTAGAAAATGCCATCTTCAAGGTTGGTTTGTTCTTTTTCATTTTTCCTGGTTAAATAGCTTATTTAATATATTTTTGGTTTACACAGTATTGTATATGTTTTTCCTTTTCCTCATGTATTAAGAGAAGTCTAGTTTAGGATAATGCTGATAGTTTACTAATTTAATGTTAAAAAAAATCCCAAATTGGTATTTCTCAACCTTTTCTAATCCATGCCATTGCATAGTGTCTCATTCTAACTTTTACACTTATCCACCAGCTAGGGAGACTTTTGTACTTTTTATTTTCTAAAGCTTATTTTATGAAAACAGTATACATTGAACATACTCTTGCTGATCACACATGCTCCCTGGAAATTTGGAAATGTTAGCTCTTCTTCACGCTGCTTAAGAATTATTCTCCCTGGTTTTTATATGTTAGTAATAAGTATTCTTGCTAGCTTGATACCATAAGATTTTAATAGCAGACCTTTTGGCTTTCCAGAAATGTACCATTAAAAATTTCCAAATTTGTGTATGGCCTTGTTCTATCCCTACTTATTGACTACCCTCTGTGAGATATCTAAGCATCTCACCAATTTAGAAGGCTTCCTAAAGTGTTTGTTTCAAGCCACAGAGGATTTGAGACTCATAAAAAAGCATATGCTAAAACAGAAATAGGAGAGTGAGAGACTTAATAATTAAGAGAAAAAAGTGGAGATAAGAAAAAGAAGAGAACACTATTATGCAGACAATGAGGACCTGTGTAGTGGCATTAATGAGGTCATAGCTTTTCCTAAGCTTCCTAATAAGCCAAAGTGATCATTTAAAAAAGGAATTCCATTTAATTGGTAAAAATAACAGCCTTCACAAAAATGAATTGTGATTTTAAGCAGTGATAATTTTCATTTTATATATGAAAATTGTTATCAATATTTTAACTTTTTTCTTGTTTGTGATCTAATTTATATACTATATATTCTACAACTACATACTTTTTTAAATCACATTTTTATGCCTATTTATGTGTTGTTTTGTCTAGGCATTTACCACAGATTTCAGGGTGCATTGGGCTCAACATCCTTTAAGGCCAGAATTTGCAGAAAGTACCTACTTCTTGTATAAAGTAAGCTAATTTAACTCTCTTTTTGCTATTTAGCTCCTGTTCTCTGTTGGATAACTCACTATCTTATAGTAATAGTATCGGCTTTCAAAGTTCTTGTTTAATATTATAATGATTGGATATATCATGGTTCTTATTCACCCAGTTCATAGAGTTATTGAAAGATGCAAGAACTGACATCTAAGTTTTATGCCTTTTCAAAATACTTACGAAGCATTTCTTTAAAGAGAAATTTTATATTCTAGAGCTGCTTTCTAAAGCATGTCTCTTGCCTTTCTTTAATCAGGCAACCTTTCTGGGCATTAGAAATTACATCCAAAGCCTAAGATGTACAGTTGTGCAGCTTTCCAGCTGTGTATTTAAGAAATTCATAAAGCAGATCCATGACTTACTTTCAGAGCTAGGTTCTATGTAACATGTGTTCTAGTGCCTGATATAATGCCTGGCACCTGGTAGGTACTCAATAAATATTTGATAAATAAATGGTTATATGGTACTATGTAAGCTATGTATATGTATACATATATTCTCCTTTTTAATAGGCTACAGGAGATCCTTACTACCTTGAAGTAGGGAAAACACTTATTGAAAATTTAAATAAATATGCTAGAGTGCCTTGCGGATTTGCTGCCATGAAGGATGTTCGTACTGGAAGTCATGAGGACAGGTAAAACAATTCCTAACCTCCCCTTTCCTCAGGGTAACTCTGAAACAACACAAAATATTATGAGTCAGATTTCAGATCAGCTTAATGCTTTTACAAAGGGTATTTGAAGATGCAAACCTTAGTTCATTGTGCTTATTTTTTAAACTCTCTTGAATAGGCTTATTTTAAATTGTTTGAAAAGTCTGTGTTATTACCATGGTGCCTGGCATATAGTTGGTGCTCAAATGATTTTTAAATAGATGAATAAATGATTGTTAAACCTCAGAACCTTGGTCTTTGGAGTTTTAGGAAAGTTGGGGTTTTCTTCTTCGTTAATAGTTTTTTATATTGTGTAAAATGTTAGAAATTATCAAGATGATGACTAATGATCTGGATTATGATTCCTGTTCAGTCAAGAATTCCTCAAAAGCAATATCGTGGTTAATGTGTATATTCTTATTCTGTTGTCGTGGTTAATGTGTATATTCTTATTGTGTTGCTGATTTGGAGAGCTGGGGAGGCCCAGTGGCAGTTTCTATTTCATTGGATACTGGATAGATGTAGTCGACATGGAATATTCAAGATATGAAAAGCACCCTTTGGTTAATACGATATTCACTAACATTCCAGTTATTCTGAGATCATTTGGTTCTGTTATTTTAACTGTCCAGAACATAGCAACACATTTCTAAATGAACACTAAAGTTTGTTCATTTGGTTAGCAAGTGTTCATTCCACAAATATTTACTGAGGTGTCTTATGTGCCAGAGTTATACTAGGTTTTGAAGATTAAAGATAAAAAGACATGTCTTTTCTATCATTGAATCACGGGGGCAGGCAGATAAACAGGCTTTAAAGCATTGTATATGTGCTATGAAACATACTAAAGGGACGTGAAATGCAGATTGGGATATGACAGTCACTTGAGCGTCCTGTGTCCTGAAGGATCAGGACTAGAAAACTAGAAAAAGGAAAGTAGTAAAAGGAGTTTCCGGCAGAGGAACTAGGGACAGGTGAAATACAACACTCATTATCTACTCACAGAATTGACCCTCAGTCCTTCTCTTGGAGCATTTAGATAATAGTTAATTAGGCTTGGGACCTCCTTCCCCGACCACAGCTGATAAGAAATGGATAGGTTTCTGGAAGCAGACACACAGAAAACAGCAAGAAATGAAAGCAGATAGCTTTTGTATTTATCTGTAACATTTACTGGCTGCTTCCTACATTTCAGGCACTCTTCTCATTAAGCACTTTCTATGTTTAATTCATTTGATCCTTTACAGCCACCCTCTGAAGTATAATTTCTATTATTATCTTCATTTTATAGATGAAGAAACCAAGGCACAGGGAGTTGGGGAGCTTGCCTGAGGTCACACAGTTAGTAAGGTTAATTCTAATCAAGGCAGATAGGCTTTTGACTATATGCTCTACTGGCAGCTCATTCAAGGAACAGTAAATTAATCGCCCGCTGTGCGCCAGACGCTGCACTTGGGTAAGAGGATGAAAAGATAAATTAGAATCAGTCCCTGCCCGCCTGTGACTTATGGTCAGTGAAGAAGATAGGTATGTAAAGAAGTAATCACAGCCACGTGATGAGCGCTAGAGCAGAAGGAAACGTAGCAGGTGGAGGAATTACAGAGGAAGACATGATTTGCTCTGTTCAGAGTTCCGTGTTTCTAAATTCAGCCTCCTTCCTCTTCCTCCTGCTGAGTGTCCCTCCCGCGGCGCTGTTTCTGCATCTCTGACGGCCCGTGCCGCACTCTGGTTGCACAGTCTAGTGTGCAGAGTGCCCCTTGAAGCATCACGTCCAGCGTTAACGATGCCCGAGGTGCACTTGGTGCAGCAGCGCTGTTGCCGTCTGGGTCCAGGCGCAAGACGGGTCATCTTCTGAGGGGCTGGTGGGCTTACAGCCTTTCTCCACCTGAGGATCACCACTGGGTCTGCTCACTGTTCCTCGTGGTAGTGTTGCGTCTCTCCCATGCAGTTGGCCCAACAAAAGGTTGAGGACTCCTAATCCTTGTCTGACCACGTTCTTGGATGTGCTTTAGCAGCTTTCTTACGTTTAACAGACAGTGAACTTATGGCCAGTTGACCTCAGATACTTGACAATGACTTGCTGACAAATGGGTGTTCTCTACCCTGCTCTTAAGAAACTGATTGATTTTTTAAAAGTGCAAACTTAGAACTTAATACTCATCCCAGCAAAATTTCATTTTGTTGGGGTTTTTTTTTGTGTGTGTATGCATTTCTAGACCAAAAAGAAGGCTTAAATTTCATCTCAGTCATCTTATGTATTAGCTAAATTACTGTTTTCAGGGATCTGGGGTTTAGATAATTATGCCTTAAAATTGTCCATGTAATGCTCTTTGCATTTGGTTGCTTGTTCCCCTACGGAGCTACCAGTGCTGTTGTCTGGCTCACCAGTGTCTCCATTCCCTGGCCCCCCACACACAGTTTTCAAAAAAGAAATATCTGTCTTTTTCTTATAATAAACGATCAGTTAAAGAATTTAAATGGCAAAAAAATATGAAAATCTTCCCTACGATACTTTCCCCACTGGCCATCCTAAGATAATCACTGTTGGCAGTTTTAGAAACAGTCTTCCAGACATTTTTCATGCCTGTGTGTTTGCATTTGTGTACATATTTATGGTTTTAAAGTACAAAATAGATTATGTGATACGATACCCAAACTTGCTAGCTCTACCCAACTCATACTGCAGTGATCTTACCACGTCTCTAGTCTTTTCTAAACATTTACAAATCATCTGTTTCAGAATCACTTGTGGAATTTGCCAAAAATCAAAATCTTGCACATCAGTTTACAGTTCTTAAGCTAACATTTGCTTATGGTAATAACCATCAGTCCTCCAGAAAAAGTTAAATTACCGTAAGTGTATTGCGGATTGACAGGGAAGTATTTTATCCATTATAAAATGATTAACATCCAAAATGTTCAAAGAAGTGTTGAAACATTACAGTTGTTGTTCCAAAATAAAACATCATTTATGTCTGGGAAAAATAATGATAGCGCTATTTTTGAGCTCATACGCATGCCGGGTGCTATGCTAAATAGTTGACATTATAGTATGTCATTTAGTCTTTGCACCACTGTTAGGCATGTATTGTTATTATGTCCTTTCAGAATAAACTGAAGCTCACAGTCCTTATATAATATCCCCCTTGGTCACATAGCTCGTCATCAGAAGTTCTTTTCTATTTCCAAAGCCCCAGCTCTTTACCGCTATGTCCAGCTGCCTCTCCAGTTCATTCTTTAGTAATGCTGTTTAAACTTGCATTCGCAAACATTTATCAAGTGCCAGCTGTGTGCCAGGAATTGTGCTTGGCCAGTTACGAAACTATGCAGCCTGTCTAGTAACTGCTAAAAGCTAGGATGCTTTGGGAAGTAGCACATATAATTAAATTCCTTGTTATTGTAACTCCATCTAACGACTGTGCTCTTTACCTATACTTTTTATAAAAGCTTTCCTTTAAAGTGTTTATTAAAACGTTACAACATTAAATCATTTGTAAAGTCACACTGGGCAGGTATTTAAATGTTTACAAAGTTATCATCATAGTCCATGTGATTTTGTGTTGTACTTTTTTCATGTAACTTTTTGTAAATGATTACTTTTAAGCCTTCTTGATTATCACTTAAATGGCTGCATCAAAATCGTATTACTTTATCCAGTTCAATTAATATTAATTGAAGATTCTTATATGGTCCTCAGTAGTAAAGATCATCTGTGTTACCTCCCTGCTATTGGTTCCCTGTAGAAGAAATGGAAAACTCCCTCAGAAGGTCCATAGAAAAACCTTGTCTGCAGTATTGACAAGATTTAGTGCACCTATGTGGTAGGCAGCCCTTCTGGTCTTTTTCATTTCCTTGGAATATGCTTGGAGTCAAGGCTATTACCACCAGGGGATAGATACATTCTATAGTTCTTTGGATGTCTGTACTGGTGTAGACAGGTTTATTGACCTTGATTCTGTGGCTTTCAGATAGTTGACATTTGGATATTTTTATGTTCTTAGATTTATTTGTAACCTTTTATTTTAGAATGGATTCCTTCTTCTTGGCCGAAATGTTTAAATATCTTTACCTGTTATTCGCGGATAAAGAAGACGTTATTTTTGACATAGAAGATTACATTTTTACAACAGAAGCTCATCTGTTACCTCTTTGGCTCTCTACTACAAATCAAAGAATCTCTAAAAAAAACACAGTAGGTTATGTTTTTCAACTAAATGTCTTACTCTCTTTTTTACTCCTGTGTGTTTGTTTTGTTTTTCCAAGGAAAAAGTAATCCATGACTAGAATTCTATAAATATAGTGTGGTAGGAGAAGTACCCTTGATGTTTTCTTATTTTGTTTTCTTGTATTACATCCTGTGTATACTTACATTTCACTTAATGTTTCCTTTGAACAAACTATAAAGTAAAATAATTATTTACATAACATTCTTTTATATTTTTAGACTTCAGAATATACAGAACTGGATGACAGTAATTTTGATTGGACTTGTCCAAACACTCAGATTCTCTTCCCTAATGACCCACTGTATGCTCAGAGCATTCGTGAACCCTTGAAAAATGTGGTGGACAAGAGCTGTCCTAGAGGCATCATCAGAGTGTAAGATGTCTTATTTTATATTTGTTAATATCAAAATTAATTCTTAGTAAATGACAGAGAATGTAAGGAACATATAACAGCCAAGAAGACATTCATTTAGATTTAAAAAATATTGAGTATGTACTTATCACTGATTAAAATTAAAAATTGGTGAGTAAAGTTAGATAGCAAAGTTTATTCTGCAGTAATGTCTTTTTATTATTATGGAAATTTTCTGTGTATCTTTTGTTTAATGAACCAAGTAATAATGGCAGCGTATGATAGTTTGTAACTTCCACAGCACATTTTTTTTTAACATCTTTATTGGAGGATAATTGCTTTACAATGGTGTGTTAGTTTCTGCTTTATAACAAAGTGAATCAGCTATACATATACATATATCCCCATGTCTCCTCCCTCTTGCATCTCCCTTCCACCCTCCCTATCCCACCCCTCTAGATCCAGAGCACATTTTTACACAACAGTTTCATCAAATATTTCCACGTTTTATATATGTAGAAAATATTTTTCCTTTCATCTGTAGTTTCTGTATAGGAAAAATAACAGTGTTTTGATTTGATTTTTTTGACGAGGTACTTATTCTTGGTTGTTGAATAAAACTTTTTGCCTTAATGAGTGCATTTTCTTCCAAATAGTTACATTAGAAAAACCATTACTAGGTTTTGTAATTTTAAAAAATTATTTTTCTTAAGTGAATGTTATTGTTCACTGATATAAGTATTGTTTTGCTTTTAAAATATTGAGAGAAACATCTGTTTTTTTGGGGGGGGGCTTGTGTTTTTTTTGCGTTACGCGGGCCTCTCACCGTTGTGGCCTCTCCCGCTGCGGAGCACAGGCTCCGGACGCGCAGGCTCAGCAGCCATGGCTCACGGGCCCAGCCGCTCCGCGGCATGTGGGATCCTCCTGGACCGGAGGAACCCGGTCCCCTGCATAGGCAGGCAGACTCCCAACCACTGCGCAACCAGGGAAGCCCCAACATCTGATTTTTGAGGGAGAAATAAATAGTAATAAATCTCTAAGCCAACCTATTGTGTACCTTCAAATAATTGTAATGCTGTTGATTAATACTGCCTTATAGATAATATACAAGCTTTTGTAACTGTAAAATATATTTGAAAGCTATACCACTTATTAAAAACCTAAGTTATATGTAGGTAAGTAACTCTTTCTAGTTATTCCATTTTTCACTAGTTTAAAACTAGCAATTTGTTTGCCTTATGCTTTTTTTCCCAATTCTGACTTGTGGGTTTTTTTAAGCCTTGCCTATAATTACTTTTAGCAGAGAGGAGAGTTTCAGGAGTGGAGCTAAACCCCCTCTGAGAGCCAGAGATTTCATGGCCACTAACCCTGAGCATTTAGAAATCTTGAAGAAGATGGGGGTGAGTTTGATTCACCTCAAAGATGGGAGAGTCCAGTTGGTTCAACATGCAATCCAAGTAAGACATTGCTGTACTAATTAGCTACCATCTCTGTCCTCTTTGGTCTCAGTAGCTTTAATAAGATAATGACATTTGGCTTTTTAAAAACCTTCAGTGTGTGGTTTAAAGTCAGAGTATCAGAATTTTAGGACTTGGAAGTATTTTGGAAAGCCATCTGATTCAACCCCTTTGTAGTATAAATCAATCAAGTCACAAGTAGGTTGAGTAATTTGCTTACGTTAATATGGTCAAATATAGGACTCAGATCTAAGTTTTCTGTTTCTCAGTCGCTTGTCTTTCCACTATTTTATTTAGAACATAATCTTAAAAGCTAATAATTCATTTTAATATTTATATCTCTATTTTATACTATTTTAGTTTCCAAAGAGCTGAATTTAAATACTTTTATTCATTATAGAAATCAAAATATGCATTTATTTATCTATGCCTAGGAAACATAACATACCTCTTTGGGAAATTTTTATTGATTTTTGCTTTAAAAGCTTTCATAACCCAAGGGCTTTAAATTATTCACCTTATTACTGCATTAATTCTGAGAAAACTACAGTTTGAGAAATAATTTCAACGTAGAACCATATTCGGATACCCCATAATCTCGGATTCAGCCTTCCCACCACCTTGCCTTCTCCTCACCTTGCCTTCCCCTCAGGTTTCTGTCTCATCCCTATTCTTGCCACGTCATCCCTCCTTCCCTAACAAGACTCTGTCTGCTTCCTTACGTTTCACTCATCCTCACTCCCCAGCGGTGGGAATGACATCCCTGATGACATTGCTTTCACATGGGTCACCAGTGACATAATTGCCAGCCAGTAGCCCCTTAGTCCTCCTCTGATTGAACTTTTATGTAACTATTGGCTGGCCTCTTTTTAAAACCTACCCCTTTCTTGGCTTCCAGGGTATTCCAGCAACACCTTTCCAAATACTCTGTGCAATATTTTGTAGATTCCTTTGCAGCTCTTCTCGGCACGACTCAGTGTAGGCACTACCAAAGAATCTGGATCGTATGTTTTTCTTACTATACTCTTCTTCAATAGTGTCATCTATTTCTACAAGCTCTGCTGTCATCTTTGTACACGTGATACATGTATGTAATCCTGATTTTACTTTACTTCTTAAACCCAACTTTACTTTACTTTTTAAACCCAGCTATAATCTACCTGTCATACATTTCTGCATCTCAATCTCAATCTGTCCAAACCTGTTCTCTCTCCCTGCTCCCACTACAGTCTGTCTCTCTGCCCTTTCGTTCTCCATCTCAGTCAACCCTATCATCATTCTCTAAGTCACCAAAACTAGAAATCTCAGAATGGGCTTGCATTTCTTTCTCCCAGCTCCTTTCCATTCTCCTCTATCCTCTATCCCTTGTCAGGTTCTATTGACTTTTTCTATAAGGTGTTAGGAATTCATCCTTTTCCTCCTGTAGTCAGGCACTCTTCAACTTTTCCTCTATTAAGATTCAATTTGAATCATTCCAAATATTTCCCAGATACACACTGACAGAATCAGTCCTTCCTTTGTCTATGTTACTAGTCCACTTTCCCACTCGAGAAATTTTTTCATAGCTAATTTTACGTGTCTCTCTCCTCTAGATACAAACTTCTTAAAGTAAAAGATTATGTCCCTAGTGCCTAGTCAAGTACTGAGATGTAATAGGTGCCTGATACTTATGTTTTGAATTTAATCTGGTTGTTGGTTCATAATTTCGAAGAAGGTGGGGAATATGGGTCAGTTATGAGGTTTATTTCTTAAAAGGGCAACCAGAGGAGAGAACAAGCAAAGTGAGCATTTAGTGGAAGTACACTTCTCAATTTGTACCAAAAGTGGTTTATAGGACAGTGAAAGAGACATTAATAAAAATTACAGATGTTATATTCAGAAAATATTTCCAGAAGTAATATTTTTGAGAACAAATAAGGCCATAAACATTTGGTAGAGACCAAAACTGATAGGATAAATTTTAGAGTAGAAAACTATAGTGCAGTAGTATTTAAGAAATCAAAAAGTAGAAAGTTTCCAGAAAGAAAGGATAAAATTAATTTGTTTCTTTCCTAGGCTGCTAGTTCAATTGACGCGGAAGATGGGTTGAGGTTTATGCAGGAGATGATTGAATTGTCAAGTCAACAACAAAAAGAGCAGCAGCTGCCTCCACGAGCTGTACAAATTGTTTCTCACCCATTTTTTGGCCGGGTAGTGTTAACTGCTGGTCCAGCTCAGTTTGGGCTAGATCTGTCTAAACATAAAGAGGTATGTACACCTATAATATGCTTGTTGAAATTGAACTCAAATATTATTTAAGTATTGTCTAATTTCTTAGTCTCTTTTCTAATTTAGTAGTTTTAACTTATTTAAAACACCTAAATATTTAATCTCCCAGATTAAAGTAGATTAAAATTAAAAGTGTATCTTGAAAATATTGAGTCATAATTTATGTATGCAGTATGGTTATAGAATTTTACTTAAAATGTTCAGATATTGTTCTCTAATTCAATGCCTTTAACTTATCTAAAAATGGTTTTCAAACTTTTTAACTACTGAAACCTTTCTTTGAACAAAAATCTAACTCAGAGGCTTAATGTAGGGAACAGCTAAAGCAGAGGTGCTTCCGGACAAGTGGCTGTGGAGAGCATCAGACACTGAGGTTCCACTGAGCAAATTTAGAAGGCCATTAAGCTAGTCTATCCTATTAGTTTTACTGTAGGAAATGAAGTTCACAGGTTCAACTGTCTGACTAACTGGTAGCAAAGCTAGCCACTAGACCAGAACCCAAGTATTCTGATCATCTAAAGCCAGTGGCCTTTGAACTCTGTTACCCCCAATTTAAACTTTTTCTAGTGTATATTTTAAAGCTATGTAGGTTTATAGTTGATTCATTTATTCAATAACTCTTATTCTAGGTAGTATTTTAGATATGTGCTATGTATCAAGTTTACAAAAACCAGTGAAGATTTATGCCCTCATGGAGTTTACCTTCTAAGAGAGAGAAGGATCTTAAAACATCTTTACACTCACATCTTTAAAATCAGTTCTCTGGTGGATTTAATTTTTCTAGGAAGAAGAACTGCTTGCAGATTCATGTAGATTAAATCCATTTTTCCCCTCTTTTCAAAAATTTTTCCTGTTACCAGTGATGGTTTAAAAATGGTTCCCAGCTTCTTGTAAGTGTAGGTATGGGTACGTAGTGAGTCAGCCTGAGGTTCCAACTTTACCACTTACTAACATAGTGACTTTGAGCAAATTATGTAAACTGAATCTCCGTTTTCCCATATGTAAAATGGAAATATCATCTGTATTACTTCACTCAGAGTCATTATAAAGATCTGGTTTAGTAATTTACGTAAAAATGCTTCATAAACTGCAAAGCACAGTAGAAATATTGGTTGGGTACTATAATATACAAAATGTTCAAAACAAAAATTTATGCTAAATATATATTGTATATGTTATCATTAGAAAAGAAGTGAGGTCTACTTAAAGCTCTAGATATTGAATTTTAATGACTAGGTAGTGATTGGAGAAGATAAAAGTTTACTTAAGTTACTTTTATCTCTGCCAGACAAGAGGATTTGTTGCAAGCAGTAAACCGTACAATGGTTGTTCAGAGCTTACTAACCCTGAGGCAGTGATGGGAAAGATTGCTTTGATACAAAGAGGACAGTGCATGTTTGCAGAAAAGGCACGCAACATCCAGAATGCTGGAGCCATTGGTGGCATTGTTATTGGTAAGTAAGCCTCCATGTCATTGTGTTGACTAAGACATAATTTTTAGGATTTTTCCTTTCATTTTCCAAACTTTTATCAGAGTTTGGCATTATTTTTACTTCACTAGCTGGCATAATGGATAGGTAATCCAATAACTCTCTTAAGAATGTGTATATATCTCATACCTTGTTTGAAAGTCTAGATTTGGGTTTCTGTATATTAATGCCAATAAAAGTACTTGGGGTCCGGTGTGAAGGTGCAGTAGGAGTGAGTGCTAAAAACACCCAATACCACGGATAAAAAAATGGGCCCATGAGATCCAAAGCCCCCTAGGAGCAAGAATTACACCCTGCCACCTCCAGTGGGGAGTCACTGAAAGTATCCATGACTCCACATAGGTGCCAGCTGTGGAGTCAGACAGGTGGGGTTGTAGTTCCTGGCTCTACCACAAAATCATGGTGTAACCTTGGCCCAGCTTTAGTTTCTTTATCTGTTTATTCCATAGCGTATTTTTTAGCTCCAGTGAAAATGGTAATAAATATCTTTTAGGTGGTTGTAAGGTTTGAAGATAGTATATATAAAATTTCCTAAAATAACTGACATATCATGGGTATAAGCACTAGTTGCTAGCAAGTTTTTATCTCCTTGGGTCTTTTTCCACTGAAATTACAAACTTCAAATTATTTTACGCATGTATTTCAACCAGTGTGTTTGCCTTTTCATTTTCCACAGAAAAATCACTGATATCGTGACAAGCAGGGCATGACTATCAGGGAAAATATAAATTTTTCTATGCTTTAAGTAAATATGAGTTTACATTCAGAAAGAACTGGAAAACCTGAGGTCACATCGTATTTGTGAAGTTAGTTCTTCTGTATAGATTGTCTCCCAGGGGAACTCCATTTTGAATTTGTTCTTTCTAATTAGGATAGATTTCCTTTTTGAACTCAGGGTAAATAAACATTAAGAGATTTAAAATAAAACAGTAGGATTTATTTCAGTGAAACATTGTTTACTATGCCATTTGCTTATCTCATATCGGCACGCCAGTGTTAATTTAATGAATGCATGAATTTCATTAGTCTAAGTAAGTATTAGGAGAAATTCTGCTTCATAACTTAAATGAGTGGTTGGCAAACTACAGCCTGCAAGCCAAGTTCAGCTCACTGCCTGTTTTTGTAAATTAAAGTTTTCTACAACACAGCATGTCAGTTTGTTTCCATGTCATCTATAGCCACTTTCAAGCTACAGTGGTGGAGTTGAGTGGTTGTAACAGTGACAAGCAGCAGAGAGACTGAAGGTCAGGTAACCATCCTTTGTCTAGTCAGTTACTGCTAAGGGGATGGGTTCTACATGGTATTCTCCACTTAGAAGGGCCTATCCACGCAAGCCGTCTGTGAAGGGATGGGCAAGTTCTCCAGGGAGACTGGCATGTAAGATTAGGGCTGGACATAACTGGCATCACCAGTAAAACAGTATTTAGCAGTCGTACTCCTATTATTTAGCCGGCATAAAGTAACAATAGTGTTTCATTCAACTTACAGAGGAAAAAACAGTATAGTCATAATTATTCCTTGTGCACAGTATCTTAAAAAGAACCGTCAATTTGTAGTTTGGTAAAACAATATAATGCCATTCGAAGAAATCCTAAACAACAATAAAATTTCATAGTTCTATCATTGTAATTCAAGTCTTTGAATTTTTCCATTTTTAGGCTTTTTCATAAGCATGTGAAATCTTTATAGTCATAATCCTAGAATTTTGTGTTCTACTTTTTTTATGTAATAATAACATTTTGTTTTTCTGTGTGTTCCCTCAGGTAGTTCGTTATAATTTACTTATAATAGTTTACAGTTGTTGACAGTTACAAAAAGCACTCCAGTAAACTTTTTCAAGCATAGATCATTTTGCTTCTTTTGAATTATTTCCTCAGGATAGATTTCTAGGAGTAGAATTAGTGGGCCCCAAAAGTATGAGTGTTTCTGTGGTTCTTGATGCAGAAAATTAATGCTGTCAACAGGTAAACAACAGTAAAGATTGGTAGCTAGACCTTTTTAATGGATGAACGTTTTTATGTTTGCTGTATTCATTTTCTGGCTAGATGACAATGAGGGGAGCAGCAGTGATACTGCCCCTCTGTTCCAGATGGCAGGTGATGGAAAGGACACAGATGACATCACAATTCCCATGCTGTTCTTATTCAGTAAAGAAGGAAGTATCATATTGGACGCCATCCGGGAATATGAGGAGGTAGAGGTCCTCCTTTCTGACAAAGCAAAAGATCGAGGTAAGGGTAAAAAATCATTTGTATTCAGCTTAGCATTAATTTTCCTAACTTGATAACAAAAATGAGTTACAAAAAGATTATTTATGGTTCACTGGTTAAAAGAAGTAAACTTTTTAGAAGATGGTTTCAAAATATATTTTTCTTTTGGAAAAAAGGGTAGTAAAATGTTTATTTTGCTTTGTTCGCTGAGTTAGAATGTTTCTAGAATTATATTTTTGTATGTAATTTATAATTTTTGCTATAATTCTGCCCAGTGATAAAAATACAAGAGATTACACTGAGTCATTTTTAATATCCACAGATGTTCACCGTTCAATTTCACTGATACTACATCTTCTACTTTTTTAATAAGGAATAATAAGAGATTGTATAGAAGGGTGTTGTATACAATATAATAGTAGTGGGGTTTTACCAGGCCACCTATAATCAAATGACCACTGTCTTGATGAAGGCAATAGAAATCTAGCAGCTTCTTTCCATTGAGATCCAAGTTCATCACATAGGTATTTATAAGTTACAAGAGTTATACATGGCTGATGCCTGAAGAACAAGATAGCATGCCTTAATTCATGATATAGTCCTCTCTAGGCCAAAATGTTTGTTAGTAACTTGAAAGCTCTTTGAAACCCAAATTGCTGTATAAATGCAAGGTCTTAACTAGTATTCTTTCATAGTTTCACATCTAGGAATAGAGGAGAAATGAGGGAAAGTGAACCATCAGATATAGACTGAAATCCTGCTTATAACAGCAGTCTTTCTTATCCACTGGAGATACCTATAGAGAGAGCAGTACTCCTCCCACCCCCCCTTAAATGGATAAAGTTGTATAATCTGCACAGGGTTGTTGATGTTGGGATGTTTGCTTGGTAGATAGGTAGGAAACTTATTCATTTCAATTCAGTATATCTTCCAAGTGGAACAATAAAAAAAAAAAAGTTTAGCAATAATCTAGGGCTAGCCAAATTAGTGTTTTGTCTTGTCTTCTTGTATTGCTTTATTCTTTGAGATTCATTGAGATGTCAACTATTTAAGGACTGTGGAGTGAGTAGGATGTATGTAAGGATGTATAAATAGAAACAGTAGAAAGGATTTCTGATCTTCTTAAATCTGCCTATGTGCCTGTTTTTTTTTTTTTTCTGAGCCCTTTTTTCCAACTCAGATCTTCTTTCCTATATACATGCATTTAAGCACATCAAACACAGGCAAAATATTATTCCATATAACTCTTTAATGCCTTTGCTTTTTTCCCCCCTATTTTGTGCTACCATTGGAATTTCAGCAGCAATATTAAAAGGTAAAATGATTCCGAGCTACATTATTAATAGTAGTAAGTATCTTTAATAAGCCTTAAATTACATATATGTATGTGTATGTATACATGTATATACACACATGTGTGTGCACATATATATATTTCAGTGGCTACCATGATAATATCTGGTTTAAAGTAATTAGATTATTTTCATGTCTAGTCAGCTGTCCCATAATGATGATTCTTTTTTTTTTAATTAATTAATTAATTTATTTATGGCTGTGTTGGGTCTTCGTTTCTGTGCAAGGGCTTTTCTCTAGTTGCGGTGAGCGGGGGCTACTCTTCATCACGGTGCACAGGCCTTTCACTGTCGCGGTCTCTCTTGTTGCGGAGCACAGGCTCCAGATGCTCAGGCTCAGTAGTTGTGGTGCACGGGCTTAGTTGCTCCGTGGCATGTGGGATCTTCCCAGACCAGGGCTCGAACCCGTGTCCCCTGCATTGGCAGGCAGATTCTCAACCACTGCGCCACCAGGGAAGCCCCCATAATCATGATTCTTTATTGATCTATAAATTAGTTTATTTATGTATCAGTGAAATATCTAATAGGTGAACTCAGTAGTCCATAGCAATGCAAGAGTCACTCTAACAAAGACGTTGTATGGCACGTGTTATTTTTGATTACTTTTTATTTGAATGCAGTGTAAAATATTTAAAAGATCGACTTGTTTAAAAAACCCGTATATGTGTTAGGAGTGTGTGGGGTGAGGACTGGAAGACTGTGGTAAAGCATGTGCTGCTTATACCAGAGAAAAGATATGAAAAAAGATCAGTTCTACTATTTAAAAAAAGTCTGAACAGCGTAACAGTATTCCCTTAAGGACCTTGAAATAAAAGGGCTTTATTTAAATTATATATATTTTTTAAGTTTTGATAGTCAATTTTTTGAAGTGTATTTCTGTTATAGAGTGATATTTTGACAAAAAGTCTTGAAAAATTGCCCTTTTGGTATAGCTTTTTAAAGAACTGTATGGCATTATTAACTATCAGCAATGAGTTGTAGTATAATTGTTAATATTTATCAGTGTAACTAAAGTCAATGATAATAGTTTTATTAAATCAACTGCTTTATTCGCTTAGGAAAATACTCTAAGTTAACGTCTGTAGTGGTTATCATTAATTTGTCCTTTGCCATTACTGCATGCATCAGTGTTTCTCTTCTGCATCAGAATCAGCTGATGTAGGAGTTAAAAGTGTAGATTCCTGAGTCCTACTCCAGAGTATTGAATCAGACTCTCTGAAAGTGGGGGATCAGGATCTGAAATTTTAAACAAGCATCCCAGTTAATTGCACACAGCTATACTTTGAGAAACACTAAACAAGACCAAGAAGGCACCCCACGCCCCTCTTTTTTTATCTCCTAACTCTGTATCTGGCCGTATTGTGCCATCAGGGGTACTAGGTGGGATTATATAAGTACACCAAATCATAGCAGCCTTAAATCCGAACGATCACATGTCATCCAGATTGGCTTTTCTAAAAATCTCATTCCACAGATACGTATTTCCCTTAAAAAGTCACACAGTTTTGATTGAGGCATTCTTCCCACGTATTAAGACAGAAAACAGAAACCCCAGAACAAGCCACTACTCCCACCTTCTAATTCTGATAAGTCCCAGCTATGAATATAGAAGTATCTGCAACAGTCCTATCTGCTAGCAAAAATGTCCAGATAACTTACTACACATTCTTCTTCCGAAATAAAGCATTAGTAATTTATCAAGTGGAAATGCTGCTTCCTCAGAACAAACCAGTCACACTTCTAAAAATTAAGTTATCCATAGGAGTGTTAATATCGTGTCTGTCATGTGTCCGTTTCCAAAATTTCAAGAATTTGTAAAGGTACTTAATAATAATTCCCACCCTGTGCCCACAAACAAAGGACACTGTGTTGTTTACCCTTAGATCCAAATTGAAACAATTTACAATTGAGATTCAATTGACTTTTCCCAGTAGTATTTCTCAATGGGGGAAAAAACATCAGCATTTAAAAATTTCAATACATTGTCATACTTATAGTTTATAGTGTAGAATTCCAATGCCTTAAGAGCTATAGACAGATATTCTCAGGGCTACTCCTATATTTGTGTCTGTCTGGTAAAGAGGCAGACAGAGAAAACAGGAAATAAAAGAAAGGTCTCATGGTTTGAACTGCTCAAGATTTAAGTGTGGCAGTGTTACTTTTCCTAAGATTATCCTCCACTCAACTTGATTGCAGTGAATCTGTCCTTTGGTTGATCTGTAGAACTTAGATTGCTATTGGAAGGAATTTGATTATGAGGAGACAAATCTAGTATGCAAACAGATGGCATCTTTGCCTGGAAAGGGGCAACTGAAACATTAGCAGAATCAATACTTACCTACCCCAGCTTCTCTTCTCCAACCACCGCGTGTTTTCTCATGCACTTTTGCATTTGCTCATCTCTTCCGTCTTTCTGGAAATGCCTTGTTAATCCCTATCCCACTCCCACAACCTTTTCCTCTTTAAAAACGTTCAGTCATTCTAAATACCAAGTATTTTAAATGCTATCTTTTCTATGAACTTTTCTCTTATTTTCATAGATAAAATGTATGGACATCTTAATATGGTTGCACAGATACTTTGACATTTATATTACATTGTACTTCTTTACCTGTGTGTCAGCTCTGTATTCCTTGCTTTCAGTAAATGCTGGTTGTGTGGATGAATGAATGATTGTAGAACATCCAGTCTCGAAGTCTTTGCCAAGGCTCCTTTGTCTTCTCATTATTAAAACTTAGTACTTTTCTTTTTTTTTGGTATCTTGAGATTTTTTTCATTCTTTTTTTTCTTTTTGCTTCCTGTGTTTCTGATACACCATTCCTGAATGTAATGATGTAGTCATTACACTCTTAGGACTATGATACTCCATACTGTGACAGCAGGCACCTTAGAATGAAGATTTGTAGTGGTGTGGTAGATTCTTTCTTCCTTTTTGTACTTTTCCAACTGCCATTTTTATTTAGCTGGTTGTTGCCACTTTGCTATATATCAGATATTCTTATATATTCAATCTGTTTTTGGACTTGCTCTTCTTTTCCACTAATCTGTTTATTCCTGTGCCAATAATAAAAGTTTGCTATTTTGAATAAATTTTATTATCTGATAAGGCAACTCTCCTGTCACTAATACTTTTCAGAATTTCTTGACTTCTCTGTGATGTATACTCTTCCATAGGAATTTAAAAATAATACTATCTGGTCCCAAAAGAAAAGAAAAAGAAGTAGAATTGGGATTCATTTTGGAATTGTATAATTGCACACCTTACATGTAAACAGGAAAATTTTGTTAAATATTGACTTTCCGTCCAGGAACATACACTTACCTGTAAATTGAATCAGATCTTGTTTTAAGTTTTCATTGAGATTTTATAGTATTAAGCAATACGATTTCTTAATAAATTTAATTCTGTGTTGTAGCTTCTACTTTTATTGGGGTTATTTGTATTTTATTAGCGTTATTTGTATTTTATTGGGGTTATTTGTATTTGCCTACTTATTTTTACCCTCCTTATCAAATTCTTTTATCTTGATAGTGTTTTTAAAAATTGAGTTGCTTTGAGTTTAAGTATAAAACACAATTTGAAAATACACTTGATCTTTCCTTTTCCTATATTACACTGTTACTTTTTTAAATTGAAGCATAGCTGATTTACAATGTTGTGTTAATGTCTGTTGTACAGCAAACTGATTGAGTTATATATATATATATATTCTTTTCCAATATCGTTTATCAGAGGATATTGAATATAGTTGCCTGTGCTATACAGTAGCACCTTGTTGTTTCTTTATCCATCCTATATATACTAGTTTGCATATGTTAATCCCAAACTCTCAGTCCTTCCCTCCACCACCTCCCCTCTCCCTTGGCAACCAGAACTCTGTTCTCTATGTCTGACAGTCTGTTTCTGTTTTGTAGATATGTTGATTTGTGTCGTATTTTAGATTCCACATGTTAAGTGATATCATATGGTATTTGTCTTTGTCTCTCTGACTTACTTCACTTAGTGTGATAATCTCTAGGTCCATCCATGTTGCTGCAAATGACATTATTTCATTCTTTTTTATGGCTGAGTAATATTCCATTGTGTGTGTGTGTGTGTGTGTGTGTGTGTGTGTGTGTGTATACACACACACACCACATCTTTTTTTTTTTTTTTTTTTTTACATCTTTATTGAAGTATAATTGCTTTACAGTGGTGTGTACACCACATCTTCTTTATCCATTCATCTATTGATGGTCATTTAGGTTGCTTCCATGTCCTGGCTATTTAAAATAGTGCTGCAATGAACATTGGGGTGCATATATCATTTTTTTCTCTTAACATCTTTATTGGAGTATAATTGCATTACAATGTTGTATTAGTTTCTGCTTTATAACAAAGTGAATCAGCTATACATATACATATATCCCCATACCTCTTCCCTCTTGCATCTCCCTCTCTCCCACCCTCCCTATTCTACCCCTCTAGGTGGCCACAAAGCACTGAGCTGATCTCCCTGTGCTATGCAGCTGCTTCCCACTAGCTATCGATTTTACATTTGGTAGTATATATATGTCCATGCCACTCTCTTACTAAGTCCCAGCTTACCCTTCCTCCTCCCCATGTCCTCAAGTCCATTCTCTAGTAGGTCTGCGTCTTTATTCCTGTCTTACCCCTAGGTTCTTCATGACCTTTTTATTTTTTTAGATTCCATATATATGTGTTAGCATGCAGTATTTGTTTTTCTCTTTCTCACATAACTCTGTATGACAGACTCTGGATCCATTCACCTCACTACAAATAACTCAATTTCGTTTCTTTTTATGGCTGAGTAATATTCCATTGTATATATGTGCCACATCTTCTTTTTTTCTTTACATCTTTATTGGAGTATAATTGCTTTACAATGTTGTGTTAGTTTCTGCTTTATAACAAAGTGAATCAGTTATACATATACATATGTTCCCATATCTCTTTCCTCTTGCGTCTCCCTCCCTCCCACCCTCCCTATCCTACCCCTCTAGGTGGTCACAAAGCACTGAGTTGATCTCCCTGTGCTATGCGGCTGCTTCCGACTAGCTATCTACCTTACGTTTGGTAGTGTATACATGTCCATGCCTCTCTCTTGCTTTGTCACAGCTTACCCTTCCCCCTCCCCATATCCTCAAGTCCATTCTCTAGTAGGTCTGTGTCTTTTTTCCTGTCTTACCCCTAGGTTCTTCATGACATTTTTTTTCTTAAATTCAATATATATGTGTTAGCATACGGTATTTGTCTTTCTCTTTCTGACTTCACTCTGTATGACAGACTCTAGGTCTATCCACCTCATTACAAATAGCTCAATTTCGTTTCTTTTTATGGCTGAGTAATATTCCATTGTATATATGTGCCACATCTTTATCTATTCATCTGTCGATGGACACTTAGGTTGCTTCCATGTCCTGGGTATTGCAAATAGAGCTGCAGTGAACATTGTGGTACATGACCCTTTTGGAATTATGGTTTTCTCAGGGTATATACCCAGTAGTGGGATTGCTGGGTCGTATGGTAGTTCTATTTATAGTTTTTTAAGAAACCTCCATACTGTTCTCCATAGTGGCTATATCAGTTTACATTCCCAGCAGCAGTGCAAGAGGGTTCCCTTTTCTCCACACCCCTCCAGCATTTATTGTTTGTAGATTTTTTGATGATGGCCATTCTGACTGGTATGAGGTGATACCTCATTGTAGTTTTGATTTGCATTTCTCTAATGATTAGTGATGTTGAGCATTCTTTCATGTGTTTGTTGGCAATCTGTATATCTCCTTTGGAGATATGACTATTTAGGTCTTCTGCCCAGTTTTGGATTGGGTTTTTTGGTTTTTTGCTGTTGAGCTGCATGAGCTGCTTATAAATTTTAGAGATTAATCCTTTGTCAGTTGCTTCATTTGCAAATATTTTCTCCCATTCTGAGGGTTGTCTTTTCATCTTGTTTATGGTTTCCTTTGCTGTGCAAAAGCTTTGAAGTTTCATTAGGTCCCATTTGTTTATTTGTGTTTTTATTTCCATTTCTCTAGATGGTGGGTCAAAAAGGATCTTGCTGTGATTTCTGTCATAGAGTGTTCTGCCTATGTTTTCCTCTAAGAGTTTGATAGTGTCTGGCCTTACATCTAGGTCTTTAATCCATTCTGAGTTTATTTTTGTGTATGCTCTTAGAGAGTGTTCTAATTTCATTCTTTTACATGTAGCTGACCACTTTTCCCAGCACCTCTTTTTGAAGAGGCTGTCTTATCTCCATTTTATATTCTTGCCTCCTTTATCAAAAATATGGTGACCATATGTGTGTGGGTTTATCTCTGGGCTTTCTATCCTGTTTCATTGATCTATATTTCTGTTTTTGTGCCAGTACCGTACTGGCTTGATTACTGTAGCTTTGTAGTATACTCTGAAGTCGGGGAGCCTGATTCCTCCAGCTCCGTTTTTCTTTCTCAAGATTGCTTTGACTATTCAGAGTCTTCTGTGTTTCCATACAAATTGTGAAATTTTTTGTTCTAGTTCTGTGAAAAATGCCAGTGGTAGTTTGATAGGGATTGCATTGAATCTGTAGATTGCTTTGGGTAATAGAGTCATTTTCACAGTGTTGATTCTTCCAATCCAAGAACATGGTATATCTCTCCATCTATTAGTATCATCTTTAATTTCTTTCATCAGTGTCTTATAGTTTTCTGCATACAGGTCTTTTGTCTCCTTAGGTAGGTTTATTCCTAGGTATTTTATTCTTTTTGTTGCAGTGGTAACTGGGAATGTTTCCTTAATTTCACTTTCAGATTTTTTATCATCGGTGTATAGGAATGCCAGAGATTTCTGTGCATTAATTTTGTAACCTGCTACTTTACCAAATTGATTGATTAGCTCTAGTAGTTTTCTTGTAGCATGTTTAGGATACTCTATGTATAGTATCATGTTGTCTGCAAACAGTGACAGCTTTACTTCTTCTTTTCCGATTTGGATTCCTTTTATTTCCTTTTCTTCTCTGATTTCTGTGGCTAAAACTTCCAAAACTATGTTGAATAAGAGTGGTGAGAGTGGGCAACCTTGTCTTGTTCCTGATCTTAGTGGAAATGGTTACAGTTTTTCACCATTGAGGATGATGTTGGCTGTGGGTTTGTCATATATGGCCTTTATTATGTTGAGGAAAGTTCCCTCTATGCCTACTTTCTGCAGGGTTTTTATCATAAATGGGTGTTGAATTTTGTCGAAAGCTTTCTCTGCATCTATTGAGATGATCATATGGTTTTTCTCCTTCAATTTGTTAATATGGTGTATCACATTGATTGATTTGCATATACTGAATAATCCTTGCATTCCTGGAATAAACCCCACTTGATCATGGTGTATGATCCTTTTAATATGCTGTTGGATTCTGTTTGCTAGTATTTTGTTGAGGATTTTTGCATCTACGTTCATCAGTGATATTGGCCTGTAGTTTTCTTTCTTTGTGACGTCTTTGTCTGGTTTGGTATCAGGGTGATGGTGGCCACATAGAATGAGTTTAGGAGTGTTCCTCCCTCTTCTATATTTTTAAGGATTTTGAGAAGGATAGGTGTTGTGTTAGCTTTTCTCTAAATGTTTGATAGAATTCGCCTGTGAAGCTATCTGGTTCTGGGCTTTTGTTTGTTGCAAGATTTTTAATCACAGTTTCACTTTCAGTGCTTGTGATTGGTCTGTTCATATTTTCTGTTTCTTCCTGGTTCAGTCTCAGCAGGTTGTGCATTTCTAAGAATTTATCCATTTCTTCCAGGTTGTCCATTTTATTGCCATAGAGTTGCTTGTAGTAATTTCTCATGATCCTTTGTATTTCTGCAGTGTCAGTTGTTACTTCTCCTTTTTCATTTCTAATTCTATTAATTTGAATCTTCTTCCTTTTTTTCTTGATTAGTCTGGCTAATGGTTTATCAATTTTGTTTATCTTCTCAAAGAACCAATTTATAGTTTTATTGATCTTTGCTATTGTATCCTTCATTTCTTTTTCATTTATTTCTGATGTGATCTTTATGATTTCTTCTGCTAACTTTTGGGTTTTTTTTTTCTTCTTTCTCTAATTGCTTCAGATGCAACGTTAGGTTTGTTATTTGAGATGTTTCCTGTTTCTTAAGGTAGGATTGTATTGCTATAAACTTCCCTCTTAGAACTGCTTTTGCTGCATCCCATAGGTTTTGAGTCATTGTGTTTTCATTGTCATTTTTTTCTAGGTATTTTTTGATTTCCTCTTTGATTTCCTCAGTGATCTCTTGGTTATTAAGTAGTGTATTGTTTAGCCTCCATGTGTTTGTATTTTTTACAGATTATTTCCTGTAATGGATATCTAGTCTCATAGTGTTGTGGTTGGAAAAGATACTTGATACAATTTCAATTTTCTTAAGTTTACCAAGGCTTGATTTGTGACCCAAGATATGACCTATCATGGAAAGTGTTCCATGAGCACTTGAGAAGATAGTGTGTTCTGTTGTTTTTGGATGGAATGTCCTATAAATATCAATTAAGTCCATCTTGTTTAATGTATCATTTAAAGCTTGTGTTTCCTTATTTACTTTCATTTTGGATGATGTCCATTGGTGAAAGTGGGGTGTTAAAGTCCCCTACTGTAGTTGTGTTACTGTCCATTTCCCCTTTTATGGTTGTTAGCATTTGCCTTATGTATTGAGGTGCTCCGATTGGATGCATAAATATTTACAATTGTTATATCTTCTTTTTGGATCGATCCCTTGATCATTATGTAGTGTCCTTCTTTGTCTCTTGTAATAGTTTTTATTTTAAAGTCTATTTTATCTGATATGAGAATTGCTACTGCAGCTTTCTTTTGATTTCCATTTGCATGGAATATCTTTTTCCATCCCCTGACTTTCAGTCTGCATGTGTCCCTAGGTCTGAAGTGGGTTTCTTGTAGACAGCATATATACCGGTCTTGTTTGTGTATCCATTCAGCCAATCTATGTCTTTTGGTTGGACCATTTAATCCATTTACATTTAAGGTAATTATTGATATATAAGTTCCTATTACCATTTTCTTAATTGTTTTGGGTTTCTTATTGTAGGTCTTTTCCTTCTCTTGTGTTTCCTGCCTAGAGAAGTTCCTCTAGCATTTGTTGTAAAGCTGGTTTGGTGGTGCTGAATTCTCTTAGCTTTTGCTTGTCTGTAAAGGTTTTAATTTCTCCATCGAATCTGAATGAGATCCTTGCTGGGTAGAGTAATCTTGGTTGTAGTTTCTTCCCTTTCATCACTTTAAATATGTTCTGCCACTCCCTTCTGGCTTGCCGAGTTTCTGCTGAAAGATCACCTGTTAACCTATGGGGATTCCCTTGTATGTTATTTGATGTTTTTCCCTTGCTGCTTTTAATAGTTTTTCTTTGTATTTAATTTTTGATGGCTTGATTAATATGTGTCTTGGTGTGTTTCTCCTTGGATTTATCCTGTATGGGACTCTCTGTGCTTCCTGGACTTGAGTAACTATTTCCTTTCCCATATTAGGGAAGTTTTCAACTATAATCTCTTCAAATATTTTCTCAGTCCCTTTTTCTCTTCTTCTTCTGCGACCCCTATAATTTGCATGTTGGTGTGTTTAATGTTGTCCCTGAGGTCTCTGAGACTGTCCTCAGTTCTTTTCGTTCTTTTTTCTTTATTCTGCTCTGCAGTAGTTATTTCCACTATTTTATCTTCCAGGTCACTTATCCGTTCTTCTGCCTCAGTTATTCTGCTATTGATGCTTTCTAGAGAATTTTGAATTTCATTTGTTGTGTTGCTCATCATTGTTTGCTCTTTAGTTCTTCTGGATCCATGTTAAATGTTTCATTCTGTTTCCAGGAGTTTGGATCATCTTTACTATCATTACTCTGAATTCTTTTTCAGGTAGACTGCCTATTTCCTCTTCATTTTTTTGGTCTGGTGGGTTTTTACCTTGCTCCTTCGTCTGCTTTGTGTTTCTCTGTCTTCTCATTTTGCTTAACTTACTGTGTTTGGGGTCTCCGTTTTGCAGGCTGCAGGTTCGTAGTTCCCGTTGTTTTTGGTGTCTGTCCCCAGTGGCTAACGTTGGTTCAGTGGGTTGTGTAGGCTTCCTGGTGAAGGGGACTAGTGCCTGTGTTCTGGTGGATGAGGCTGCATCTTGTCTTTCTGGTGGGCAGGTCCACGTCTCGTGGTGTGGTTTGGGGTGTCTGTGACCTTATTATGATTTTAGGCAGGCTTTCTGCTAGTGGGTGGGGTTGTGTTCCTGTCTTGCCAGTTGTTTGGCATAAGGTGTCCATCACTGTACCTTGCTGGTCCTTGAGTGGAGCTGGGTCTATCGTTGAGATGGAGATGTCTGGGAGATTTTCACCATTTGATATTACATGGAGCTGGGAGGTCTCTGGTGGACCAATTTCCGGAACTCGGCTCTCCCACCTTAGAGGCACAGGCTTGACACCAGCCAGTGCACCAGGACCCTGTCATCCACATGGCTCAGAATAAAAGGGAGAGAAAAAAAAAGAAAGAAAGAATAAATAAATAAATAAAATACAGTTATTAAAATAAAAAATAATTATTACAAATTAAAAAGTAATTTTAAAAAAGGAAGAAAGAAGAGAGCCACCAAACCAAAAAACAAATCAACCAATGATAGGAAGCGCTAAAAACTATACTAAAAAAAAACGGACAGCCGGAACCCTAGGACAAGTGGTAAAAGCAAAGCTATACAGAGAAAATCACACACAGAAGCATACACATACACTCTCACAAAAAGAGAAGAAGGAAAAAAATATACATATCATTGCTTCCAAAGTCCACCACCTCAATTTGGGATGATTCGTTGTCTATTCAGGTATTCCAGAGATGCAGGGTACATCAAGTTGATTGTGGAGATTTAATCCGCTGCTCCTGAGGCTGCTGGGAGAGATTTCCCTTTCTCTTCTTTGTTCCCACACCTCCTGGGGTTCAGCTTTGGATTGGCCCCACCTCTGTGTATAGGTCACCTGAGGACATCTGTTCCCACTCCGACAGGATGGGGTTAAAGTAGCAGCTGATCAGGGGGCTCTGGCTCACTCAGGGGGTAGGGAGGGGTACGGAATGCAGGGTGAGCCTGCGGCGGCAGAGGCCGGCGTGATGTTGCACCAGCCTGTGGCACGCCATATTTTCTCCCAGGGAAGTTGTCCCTGGATCCTGGGACCCTGGCAGTGGCGGGCTGCACAGGCTCCTGGGAGGCGAGGTGTGGAGAGTGACCTGTGCTCGCACACAGGCTTCTTGGTCGCTGCAGGAGCAGCCTTAGTGTCTCCTGCCCATCTCTGGGGTCCTTGCTGATAGCCACGGCTTGCACCTATCTTTGTAGCTCGTTTAGACAGTGCTCTTAATCCCCTCTCCTCACGCACTGCAAAACAAAGAGGCAAGAAAAAGTCTCTTGCCTCTTCGGCAGTTGCATACTTTTTCCCGTACTCCCTCCCAGCTAGCTGTGGCACACTAGCCACCCCCGCCAGGCTGTGTTCACGCAGCCAACCCCGGTCTTGTCCCTAGAATCTGACCTCGGAAGCCGGAGCCTCAGCTCCCAGCCCCCACCTGCCCCGTCGGTTGAGCAGACAAGCCTCTTGGGCTGGTGAGTGCTGGTCAGCACCTCGGGAATCTCTCCCTCTCCGCTTTGCCCTCTGCACTCTGTTACTGCACTCTCCTCTGTGGCTCCGAAGCTTCTACCCCTCTCCGCCACCCGCCATCTCCACCAGTGAAGGGCCTTCCTAGTGTGTGGAAACTTTTCCTCCTTCACAGCTCCCTCCCACTGGTGCAGGTCCCGTCCCTATTCTTTTGTCTCTGTTTTTTCTTTTGCCCTACCCAGGTACGTGGGGAGTTTCTTGCCTTTTGGGAGGTCTGAGGTCTCCTGCCAGCATTCAGTAGGTGTTCTGTAGGAGTTGTTCCACGTGTAGATGTATTTCTGATGTATTTGTAGGGAGGAAGGTGATCTCCACATCTTACTCTTCCACCATCTTGAAGGTCTTCCCAGGGTGCATATATCTTTTAGAATTATGGTTTTCTCCAGATATATGCCCAGGAGTGGGATTGCTGGATCATATGGTAGTTCTATTTTTGTTTTTTTAAGGAACCTCCATACTGTTCTCCATAGTGGCTGCACCACCAGTAGTGTTAGGAGGGTTCCCTTTTCTCCACACCCTCTCCAGCATTTATTGTTTGTAGACTTTTTGATGATGGCCATTATGACCTGTGTAAGGTGACACCTCATTGTAGTTTTGATTTGCATTTCACTAATAATTAGCAATGCTGAGCATCTTTTCATGTGCCTGTTGGCCATTTGTATGTCTTCTTTGGAGAAATGTCTGTTTAGATCTGCCCATATTTTGATTGGGTTGTTTGGTTTTTGGTATAGGGCTGCATGAGCTGGTTGTGTATTTTGGAGATGAATCCCTTATCAGTAGCATCATTTGCAAATATTTTCTCCCATTCTGTGGGTGGTCTTTTCATTTTGTTTATGGTTTCCTTTGCTGTGCAAAAGTGTTTAGGTTAAATTACATCCCATTTGTTTATTTTAGTTTTTATTTTCATTACTCTAGGAGGTGGATCCAAAAAGATATTGCTATGATTTATGTCAAAGAGTGTTCTGCCTGTGTTTTCCTCTAAGAGTTTTACAGTATCCTGCTTTACATTTAGGTCTTTAATCCATTTTGAGGGGGTTTTTTTGGGTCGTGTTAGAGAATATTCGTATTTCGTTCTATTATGTATAGCTGTCCAGTTTTCCTAACACCACTTATTTAAGAGACTGTCTTTTCTCTGTTGTATATTCTTGCCTCCTTTGTCATAGATTAATTGACCATAGGTGTGTGGATATATTTCTGGGCTTTCTGTCCTGTTCCATTGATTTGTATTTCTGTTTTTGTGCCAGTACCGTACAACTTTGATTACTGTATCTTTGTAGTATAGTTTGAAGTCAGGTAATCTGAATCCTCCAACTCAGTTTTTCCTTCTCAGGATTGCTTTGGCTATTTGGGGTCTTTTGTATTTCTATACAGATTCCAAATTTTTTTGTTCTAGTTTTGTGAAAAATGCCACTGGTAATTTGATAGGGATTGCACTGAATCTGTAGATTGCTTTAGGAAGTATAGTCATTTTGACAATATTAATTTTTCCAATCCGAGAACATGGTATATTTTTCCATTTGTTTGAGTCATCTTTGATTTCTTTCATCAACATCTTATAGTTTTCAGAGGACAGGTCTTTTGCCTCCTTAGGTAGGTTTTTTCCTAGGTATTTTATTCTTTTTGGTGTGATCATAAATGGGATTGTTTCCTTGATTTCTTTTTCTGATCTTTTGTTGTTAGTGTATAGGAATGCAAGAGATTTCTATGTTTTAATTTTGTATCCTGCAACTTTACTGAATTTATTGATGAGCTCTAGTAGTTTTCTGGTAGCCTCTTTAGGATTTTCTATGTATTGTATCACGTCATCTGCACACAGTGACAGTTTTACTTCTTCTTTTCCAATTTGGATTCCTTTTATTTCTTCTCTGATTGCCAAAACTATGGACTTCCAAAACTATGTTGAATAAAAGTGGTGAGAGTGGACATCCTTGTCTTGTTCCTGATCTTAGAGGAAATGTTTTCAGCTTTTTACTGTTGAGAGTGATGTTAGGTGTGGGTTTGTCATATATGGCCTTTATCACGTTGAGGTGGGTTCCCTCTCTTCCCATTTTCTGGAGTTTTTATCATAAATTCGTGTCATATTTTGTCAAAAGCTTTTCTTGCATCTATTGAGATGATCATATGGTTTTTATTCTTTAGTTTGTTAATGTGGTATATCACAATAATTGATTTGCATATGTTGAAGAATCCTTGCATCCATGGGATAAATCCCACTTGAACATGGTGTCTGATCCTTTTAAGGTATTGTTGGATTCAGTTTGCTAGTATTTTTGGAGGATTTTTGCATCTATGTTCATCAGTGATATTGGCCTGTAATCTTTTTTTGTGGTATCTTTATCTGGTTTTGCTATCAGGGTGATGATGGCCTCATAGAATGAGTTTGGGAGTGTTCCTTCCTCTGCAGTTTTTTGGAAGAGTTTCAGTTTCTAAATGTTTGATAGAATTAGCCTGTGAAGCCATCTGGTCCTGGACTTTTGTTTGTTGAAAGTTTTTTAATCACAGTTTCAATTTCAGTACTTGTGATTGGTCTGTTCATATTTTCTATTTCTTCCTGGTTCAGTCTTGGAAGGTTGTACCTTTCTATGATGTCCATTTCTTCTAGGTTGTCCATTTTATTGGAATATAGTTGCTTGTAGTAGTCTCTTATGATCCTTTGTATTTATGTGGTATCCATTGTAACTTCTTTTTCATTTCTTATTTTATTGACTTGAGCCCTCTCCCTTCTTTTCTTGATGAGTCTTGCTAATGGTTTATCAATTTTGTTTATCTTCTCAAGGAACCAGCTTTTAGTTTCATTGATCTTCTCTATTGTTTTCTTCATCTCCATTTCATTTATTTCTGCTCTGATATTTATGATTTCTTTCCTTGTAACTTTTAGTTTTGTTTGTTCTTTGTCTAGTTGCTTTAGGTATAAGGTTAGGTTGCTTTTTGGAGATTTTTCTTGTTTCCTGAGGTAAGATTACTATAAACTTTCCTCTTAGAACTGTTTTTGCTGCATCCCATAGGTTTTGGATTGTCATGTTTTCATTGTCATTTCTCTTGGTATTCTTTGATTTCCTCTTTGATTTCTTCAGTGATCCATTGGTTGTTTAGTAACATATTGTTTAGCCTCCACGTGTTTGTGTTTTTTACAGTTTTTTTCTTGAAATTGATTTCTAATCTCGTAGTGTTGCTGTTTGAAAAGATGCTTGATATGATCTCAATTTTCTTAAATTTACTGAGGATTGATTTGTGGCTCATGATGTGATCTAGTCTGGAAAATTTTCCATGTGCACTTGAGAAGAAAGTGTATTCTGCTGCTTTTGGATGGAATGTTCTGTAAATACCAAGTCTGTTTGGTCTAATGTGTCATATAAGGCCTGTGTTTCCTTTTTGATTTTCTGTCTGGATGATCTGTCTGTTGATGAAAGTGGGGTGTTAAATGCCCCCACTATTATTGTGTTACTATCGATTTCTCCCTTTATGGCCGTTAGCGTTTGCCTTACGTATTGAGGTGCTCCTATGTTGGGTGCATATATATTTACAATTGTTATATCTTCTCTTTTGATTGATCCCTTGATTGTTATATAGTGTCCTTCTTTGTCTCTTGTAATAGTCTTTGTTTTAAAGTCTATTTTGTCTGATATGAGTATTGCTACTCCACTTTTCTTTTGATTTCCATTTGCGAATATCTGTTTCCATTCCCTCCCTTTCAGTCTGTATGTGTCTCTAGATCTGAAGTGGGTCTCTTGTAGACAGCATATATAGGGGTTTAGTTTTTGTATCCCTTCAGCCAGTCTATGTCTTTTGGTTGGAGCATTTAATCCACTTACATTTAAGGTAATTATTGATATGTATGTTCTTATTGCCATTTTGTTAATTGTTTAGGAATTGTTTTTGTAGGTCTGTTTTCTTCCCTTCCTCTTTTGCTCTCTTCTCTTGTGATTTGATGACTGTCTTTAGTGTTATGTTTGGATTGCTTTTTCTTTTTTGTGTGTGTATCTCTTGTGATTTGATGACTATCTTTAGTGTTATGTTTGGGTTGCTTTTTCTTTTTTGTGTTTGTATATATTGTAGATTTTTGGTTTGCGGTTCCCATGAGGTTTTGATGTAGGAGTCTATATATATATATATATATATATGTTTACACACAAGACTTTTTAAAAGTTGTTGGTCTCTTAATTTCAAATGCATTTCCAGTATCCTGCATTTGTACTGTCTTCTCATGATTGCTGGTTTTGATATCATATTTTTGTGTGGATGATTTCCTACCTTTACTTAATGTTTGTCTTTACTGGTGAGCTTTCCCATTCATAATTTTCTTGTTTCTAGTTGTAGGCCTTTTCTTTTCCACCTAGAGAACTTCCTTGAGGATTTGTTGTAGAGCTGGTTTGGTGGTGCTGAATTCTCTTAGCTTTTGCTTGTCTGTAAAGCTTTTCATTTCTCCATCAAATCTGAACGAGAGCCTTGATGGGTAGAGTATTCTTGGTTGAAGGTTCTTTCCTTTCATCACTTTAAGTATATCATGCCACCTTTCTTCTGGCCTGCAGAGTTTCTGCTGAAAAATTGGCTAATAACCTTATGGGGATTTCCTTGTATGTTATTTGTTGCTTTCCCTTGTTCCTTTTAATATTTTGTCTTTAATTTTTGTCAGTTTGATTAATATGTGTCTTGCCGTGTTCCTCCTTGGGTTTATCTTGTATGGGACTCTCTGCACTTCCTGGAGTTGAGTGAATGTTTCCTTTCTCATGTTAAAGAAGTTTTCCGCTATCATCTCTTCAGATATTTTGTCAGGTCCTTTCTCTCTCTCTTCTCCTTCTGGGACCCCTATAATGTGAATGCTGGTGTGTTTAACGTTGTCCCAGAGGTCCCTTAAACTGTCGTCACTTCTTTTCATTCTTTTTTCTTTATTCTGTTCCACGGCAGTGATTTCCACCGCTGTGTCTTCCAGCACACTTATTTGTTCTTCTACCTCATTTATTCTGCTGTTGTTTCCTTCTAGTGTATTTTTTCATTTCAGTTATTGTATTATTCATCTCTGTTCTTTAAGTCCTCTATGTCTTTGTTAAACATTTCTTGTATCTTCTTGGTCTGTGCCTCCATTCTTTTTCTGAGATCTTGGACCACCTTTACTGTCATTACTCTGAATTCTTTTTCAGATAGATTGACTATCTCTAATTCACTTAGTTGTTCTTCCGAGTTTTTATCTTGTTCCTTAGTTTAAAACATATTTCTCTGCCGTCTCATTTTGTCTAACTTACTGTGTTTGTGGTCTCCTTTCCACAGGCTGCAGGATTGTAGTTCCTCTTGCTTCTGGTGCCTGTCCCCTGGTGGATAAGGTTGGTCCAGTGGCTTGTGCAGGCTTCCTGGTGGGAGGGACTGGGGCTCTCCACTGGTTGGTGGAGCTGGGTCTTGTCCCTCTGGTGGGCAGGACCGTGTCAAGGGGTGTGTATAGAGGTGGCTGTGAGCTCAGTACGACTTCAGGCAGCCTGTCTGCTGATTGGTGGAGCTGTGTTCCACCCCTCCTGATTGTTTGGCTTAGGCGTTCCACCACTGGAGCCTGCAGGCTCTTGGGTGGGGCCAGGTCTCAGTACCAAAATGGTGACCTCCAGGAGAGCTCAGCCGACCAATATTCCTTGGAGCCTCCACCACCAGTGTCCTTGCCCCCACAGTGAGCCACATCCAACCCCCACCTCCCCAGTAGACCCTCCAAGATCCTCGTGTAGGTCTAGCTCTGGCTCCTATGGAGTCAGTAGTTTGTGCTGGGTTCTAGTGCACATGAAATCTTGTGTACACCCTCAAGAGTGGAATCTCTGTTTCCTCCAGTCCTGTGGAGCACCTGCACTCAAGTCCTGCTGGGCTTCAAAGCCAAATGCTCTGGGGGCTCCGCCTCCCAATGCCAGCCCCGCAGGCTGGGGAGCCTGACAAGGGGCTCAGAACTTACTGCTGTGGGAGTACCTCTGCCATATAATGATTTTGCAGTTTTGTGGGTTGCTCACCTAGTGACTATGAGATTTGATTATATTGCAAAAGCTCCTCCTACCATCTCATTGTAGCTGCTTCTTTGTCTTTGGATGTACCTTTTTTTGTAGGTTCCAGTCTTTTGTTGATGGTTGTTCAGCAGTTAGTTGTGGTTTTAGCGTTTTCATGAGAAGAGGTGAGCTCAAGTCCTTCCACTCCACCATCACGTCCAGAATCAAGGGGTGCTTTTGGTTTGGATGCTTGCTGCTTCTTTCCTAAGCGTGTGCTGGCCATTACCCCTTGATATGGGATGTTTAGGTGCGGTGGCCTGTGTGCATTCCCTGTACGGCGGGGCACAATTTGTGCCCACCTGTGGGACTCCCAGCAGTGGCAGTGGGCTGTGAGTGCCCAGAACAGCAGGGGCAAGTGCTTGCAGTCTGCTCGTGGGTCCCCTAACTGTGGCGGCGGCCCACGCACCCATGGAACAGCAGGGGCAGCAACTGGCGCCTGCTCCTGGGTCGCCTAGTGTCAGCAGCTGCCCTTGCACTCCCAGGACAGCAGGGGCAGTGCTTGGCACCCACTGCTGTGTCTCCCAGCAGTGGCGACGTCCCGGGGCAGCAGGGAAAGTGATCGGCGCCTGCTTGCAGGTTTCCCAATGGTGGAGGTGGCTGGCACACTCCCGGGACAGCTGGGGCAGCACTTGATGCCTGCTCACAGGTTGTTTAGCTGTGGCAATGGCCCATGCCCATCTCTGGAGCCCACAACGGCAGCAGTGGCTTGTGCCTGCACCTGAAGCTCGTGTAGGTGGCGTCCTGTTGCCTGAGAGCCCACACGCACAGAAAGAAGCTCCTATGGCAGTCCTGTACCTCTCCTCGTGTGCCCCCCAACAATGGTGCCTTGCCTCTCTGTCAGGTCCAGACCTCTTCCAAGTGTATCCTCAGCTGCCACACTCCAGCCTCTTCAGGCTGTCTCCCTGCAGCCAACCCTTGGTCCTCTCCCTGGGTCTGACCTCCAAAGCCAGAGCTTCAGCATCTAGCCCCTGTCCATACCAGCAGATGAGCATCTCAGGCTGGGGAACGTAGGGTGGTGGTACCAACCATCTGTGCAGGTCTCTGTCTGTTTTGCCTTCTGCAAACTGGTTGCTGCACTTTCCTCTGAGGCTCCAAAGCATCCCCTCTGTCCAGGCTGATCTCTCCACTGGTGAGGGGACTTCCCAGGGTGGGGGAACGTTTCCTTCTTCACAGCTCCCTCCCTGGGACACAAGTCCCATCGTGATTCCTTTCTCTCTTTTTTTTTTTTCTTTTTTCTTTCATCCCACCTGTTTACGTTGAGGTTTTCTTGCCCTTTCGGAAGTCTGAGTTCTGCCAGCATTCAGTAGATGTTCTGTGTGAGTTGTTCCACTTGTAGATGTGTTTTTGATGTATTTGTGGCAGAAGGTAAGCTCCACGTCCTACTCCTCTGCCATCTTGATTCCTCCCTGATTATTTTTTTATTGTTTTTTCTATGTATTTCCTATGTATTTCCTCTCTATGTATTTCCTCTCTGAGCTTTATTATCTCCTTCCTTCTGTTGACTTTAGGTTTTGTTTGTTCTTTTTCTAATTCTTTTAGGTGGTGGGTTAGGTTGTTTATTTGAGACTTTTCTTGTTTCTTAAAGAAGGCCTGTATCACTATGAACTTCCCTCTAAGAGCTGCTTTTGCTACATCCTATGTTATTTGTATGGTTGTGTTTTCATTGTCATTTACCTCAAAGTATTTTATTTTTTATTTTTGGCTGTGTCAGGTCTTAGCTGAGGCACGCGGGATCTTCATTTCAGCAAACGGGCTTCTCTCTAGTTGTGGCACGCGGTCTTCTCTAGTTGTGGCGTGTGGGTTTTCTCTCTGTAGTTATGACACTCAGGCTCCAAAGTGTGTGGGCTGTGTAGTTGTGGCACATAGGCTCTCTAGTTGAGGCCCGTGGGCTCAGTAGTTGTGGCACCCAGCTTAGTTGCCCCACAGCATTTGGGATCTTAGTTCCCTGACCAGGAGTTGAACCCACGTCCCCTGCATTGGAAGGCAGATTCTTTACCACTGGACCACTGGGGAAATGCATCAAAGTATTTTTAAATTTTTTTTTCATCATTGTCCCATTGGTTTTGTAGTAGCATGTGGTTTAGTCTCCATGTAATTTTTTTTTCTCATTTCTTTTCTTGTGATTGTTTTCTAGTTTCATGCTGTTGTGGTCAGTAAAGATGCTTGAAATAATTTTTATACTCTTAAATTTGCTGAGGCTTGTTTTGTGGCCTAGTATGTGGTCAATCTTAAGAGAATGTTCCATGTGCACTTGAAAAGAATGTGTATTCTGCTTTTTTGGGGTGTAATGTCCTGAAAATATCAATTAAGTCTAACTGTTCTATTGTATTATTTAGGATCTCTGTTGCCTTATTGATTTTCTGTCTCAAAGATCTTTTCATTGATGTGAGTGGGGTGTTAAAGTCTCCTACTATTATTGTATTCCCATCAGTTTCTCCCTTTATGTCTGTTAGTGTTTCTTTTATGTATTTGGGTGCTATATTGGGTGCATATGTGTTGATAAGTGTAATATCCTCTCCTCGTATTGATCTTTTTATCATTATATGGTGTCTTTCTTCATCTTTCTTTATAGCCTTTGTTTTGAAGTCTGTTTTGCCTGATAAAAGAGTATTACGACCCCTGCTTTCTTGTCATTTCTGTTTGAATGAAATATCTTTTTCCATCTGCTCATTTTCAATCTATGTGTGTCCTTTGCTCTAAAGTGGGTCTCTTGTAGACAGCATATTTTAGGCCCTTGTTTTTCTAATCTAATCTGCCACTCTGTCTCTTGATTGGAGCATTTGATCCATTGACATTTAAGGTAATTATTGATAGACATGTATTTATTGCCATTTTATTTTATTTTATTTTATTTTCACCAAAAATTTGATTTTATTTTTCTTTTTAACATCTTTATTGGAGTATAATTGCTTTACAATGGTATGTTAGTTTCAGCTTCACAACAAAATGAGTCAGTTACATATATACATATGTTCCCATATCTCTTCCCGCTTGCATCTCCCTCCCTCCCACCCTCCCTATCCCACCCCTCCAGGCGGTCACAAAGCACCAAGCTGATCTCCCTGTGCTATGCGGCTGCTTCCCACTAGCTATCTACCTTACGTTTGGTAGTGTATATATGTCCATGCCTCTCTCTCGCTTTGTCACAGCTTACCCTTCCTGCTCCCCATATCCTCAAGTCCATTCTCTAGTAAGTCTGTGTCTTTATTCCTGTTTCACCCCTAGGTTTTTCATGACATTTTTTTTCTTAAATTCCATATATATGTGTTAGCATACGGTATTTGTCTCTCTCTTTCTGACTTACTTCACTCTGTATGACAGACTCTAGGTCTATCCACCTCACTACAAATAGCTCAATTTTGTTTCTTTTTATGGCTGAGTAATATTCCATTGTATATATGTGCCACATCTTCTTTATCCATTCATCCGATGATGGACACTTAGGTTGTTTCCATCTCTGGGCTATTGTAAATAGAGCTGCAATGAACATTTTGGTACATGACTCTTTTTGAATTATGGTTTTCTCAGGGTATATGCCCAGTAGTGGGATTGCTGGGTCATATGGTAGTTCTATTCGTAGTTTTTTAAGGAACCTCCATACTGTTCTCCAGAGTGGCTGTATCAATTTACATTCCCACCAACAGTGTAAGAGGGTTCCCTTTTCTCCACACCCTCTCCAGCATTTATTGTTTGTAGATTTTTTGATGATGGCCATTCAGACTGGTGTGAGATGATATCTCATTGTAGTTTTGATTTGCATTTCTCTAATGATTAGTGATGTTGAGCATTCTTTCATGTGTTTGTTGGCACTCTGTATATCTTCTTTGGAGAAATGTCTATTTAGGTCTTCTGCCCATTTTTGGATTGGGTTGTTTGTTTTTTTGTTATTGAGCTGCATGAGCTGCTTATAAATTTTGGAGATTAATCCTTTGTCAGTTGCTTCATTTGCAAATATTTTCTCCCATTCTGAGGGTTGTCTTTTGGTCTTCTTTATGGTTTCCTTTGCTGTGCAAAAGCTTTTAAGTTTCATTACGTCCCATTTGTTTACTTTTGTTTTTATTTCCATTTCTCTAGGAGGTGGGTCAAAAAGGACCTTGCTGTGATTTATGTCATAGAGTGTCCTGCCTATGTTTCCCTCTAAGAGTTTGATAGTTTCTGGCCTTACATTTAGGTCTTTAATCCATTTTGAGCTTATTTTTGTGTATGGTGTTAGGGAGTGATCTAATCTCATACTTTTACATGTCCCTGTCCAGTTTTCCCAGCACCACTTATTGAAGAGGCTGTCCTTTCTCCACTGTACATTCCTGCCTCCTTTGTCAAAGATAAGGTGACCATATGTGCGTGGGTTTATCTCTGGGCTTTCTATCCTGTTCCACTGATCTGTATTTCTGTTTTTGTGCCAGTACCATACTGTCTTGATTACTGTAGCTTTGTAGTATAGTCTGAAGTTGGGAAACCTGATTCCTCCAGCTCCGTTTTTCGTTCTCAAGATTGCTTTGGCTATTTGGGGTCTTTCGTGTTTCCATACAAACTGTGAAATTTTCTGTTCTAGTTCTGTGAAAAATGTCAGTGGTAGTTTGATAGGGATTGCATTGAATCTGTAGATTGCTTTGGGTAGTAGAGTCATTTTCACAATGTTGATTCTTCCAATCCAAGAACATGGTATATCTCTCTATCTGTTGGTATCATCTTTAATTTCTTTCAACAGGGTCTTATAATTTTCTGCATACAAGTCTTTTGTCTCCTTAGGTAGGTTTATTTCTAGATATTTTATTCTTTTTGTTGCAATGGTAAATGGGAGTGTTTTCTTGATTTCACTTTCAGATTTTTCATCCTTAGTGTATAGGAATGCCAGAGATCTGTGCATTAATTTTGTATCCTGCTACTTTACCAAATTCATTGATTAGCTCTAGTAGTTTTCTGGTAGCATCTTTAGGATTCTCTATGTATAGTATCATGTCATCTGCAAAGAGTGACAGCTTTACCTCTTCTTTTGCGATTTGGATTCCTTTTATTTCCTTTTCTTCTCTGATTGCTGTGGCTAAAACTTCCAAAACTATGTTGAATAAGAGTGGTGAGAGTGGGCAACCTTGTCTTGTTCCTGATCTTAGTGGAAAACTTTCAGTTTTTCACCATTGAGGACAATGTTGGCTGTGGGTTTGTCATATATGGCCTTTATTATGTTGAGGAAAGTTCCCTCTATGCCTACTTTCTGCAGGGTTTTTATCATAAATGGGTGTTGAATTTTGTCAAAAGCTTTCTCTGCATCTATTGAGATGATCATATGGTTTTTCTCCTTCAATTTGTTAATATGGTGTATCACGTTGATTGATTTGCATATATTGAAGAATCCTTGCATTCCTGGAATAAACCCCACTTGATCATGGTGTACAATCCGTTTAATGTGCTGTTGGATTC